>NC_136057.1:1359204394-1359917621 GCF_964261635.1 Lissotriton helveticus
TTGTCATCAAAATTTGTTTGCGATGAGTCTTTGGTTGCCAGACATCATGACAACTTTGCCAATAATGTGTTCGGCTTGACAGACTGTGGAAACACCACAACAGTCTTTAAAAAGATATTGCTTAATTAAGAAGCCGCATTTTGTCAATCTCTTTCTACCCTCTTAAGAGAATATTTTTCAGAGCTTCATGAAGAACATCAGCATCAGGATTACATGGTCCTTAGTCCCCAAATACGCCATCTATAGTACTTGATTGTTCCTCTACAGGAAATGTCAATGTTTCTTTAATTTGGTTTATTACTTGAGGTAGTTGAGCTCCTAGCATCAACGTTCCTTTATGGAGTTGTGGCTCCGCCCCCTTCAGCGTTTTCAGTATTAGGTTTTTATTCTGTGCTTGTAAGGCAGCTCCCATTGCCTAGTCCCCAATTCCTGCAAGTCCTCAGGATATATGGAGATACTACATATAAGAGACTCTCTCGTTTACATGCTTACTTTTCTGTGAGCATTTTCTACCGTCTAAATATGCAGCTTGTTCTAAATACTCCGCTAGTAGAGAATTTAAATACCCTTTTGCACATTCATTTCTCACCTAAAATGAGATTTTGCACATGTATAATAGGACAAGGCAAGGGCCACCTGCCTTCTCCCTATAGATGTGCTGCATACACTCACATGCACTTTCGAAAGAAGCAGTGTCCCGCCCACTGCAAGAGTAAACAATGTGGGACAGCCAAATAATTTAAGCATAGGTCTGGCTTTAAAGGAATGTTGTATGGTAATGTGAAGCATTAGAAATAAATAGCTTGGGAATTAATATATTTATGTGGCAGCAAAGAACTATAAAATAATATTGGTGTAGGTTAAAAGGTCACACAACAGTTGCACTGTCAAGCCAGACCTAAAAATCTATGTGGGTTAATGACTACCTTCCCACATCTGTGCTGCTGTCAGAGAAAAACACCATAAATTATCTTGTTATCGTAAGACACTTTGATAGCATTACAGTACCATGCGTGTGCCCATGAAATTTCAACCTCAGGCTGCTGGATAAATAAAGAAAATGGGCCGAGCACTTTTTGGTGTGAAAGCAATTGAGTTCTACCCAATCAAAACATGTACTCCTGACATCTGGACGGAGCCAAAGCCCTCCTATAGTGATGCTTTCATAATTGTCTGGTGACAATTACACTGTCAAACCAGACTATAAACAGGGCCCTGTGGTGAGGGGCGGGTACTGCCACTTTGCCCGGGGAGAATTGGGAAGAAGAGAGCAGACATGAAGGGAGTGAAGGTCGAAGGCCGCTTGCCTACCGCAATGATGTCACCAACATCCCACTTTGCCTCAGACTATAGCTCTGAAAGCAAGGCGGAGAACTGCACGTGCCCAGCGTATCATGTGCCCGTGAAATTCAGGTTGCTTTCGAGATGCTGAGAGCAGCAGGGAGGCTACTAGGGGCACAGACCCCCTATTATTAAGAGGAACAACATCCAGCGAGGGATCTCCGGGAGATGAGCCGGCAAGGCCACCAGACAAGATCTTCAGAACGTGGGGGCACAGTTGCTGCACCATAAGAGGCTAATTCTATGAGAAGGTTCAGGCGGAGTGGACTTCCAAAATGCAAACCACAGAGGGCGCCACCCCCTCGGGCACGGGTGGCATTTGGAGGCATGCAACAGACACTGGGGCTAGAAAGGAAAGGCATGGGAGAGACGACAGGGGCTAGGGCACAGGAGACGCAGCTTCAAGAGGCAGCTGGTACAGAGATCAGGCCATGTAGGGCAAATTGCCCGCAGGCCACTTTAGGGTGGGCTCGGGTTGGCTGGAGAGAGCTCTGATGAGGATCAAAAGGAATTGCAGACCAATGAAGGCAGTGTTGGGCTGGCGGGCGACACAGAGAAGAGTGGAGCAGAAATGCTGGCGAGAGGGGCCCCTACTGGGAAATCCAGGGAAGGAGCGAACTAGCAGCCAGTCTGACAGTCAAGGATTCCAGTTAGAGGAGGTAGATGTTCTGGGGCGAGCACCTCCCACAAGAAGAGTGAAGATAATCAGAAGGGTGCAGCTGGTTGGCAGGTGCAAGAGAGGGCAGAGGAGGACATGGCACTCCCCACTTCAAGGAGGTCACCAGTAGTGGAAACAGGAATGTAGGACAAGAGGGCGTTTGGACAAGAAGGGATCAAGAGCAGAGTGTGAGTTGGAATTAAAGAGCAATGGGGAATCGACATTGATATAAGGAAGAGAAGAGCAGGACAGGAGGCATTGGGAGATACATGAGAAAGACGGGCACAGGACAGGTGAACACCTGCCAGGGAAGTGCAGGTAGAGGAGATATCACAGAGAAAAGAAAGAAAGAAATACCTTGAAGTGTCAGTGTCCAGGGGACACCTTGGAAAATGGTTCCAGAACGAGGAGAAGCAGAGTGGCTAGAAAGTATGAGAATGAATGGTGGGAAAAGGAAGGAACTTTGGTGGGAGCATTGAAAGGGAGAGCAGGGAGTGGGGAAAAAGAGCAGGGATAGACCGGAGAAATGGTCTAGTTTTCAGAAAACATTATATTCAGTCGTGGGAAAATTATTTGAAAAGGGAGATGTAAGGCCGCAAAGGTGGGGAAGACGAAGGGTGTGACAGCCAGAATAGGGTGAGGCTGCCCATTCAGAGACGAGGAAGGAGGGAGCAATTAGAATGGGGAGGAGTGAGGTGTGGGAACTCAAGCGAAAGCAAGGGTAGACGCAGACAGGACCAAGGCAAGGGGGAAGAGATGGGCAAAGAAGACAATGAGAAGACGGGACGGGGAGACCATATAGAAGATCTCATGTATGTGAGTGAAGGATGCTTTGGGCAGTCATCAGCTGACGAGCACAAGTGAAAACATGGGAGAATGAGTATGCAACCATTTTTTAATTGTTACAAAGAGAGCCAAGGTACAAGAAAGGGTCAAAGGTGGATGAGGTAAATTTGGCAAAGAGACCGAGGGTGCCTACAAACTTAGATATGTGGATGGAGACATTCACCATACATGCAAGTATTAAATGCAAAAAGACACTGGAGGTCAGCATAGGGTTTAGGAAAACCATGGTCGTGGTAAGGATGGCAAAAATAATTACAAAAAGGGGGTGGTGATGGACAGAGTATCTGAGTTAATCAGAACACTCCTACCCAGTCAACAGATCAGGGCTTGATCCATCACCGTTTTTTAGCTCACTGCACCATCCCAGTTCAGAACCTGGCTATATGCAAATTAGTCTGTCCCTGGCCCAGTGCATCATGGGAACAGGGCAGACCAAACTACCAAGCCAATTCTTCACTGGAAAGGAAACAAGCTTCCGGGGACCGGTTTCTGGCATTACAGCCGTCTTCGGCCCGGCTTGCTTGAATCCTGATGGTGCAATGAGCAAGGGACTCATGTCTGAGCATACCCTTCCACACTCATGGTGGCCAAAATAATTACAAAAAGGGGGTGGTGATGGACAGAGTATCTGAGTTAATCAGAACACTCTTACCCAGTCAACAGATCAGGGCTTGATCCATCACCGTTTTTTAGCTCACTGCACCATCCCAGTTCAGAACCTGGCTATATGCAAATTAGTCTGTCCCTGGCCCAGTGCATCATGGGAACAGGGCAGACCAAACTACCAAGCCAATTCTTCACTGGAAAGGAAACAAGCTTCCGGGGACCGGTTTCTGGCATTACAGCCGTCTTCGGCCCGGCTTGCTTGAATCCTGATGGTGCAATGAGCAAGGGACTCATGTCTGAGCATACCCTTCCACACTCATGGTGGCCAAAATAATTACAAAAAGGGGGTGGTGATGGACAGAGTATCTGAGTTAATCAGAACACTCCTACCCAGTCAACAGATCAGGGCTTGATCCATCACCGTTTTTTAGCTCACTGCACCATCCCAGTTCAGAACCTGGCTATATGCAAATTAGTCTGTCCCTGGCCCAGTGCATCATGGGAACAGGGCAGACCAAACTACCAAGCCAATTCTTCACTGGAAAGGAAACAAGCTTCCGGGGACCGGTTTCTGGCATTACAGCCGTTTTCGGCCCGGCTTGCTTGAATCCTGATGGTGCAATGAGCAAGGGACTCATGTCTGAGCATACCCTTCCACACTCATGGTGGCCAAAATAATTACAAAAAGGGGGTGGTGATGGACAGAGTATCTGAGTTAATCAGAACACTCCTACCCAGTCAACAGATCAGGGCTTGATCCATCACCGTTTTTTAGCTCACTGCACCATCCCAGTTCAGAACCTGGCTATATGCAAATTAGTCTGTCCCTGGCCCAGTGCATCATGGGAACAGGGCAGACCAAACTACCAAGCCAATTCTTCACTGGAAAGGAAACAAGCTTCCGGGGACCGGTTTCTGGCATTACAGCCGTCTTCGGCCCGGCTTGCTTGAATCCTGATGGTGCAATGAGCAAGGGACTCATGTCTGAGCATACCCTTCCACACTCATGGTGTCCAAAATAATTACAAAAAGGGGGTGGTGATGGACAGAGTATCTGAGTTAATCAGAACACTCCTACCCAGTCAACAGATCAGGGCTTGATCCATCACCGTTTTTTAGCTCACTGCACCATCCCAGTTCAGAACCTGGCTATATGCAAATTAGTCTGTCCCTGGCCCAGTGCATCATGGGAACAGGGCAGACCAAACTACCAAGCCAATTCTTCACTGGAAAGGAAACAAGCTTCCGGGGACCGGTTTCTGGCATTACAGCCGTCTTCGGCCCGGCTTGCTTGAATCCTGATGGTGCAATGAGCAAGGGACTCATGTCTGAGCATACCCTTCCACACTCATGGTGGCCAAAATAATTACAAAAAGGGGGTGGTGATGGACAGAGTATCTGAGTTAATCAGAACACTCCTACCCAGTCAACAGATCAGGGCTTGATCCATCACCGTTTTTTAGCTCACTGCACCATCCCAGTTCAGAACCTTGCTATATGCAAATTAGTCTGTCCCTGGCCCAGTGCATCATGGGAACAGGGCAGACCAAACTACCAAGCCAATTCTTCACTGGAAAGGAAACAAGCTTCCGGGGACCGGTTTCTGGCATTACAGCCGTCTTCGGCCCGGCTTGCTTGAATCCTGATGGTGCAATGAGCAAGGGACTCATGTCTGAGCATACCCTTCCACACTCATGGTGGCCAAAATAATTACAAAAAGGGGGTGGTGATGGACAGAGTATCTGAGTTAATCAGAACACTCCTACCCAGTCAACAGATCAGGGCTTGATCCATCACCGTTTTTTAGCTCACTGCACCATCCCAGTTCAGAACCTGGCTATATGCAAATTAGTCTGTCCCTGGCCCAGTGCATCATGGGAACAGGGCAGACCAAACTACCAAGCCAATTCTTCACTGGAAAGGAAACAAGCTTCCGGGGACCGGTTTCTGGCATTACAGCCGTCTTCGGCCCGGCTTGCTTGAATCCTGATGGTGCAATGAGCAAGGGACTCATGTCTGAGCATACCCTTCCACACTCATGGTGGCCAAGGATGGCAAGCATCAGTTTCAGGGGCTAACATGGCTAAGGTATGTTGAAGAGTTCATGCCTTAGCACAACCTGAGACCACGGGTTATGGTTTAAATTTATGACACCAATGAGTCTGCGGATGACTTTGCAAAGGGTCAGTGCAGCAGTTTCAAGTGTGTCCCCCGCAGGGGGTAGGCAAGAAGCGTGGGTGTCATGGACACCAGCTGGAACTACAATAAGGGAGCATGCTATCATCATCCGGGCAATAAAACAGGTGTCAAAAATGCAGTGGCAGGCACCCAATATTGCACTGCAGTGGGGGCCAGGGCAGACAGCAAGGGGGCATAGGCAGGGGTGGCGGTCAGGGGGGGGTGCCTGTTAAAGGTAGTTATACCAGTTAGAGTAGATGTATTGCAGTGTTGGCTGTGATTGTACCCTGTGAGTTCAGCAGCAAGTTGTCTGTAGAAGGGGTTCTTGGAAGGTTTTAGGATGGGGTGTTGGGCAGACAACATAAAATCATGTCTTGGTAAAGACCAGATCATAAAAGACAAGCTATGGAAAGAAGTGGAAGGGGGGTGGATGGCCGGTCCTTTTCAGATCCAGTGATGGATATTTGTACCATCTCACCTATAGGGGTGGTACCTAAAAATAGTAAAGGAGAGTACAGACTGTTGTGGCCAAAAGGGTTGTTGTTTAACCCTGGGCGGTGAACTCTGCTCCGCTCGCGAAGTTTGAGGAGTTTCCTGCACTCCGCGTTACACGGAGTTCTGAAAAATGCCGCTATGCGTAGCGAAGCAGAGTCTTTTTCCTTGCTTGCGTTCACCAACGCCAAGTTAGCGAGCGCGAGCGAGGAAAATCCACCTCCTGGCGACATTTTTCCTCGTTTACGATCGCTGACATCAAGTTGGAGAGCGCGAGCGTGGAAAATAAACCTCTCGGCGAGATTTCTCAACGCCGGGGGGGTCAGGTTTCTCATTGCGAGTGGTCGCTTATGCTCATGACCGCTCATGTTGAGAAACTGCCCTTTCGCGTTCAGAAAGCTGCTGCTAGAGAAAAAATCTACTCAAGCATCAGAAAAGGTAAGCTTGCGCTGTGCATGGTGCTGTTCGGAATAATTGAATAGTGCGGACAAGCATCCAGCACTGTGCAATCACTGCGAACAGCATTTTTCTACCGTACTCTGCCGCTCGCGGAGCTCTGCGTAGTGTGGCGGAGGTTTTTTGCACTTCACGTAGCTTTGCGTAGTGCAACTCCGCGAACTCTGCCCAGGGTTACTGTCAATTAATGACCACATAGACAAAGGGGAATGCTCGGTAGCATAGACAAGTTTGTAGAAGGCTCTATGGATGGTACAGACGTGGGGTTTGGTTGTTGCTAGTTCACCCACAGAACATTCAGTTGCAGGGGATCTAATTCTAAGGGCAAATGTATGTGGACAGGGTCTTGTCAATGGGTGGTTAGACAGTTTGTGCGACTTTTGAATAGTTTTTCACATTTGTGATATGGGCAGTACAGTCAGTGGCGAGGTCAGATCAAGGGCTAAACCACTTTAATAATTTTCTATTGGAGGGGGAAGGACAACTCATGTGGGTGTGACAGATTGATGGCAACTTTCAAGGTTGTAATATATCACATGGGCATCCCATTGGCATAAGAAAAGACAAAATGCTTGACATTCTTTAGAATAGAGCTTGATTCTGTGGCAATGAATTTCCGCTTAGCAAAAGGACAAATTAGAAACATTACAAGATCAGTTAGTGCAAGCGCTAAGCAAGAGGTGTGAGATGTACTCCATCAACAAATACTGGTGCACTTAAACTTTGCTTGTAGGGTGTTGTCCCCAGGAAGGACCTTATGTCATACTGGCTATAGGTAGAGAGGGGCACTGTGGGATAGTTTACTGTAAAACACACAAGAAGTGCTGATAAGTGTGTATGGGCACCGCTGGGAACTTTTACTGCATTGGTTAGGGAGTTGCAAGGAGAGCTCCCCACCCACTGGTCGGCACTGGGCACAAAGGTGGCAACTTCAGTATCCTATTCAGAACACCTTTGGACCTGTGGAAGACAGAAGAAGGACTGCACCTGCTGTTTCACCTGTGAAGAGAAACCCCAAGAGAGGGACTTGCTGCCCACTTGTATCAAGGAGAAAAGAATGGACTGCACGGGCTTGATGACTAGCCTCTTATTCAGCTTTAGGAACACAAAACCTGCAAGAAGTCAAAATCTCTGGTGAGCCCAGCCCAACTGAATTTTCCCTGGACCCTGCAGGGGCTTCTGGGGGATTGATTGCGTACGAACCCCCCAAGTGGTGCCCAAATGGTCTAGTACACTTGGCTTGTGTTAGAGTGCATTCTTTCTCCCTTCAAATTGCAAGACTGGACACTAAGAAACTTTTTCTGAACTTTCTGCAGACAAAACACACAGGCTATTACCAGAGCACTGCTGAGCCCTATCCGCCGACTTTCAGGCAGACTCAACTTGCTGGCTTGCCCCTGTGTACGGATCCTGGCTTCCAGAAAAGTTTCTAAGTCCAAATGTGGAGGAATTTCACCAGGACCAACGCCGAGCAGATCCCTATTGATAACTTCATCCTACTTGGAATTTTCCCACTGTTGACGTTGAGAGCCTTGAAGTTCCTGCCAGAGCCAAGGCTTTCACCAAGGTCTTATGCTTCAGCCAACCACCATTGACGAGCTCCTTTTTGGATCCATGTGGCATCCAGTCCCATCAATGACCTTGATGATGAGGACGTCTCTCCAGAAAAACGGCTACGTCAAAAGGTAAACGTTCCATCAGAATGAACCTAGTCCCTGTATTTGACCCTCGCTCCATCACGGTCGGCACTGAATTTTTGACTTTGACCCGGCCTAGTACGACCAAATACCTGGGGTTGGTGCTTTTTGCTTTTTGGCATGAGAAACATTTAAAATGTTGAGAAATCTTATCACCAGCTCCCTACATCAGATTTTTGTCATTTTTGTGTCTATTTGCTAATAAAATCAATCAATCATGGAAATTATAAGCGCACTACTCACCAGTGAGGGTTTCAAGGCGCTGAGGGGGAGGGGTGGGAAGTTGTTCATGGAGGGGGCTCATCTGATGTTGATCAGGAGCTCATTCCAGGTCTTCACCGGGATGTAGGAGAAGGCTCTTCCGCCTGTTCTGGATCTGTGGATGCGCGGGGTCTCAGCGTGGGCGAGGTCGGCAGATCAGAGGTTTCTCTTCCGTATGTGAAAGGAGATTCTCTCGTTGAGGTATTGGGTTCCTGTGTTGTGGAGGCATTTGTTGGTATGGGTGAGCATCTTAAAAGTGACTCTTCTCGATGGGGAGCCAGTGGAGGGTACGCAGTTGTTGGGTGAAGTGTTAGTGTTGAGGGATGCTGAAGACGAGACTGGCTGCGGTGTTCTGTATGGTCTGGAGTTTGTGGAGCAGAGACTTGTCAATCCCGGCATAGAGGGCGTTACCGTAGTCCAGTCTGCTGGTTATGAGTGTGTGGGTGACAGTCTTCCTTGATTCGGGGGGGGGATCCATTTGAAAGTCTTTTGGAGGGTGTTGAAGGAGGGTGTTGAAGCAGCTGGAGGCGACAGCGTTGACCTGTCGGGTCATGGAGAGGAAGGAGTCGAGTAAGATGCTGAGGTTTAGGGCGTGGTCTGTGTGGGTGGGAGAGCTGCCGAGGGTGGTGAGCCATCAGGTGTTGTCCCATGCAGAGTGGGAGGGTCCGAGAACAAGGACCTCTGTCTTCTCCGAGTTGAGCTTCAGGCAGCTGCTGCTCATCCAGGATGCAACATCCTTCATTCCTTTCTGGAAGTTGGGTCTGGTGGTGATGGGGTCCTTGGTGAGGGAGAGGATGAGCTGGGTGTCATCATCATAGGATACTATGCTGAGTCCGTGCTGTCTGACGATGTCGGTGAGGGGGGCCATGCAGATGCTGAGCGATGATCCTTGGGGTACTCCGCCGTTGATTTCCATGGTTTCGGAGAGGAAGGGTGGTAGTCTGATCCTGTGGGTTCTGCCGGTGAGGAAGGAGCGGATCCAGTCGAGGGCGGTTTCCTGTGTACTGGCTTCGTGGAGTCTGGTGGTGAGTGTTCTGTGGCAGACGGCATCGAACGCTGCAGAGAGGTCGAGTAGGAGTGTGTACTTGGTCGAAGAAGGTGCGGATGTCATCTGTAGCTGGGCAAGGAGGTGGTTTCGGAGGCAGGTGTCTAGTCGTTAAAGTGGTCGAAGAGGCCCTTGATTTTCAGACGGAAGTAGGATCCAAGTTTGTTGCAGAGGTCTTGGGAGGGGGGGGATGGCCATAGTTTTGCGGGGGTGGGGGTTGGTGAAACCCTGGATGACGCTGAAGAGTTCCTTGGAGTTGCTGGAGTTGGCGAGGATTTTGTTTTGGATGAAGGCCTTTTTGGTGGATCTGATGCTTTGGTGGTGTTCCATCATGGTGTTCTTGTAGTGGTGTGATCTTCTGGTGTTTTACTGTTTCTCCAGTTCTTCACGAGGCGTCTGCAGGTGCATCTGTATTCTTGAAGGTCAGTGGTGAACCAGGTGACCTTTCTGGGGTGATGTCTGTCGGAGTTGCGTAGGGGTGCAAGCTCATCTGCGCAGTTGGAGATCCATCTGTGGAGTTCTTTGGCTGCGATGTTGGTCGAGGTGGTGGGGGTGTCGTGGTTGAGGGCAGGATTGAGCTGCTCCTCAGTGATTTTGTATATTTTGGAGCGGTGTGTTTGTCGACGTTGAAGTGTAGGAAGTGGTAGGCCGTCCAGGGGGGGTTGCGTGGTGTGGCTGAATTGGAGGCTGTTACCTCCTGCGAGGATGGGGTCGAGGGTGTGTCCTGCCTTGTGGGTGGGTGTAGTGACGAGTTGTTTCTGATGTAGGCAATGTTGTCTAGGAGGTTGGTGGAGTTGGGGGTCGCAGGGGTTGTCGAGGTGGAAGTTCAGGTCTCCGATGAGTATGTAGTCCATGGAGGCGATGGCGAAGGGTGCAATGAGGTCGGCGATGGTTGTGGTGAACGACGCGCGAGGTCTGGGGGGTCTGTAAGCGAGGGTGCTGCGGAGTTTGGTTCTCGGGCTGGTCTGGATTTGGAAGTGAAGGCGTTCGGTAGTGAAGAGGGAGTAATTTGTGGTGGAGGTGGAGAGTCGGAGGGAGCTCTTGTGTGCGATGGTGAGTCCTCTCCCTCGGCGGTCTTTCCTCTGGGTCTTTTATCCGCCGGGGATGGCGGTGATGATCTCGGGGCGTAGGAGGCATTGGTCCAGGTTTCTGTAAAAAAGGCGACGTCTGGTGAGAGGGTGTCGAGGAGGGCCCAGATCTCAACAGCGTGTCTGTGCAGGGAGCGCATGTTGAGGAGGATGCAACTCAGGGTTTCAGAGGTGTTGGCGTTCGGTGTGGGGTTGTGTCCGTGGGGTTTGCTGATGGTGTTGAAGGTCAGGTGGCAGTGACAGCAGGAGAACTGTCCGTTGGTGGTGCTCTGCTTGGATAGCTG
This sequence comes from Lissotriton helveticus, assembly GCF_964261635.1. Lineage (NCBI taxonomy): Eukaryota > Metazoa > Chordata > Amphibia > Caudata > Salamandridae > Lissotriton > Lissotriton helveticus. Next base: position 1,359,215,347 of record NC_136057.1, read on the forward strand.
GCAGTTGTTGTACCTCCTGGGGTTGAGTGCGAGGAGGGTAACTGAGTCGTAGAGGTGGATGGTTGGAGATCCAGGGTTCCTGGCGCTGGCTGTGGTCAGACTTGCCTTAAATGTGCCTTTGACGCACCAGCGGCGCGGCCGCCATTAAATAGGGGAGGAGGGAGGGAAAGCTGAGCTGGGAGGTGGGAGTGTGGGTGACAGGGCGGAGGGGCCGTGGGGCGAAAAACAGTGACCAGAAATTAACAGTATCAAGACAACACAATACAAATTAAAACAAGAAGCATGACAAAAGCAAAACAAACAATACAATTTAGGCAAGAACTATGACAAATTAAATGCTGGTGACACCAGAAGAAAAGAAAAAAAATGTTGTCTACTTTTATAAATTGGAGTGGGGTTTTAATTTGTTTGCCTTTTCTACTTTTTAACTGGTTGGTGCTGCTTAATGCTTCACACATCTCTTCTAAGTTAAGCCTGCCAGCTCACTGCTAGTTACCAAGGGTTGAACACATATTTAAATTATTGAGACCTAACTGGATCTAGTAAGGAATAGTGTCATTATTGGTTGAAGAGGACTACCATCCACTTCAACTAATAATCCACAGTAACTCAAAACTTCTGTTCTGATGGATATTTTTGACCAGACTTCTAGGCGTATACATATTCCCCAGGCATCAGACTGGATCTAGAAACACTTAGAGTAGTTCTCCTGCACACTGATTGGTGGTGTTGTGCGGCTCCATGCCAATGTCGTTCCTCTCCTGAAACGATGAGCAGAGCCGCATGTAAGCACCATCTATGTGCACTGGTGTTAGTTCCTTTCTTTCCATGCCTACAGACTTAGGCAAGGTTAAAGGCCATTTATCAGCTCTTTCAGCTTTGTTGTGGTTAGCGGACAAGCCTTCATTATTCACACACCTTTTGTGATGAGATTTTTGAAAGGTTTACAATGTTTATTGCTACCAAAACATTTTTGTAGTGCAGCAGTAGGGCTTAGTCCTCACCTTCATGATGTACACGCCTTTTGAGCTGATGCACAATTTTCCCTTGAGGCATCTGGCCTTAAAGACAATCTATTTCCTTACCATAACATCGCCTAGATGGGTAAGTGAGCTTAAGGCTCTTTCAAATCAATCCACCTAATACTACCTTCTTCACTGATAGGTTGGTTTTAAAGACCTGAGCTTCATTCCTACCAAAAGTGGTTAATTCTTTTCATGTCTGCCAGGCTATCACGCTTCCAGTATTCTTTGGTCGACCTCATCCTTCTACAGAGGAAGAGAGAATCCATTGTTTGGATCCTAAAAGAACATTGTGTCTATATCTATCTGTCCAGGGAACATCGAGCAGATGATCAGCTCTTTGTAGTGTTTTCCAGAACAAAGGACCATCACTCGATGGATTGTTCTTTGCATAAAATTTGCTATGCATTGTTGATGAATTAATCCCCTGAAGGCTTGTGGGCTCATTCCACCAAGGCCAAAGTTGCTACCCACTGCATTAGCCTACAGAGTGCCTTTCCTGGATATCTGTCAGGCAGCTATGTGGGCATCAGAACAAACATGCACAAAGCACCACTTCCTTGACAGTTCTGCAGCACTTTTTGGTATGAGCCAGATCATAGACCCACAACCGTGGGAGGTACTGCCATGGTATCTATTCACAAGGTGAGGAATCTGCTTTTAAAACTATCCATCAGAAGAACAAGGATGATGTTACTTACCCAGTAAGCATATGTTCTTGACATGTAGAGCTGTAGATTCACATGCTCCTGCCATATAGTGGTTGGGTCTGGATGTTTGCAAGTTGTTTTTCTTCGATTAAGTCTTTCCAGTCATGAGGTAAGGTGACTCCTCCGTTTGGTGATAGTGCACGTGGGCATCGACTCCACTGTTAAATTGTTTTCCTGCAAGAAGTTGAGAATGGAGTAAGTGAGTGGAGTAAGATATGTCCATGAGTAGATAATGTATATAAAGAGAACTGCATAAACTACAGGTGCCTGGGGAGGTGGGTGGGCGCATGTGAATCTACAGCTCTACATGCCAAGAACAGATGCTTACTGGATAACATAATCCGTTTGAAGCATGTGTGCTGTAGATACACATGCTTTACATAGACTATATAGCTGTACTCTCCCAAAGTGGTGGCTAACTGGTAGATGTTGCAGTTGTCTGGAAAAGTGTTTTTAGCACTGCCTGCCCTACATTGGAATGTTGGCGTGCTAGTACATCCACACAACGTTTGGTAAATGTGTGTGTTGTAGACCATGTTGCTGCTTTACAAATGTCAGCTATAGGAATGTTACCTAGATGCCCTAGATGCCACTATTTTGCGAGTGGAATGCGTTCTGGGGGTATAGATAAAGTTATATTACCTTCTGTGTAGCAAGTTTGAATGCATTTAACAATCCATCTTGAAATGCCAGATTTAGAAATAGGATTGCCTTTGTGAGGTGGTGTAAATGAAATAAACATTTGTTTTGTTTTACGAAAATCTTTTGTTCTTTCGATATAATATAATAAAGCTCTTTTGACATCAAGTGAATGAAGAGCTCATTTTGCTACTGAATCAGGTTGAGGAAAGAACACAGTTAACTCAACTGATTGGTTAATATGGAAAGCAGAAACCACTTTGGGAAGGAATCTGGGATTTGTGTGAAAAACCACCCTATCTTTGTGGAGCTGATAGAAGGGTTCTTCTAAAGTTAATGCTTGTACCTCACCAACTCTCCTTAATGAAGTGATTGCAATAAGGAATGCAACCTTCCAAGAGAGAAATTGTAAAGGACACTTGTGTAGTGGTTCAAAAGGTGGACCCATAAGTCTTGTAAGTACAACATCAAGATTCTACACTGGTGCCGGTGGAATTCTTGGGCTTACAACTCATTTTAAAACCCTCCATAAATGCACTGATGACAGGAACTTTGAACAAAGACTAATGTTGTCTGTTTATGCAGCTACTGCTGAAAGGTGCAATCTAATAGATGTGTAAGCTAGACCACATTGCTGTAAGTGTAAAAGGTAACAGACAATGTTCTCAATAGAGCACCTAGAGGTAAAATGTTGTTGTTATTACAGTAAAAAGCAAATCGTTTCCATTTTGCTGTATAGCAAGCTCTGGTAGTAGGTTTTCTTGCTTCTCTCAGAATAGTCATACAGTCTGGTGGTAAATGTAAATATCCAAACTCTATGACTTCAGGGGCCAAATCGCTAAGCTGAGCTCCTTGGGATTTGGATGCTTGATTTATCTATTGTTCTGAGTGAGGAGACTGGAGGTGAGATTTAGCTTTTGATGCAGAATTACTGAGAACTCTAACAGGGTAGTGTACCACGGCTGACGTGCCCATGTGGGAGCTATTAAAATCAGTGTGAGTGATGTTTGCCTGAGTTTCCCAACCAGAAACGGAAGGAGTGGGAGAGGCAGAAAAGCGTAGGCAAATATTCCTGACCAATTCATCAATAGGGCATTGCCTTTGGAGAGTGGGTGTGGGAACCTGGAGGCAAAGTTTGGGCACTGTGGCGAACAGATCTATTTGTGGGTATCCCCATTGTTGAAAATATAGAAGGAGAACTTGGGGGTGAAGTTCCCACTTGTGTATGTGCTGTCTCCGTCTGCTGAGGAGGTAGTCAATTTCGTTGTTTACTCCCGGGAGGTGTTCTTCCAGAAGCTGAATCTTGTGATGGATTGCCCATTTCCAAATTGTCTGAGACAGGCGTGACAGTTGGAGTGTGTGTGTCCCCCCTTGTTTTTGTACATAGTACATTGCTGTCATGTTGTCCGTGGGAACTTGGACAACTTTGCCTGTGAGATGAGACTGAAAAGCTTTCAGTGCTAGAAAAACTGCCAGAAGCTCTGGATATTTGATTTGGAGACTCTTGTTTTTGTAGTCCCAGAGACCTTGGATTGTGTAATGATGGAAATGTGCACCCCAACCAGTGAGAGATGCGCCTGCTGTTAGCACGACTTGTTGAACAGGGTCGATGAAATTCCACACTTTTGATACATTTTATGGGTTCTACCACTGCAGACAGCGATGAGTGTGGCTGTCTACAAACACTAGATCTGTTAATTGACCCTTCAACTGATCCCACGGACGTGCTAATCATTCTTGTAATGGACGCATGTGTAGTTTTGTATGATGTACTATTGCAATGCATGACACCATCATTCCCAGTAGGTGCATGAAAGTCCTGGCTGGTAAGGTTTGGTTGGTGTGTAACTGCAGCAGTAGAGTTTAGATACTGGAATTTCTTGCTGCATTGGGAAGGCTAAAGCCTTGTGAGTGTTGAGAGTGGCTCCCAGATAAGATGGTATCTGTGAAGACTTTAGGTGAAACTTTTGAATGTTGGCCGTGAAACCCAGTTGGTGGAGTAGGTGTAGCGTGGTCTACGTGTTTTGTAGACAATTTTGATGTGTGCTGGCTTTGATGAGCCAGTCGTCTAAGTAGGAGAAGACATGAATTTGTTGTCTTCTGAGATGAGCTGCTACCACTACTAGGCATTTTGTAAATACCCTGGGCACCGTAGTCACTCAGAATGAAAGTACTTTAAACTGATAGTGTTTGCCTGCTATCACAAATCTGAGATATCTGCGATGAGCTGGATGAATGGGAATGTGAAAATATGTGTCTTTTAGGTCCAGTGTGGACAAAAAAATCGCCTTCCTGGAGGAAAGGAAGAACCTGTTGAAGCATTACTATATGGAAATGTTCTGACAGTATGTAGTGGTTTAACTTTCTGAGATACAAAATAGGTCTTAAGGAACCGTCCTTTTTGGGAATTAGAAAATAAAGAGAGTAAACCCCTGATCCTTGGTACTGAAATGGAACCGGTTCTATGGCTTCCTTTTGTAAGACAGATTGCACCTTTTGTTTCAGTAACTGCAAATGGACTGAGAACAATTTGTGAATGTGAGGTGGAATGTTTGGTGGATGGGAGGTGAGCTCCAGGCAATAACCATGTTGGATAAGGACTAGCACCCATTTGTCGCTTGTAAAAGACTGGCAAATGAGGAAAAACTGTTGAGTCTCCCCTCGACAGATGTTGAGTGATCGGGGGGAAGTGTGGGCAAGCCACTGTTTACTGGGGAAGGGGTGTTAGGTGGTGTGGTGCCTTTATCCCTGCCTTTGGAATTGTTTGCTCTATATCCTCCTCTGTAGAAACCTCTAGAGGGAATGGATTGTTTGTTGCCTTTGTAAGATGAAGCATTTGGGTCTGAGGATGTTGTTTTGGAACCTGCTCTGTGAAATGAGCGGCAAACAAAGCCTCTATTGGATGGGGACTGGAGCGTTCCCATAGATTTTGCCACTTCAGTGTCCTTTTTCATTTTTTCTGAGGATTGGTCGACTACAGGACCAAACAGGTCTTTCTTATCAAAGTGGGTATTTAAAATGGATTGTTGAACCTTAGGCTTAAACCCAGAGATCCTTCCCCATGCATGCCTTCTAAGGAGAATGCTGGTATTGATTTCTCTAGCTGCAGAATCGATGGCATCTAAAGCACATCTTATTGAGGAGTTAGAGATGAGTTTCACCTCTTCAACTAACTGCTGTGCCTTATTTGTGTGTTCTTCTGGGAGATATTAGAGCAGCTGCTCCATCTCATCCCAGTGTGCCGTCGTACCTAGCTACCAGGCCCTGTGTGTTTGCGATGCGCCTGTGGTTAGCGGCTTGAACAGCTACTTGTTTTCCAGGGGCATCTAAAAGTTTGGATTCTTTGTCTGGGCAGGTGCATCCCCAGAGGTTTGCGAGTTAGCTCTTTTGCAAGCATTGGACACTACTAGGGAGTAAAGAGGTAATTGTCCCTCAATAAACACAGGATCTGATGGTGTGGGTTTATATTTTTATCTACCCTTTGAGTTAAAATACGTGCTTTGACAGGGTCTTCAAAGATATCATCGGCATGCCTCATCATGCCTTTAAGCATAGGGAGTGTTTGACTTGACCTGTGTGTGGACTCAAGTGTTTCAAATAAAAATTCCTCTTCTAATGTTTCTTTATGTAATGGCGCCCCATGATACTCTTCCGCTCTAGCGATGAGCTGTTGATAAGCCATATTACCGTCTGGTGGTGATGGTTTTGCTGGGTAAAGGTCTGGCTCATTGTCTCATGGAGGGTCAATGGTGCAATCATTCCATGGGTCTGCCGGCAAGTGAGTATCATCAACCACCTGATCCACATCTGGATCTGTATGTGGAGATCCCTGAGGTGTTGTGTGTTATAAATTCTATACCTGAGGAAGTCTATGGTGCACACCACAAAGAGACGAAACACGTGTTGGCGGCTAGGACTGTTTTCTGGAGAAGGTTCTTAAGAAATAAAAGAAGATCAAGAAGACCTCTTGGTGTTGACTTATTAAGAAATTGGACTGGTTGTGAAATAAGCTCAGGATATATCTCTTCTTTCTTGTTTAAAGGTTGTAGGAATTTTTCTAAACCTTCTTGTATATGGTGGGTGGCTGTTTTGTGTAGCAGTGCTATGTGTAATGGATCTTCAATTATTAATTGTGGAGAAGATGGTGGAGGTGGAGAAGGTGGTGGGCAGGATAAACAGGGCTAGTATTCATGTCTTTCATCTTCTTTAAGGGAATCTTATCAGAAGTGTCCTTTGCAGGAAGCTTGTGTTTTGCAGGATTTTTAGCCAAAATATGTCTGTTATCTGGATCAATATAAATGTTCTTTTATTTGGAATCAAATTTGGCCTTAAGAACGTCTAAAATTGGTTCTGGAGGCTTGAGAACATTGTCCTTGGATTTCAGCGTAGAAATCGACTTGTCTTTAGAATGTTTCGGCTCCAGAGCGTGTTTGTGTTTCGAAGCAGAGGGTTTCGACTCCAAAGCATGTTTCTGTTTAGAAGCAGAGGGTTTTGGATCCAAACCAGATTTGTCCTTGGAGCCTGATGATTTCGGATCCGAAGGTAATTTCGTCCGACTCGGTCCCGAGCCGGAGGGCTTGATGGTTTGTTTCGGTGCAGAGCCGAGAGGCGGGGCGTCAGAAACATTGTATCTCCACTGGCCTTGGCCAGAAGGCGGAGGCGATGCTGTAGCCTAATGAGTTTTAGAAGAGGATTTAGGGGGCAAAGGGTCTTCGGTACTCAGGGCACCCTGCCCCGGAGGCACATCTTCAGACTCCAGATCGATCTCAAGCTCAGAATCAGACAATGGAATGGAGAGGGCCTCTTCTTCTGCAGAGGACGCTTCGATCTCTTCTTGTCCGGATTCTTCCCCATAGATATCCAGAGTATGTTGGATGATTTGGCGCTGCATCTCTCGTCGTTGAGCCTGACGATTGCACAAAGTCTTCTTGGACGGAAACGACTTGCAAGCTTCGCAGTCTTCCTCCTTGTGCTCCGGAGAGAGGCACAAGTTACAAACTTGGTGTAGGTCGGCGCAACAGTACAGGGCGTGACACCCAGGATAGAATTGGAATGGAGTCCTTTCCATTGGCAGAAGACTGGCCCGACGCGGCAAGGCCCGACAACCACCCAAGAGGTTTTCGATCAAAAATTGAGTTTGTCGATCGATCTGATACATGGAGAACAGGGAAATGTGTATGGAAACAATACCGTTGAGGATGGAGTGGATTGCAAACCGAGGGGAACCCGAAGATCAGTTTTGAACCGGATCTCAGCAATACACGTCCAAACCCAATGGCGAAAAAAACAATCTAACAATGGAGTTGATGCCCATACGCTCTATCACCGAAAGGAGGAGTCACCTTACCTCGTGATTGTGTACCTATGTACTTTGAGAGAAAAGCAAATTTAAAAAATGAAAATATAATTTAGTGAGCTTATCTGCAGGCTTATCTGCAGGCGTTGTTAGCTAATTTGTGTTAATTTGTTTACAAAATAAGTCTAATTATACACTTAAAAAATCACATTTTTACGAAAAAGTGGAACGGAAAACAAATTCCTACACCTTTTTATGAAGAAAATGAGAGAAAGGCAGTACAATGTAGTTAAGAAGGCTGCAGCCTTTGAAGGCTGGGAAAACTGACACTGTTCTTTTAAGGAAGTACACATAACCAATATTCCTTCATGGCTTGTCAATGGCAGTTGCTCTAGTAGTTTTTTAAGCTCCTATCAAGAGGAACCCTGAGCACAGAGCCTGGCATTTCAGATTCGTTTTCTTGAGAAAGACTTTTCAAAGCCCTTCAACCTTGACCCCACTCAACATCTTTAGAGTCGGACCGTTTTGTATGTTTTCTGACAGAAACAAATCCTATTTTGCTTTTAAAATGCTTCTCAGTTTGAGAGGTGTTCATACTGAGGCAGAAAGAAAGTAAAACCAATCCTCACCACTGTGTATCCTTTGCTTTCCTGATGTTCATCTCCCATGTGAATGTGAATCATGCTAGAAGATGTCAAGAAGACCTCTGTGTGACAGAGAAATGAGTATGCTTTATGGTAAAGAATAGTGAAGATGCAAGGAATCCCTGTCCGGAAGATCTACTGAGGGCATATAGGGAGCTCTTTTTATATCGGCACAGTCTACCATCTTTTTTGCTACCAGGATGAGATCCAGAAAAAGACGAAGACACCATGGACATTATTGATCCGGGCCTTTTGTTCCACTTTATGGGTTAGTTAGCTATCCAGGCATTCATCGTCGAAGTTAGAAACCATGGGTGTTAAAAGTGCACAACTTGTCAAGGCAAACAACGTTTAGCATACCTTTAAACTTGTCTGCTACAAGACCATGCATCTTCCACCAACCTCTGACAGTAGTTGTGAGTGTTTTCTCTTAATGGAGATGTCTTAATAGATTTCTCTGATTCGATCACTTGTGACATACTTGCCTAAAGGTAATTTTAATTTTCCACAGACAACATCATCTTCTTCCACCAGTGGGAACTGGCACAGTAGGTACCCTCAACTATGACGGTCTCCACAGTAGTGGCTGCCGCTATAGTAAAGTGGTAGGGTGGGGAGAGGTAGGAGATTAGGGTTGGGTTTTAAAAATTAAATTAAAAGACTTACCAGCCGCTCCGCTCCTGCTACTGGCCGCCTCGTTGCTCCTATCATCTTGGAAGTGGATGAGCTTCACTGCACAGGCTCCCCAACCAATACAGGTGCTGCTCTCATGCTATATCTAGCACGAGAGCAGTGCCTGGATTGGCCTGAGCGGGCTGGTTTAACACTCACTCAGGCACAGGGAGTCTGTAGCTTTTCTCCAACCCGGCTGTACAACACAGCTGGGTTGGAGAAACCTAAGTGCACATGTCTGTTTGGTTGGCCTAAGACGGCCAGTCAAACTGACATGCACACTTATAAGTGCCTACCACTCCTTCCTACTGCTGACGTGGAGCCTGTCAGCAAGGCCCCACCCCCGTCCTAACTCCGGCTCAGCTGACAATAAGGTAAGAAAAATAAAATGATAATAAAATGGCTTTATTATCATTTTATTTTTCAGTGGGGTGACGGTCCTCCGCCATAGTGGAAGAGCCACCCCTGGGTCTCCACCCAGAAGGCTTCCCTTTCTACAGTGGCACTGCTGACATAAATTGGTGTCACATAGAGACACTGCCTCAGGAGATTCCCTACACCTAGAAATTAGGCTCCCAAAAGAGGTCCCACTCCACGCAGACATCATACACTTCAGGGCTCTTGTACTCCTGGAGGAACGGTAAAGACAAGATTCATTATTTGAACATTGCCTCAGAGATCTGTATTTCAGCATGTGCTGCCTTTAGTTTAAAGGCTTCTGTAACCTACTGAGGGCCTTCTCCTTACCCCGTACGTAAACAGGGCAGCAGCACTTATTTAAATGTAATACTGCCCACTTGAGAGGGACCTTCTCTTGCTCAGAGGTAATCCTTCCCCAGATTCAGTAATAATCTCAGTGGCAAGGTAGACTTATGCCAATGCTCCTTTGTCGGAGGTCCCCCCGGACGTAGAGAGCAAACGCCTAGGCTCAGTGGGACATAAGGTGTTGAGCACATTAACTACTTAAATTAAAGTGGCGATCACAGGTACTTTGATAGGTAGTTATAACGAAGGACTTTATTGAGATCATCTTTAGGGGAATAATGGTCTCTAACTAAACAATAAGTGTGGCTGGAGACTCATCTCACTTAGCAGCACATGGATGGATACCGTCATGGTTTGGTAAAGAGGCATTCGTCCTGACTTCGTCCCGCCGGTCTGAAACTAGCACAGCAGCAGATTCTCAGTCTTCCCTTCGCTGGTAATGCATTCTTTAGATCACATGCAGTTGAGGAAATCTATTGGACAACGTTGGAAATGGAGACTTCAAGAACTGTAAGACTAGACATATAGGAAGAATATATGAAACGCCACTAAAGGTATCATTATCGTCGGTATTGCCAGGAGAGGGTTCTGACTCTTCAGTGGCCTCAACAACAGCACCAGTAGAGACAGCAATATCAACAGCAGTGCCAATCAAGAGGAAAAAGAGGTGATCAGTCCTCTGTGGCTATTGAGAAGCGTCCTGCAGTGCAGTGAATTATTTCTTATCCCTCCTATCAGTACCATTTAATAGAAGGAAGCATCACAAAACTTCTACAGGAGGCGCCACAAAAGACTGATGGGTGTTCAATATCGTGAAAAGTGACTCCTATCATTGCCTCCAAAAAAGTCAAATCATTTAATCAACAAGTGCATCACAAGTTGAGCAGCTCTGTTCCAAAGGATGTTGTGGTGAGAATTCTAGATTTCCCAAAAACTGTTTATACCCTTTTCTGGTACAAAAAAGGGACCAAGCAGGCCCCTTTGCACCCTCGAGTCAGCCAACAAATGGGTAAAGAGACCGAGGTGTGCTGTATATGTTCAGGATGCCTATTTTCACATTTCTATAGCTGCAATACATTGAACGTTGCTTACATTTTTGGGTGGGCACTGACCATTATCAATACAAGGGCTGTCTTTTTCAATGTAATGGGGTCACAATATGGAGATCTATCCATTCTCAACAATTGGGTGTTAAAAGCTCCTTCTCCTAAACAATGCCCATCATCACCACCGGCAGGACTATTTCGGCGAGCTGCGCAGTGGAGCGGGGGACGCATCAGGGGTGCCCTTTGGGAGCGGGGGACGCATCAGGGGTGCCCTCTGTCTCCGCTGCTTTTTGCCATAGCCATGGAGCCCTTGCCGGCGAATGCAAGGACAGGTGAGGCGTTTAAGGATTCAGAGGCACTGCCACAGGATAGCGTTATATTCAGATGACATGCTGATTTTCTTGTACGACAAGAGGTCCCCGATTTTGAGATCTATTACATTGCAGCCCAGCTAAATGGCTGATACAGGGCATATCGCAGGCGCAATTCAGACCGAACTCCAGGCCCCTTCGTGCCACCGCTTTACAAGCTCCTTAGGGTCTTTATGAGGGTGAGACATCCTACCACGAACGTCTCGCTTGAGTTGCACATACTGTCTTGGTGCAGAGAATGCGCATTAGAACACCATGCTCGTCGGAACTGCCCTTGGACTTCCTACATGCACTCCTGCATGGGGGGAGTTGGCGGGGTCTGGGCCAATGGGTAGAGGCGGGGCGACGATAGCAGGCGACATATATAGGAACTCAGAGCTGCTCTCGTTTGAGGACTTCAAACTGGAATATAACTGATGGCTGGGACACTTCCCACTCCATAGAGTGCTTATGATGCAATTAGAAAGCACTGGGGGAAGGGGTCCCTGGAACATACGATGTCCCAGAGCTGTCAATACATAGTGATCTCAGCAGGTGTTATAAGGACGGTCTCGTTTTTATAGGGCACTGCGGACAGACCAACAATCAACACTAGACACAATGAAAGCCAGGTTATGAGGAAGACCTTGACACCCCTATTGACCAGAATGATTGGGACCAGATACTAGAGCGAACACCAAAAGTCTCCAGGAATGCCCGTTTTAAACTTGTCAACTATTGCATACTTGACACCTCAGCACATAGGTAGATTCTTCCACATGCCAGGCGCAGCACGGCCCCAGTGCGGCTCTTTGAGAGCCCCTATTATAGACATGTTCTGGACATGCCCCGAGCTTTCTGGGAGAGAGAAAAACAGACACTTGAGGAGTGTCTTGGGTGGGAGATCCCACGAACAAAGGGACACTGTCTGTTAAGCTGGTTCCTCCATCCTGCAAAGACTAAGATCATTGGGAGGTTCCAGGACTTAGCATAACCCACCGCAGACCCCACAGACCTCAAGAACTTCCGCCCCATCTCGCTCCTCCCCTTCCCCGCAAAAGTCATCGAGAAAACCGTCAACAATCAGCTGACAGCCTTCCTTGAGACGAACGGCTCCCTCGACCCATCGCAGTCCGGATTCCGAGCGAACCACAGCACCGAGAACGCCCTCATCGCAGCCACCGAAGACATCAGGACCCTGCTTGACAACGGGGAAACCGCCGCCCTCATCCTCCTCGACTTTTCGGCTGCTTTCGACACGGTCTGCCACCGCACCCTGACAACCCGCCTCCACCACGCCGGGATCCAAAGAAAGGCCCTGGAATGGATCACCTCCTTCTTCTCCGACAGAACCCAAAGAGTCCATCTCCCACCCTTCCACGCAGAAGCCATCAAGATCATCTGCGGCGTGCCTCAGGTCTCCTCGCTCAGCCCCACCCTCTTCAATGTCTACATGAGCCCCCTCGCAGCCATCGCACGCAGGCACAACCTCAACATCATCTCCTACGCCGACGATACCCAGCTGATCCTCTCCCTCACCAACGACCGCGCCACCGCCAAAGCCAGCTTCCAGGACGGAATGAAAGACGTTCAGGACTGGATGAGGCTCAGCCGTCTGAAACTGAACTCAGACAAGACAGAAGTCCTCAACCTCGGCCCATCCATCTTCGCCTGGGACGACTCCTGGTGGCCCCCTGCACTGGGCATACCCCCCAAGCCCACGGACCACGCACGCAACCTGGGCTTCATTCTTGACTCCTCCCTCACAATGGCCAGGCAAGTCAACGCCGTTACTTCCTCCTGCTTCAACACCCTCCGCATGCTCCGTAAGATCTTCAGCTGGATCCCCACTGAAACCAGGAAGACGGTCACCCAGGCCCTCGTCACCAGCCGTCTGGACTACGGGAACGCCCTCTATGCTGGGACCACTGCCAAACTACAGAAAAGACTCCAGCGCATCCAGAACGCATCAGCACGACTCGTCCTGGACATCCCCAGACACAGCCACATCTCCGCCCACCTGACGGACCTGCACTGGCTCCCCGTCAGCAAAAGGATCACGTTCAGACTCCTCACCCACGCACACAAGGCTCTCCACGACTTGGGCCCCGAATACCTCAACAACCGCCTCACGTTCTACACGCCGACCCGCCAGCTCCGCTCCGCCAGCCTCCTTCTGCGCCACCGTCCCACGGATCCGCAGAACCACCACCGGAGGAAGATCCTTCACCTACCTGGCGGCCAAGACATGGAACACCCTCCCCGCCCACCTTCGACTTACCCAGGACCATCTCTCCTTCAGGAAGCACCTCAAGACCTGGCTTTTCAAGCAGTAGCGGCCCCCTCACCCCCTTCTCCCAGCGCCTTGAGACCCTCGCGGGTGAGTAGCGCGCTCTATAAATGTTTTTGATTGATTGATTGAGCATACATCAATGCCAAGCGCAAGATAACTCGGCACTGGGAGGTAACGTGTTGCCCGCAACTGACAATATGGAAGAGGGAGTTGAGAAAATGGGCGAGCTGCGAAGGCAGGATACTCTTGAGGGAAGCACTAAGGGGCCTAGGGAACATAGTCAAGTCAAGTAAAGGAAAGCCTTATTCGGCTGCTATATAAAACAGTCATAAAAGCACAAAACTTCAAAACGCATCATATTATTTACAAGTAAAAATACAATAAAAATAATTTTTACAATACTATACTACAATATCAATACTTTTCCTGATGTAAAATGCAGTTTTTAAGAACTGGGCTACCCTCCATGCTATATGCTCGTTCTCTAACAATTGAAGCTGGAGCATTGCTTCACGGCACTGCCTAAGTCCAAGTTTTCTCAAAAAGGGTATGATCCAGACTTTCCTATGAACGTGATAAAATTAACAGAATAGGACTAAGTGCATAGTAGATTGGGCAGAGATGTTATTGCAAGGGCACAATCATTCATTTTTGGGAGTGTCATCAACCTGTGAATAACACCCAATCTTAACCTAGTAAGAAAGAATCTATCAAAAGTTCCAGGTACAAAAGATAAATAGGGCTCCATTCCTAAGGGGGTACGTAACAGCTGATGACCTCTCACGGTTGATTTAGATGCAGATTCTCTGTGTAGTCTTTTGGCTTCTAAGAAGTGAATACCCTCGTTCTTTAACATCTTTCTTGAGATAACCATCATTGAAGATGGAGTGGTAAAATATTCGGGGTGACCCAGTTCGCTCATAAAGTCAAGTACAAATTTAATCCAAGTCATTCTATGGGCCCCATCCAGCTTTAAAATATCTTTTAAGATCTCTCTGTTCAGCTCTGTCTGATCCTTACAACAGACTCTATGCCACAGCAGGATTGGCTCTAATTTTACCAGATCTGCTATATGGCGAAGGGCCAGCTCCTCGTGGCAAATAAAGGTGGAAGTACTAGGAGGGACAGAGATAATGTACCTTATAAAGGCATTTTCTATCTTTTGCAGAGAATTAATGTCGGCAAAGTCCCACACACCGGTTGCCATGGAGACGCACTTGGTTTTATATATATGTAACAGCTTTGTGGGCGGTTTTCTACCTAACTTCTTTGCAAAGTTTGATAGTGCCGCAGTTGATCTAGCAAAGGCTGTTTTTTTATCCGATATGGCAGGTGCCCAAGTATCTTGATAATTAAAAAATTCACCTAGTTAAGAAAAGTTTTTATTGGACGCTAGTTTTTTCCTATCAATGAACATTTTGCGAGTCTTTTGCGTCCCTTGCTTACACCTCATGACATATGTCCTGCTTATATTAGTTTGAAGACCAAGATCGCCCATAAATATACTAAAAATGTCCAGGGCTCTCTGGAGGCCCTTTTGAGTATGAGTCATCAATATGGCATCGTCCAAATAAAGGAGTGCTTGGATTGATCGGCCGCTCACTTGAGGAAAGTCTGTGCCCTGGGAAAGCAGTGCATCTTCAAGTCCCTTTATGTAAAGATTAAAAAGGAAAGGGGCCAGCACACAACCTTGTCTGACCCCTCTCCCAATTGGGAAGGCTTCAGTGCATGCTCCCTTCCCGCCGAAACGACCGCTTGCTGTCGCGTCACTATACAATCGGCATAGGAGCGTGATAATTTGTAAGTCAACCCCCACGCTTGCAAGTACCTCCCACAAAGGCTGCGGTGAGGTCGACAAAGGCCAGATAGAGGCTGCCTTTTCTCGCTCTAGTGTACTTGCCTATCAGTAATGTAAGGTTTAAGGACTGCTCAATAGTGCCAAGACCATCGCGGGACCCATACTGTAGATCTGATAAAATCTTCTTTTCCTCTGCCCAATCTGCTAAACGTTTCAATATAAATCCCCTTAGTACCTTGACCATAGAAACTAGGAGGGAGATTGGTCTATAGCAACCTGGGTCTTCGTAATTACCCTTTTTAAAGATTGGTATAATTATTGATTTTGCCTATGTGGAGGGAAGGGTTGACCTTATGCTGGCGTTATAGACCTGTGTTAATATGGGCCCCCACAGGGTAATATTATGTTTATACAGGTCAACTGGTGCCCCATCGGGCCCTAGTGCTTTGCCGCCTGCACTTTGGAGGTGACCATCCTCCAAGGTAATTTCTAGGTCAATGTGTTCCCAGATATTTGAGGTCCAAACTTTCCAGTAGCTACCTAAATTCCCCTGATCATTGTATAGATTGGAGAAATGGGTAATCCATTCTTTTTCCATGATGGCTTTCTCCACGGAGGGACCTGCACTTAGAGGCCAAGAAAGGGGTTCTCAGGACCTTCCAAAAAGCAGTACTATCTTTCTGCTCTGCGGCATTATGTAGGGAGTCCCATGCCTCATTATGGAGGGTTTGTTTTCTTTCTCTTATAGCCCTCCTATAGTCTAATCTAGCTTGTGTAATGTTGGGCATCGATCTTGGCTTACAGTGCATTACCTTCTTTAGGTTGGAGAATGCCCTAGTGCACCTAGTGTTAAACCATCCATAATGTTTTGGCTTATTATTGAACTGTACTGTCATTAGGTTCCTTGCTGCCCTAGTAATTTCTACAGAGCAGTTCACTATTGATGTGTCCGGGGCGTCCTCACTTAAGCAAGTATCTATCTCTACACTGCATTTCTCTAAGACATTTCTAGTTATCAGATCTGGATCGACCTTGGACCACTTTAATGAAAATCCATTTACTGAGTTCACTTCTACCGTTCCCTGCATGCGAGTGTTTACATCATGCTTATTCTGGATATACGTGTGTGTATTGAGTTTTAAAAGAAGGGGGAAGTGATCGCTTTAAGCGATATCACCCACCACACAAGAGAGTATCATGTGAGCATGTGTAGGTGAAATCAGTATGAAATCAATTATCGTTGCATGGCCTCTCCCATTGAATGTAGGCAAAGAACCGACTGGGGGGGTTTGAGATCTCATTAACAAACGCCACATCTGATTTAGAAATGAGGTCATTAAATATATCCCCCCTCTTGGAGTGGATGAAGTGTGTGCAGCTATCCACATCATTATAAATGCCACACAATCTATTGTCTGCATTATTGCATAACCCACAATTAAAATCACCCAGCAGCAGAGTCAGTATCTCTGCTTTTCCCATCCGAGATTTTAGTTACTGTGGCCAGAATACCTTTTACTACTCTTTCCAGATCATTTTGCTTGATGTTATTATACAAGTTGATCAAGAGTATACAGTGGGTTGCAGTAGGGATTAGCTCAACCACGTGAAAATAGTTTCCCCCCTGGTGAAGGGTGATGATCTTAGTTATCGGCAGCTTATTTGATATATAAACTCACAGGCACGAGCGGCCAGAGCAGGGGCACAACCTGAAGAAGCGCACCAAAGGGAGAAGACCCCCGGCATGCCCCAACCCAGAAAACAGATGAGAGCCGGGGCCGGCAAGCGGCAAGGCAGCAGGCCAGGAACAGAAACCCGAACCACGCAGACCAAGAAGAGGAGCACAGGAACCACAGCGCCCGACCGCCCAGCACCAATCAGACACCCCCGCATCACAGGTGGGGGGGGGAGCGTGGACAGGGAGCCCCAGATATCACCAGGACGTCTGAGCGACCATAGGTACACAGAAGCACCCGCCACCTAGCCCATACAGGAAGCAAGCAGCGCGAGGCACCCAGAGGCAGCAGGAGGACACCCCAAAGGAAGATGGTACGAAGCACAGCGCAAACTCACACACCCCAAGCAAGAGGCCCCAGCACAAACCTCGGCACCCCCAGGAGGCACCTGACGCAGGAACATGGCACGTAACAGAAAGTCCACCCGCCACCACTCCAGGACGGACACCAGCAGGCCAACAGGGTCCTCCTAGAAGAAAAAAAGGGGGTGAAAATATCCAGGCCGGGGGCCAATCAGCTCAACAAGGCCCCCACCGCAACCTGGTGGAAAAAAAACATCACATACACCACTGTCCTCTCGTAACATTGCAGGAAAGAAACATGGCACCCCAGCGCACGAGACCACAGCAGTATGATTGAAAAAATTTGAAACATCATGCTTCCATAACATATGTATGCGTAAAGCGCCCGTTCACTCCAGCACCGGGGCATCTTGGCGCTGAAATAACAGATGAATCTTGTTACCCAACTCAATGGCACTCTTATTATCAACCTCAAATAGATGAAAGGCTGAGTGGACCCGTAGGGAATCGTACCTGTGATCATGAGATGTAATTCAGGTCCCTGAAGTGGATGCATCAGTCCACCACGCCACCAGACCCCGCTAAGGAGCAAGGAACCGGCAAAGGAGTCGAAAACATGGCAGCCAGTACAACAAAAACAAGCAGAAGACACATCACAGCAGTCAAGCGAAGCCAAACATCGCACACAAACAACCGGCAATGAAATCAGGGCTGGAATCGCGGCAGATGTCCGGATCCAAAGACGGCAGCTCCAGCCACCATTACACCCCAAACACAGTGCAGTGCAAGAACAGGCCACAGGAACTATTGCAGAGCACCCCACAGAAAGACGGAGATGGAAACATGCACAGGCCACGAGCACGCCGCCCGGTTCCAAAGACGGCAGCACCAGCAATAACGGAACCACATTGCCAAATTGCAGCGCAAGCCAAAAGAAACAAACACCCCGCAAGCGGGACTCACCCGGAGTGGGGGCCAACCCCAGGAACAAGGCCCCCACTCCAACAGCAAGAAATCCAGGACACCGGCAGGAGCACATCCAGCGAGGCACGCCTCCCCGGCCAGGCTCGGGAAGACGAGCCCGCGACCCGGAAGTAACATCGGGAACTCCAGCCCTAGCCGCAAAGGACCGGGAGGTGCATGCAGAGCACATCAGAAACGCCGGCTCCAAGAGAGACTGTCGCCCAGCAAGCCCGGCAGGCCAGGAGACAGTCCAGGGAACCCCACGCCCGCACAGCCAGGCAGCCGGGCAGGGGGTGAAGAAAGAACACAGCCACTCAAGCCCAGCAGGAGCAGCACCAGCACACCAACCAGACTGTCAACAGAAAAAAGAACAGGAGGGCTGCTGGGTAAGTACTGCTTAAGTACTCCCAGGAGGAGGGGCAGTATTAGTGTCCCAGCATTCCTCTTGTTTTTTTCTGTCGGGAGATGGTCATCTCCACTTTGTTTATGAAGGTGTCGAGGACGGAGGGACCAGGGGGTAATGTGCTGTTCTGTCACTTAGTCTGTCCACATGGCCAGATATTTACCTGTCCCTGAGAACGTGACTGAGCTGTATGATTGAGCTGTGCCCTTAGCCAAGCCTTCTTCAGTGGGGAGAGGATCACTACAGCGGCTACGCCTATCGGATATCACAGCTGGAGCAAGCAGCACAGCAAGCTGGGCAGCAGTTGCCTCTCTTCGGCTGTAGTAGCCATGCCGTCCTGTGCCGTATCGGAGCCGATTTCTTCCTCCTTAGCATATCAGGGCAGCGGCAGAAAAGGTCTCACGGGTTACATTGGACACGCCGGACAGCATGCTGTCACTAAAAGGGTCAGTGTCATTTCATTAGCTCTACGTAAATACCATGTAGGGCGACTCGGTGACCCTTCACAGCTCAAATTGGCCCTGTTTGCACTCTCAATAAGCTGGCTCCTTTGCGTGTTCCACACACCTGGACAACAGTTGTTTTTCTGTTTCTGGACAGAGTCTCCTCCTGCAGGGCCATGCACTGTTCTTCGCTGTCTGACGAAGCAGGCTTCTAGGCTCTAAGCAGAACTTCCACACTTCAGCAATTGCACAAGCCTAGAATGATGTTGCCTATCTTCTGGGGGACTATCATGCAAACACGGAAGATACCAAGGGTCTTGAGAGAGAAAGAATCACTACCTATTTTTGGTATGTAGACTCATAAATACCTATTGGTTATTTTCGTGACATAGGAGAGAAAAAAAGATGCTCTTAGTTAGAGAGAAGAAACCCATCAGCCCACCAGTTGGCGGAACCTCATCATCTGGGTTTTTAAAGAAATGATGTCCACTAGATGTTTCCTCAGTGTATCTGGTGAGGATGGCTAGGATTGGATCATCATATAGAAAAAACCTTCCAAAGAAAAGATGAGTATGATACAGGCTGATAGGGTAGGTTGCAGTGCTCAAAAATTGTGAAACAAAAATGGTGACAAGTTATTAAAAATGCCTGTTTTGATGCCTAGAGAACAAGTTTAATAGGAGTGACCATCAGAACGGCATATCTAAAAGCAAAGTGAGTATAGTATTTGAGAAATATAACTATTTATCATAGATGTAAAATGGTCGACATGTTTCAGCCCTTCCGGGCTTTCATCAGGACCTACGATGTACACTACTGCAACATTTATCACAAACCGTGATACAAACAAAAGATTGTGTAGACCTACCGATTGTGTGGTCTTTTAATCCAGAAACTCTCCCATCACTGTAGGGAGGAAAGGCCTCACCTTGCCTGGCACTCGCTCAGGTCAAAGAGGCCACGCACTGTCCGTCGTTACCTCGGTCTGGAACTGAGCCGAGGGGAAGTTCCAGACCGAGGTAACGACGGACAGTGCGTGGCCTCTTTGACCTGAGCGAGTGCCAGGCAAGGTGAGGCCTTTCCTCCCTACAGTGATGGGAGAGTTTCTGGATTAAAAGACCACACAATCGGTAGGTCTACACAATCTTTTGTTTGTATCACGGTTTGTGATAAATGTTGCAGTAGTGTACATCGTAGGTCCTGATGAAAGCCCGGAAGGGCTGAAAAATGTCGACCATTTTACATCTATGATAAATAGTTATATTTCTCAAATACTATACTCACTTTGCTTTTACATATGCCGTTCTGATGGTCACTCCTATTAAACTTGTTCTCTAGGCATCAAAACAGGCATTTTTAATAACTTGTCACCATTTTTGTTTCACAATTTTTGAGCACTGCAACCTACCCTATCAGCCTGTATCATACTCATCTTTTCTTTGGAAGGTTTTTTCTATATGATGATCCAATCCTAGCCATCCTCACCAGATACACTGAGGAAACGTCTAGTGGACATCATTTCTTTAAAAACCCAGATGATGAGGTTCCGCCAACTGGTGGGCTGATGGGTTTCTTCTCTCTAACTAAGAGCATCTTTTTTCTCTCCTATGTCACGAAAATAACCAATAGGTATTTATGAGTCTACATACCAAAAATAGGTAGTGATTCTTTCTCTCTCAAGACCCTTGGTATCTTCCGTGTTTTATCAAGTAGTTTAGTTGGGGGACAAGATACAAGTAGGTCTAAAAAAACTTCAACTCCCCTAGGACCCTCCTTTCCACATTTTGTCTGTCGGACTATCATGCAAACACAAGTCTTGTATCACATCAGCTCTTTGAGTATTCTGTGGAGCACTGATTTCTGTGGCCAAGACAAGCTTGTAACTGGAGCAAAGTGGGATGGTATCCCCAAAACATGAGCACAATGAAGTGTGTAGACTCTGTGCCTGGCTGTCATAAGCCTTAAAGAGGTAGCAAACATGGAAAGACAAAAATGGCAGGCACTTTTAATAACAGGGTCTGCTGACTCACCCCTTCTCCGTTACCATCCACAAAATGGTAGGGATGCACAAATGAATAATCAGCAAACCCCTGCTATAAGGTCCATGTAGAATTTCTTAGGGTACTCAAGTCGCCATCCTCCGACACTTGTGTCTGTGGCTCATCCCTCAAGCCCCAGGAACCCAGGCAAAACACCTATTGTCTGGGGCAAGCAGTATCCCATCCTCTGTCTTGTGCCTTATCTAACCAGGAGGAAATCCAAAATGGATCTTGCTGGTCCCAGCAACAATTCTTTCAACACAACATGAAGTCATGCCACCATCCATACCTTTCACACATGCACTTGACATGCATAAGGGAAGTCAGCACAAGCGTCTGGGTGTTACATCAAGTGGAACTTTGTAGAAATGTTGTTGATAGGCACCTCACTCCCCCTGAACCAGAAAAAAGGTCTGTTCAGCATTATCAACCTACGAAAATCAGTATGCTGTTGTTGGGCAGGAATGTGCCCTGCATTGTGGCACTGCATGCCAAACTGCGAGTATCTGGTATACCAGTTTCTAGATTTTTGGCCCCAGCCTCATGCTAATCTCCTGGACCTGGAGGGGGCACAAAGCAAGCCCTCAGAAGTGATGGAGGCCTTTGTTTGCTCACATTTGAAACTTTTGCCTCATGTAACTTAAAGTTTACTTTTGTAATTTGTTCACTTGTAATTTTCTCCTCATGTATCATTACTGTTCCCATTGTGAAGCTCTCTGACACCTTCAGGTAAAGTCTGCGCTATATAAAAACGCATAAAATAAACAAATATATATATATTGTCCAAATCATAGGTTCAGGTGAATGGCAGGGTGGGGGCAGCATACAGTGTTTTTAAATGATCCTAGTGTGACCAGTTTTTTTTTAAATGTGGTGCAAGAGTAGGAACCTACTGAACCCTCATGTAAATTTGAGCTGCTAATGGTCAACCCGGATTCCTAGCACTGAGATCCAGAGGCACAGAGGAATGAATGCTGTGTTAGAAGCGTGTTACATGCTGAGTGAGTGCCGGAGTGAACCAGAGTGCCACAGGCCAGTGGGTTCCATTTTGGAAACACCTGGCTGTTCATGTTCATGTGGAGGTGAGATCACTTTCTCAGACAGTGGGAGAGTATTGCTAACATTCATGAGATTGGAGAGAAGCACACAGGCACTAAAGTGGAAAAATAGGTGAAATTCAATTAGATTATTTCCGATACACTGGGCTGCTGATTATGCTTCATGAGACTGCCATTTGGTGGTTGGTATTGGTGAACGTTTTGACTCCAGTTCCTGTTGTTAGGGTGTGGGAGATCCTTTTTGGGGAGGGAAACCTTTTGTCTCTCTTCTTGATCACTCTCTGTGCGGTTGTTTATAGTCAGGTGTCACCTGTTCACTCCTCTTTGTGCCTCTGTTGTCGGTGCTCCAGTCTGGAGATGAGCTGTCTGTGAAGAGCATCACTCGAGGCAAAGGCTGAATCCGATAGACAGCCTGAGAAGGACATATGAAAAGGTAATAGACCCAAACTGCCTCTGAAAAGACAGAGAGTCCAAATCTCTGTCAGCATCTGCATCCCTGTATAAGAGTGGGGGCTGCTGACCCTCTTGTTGTCCCAGTTCCACATTGTCTCTGACAAAGGAAGGGATACCCCACGGAGTATCCTGAGGACTACTGATAGCCAGCTTTCCACAGGTGGGAGAACTTCACCTGGACTCTGATCTGGAGAAAGAATTAGATGTCTTGTTGTGGATGCTTAAGGAGTTCTGCCTGAGGGGAGGGAATGAGCGATTTACTACACAGGAGGATCTTAGTATCATGATCGCCATTGTTAGAGCTGTGGCACTTGTCCAGGTACGGCTGATCGCTCAAAAAACTAGAAAGAATAACCTCTGTACTGACCTACTTATTTTTCAAAACTTAGAATAAATCTAATATGATTCTCTAAGGATGCAAAATGGATGAAAATATTCACATAGACATGTGATACTTTAGTTTTCTATTTATTTTCATTTAACATCTTAAGAATAAGAAAACATTTTTATCATCTTTTTCATATTTTATGATTATAACAGTGCAAAAAACATTATTGACAAAAGAAAGAAATTTAATTTGGACCCCACAAAGAAAAAAGTACTATCAAAACATCTGTCATACATTCCTCATCATTCATTCCTAATCTAACATACTCTCAATTATAACAAAGTGCAATGAAAACAGACAAAGGAACAACAGTACAACTGAGATCCCTATTAGTTCTATTTGGCTAGGTGTCCAATTCCTTCATCTTTGATTGTATCCAGATTCATGAATCTTTTATTCCTAGGCTTCTTTCTCCTTTTTGTCTTTTTGTGTACGGGTCTCAGGTGTATATGGCCTACGTACGTTTCGGTGAGCCTGGTTATATCACCTTCATCAGGGTCGACATAGAACAAAGACTAATACACACATCATTAAAACCAAGGGGTCCTTTACATCTGAAATTTAAGAAGATATGCAATGAATTACATATAAGTTTAACAATGTCTGTTGCATCCTTTTAACACGATTTCATAGATTTGCGATATCTTTTATCTAGTGCTGCTATATTAAAGTTCAGGCTCGCAAGAAGATGCCTGTAGAGAGACACTATGAAGTCGGAGTGATATTAGTGACTATATAGATGCGCCAAAGATAATCCCAGCTGCACCAGGATAAATAGAGTAACCTTTAGTTCGGTTTATAAAGAATGAAAAGAGATAGGCAAAAGGATAGAGAGTTTCTCCTCAGGCGTGTGATAGATCAGAAAGGAAAGTGTGAGCCACAGACCCTCAACTGGCAATGTTCTCATCTTAAGTACCTACTTCGTATAAAAGGGTCGCTTTCCTAAGGGCAGTTCTTTAGAGTGCGATGACCAAGTTAGGATAATTTAATCTGCTAACACAGTATTCTGAAAGAGAGATAGGCGTAGTTAAACCACGCTCTAAAGTTAGGATTTCTATTGATTATAGATAAGAGGTAGAATACTACCATTAAAAGGTGAGGAAGCTCTCATAATGTCTGATGGATTAGTTATCGCAGGGTGTTCGGTGCTGGGTAGGTGGTGTGCTCATTAACTGTTCAGTTCCTAAGACAAAGTAAAGCATGCCCCTGGTGATAATTTCGCAAAAAAGGCGGGCTAGTAGGGATATTATTTTTGTTGCCAACTATTGCCAAAGGTGACTGAAACCCTCTTACCTATAAGTTTCTGTCGCAGAATTCAATATATATTGTTCGTAGTACTTCTCCGTAGTTTTACGTGAAGACCATGTTTTCTCACAGTAGTGTTGGCTTGTGTGGATAGAACCAAAGAGTTCCTATATGTTATTAATGCCGCTCGATTATCATAGGGGACGGCAAAAGGACACGCGCATGGAACCGATATTATAATGAGATGTTAGGACGGAAGTACTGTAAATGTACAATCCAGCCTAGGTCGAAGGGGCACTCAGAGCATATTATCGTTACATACTAGTATGAGTGCCACGTGGGTTAACAGAGATGAATGTATCTCTGATTAGTGACATAACTAAGTACGTGCAAATCGGTACGTATGGGCCTAGATAGAGCATTCCGAGGTATGGTATACGCTCTACTGTATTGGAGCAACTAATGAGGTACTCCGGAGTACTCCCCCACATTAAAGAACATGGCGGAAGGGAAAAGGATCGTATATATCTTGACACAACGGAAACCTAGTGTCTGAGCCTGAGCTACTGCGCAAAACTACTTTGTCGGACTGCAAAATCACATACCTGTACTCGGCTAACGATCGCTCAGTCTGTCTATAGAAGGAATCAACACTTGGATACCTCTAGGTGATAAGTCGTGCTTTACAAATCCTGATAACAACATAACGCTGCTATGCTGCACCTACTGAAAGCCTGTGATTGTGGCAGTCGTGACACTGGCACCAACTGGCCTGTGCCTGAGTGTTCCTGGTCGCCCAAAAAAAGAAACCTTCAAAGCTTTGTTGCTCACCCCAGACTACCCCTCTAACTAATGCAAGTGGCTAGCGCAGCACTGTCCCAGCATGTGGTGTATGGACTATGCCGCTCTGAAAAACAAAGCTGCTGCTTTGAGGCAACCTGTGCCAAAACACTGATTTGGCTACCATGGCTTTAGAGAGCTGCATGCTCAGTCAGACTTAGTCAACCATACCCAAAGCACCTTCAAGCTGTTACATCGCCACTGGAGCTCAGCATCTACAAGGAGGACTGCACTATCATCCGCATCCCGGGGAGGCCCAGCGCGACTTCCATTGAGACTCCTCAGATCAGAGAGACTGGGCCCACCATGTGGCCAGTCTACTGCTGGCCTCACCAGTAGCCCAGAAAGGGGCTACTGTTAGAATATGGACAGTCAGTCCCACTGCTGTCTTCAGGATCCTTCTGAGAATGGAGTGGTACTGCTTATATTCCTGTGTTTTGTGTAGTATTGTGCTTTACTGTAGAATACAGTACTTCCTACAGAGAAGCACTAGGGTGGACAATCACATTAATGCGCTGCTGGGTGTGCTGTTGAGGTCTCTGCTTGCTGTACCCTCACACTAACCGCCTTCAAAATTCTATGACTGCTTACTACTATGACTACCACTCAGAATCGAGTGCTGAAGGAGTTGACCATGACTCAGTTTTGCAGAGCCATAGTAGTACAGACCCCGTGACAGTAGAGGCAAATCATCCCTGCCCCCAGTGTTCTGGCCCAGTAGCCCATGCCTCCCCCCTTGCCTCCACCGAGTGGGATCTAACAGCTGCCACCTCTGCTTCATGTCAGCAACCTAAGCCACTTGTCATCGTAGAGTGCACACTTGGTGCACCCCTCAAGGTCACAGAACAGCACCAGGACCTTCAGGTTACCATGGACAGGTATAGGCCTCAGAGTACACGGTAAGATAGTGAACTGAAGTGTCCTACCTTCAGACCTCAAATCCTACTGACATTCTGCAGTCCAGCTCACTTTCTTAGACAGCACCTTGCATGTCAGGATTTTTAAAGGCACAAATGAGGGCCCACAGTTGGCCACAAAGGTCCTACGAGTATTAGAAAGGCTCTCAACTGTATCTGGGCATTGGAATCCGACAGGCACTGGATCTTGGTATCCAGTAAGTGTATCTTTCCCATGTCCACCTGATGCCCAATGTAGACTACAGAGGACTGCTCCACCTGGCACTTGGTTGCCTTTATGATAATTTCTCTCACTGCTTCCTGGCCTATACCTCTTCTAGGTGTCTCAGGTGGTCCTCCCATGAATTGCTAAACATGAAAATATTGTCAAAGTAGGCCACACTGAATTCCTTAAGACCTGATAGAACATGATTCCACAGGTACTGATTGTAGAAGTTGGCCTGGTATATGATGTTCACTATTCTAGTGAGCACCTTGCACCAGTCCAAACATGTCAGGTCCCAGGTGTCCTCAGGATGGTACGATGCCAAAAAGGGTTCCACCTCTCGACAACCCCTGGGTCTGACTATTAACAGACACACAGAGGCGGTCAAGCGAGGGATAACAGGAACTGCAGGACAGGAACGGGAGGGCGGAGAAGCTGTAATGAGAACAAGACTCTATGAGCAAAGCCCTCACTGTATAAACCTTGTACACATTGTTCCTTGTAATTACACTAGAGGATACATTCATGTATCTAAACACTTATTAGCAAATCAAAAGGGAGAGAGAGGACTAGGTAAGCCAGTCCGGGTCCCCTGGTTATATGTAGAGATATCAATATAGGACTAGCTATGTTGTGTTAGAGGAAACTCAGAAGGTATATCTGTAGGCAAACCCTTAGGTTTGGTCATGAAGCCCTCACACACCAACCTAGTTGGTGTCATGCTTCATCATCGGGCCCACCACAGTGACACCGAATGTGTCCCGGGTGTGCTGCGACTCCAGATTACTGAGGAGCTGGTATTCTTACTGAGTGTGCAGTGTTGGTGAGAATGAAGATGAAAGGTTTTAAAAGCTATACAGGTGGTCCCAGTTCCCGAGGGTAAGAGGTAAATTTAATACCTGGGCCCCTGTTAGCAAGATAAAAAGGCTGTGGACGATGTGGAGTATATTAGGGGCTCCTACGTCCTTGTGGTCTACATGTTTCAGCCAGGCCTTTTGATTAAAACTGGCTTTCCTCAGGACCAAATGAGTATGTGTGGGTGAAAATAAACTATATTAAGTGAAAGTGTGTGGTAAAAAAGTGTTGCACTCGCTAAGGTGCCGTACGTGTAAGAGGGGGATTCCCTCTGCTTTACTGTACATAAAACACAAAGACAGTACAGACATACAAAAAGAGTCATTGAGAATGGTATTAACCAAAACACAACAAATAGCCGGCTTCTGGTGTGCGTGAGCGACCTAGAGCGGCAAGTAACAATGCCATGAGTGTGCCATGGCTAAGGTGAACTATGGCGGTTAAATATTAAACGCAGTGGCAGTGGTGGGCTACACAGCGAAACAGGCATAGCGTGAGGTACAGGTAAGTATGGTACATAATTCCTCACACTTGCTACTTGCTGTTAAAGCCTCATGGGTCACTTGGCAGGGAGGGAAAGAAGATCCTAAATGTTTGTAGAGGATTACAGTTAGGATAGTACCTGTGGAGAGAAATTGTTGCTTACCCAGAGCGTTGTGCAGAGATCAAGCTTACTCACGGTATTTCCGATCAGCGGTTCCTGCGACCTATCGTCCTGCTCCAGTGTCCCGAATGAGCTTTGCCAGAGTCAGGTATGGGCTTAAATAGCCGGTTTGATTGTTATCACCTGGAGAGGGGAGAGGGCGCGGTCGCGTTTCCTTTTTAGAGCGCGGGCGCTGGGAGCTAGCGGTCTGCGCGTTGCGCATGCGCGATGTGAGGTTTCCAGCGCATGCGTGGTAGAGGTGTGTGCGAGCGCTATCCATTCGCGCATGCGCCATGGTACCAGGACTAGGTTAGCATTGGTAGTGGCATGTGCGCGCGAGTGCGTGCGCAACTGGGGCAAAAAAAGGAAAAGAAGCCCGTGTGGGTCTTTTAAGGTTTAAAAAGCAACAACAGCGATTGCAAGGTATATAGGCAAAGAAGGCAATTACAGAGTAGGGACAGATCACGAGTCTGAGCGCAGACAGGGATACTGACCAATACTTTACATAGGAGTGTTTATCTCGCCAGAGCATTCCACGGGATGGAATCATTGAGCCCCTCTATATGGGTAGAAAGGCGATAAATCCAGCGTTGCTCTTTGGTGAGCAGAGTCTTCTCATCACAAGCTGAAAGTGCGAATTGTTCGATGACCGTCCAGGTGAAATCATTCGGGGTGTGATTTTGCACGATGAAGTGCTGGGTCAGTTTGCTGATGTTTTTACCACAGCGCATGGTGCTCCTGTGTTCAGTCATCCTGGTTCTAACCTTCCTGGTCGTCATGCCTATGTATCTCAAGCCACAGCGACAGGTGATTAGGTATACTAGGTTAGATGAATTACAGTTCGTGAATTGTCGTTGTGTCCAGGTTTTACCATCTTCCAACGACAATGTTTTGGAAGGGGTAGTCAGGTGGCAGACGCTACAGTTGTAACATGGTTGGTGGCCTGTTAGTTCTGGTAGGCCCCAAGTGTTTAAAATTGTATGGCCGGTTTGCTGTGTTTTTCTGGGTCTCGTGGTTACCAGCTGATCCTTCAGATTTTGTGCTCTTTTGTAAGCAAAGCGGGGGAGGTCCCAGTTCCTCGCGCCTGAATTGATGATCTTCCAATTTTTGCGAATTATGCTGGAGACCTGATTGGAGGCGGTGTTATAGGTGGTGACACACGTCATGATGGGTGTTTCTGGTGGTCTGACCACGGTCTCAAGAAGGGCCTCCCTGTTTTGGTTGCGTGCTCGTTTACAGGATTTTGTGATGATTCTGGATGGGTAGCCACGGTCTCCCAACTTGTGGACCAAGGCTTTGGACTGGTGTTTGAAGTCATGGAGGTTGCTGCAGTTCCGGCGAATGCGCAGGAACTGTCCAAATGGCAGGTTCTCTCTCAAAGGTCTGGGGTGGAAACTATCAAAGCGCAACAACGAGTTCCTGGAAGTCGGTTTGTAATGAGTCGTTGTGGTCAGACCCCCCTGATCAGCTTTTATGTTGAGGTCCAGAAACGCCAGTTCAGTAGAACTGCTAGTGCAGGTGAACTTTAGAAAGGGATCAAGGCTATTGATCCAGGTGAGAAAATCTTTCAATGTCTCCTCATTGCCTTCCCAGACAATGAGGATATCGTCAATATATCGACGCCAAATTGTTATATTTGCTGAGTAGGGGTTCGTGGGGGCTTCGATATTTGTCTGCTCAAAGTGGTGGACATATAGCCCCGCCACGCTCGGCGCAAAGACACTGCCCATCGAGGTACCATTCGTTTGTAAGAAGAATGTATCTTCGTATTGGAAATAGTTCTCTTTTAATGCCAGCGTGGCGCAATCCAAGATGAAGTGACGGGGTGTACGATGTTGCCAGTCAATCTCCATCAAGACATCATGGAGTACCTTCAGTGTGGCATCCTGAGGGAGGCTCGTATATAGGCTCTCCACGTCCAATCCCACCAGGAGGTGTTTGTCTCTATCGAAACTGACATCCTTGATGATGTTAAGGAGGTGCTTCGTGTCTTTGACGTAGGATGGAGTTTTCTGAACCAATGGGTTGAGGTAGTGATCGCAGAACCGTGATAACGGTTCTAGGAGGGACTTTATCCCTGACACTATGGGTCTGCCCGGTGGTGGGGTGACCCCTTTATGCACCTTGGGCATGATGTAAAAGTAGGGTACTTTTGCATCACGTGTGTTGAGATACTCAGCTTCTTGCTTTGAGATGTATTCTGCGTCAGAAGCCTCCTGTACTAGTTCTGTGATCTTTTTTTGTAGATCTTTGGATGGGTCTCTCAGTAATTTTCTATAGTTACGAGTGTCGCTTAATAGTCTGCGGCATTCGGTGTCGTAGTCGATTTTGTTCATGATGACTATCCCTCCACCTTTATCTGCTGGTTTGATGATGCGGGTAGGGTCATTTTGGAGTTTTTTGATGATCTCCCTATCTTGAAAAGACAGATTGTTGAAATGGTTTTGGGGTTGCAATTTCTCGACTTCTGAGTATACTGCCAACTCGAAGGTACTGATCTCCACTGGCACGGTGGCAGGTGGTGGAGTGAAGTTGGATTTGAGTTTCAACCCAGTCTCATTAGTGGTTTCTGAGTCAAGAGGTTTCTCCTTGTTTTCGAAAAACGCTTTTAGCTTGAGTTTTCTAAAAAACTCGGCCAGTTCGACATGGAGTTTGAAAGTATCTAGTCTGATGGTCGGGACAAATGACAGTCCTTTGTTCAGGACATTGGTTTCTTCATTGGTGAGGGGTACGTCGGAGAGGTTGAATACCAGGGTGCCGGTATTGGTTGGTTCAGCTATTTGCTGGGGCCCGCTTGCTCTTTGGCTTTGTTCCTCGTGTTGGCACTGACCGGATCCTCTTCTGTGGACCACTGTGCTGGTTGAGGCGCCCACTGCACTTGCTGTGGTGGATTCCTTCTCTTGCCACGGGGTCTGCGGCCTTGGCCTAAAAAAGGATATCGTTGATTTGGGTTGTTCTGGTAGTATGGTACCTGGCCAGGCGGATATAAAGGTGGATATCCATAATAAGGAGGCATTGGGCCAAATGGAGGAGGGCCGAAGTTCTGGAATTGCGGGGGGCCTTGCCAAGGTTGTGCTTGTTGTTTCCCTCCACGGCCTCTCCCTCTGGCTTTGTGGGATCCATTACTGGAGCCACTGGAAATGGAACTAGTATCTCCTGAGCTGTCCGTGTTCTGGCCTCTTGTGGGTGCAGTATACGTGTCGTCAGCATAGGGATAAGTTTTTAGATAGCTGAAGTTTTTTAGATCCTTCTCGAATTTCTTTATCTTGGTTTGGGTTAGGTATTCTTTGTAATCGTTCATCTCCCGATTTTGATCTTCCAATTTCTTTTTGTATCCTGTCAGAGTGGTTTTGAAGTGGGTCTCAGTTGCCTGGATCTCTATTATAACTGCGTCTGAAAGGCGTTTGGCAGTTTTTATTATCAAGATGAGCCAGTCCCTGGTGCAGTGCCAGGCTATCTGAGCCCAGTCTTTCCTAAAGGTGACATCATCAAGGAATATTCTGGGAGCGTTGGTGACCAGTAAGCCTTTAGGCGCTGTGTTGGTCCTCAGGTATTGTGCGAGGATAACGCCATGCAAAATAGTGCGTATCCTGTTTCGCTTTTTCTCAGTGAGAGTGTCCCAATCTGTAGTCTGCGCTATTGTTGTTGCTGTGTTAAAATCTGCCAAGAGTGTGGGGTCATCGAGGATTTCAGTGACGTCATCCTCGGTGAATGTTAGGCCTGTGTTTTGTGCCATCTTGTATCAGTCAGGTGTCTCTCGCAGCTGCGCGCTGCCAATTATCAGCAAATCAAAAGGGAGAGAGAGGACTAGGTAAGCCAGTCCGGGTCCCCTGGTTATATGTAGAGATATCAATATAGGACTAGCTATGTTGTGTTAGAGGAAACTCAGAAGGTATATCTGTAGGCAAACCCTTAGGTTTGGTCATGAAGCCCTCACACACCAACCTAGTTGGTGTCATGCTTCATCATCGGGCCCACCACAGTGACACCGAATGTGTCCCGGGTGTGCTGCGACTCCAGATTACTGAGGAGCTGGTATTCTTACTGAGTGTGCAGTGTTGGTGAGAATGAAGATGAAAGGTTTTAAAAGCTATACAGGTGGTCCCAGTTCCCGAGGGTAAGAGGTAAATTTAATACCTGGGCCCCTGTTAGCAAGATAAAAAGGCTGTGGACGATGTGGAGTATATTAGGGGCTCCTACGTCCTTGTGGTCTACATGTTTCAGCCAGGCCTTTTGATTAAAACTGGCTTTCCTCAGGACCAAATGAGTATGTGTGGGTGAAAATAAACTATATTAAGTGAAAGTGTGTGGTAAAAAAGTGTTGCACTCGCTAAGGTGCCGTACGTGTAAGAGGGGGATTCCCTCTGCTTTACTGTACATAAAACACAAAGACAGTACAGACATACAAAAAGAGTCATTGAGAATGGTATTAACCAAAACACAACAAATAGCCGGCTTCTGGTGTGCGTGAGCGACCTAGAGCGGCAAGTAACAATGCCATGAGTGTGCCATGGCTAAGGTGAACTATGGCGGTTAAATATTAAACGCAGTGGCAGTGGTGGGCTACACAGCGAAACAGGCATAGCGTGAGGTACAGGTAAGTATGGTACATAATTCCTCACACTTGCTACTTGCTGTTAAAGCCTCATGGGTCACTTGGCAGGGAGGGAAAGAAGATCCTAAATGTTTGTAGAGGATTACAGTTAGGATAGTACCTGTGGAGAGAAATTGTTGCTTACCCAGAGCGTTGTGCAGAGATCAAGCTTACTCACGGTATTTCCGATCAGCGGTTCCTGCGACCTATCGTCCTGCTCCAGTGTCCCGAATGAGCTTTGCCAGAGTCAGGTATGGGCTTAAATAGCCGGTTTGATTGTTATCACCTGGAGAGGGGAGAGGGCGCGGTCGCGTTTCCTTTTTAGAGCGCGGGCGCTGGGAGCTAGCGGTCTGCGCGTTGCGCATGCGCGATGTGAGGTTTCCAGCGCATGCGTGGTAGAGGTGTGTGCGAGCGCTATCCATTCGCGCATGCGCCATGGTACCAGGACTAGGTTAGCATTGGTAGTGGCATGTGCGCGCGAGTGCGTGCGCAACTGGGGCAAAAAAAGGAAAAGAAGCCCGTGTGGGTCTTTTAAGGTTTAAAAAGCAACAACAGCGATTGCAAGGTATATAGGCAAAGAAGGCAATTACAGAGTAGGGACAGATCACGAGTCTGAGCGCAGACAGGGATACTGACCAATACTTTACATAGGAGTGTTTATCTCGCCAGAGCATTCCACGGGATGGAATCATTGAGCCCCTCTATATGGGTAGAAAGGCGATAAATCCAGCGTTGCTCTTTGGTGAGCAGAGTCTTCTCATCACAAGCTGAAAGTGCGAATTGTTCGATGACCGTCCAGGTGAAATCATTCGGGGTGTGATTTTGCACGATGAAGTGCTGGGTCAGTTTGCTGATGTTTTTACCACAGCGCATGGTGCTCCTGTGTTCAGTCATCCTGGTTCTAACCTTCCTGGTCGTCATGCCTATGTATCTCAAGCCACAGCGACAGGTGATTAGGTATACTAGGTTAGATGAATTACAGTTCGTGAATTGTCGTTGTGTCCAGGTTTTACCATCTTCCAACGACAATGTTTTGGAAGGGGTAGTCAGGTGGCAGACGCTACAGTTGTAACATGGTTGGTGGCCTGTTAGTTCTGGTAGGCCCCAAGTGTTTAAAATTGTATGGCCGGTTTGCTGTGTTTTTCTGGGTCTCGTGGTTACCAGCTGATCCTTCAGATTTTGTGCTCTTTTGTAAGCAAAGCGGGGGAGGTCCCAGTTCCTCGCGCCTGAATTGATGATCTTCCAATTTTTGCGAATTATGCTGGAGACCTGATTGGAGGCGGTGTTATAGGTGGTGACACACGTCATGATGGGTGTTTCTGGTGGTCTGACCACGGTCTCAAGAAGGGCCTCCCTGTTTTGGTTGCGTGCTCGTTTACAGGATTTTGTGATGATTCTGGATGGGTAGCCACGGTCTCCCAACTTGTGGACCAAGGCTTTGGACTGGTGTTTGAAGTCATGGAGGTTGCTGCAGTTCCGGCGAATGCGCAGGAACTGTCCAAATGGCAGGTTCTCTCTCAAAGGTCTGGGGTGGAAACTATCAAAGCGCAACAACGAGTTCCTGGAAGTCGGTTTGTAATGAGTCGTTGTGGTCAGACCCCCCTGATCAGCTTTTATGTTGAGGTCCAGAAACGCCAGTTCAGTAGAACTGCTAGTGCAGGTGAACTTTAGAAAGGGATCAAGGCTATTGATCCAGGTGAGAAAATCTTTCAATGTCTCCTCATTGCCTTCCCAGACAATGAGGATATCGTCAATATATCGACGCCAAATTGTTATATTTGCTGAGTAGGGGTTCGTGGGGGCTTCGATATTTGTCTGCTCAAAGTGGTGGACATATAGCCCCGCCACGCTCGGCGCAAAGACACTGCCCATCGAGGTACCATTCGTTTGTAAGAAGAATGTATCTTCGTATTGGAAATAGTTCTCTTTTAATGCCAGCGTGGCGCAATCCAAGATGAAGTGACGGGGTGTACGATGTTGCCAGTCAATCTCCATCAAGACATCATGGAGTACCTTCAGTGTGGCATCCTGAGGGAGGCTCGTATATAGGCTCTCCACGTCCAATCCCACCAGGAGGTGTTTGTCTCTATCGAAACTGACATCCTTGATGATGTTAAGGAGGTGCTTCGTGTCTTTGACGTAGGATGGAGTTTTCTGAACCAATGGGTTGAGGTAGTGATCGCAGAACCGTGATAACGGTTCTAGGAGGGACTTTATCCCTGACACTATGGGTCTGCCCGGTGGTGGGGTGACCCCTTTATGCACCTTGGGCATGATGTAAAAGTAGGGTACTTTTGCATCACGTGTGTTGAGATACTCAGCTTCTTGCTTTGAGATGTATTCTGCGTCAGAAGCCTCCTGTACTAGTTCTGTGATCTTTTTTTGTAGATCTTTGGATGGGTCTCTCAGTAATTTTCTATAGTTACGAGTGTCGCTTAATAGTCTGCGGCATTCGGTGTCGTAGTCGATTTTGTTCATGATGACTATCCCTCCACCTTTATCTGCTGGTTTGATGATGCGGGTAGGGTCATTTTGGAGTTTTTTGATGATCTCCCTATCTTGAAAAGACAGATTGTTGAAATGGTTTTGGGGTTGCAATTTCTCGACTTCTGAGTATACTGCCAACTCGAAGGTACTGATCTCCACTGGCACGGTGGCAGGTGGTGGAGTGAAGTTGGATTTGAGTTTCAACCCAGTCTCATTAGTGGTTTCTGAGTCAAGAGGTTTCTCCTTGTTTTCGAAAAACGCTTTTAGCTTGAGTTTTCTAAAAAACTCGGCCAGTTCGACATGGAGTTTGAAAGTATCTAGTCTGATGGTCGGGACAAATGACAGTCCTTTGTTCAGGACATTGGTTTCTTCATTGGTGAGGGGTACGTCGGAGAGGTTGAATACCAGGGTGCCGGTATTGGTTGGTTCAGCTATTTGCTGGGGCCCGCTTGCTCTTTGGCTTTGTTCCTCGTGTTGGCACTGACCGGATCCTCTTCTGTGGACCACTGTGCTGGTTGAGGCGCCCACTGCACTTGCTGTGGTGGATTCCTTCTCTTGCCACGGGGTCTGCGGCCTTGGCCTAAAAAAGGATATCGTTGATTTGGGTTGTTCTGGTAGTATGGTACCTGGCCAGGCGGATATAAAGGTGGATATCCATAATAAGGAGGCATTGGGCCAAATGGAGGAGGGCCGAAGTTCTGGAATTGCGGGGGGCCTTGCCAAGGTTGTGCTTGTTGTTTCCCTCCACGGCCTCTCCCTCTGGCTTTGTGGGATCCATTACTGGAGCCACTGGAAATGGAACTAGTATCTCCTGAGCTGTCCGTGTTCTGGCCTCTTGTGGGTGCAGTATACGTGTCGTCAGCATAGGGATAAGTTTTTAGATAGCTGAAGTTTTTTAGATCCTTCTCGAATTTCTTTATCTTGGTTTGGGTTAGGTATTCTTTGTAATCGTTCATCTCCCGATTTTGATCTTCCAATTTCTTTTTGTATCCTGTCAGAGTGGTTTTGAAGTGGGTCTCAGTTGCCTGGATCTCTATTATAACTGCGTCTGAAAGGCGTTTGGCAGTTTTTATTATCAAGATGAGCCAGTCCCTGGTGCAGTGCCAGGCTATCTGAGCCCAGTCTTTCCTAAAGGTGACATCATCAAGGAATATTCTTACCTAAGGGTTTGCCTACAGATATACCTTCTGAGTTTCCTCTAACACAACATAGCTAGTCCTATATTGATATCTCTACATATAACCAGGGGACCCGGACTGGCTTACCTAGTCCTCTCTCTCCCTTTTGATTTGCTGATAATTGGCAGCGCGCAGCTGCGAGAGACACCTGACTGATACAAGATGGCACAAAACACAGGCCTAACATTCACCGAGGATGACGTCACTGAAATCCTCGATGACCCCACACTCTTGGCAGATTTTAACACAGCAACAACAATAGCGCAGACTACAGATTGGGACACTCTCACTGAGAAAAAGCGAAACAGGATACGCACTATTTTGCATGGCGTTATCCTCGCACAATACCTGAGGACCAACACAGCGCCTAAAGGCTTACTGGTCACCAACGCTCCCAGAATATTCCTTGATGATGTCACCTTTAGGAAAGACTGGGCTCAGATAGCCTGGCACTGCACCAGGGACTGGCTCATCTTGATAATAAAAACTGCCAAACGCCTTTCAGACGCAGTTATAATAGAGATCCAGGCAACTGAGACCCACTTCAAAACCACTCTGACAGGATACAAAAAGAAATTGGAAGATCAAAATCGGGAGATGAACGATTACAAAGAATACCTAACCCAAACCAAGATAAAGAAATTCGAGAAGGATCTAAAAAACTTCAGCTATCTAAAAACTTATCCCTATGCTGACGACACGTATACTGCACCCACAAGAGGCCAGAACACGGACAGCTCAGGAGATACTAGTTCCATTTCCAGTGGCTCCAGTAATGGATCCCACAAAGCCAGAGGGAGAGGCCGTGGAGGGAAACAACAAGCACAACCTTGGCAAGGCCCCCCGCAATTCCAGAACTTCGGCCCTCCTCCATTTGGCCCAATGCCTCCTTATTATGGATATCCACCTTTATATCCGCCTGGCCAGGTACCATACTACCAGAACAACCCAAATCAACGATATCCTTTTTTAGGCCAAGGCCGCAGACCCCGTGGCAAGAGAAGGAATCCACCACAGCAAGTGCAGTGGGCGCCTCAACCAGCACAGTGGTCCACAGAAGAGGATCCGGTCAGTGCCAACACGAGGAACAAAGCCAAAGAGCAAGCGGGCCCCAGCAAATAGCTGAACCAACCAATACCGGCACCCTGGTATTCAACCTCTCCGACGTACCCCTCACCAATGAAGAAACCAATGTCCTGAACAAAGGACTGTCATTTGTCCCGACCATCAGACTAGATACTTTCAAACTCCATGTCGAACTGGCCGAGTTTTTTAGAAAACTCAAGCTAAAAGCGTTTTTCGAAAACAAGGAGAAACCTCTTGACTCAGAAACCACTAATGAGACTGGGTTGAAACTCAAATCCAACTTCACTCCACCACCTGCCACCGTGCCAGTGGAGATCAGTACCTTCGAGTTGGCAGTATACTCAGAAGTCGAGAAATTGCAACCCCAAAACCATTTCAACAATCTGTCTTTTCAAGATAGGGAGATCATCAAAAAACTCCAAAATGACCCTACCCGCATCATCAAACCAGCAGATAAAGGTGGAGGGATAGTCATCATGAACAAAATCGACTACGACACCGAATGCCGCAGACTATTAAGCGACACTCGTAACTATAGAAAATTACTGAGAGACCCATCCAAAGATCTACAAAAAAAGATCACAGAACTAGTACAGGAGGCTTCTGACGCAGAATACATCTCAAAGCAAGAAGCTGAGTATCTCAACACACGTGATGCAAAAGTACCCTACTTTTACATCATGCCCAAGGTGCATAAAGGGGTCACCCCACCACCGGGCAGACCCATAGTGTCAGGGATAAAGTCCCTCCTAGAACCGTTATCACGGTTCTGCGATCACTACCTCAACCCATTGGTTCAGAAAACTCCATCCTACGTCAAAGACACGAAGCACCTCCTTAACATCATCAAGGATGTCATTTTCGATAGAGACAAACACCTCCTGGTGGGATTGGACGTGGAGAGCCTATATACGAGCCTCCCTCAGGATGCCACACTGAAGGTACTCCATGATGTCTTGATGGAGATTGACTGGCAACATCGTACACCCCGTCACTTCATCTTGGATTGCGCCACGCTGGCATTAAAAGAGAACTATTTCCAATACGAAGATACATTCTTCTTACAAACGAATGGTACCTCGATGGGCAGTGTCTTTGCGCCGAGCGTGGCGGGGCTATATGTCCACCACTTTGAGCAGACAAATATCGAAGCCCCCACGAACCCCTACTCAGCAAATATAACAATTTGGCGTCGATATATTGACGATATCCTCATTGTCTGGGAAGGCAATGAGGAGACATTGAAAGATTTTCTCACCTGGATCAATAGCCTTGATCCCTTTCTAAAGTTCACCTGCACTAGCAGTTCTACTGAACTGGCGTTTCTGGACCTCAACATAAAAGCTGATCAGGGGGGTCTGACCACAACGACTCATTACAAACCGACTTCCAGGAACTCGTTGTTGCGCTTTGATAGTTTCCACCCCAGACCTTTGAGAGAGAACCTGCCATTTGGACAGTTCCTGCGCATTCGCCGGAACTGCAGCAACCTCCATGACTTCAAACACCAGTCCAAAGCCTTGGTCCACAAGTTGGGAGACCGTGGCTACCCATCCAGAATCATCACAAAATCCTGTAAACGAGCACGCAACCAAAACAGGGAGGCCCTTCTTGAGACCGTGGTCAGACCACCAGAAACACCCATCATGACGTGTGTCACCACCTATAACACCGCCTCCAATCAGGTCTCCAGCATAATTCGCAAAAATTGGAAGATCATCAATTCAGGCGCGAGGAACTGGGACCTCCCCCGCTTTGCTTACAAAAGAGCACAAAATCTGAAGGATCAGCTGGTAACCACGAGACCCAGAAAAACACAGCAAACCGGCCATACAATTTTAAACACTTGGGGCCTACCAGAACTAACAGGCCACCAACCATGTTACAACTGTAGCGTCTGCCACCTGACTACCCCTTCCAAAACATTGTCGTTGGAAGATGGTAAAACCTGGACACAACGACAATTCACGAACTGTAATTCATCTAACCTAGTATACCTAATCACCTGTCGCTGTGGCTTGAGATACATAGGCATGACGACCAGGAAGGTTAGAACCAGGATGACTGAACACAGGAGCACCATGCGCTGTGGTAAAAACATCAGCAAACTGACCCAGCACTTCATCGTGCAAAATCACACCCCGAATGATTTCACCTGGACGGTCATCGAACAATTCGCACTTTCAGCTTGTGATGAGAAGACTCTGCTCACCAAAGAGCAACGCTGGATTTATCGCCTTTCTACCCATATAGAGGGGCTCAATGATTCCATCCCGTGGAATGCTCTGGCGAGATAAACACTCCTATGTAAAGTATTGGTCAGTATCCCTGTCTGCGCTCAGACTCGTGATCTGTCCCTACTCTGTAATTGCCTTCTTTGCCTATATACCTTGCAATCGCTGTTGTTGCTTTTTAAACCTTAAAAGACCCACACGGGCTTCTTTTCCTTTTTTTGCCCCAGTTGCGCACGCACTCGCGCGCACATGCCACTACCAATGCTAACCTAGTCCTGGTACCATGGCGCATGCGCGAATGGATAGCGCTCGCACACACCTCTACCACGCATGCGCTGGAAACCTCACATCGCGCATGCGCAACGCGCAGACCGCTAGCTCCCAGCGCCCGCGCTCTAAAAAGGAAACGCGACCGCGCCCTCTCCCCTCTCCAGGTGATAACAATCAAACCGGCTATTTAAGCCCATACCTGACTCTGGCAAAGCTCATTCGGGACACTGGAGCAGGACGATAGGTCGCAGGAACCGCTGATCGGAAATACCGTGAGTAAGCTTGATCTCTGCACAACGCTCTGGGTAAGCAACAATTTCTCTCCACAGGTACTATCCTAACTGTAATCCTCTACAAACATTTAGGATCTTCTTTCCCTCCCTGCCAAGTGACCCATGAGGCTTTAACAGCAAGTAGCAAGTGTGAGGAATTATGTACCATACTTACCTGTACCTCACGCTATGCCTGTTTCGCTGTGTAGCCCACCACTGCCACTGCGTTTAATATTTAACCGCCATAGTTCACCTTAGCCATGGCACACTCATGGCATTGTTACTTGCCGCTCTAGGTCGCTCACGCACACCAGAAGCCGGCTATTTGTTGTGTTTTGGTTAATACCATTCTCAATGACTCTTTTTGTATGTCTGTACTGTCTTTGTGTTTTATGTACAGTAAAGCAGAGGGAATCCCCCTCTTACACGTACGGCACCTTAGCGAGTGCAACACTTTTTTACCACACACTTTCACTTAATATAGTTTATTTTCACCCACACATACTCATTTG
Source organism: Lissotriton helveticus (assembly GCF_964261635.1). Lineage (NCBI taxonomy): Eukaryota > Metazoa > Chordata > Amphibia > Caudata > Salamandridae > Lissotriton > Lissotriton helveticus. Next base: position 1,359,255,705 of record NC_136057.1, read on the forward strand.
GTCCTGAGGAAAGCCAGTTTTAATCAAAAGGCCTGGCTGAAACATGTAGACCACAAGGACGTAGGAGCCCCTAATATACTCCACATCGTCCACAGCCTTTTTATCTTGCTAACAGGGGCCCAGGTATTAAATTTACCTCTTACCCTCGGGAACTGGGACCACCTGTATAGCTTTTAAAACCTTTCATCTTCATTCTCACCAACACTGCACACTCAGTAAGAATACCAGCTCCTCAGTAATCTGGAGTCGCAGCACACCCGGGACACATTCGGTGTCACTGTGGTGGGCCCGATGATGAAGCATGACACCAACTAGGTTGGTGTGTGAGGGCTTCATGACCAAACCTAAGGGTTTGCCTACAGATATACCTTCTGAGTTTCCTCTAACACAACATAGCTAGTCCTATATTGATATCTCTACATATAACCAGGGGACCCGGACTGGCTTACCTAGTCCTCTCTCTCCCTTTTGATTTGCTGATAATTGGCAGCGCGCAGCTGCGAGAGACACCTGACTGATACAAGATGGCACAAAACACAGGCCTAACATTCACCGAGGATGACGTCACTGAAATCCTCGATGACCCCACACTCTTGGCAGATTTTAACACAGCAACAACAATAGCGCAGACTACAGATTGGGACACTCTCACTGAGAAAAAGCGAAACAGGATACGCACTATTTTGCATGGCGTTATCCTCGCACAATACCTGAGGACCAACACAGCGCCTAAAGGCTTACTGGTCACCAACGCTCCCAGAATATTCCTTGATGATGTCACCTTTAGGAAAGACTGGGCTCAGATAGCCTGGCACTGCACCAGGGACTGGCTCATCTTGATAATAAAAACTGCCAAACGCCTTTCAGACGCAGTTATAATAGAGATCCAGGCAACTGAGACCCACTTCAAAACCACTCTGACAGGATACAAAAAGAAATTGGAAGATCAAAATCGGGAGATGAACGATTACAAAGAATACCTAACCCAAACCAAGATAAAGAAATTCGAGAAGGATCTAAAAAACTTCAGCTATCTAAAAACTTATCCCTATGCTGACGACACGTATACTGCACCCACAAGAGGCCAGAACACGGACAGCTCAGGAGATACTAGTTCCATTTCCAGTGGCTCCAGTAATGGATCCCACAAAGCCAGAGGGAGAGGCCGTGGAGGGAAACAACAAGCACAACCTTGGCAAGGCCCCCCGCAATTCCAGAACTTCGGCCCTCCTCCATTTGGCCCAATGCCTCCTTATTATGGATATCCACCTTTATATCCGCCTGGCCAGGTACCATACTACCAGAACAACCCAAATCAACGATATCCTTTTTTAGGCCAAGGCCGCAGACCCCGTGGCAAGAGAAGGAATCCACCACAGCAAGTGCAGTGGGCGCCTCAACCAGCACAGTGGTCCACAGAAGAGGATCCGGTCAGTGCCAACACGAGGAACAAAGCCAAAGAGCAAGCGGGCCCCAGCAAATAGCTGAACCAACCAATACCGGCACCCTGGTATTCAACCTCTCCGACGTACCCCTCACCAATGAAGAAACCAATGTCCTGAACAAAGGACTGTCATTTGTCCCGACCATCAGACTAGATACTTTCAAACTCCATGTCGAACTGGCCGAGTTTTTTAGAAAACTCAAGCTAAAAGCGTTTTTCGAAAACAAGGAGAAACCTCTTGACTCAGAAACCACTAATGAGACTGGGTTGAAACTCAAATCCAACTTCACTCCACCACCTGCCACCGTGCCAGTGGAGATCAGTACCTTCGAGTTGGCAGTATACTCAGAAGTCGAGAAATTGCAACCCCAAAACCATTTCAACAATCTGTCTTTTCAAGATAGGGAGATCATCAAAAAACTCCAAAATGACCCTACCCGCATCATCAAACCAGCAGATAAAGGTGGAGGGATAGTCATCATGAACAAAATCGACTACGACACCGAATGCCGCAGACTATTAAGCGACACTCGTAACTATAGAAAATTACTGAGAGACCCATCCAAAGATCTACAAAAAAAGATCACAGAACTAGTACAGGAGGCTTCTGACGCAGAATACATCTCAAAGCAAGAAGCTGAGTATCTCAACACACGTGATGCAAAAGTACCCTACTTTTACATCATGCCCAAGGTGCATAAAGGGGTCACCCCACCACCGGGCAGACCCATAGTGTCAGGGATAAAGTCCCTCCTAGAACCGTTATCACGGTTCTGCGATCACTACCTCAACCCATTGGTTCAGAAAACTCCATCCTACGTCAAAGACACGAAGCACCTCCTTAACATCATCAAGGATGTCAGTTTCGATAGAGACAAACACCTCCTGGTGGGATTGGACGTGGAGAGCCTATATACGAGCCTCCCTCAGGATGCCACACTGAAGGTACTCCATGATGTCTTGATGGAGATTGACTGGCAACATCGTACACCCCGTCACTTCATCTTGGATTGCGCCACGCTGGCATTAAAAGAGAACTATTTCCAATACGAAGATACATTCTTCTTACAAACGAATGGTACCTCGATGGGCAGTGTCTTTGCGCCGAGCGTGGCGGGGCTATATGTCCACCACTTTGAGCAGACAAATATCGAAGCCCCCACGAACCCCTACTCAGCAAATATAACAATTTGGCGTCGATATATTGACGATATCCTCATTGTCTGGGAAGGCAATGAGGAGACATTGAAAGATTTTCTCACCTGGATCAATAGCCTTGATCCCTTTCTAAAGTTCACCTGCACTAGCAGTTCTACTGAACTGGCGTTTCTGGACCTCAACATAAAAGCTGATCAGGGGGGTCTGACCACAACGACTCATTACAAACCGACTTCCAGGAACTCGTTGTTGCGCTTTGATAGTTTCCACCCCAGACCTTTGAGAGAGAACCTGCCATTTGGACAGTTCCTGCGCATTCGCCGGAACTGCAGCAACCTCCATGACTTCAAACACCAGTCCAAAGCCTTGGTCCACAAGTTGGGAGACCGTGGCTACCCATCCAGAATCATCACAAAATCCTGTAAACGAGCACGCAACCAAAACAGGGAGGCCCTTCTTGAGACCGTGGTCAGACCACCAGAAACACCCATCATGACGTGTGTCACCACCTATAACACCGCCTCCAATCAGGTCTCCAGCATAATTCGCAAAAATTGGAAGATCATCAATTCAGGCGCGAGGAACTGGGACCTCCCCCGCTTTGCTTACAAAAGAGCACAAAATCTGAAGGATCAGCTGGTAACCACGAGACCCAGAAAAACACAGCAAACCGGCCATACAATTTTAAACACTTGGGGCCTACCAGAACTAACAGGCCACCAACCATGTTACAACTGTAGCGTCTGCCACCTGACTACCCCTTCCAAAACATTGTCGTTGGAAGATGGTAAAACCTGGACACAACGACAATTCACGAACTGTAATTCATCTAACCTAGTATACCTAATCACCTGTCGCTGTGGCTTGAGATACATAGGCATGACGACCAGGAAGGTTAGAACCAGGATGACTGAACACAGGAGCACCATGCGCTGTGGTAAAAACATCAGCAAACTGACCCAGCACTTCATCGTGCAAAATCACACCCCGAATGATTTCACCTGGACGGTCATCGAACAATTCGCACTTTCAGCTTGTGATGAGAAGACTCTGCTCACCAAAGAGCAACGCTGGATTTATCGCCTTTCTACCCATATAGAGGGGCTCAATGATTCCATCCCGTGGAATGCTCTGGCGAGATAAACACTCCTATGTAAAGTATTGGTCAGTATCCCTGTCTGCGCTCAGACTCGTGATCTGTCCCTACTCTGTAATTGCCTTCTTTGCCTATATACCTTGCAATCGCTGTTGTTGCTTTTTAAACCTTAAAAGACCCACACGGGCTTCTTTTCCTTTTTTTGCCCCAGTTGCGCACGCACTCGCGCGCACATGCCACTACCAATGCTAACCTAGTCCTGGTACCATGGCGCATGCGCGAATGGATAGCGCTCGCACACACCTCTACCACGCATGCGCTGGAAACCTCACATCGCGCATGCGCAACGCGCAGACCGCTAGCTCCCAGCGCCCGCGCTCTAAAAAGGAAACGCGACCGCGCCCTCTCCCCTCTCCAGGTGATAACAATCAAACCGGCTATTTAAGCCCATACCTGACTCTGGCAAAGCTCATTCGGGACACTGGAGCAGGACGATAGGTCGCAGGAACCGCTGATCGGAAATACCGTGAGTAAGCTTGATCTCTGCACAACGCTCTGGGTAAGCAACAATTTCTCTCCACAGGTACTATCCTAACTGTAATCCTCTACAAACATTTAGGATCTTCTTTCCCTCCCTGCCAAGTGACCCATGAGGCTTTAACAGCAAGTAGCAAGTGTGAGGAATTATGTACCATACTTACCTGTACCTCACGCTATGCCTGTTTCGCTGTGTAGCCCACCACTGCCACTGCGTTTAATATTTAACCGCCATAGTTCACCTTAGCCATGGCACACTCATGGCATTGTTACTTGCCGCTCTAGGTCGCTCACGCACACCAGAAGCCGGCTATTTGTTGTGTTTTGGTTAATACCATTCTCAATGACTCTTTTTGTATGTCTGTACTGTCTTTGTGTTTTATGTACAGTAAAGCAGAGGGAATCCCCCTCTTACACGTACGGCACCTTAGCGAGTGCAACACTTTTTTACCACACACTTTCACTTAATATAGTTTATTTTCACCCACACATACTCATTTGGTCCTGAGGAAAGCCAGTTTTAATCAAAAGGCCTGGCTGAAACATGTAGACCACAAGGACGTAGGAGCCCCTAATATACTCCACATCGTCCACAGCCTTTTTATCTTGCTAACAGGGGCCCAGGTATTAAATTTACCTCTTACCCTCGGGAACTGGGACCACCTGTATAGCTTTTAAAACCTTTCATCTTCATTCTCACCAACACTGCACACTCAGTAAGAATACCAGCTCCTCAGTAATCTGGAGTCGCAGCACACCCGGGACACATTCGGTGTCACTGTGGTGGGCCCGATGATGAAGCATGACACCAACTAGGTTGGTGTGTGAGGGCTTCATGACCAAACCTAAGGGTTTGCCTACAGATATACCTTCTGAGTTTCCTCTAACACAACATAGCTAGTCCTATATTGATATCTCTAAACACTTATTACCTGGAGGGCAGAAAAAGAAGGCTTTGCCTGGCCATCAGAGTGTAGAACAAAACAGCACAATCCTAGAATGCAAGACAATACATGTTATCTACTGAATACAATGTAGGAACTCTGTGTATTCTCTATGGTGACATACACGTACCAGTGGTGCTATATACAGGGCTTCAACAGAGGGCAGAATGGTAAACAGCCAGCCAGGCGAAGCTCATTATACCCCTGTTGTGTGAAAAGGTAAAAAACAAATACTAGGTCTCTGTTCCATCAGAACAACATAAAGAAAAGACTTCTAGGTTGACATCACCAGAAGCATAAGTTGTTATTGTTGGTATATCCTGCTGTAGAGACCCTGGACCAGCATACACCAGCATACAATTATACAAAGCGAATCGACTGCTTTTCCGTTCTTTAGTTAGTGCCCTATAACATGACCTGGGAACTTCCCCGGCCGGTGCACTCACTTCCGATGAAGTAAACAATAGAATAACCCAAGATGCTGCCACTGCCCGTGGTAATAACGAAAACAGTCCAAAGTACGTGAGGTTGACTTTAGAACATCCCCACAATGTAAGCGCTTCAATACGGGAGTCCCACACAGTATAACACGAAGTGTCTCGGACCAGGAACAGCGGGTCCGACAATACGAAGCCCCAGTGAAAGGCTCCGACACCAGCTTAGATATCATTCCGCAAGGGCGGCAGGATCCCACAGCGGGACACACGCGGAGTCTCAAGGAGGAGAAACAAAGGTCAACACGAAAAGGATACACTGGATACTCGCTGGGGTTCAGAATCCTACCGTAACTGCTCTCCGGAACCAGAATAAACGGCGAGGCGTTGCTGTCTCCGCTCCATCTTGAAGCTTCCGCGATGTGACGTCATTGGCCTGACGCGTCGCTCGCCTTGCAGGAATCATTGGAACTGTAGTCTTTTCCCTGAAAAGCATGTCTCGAGGCAGTGTTCACTGTTTCCCACCGCCGTGGGTCGTGACAGTACATCCCTCCCCCGAAGAACACTGACAGAGACATGGTTTGTGGGGGAAACGTTTGTGAAACTGTCTAACATATTTGGGAGCATGTACACCCGAAGCCGGCTCCCATGAATTCTCCTCATTACCATACCCCTTCCAAGCCACCAAATACCACAATCTGGTGCGGTAGATCTTGGAATCCACTATACCCCTCACCTCATGCTCTTCCTCACCATCGACTTCAACAGCAGTGGGCCTGATCCTTTTACCAGTACGTGTGGGTTTGACTAGGGACACGTGAAATGCTGGGTGTATTCTCAAGGACGATGGTAGAGCCAGCTTCACCACCACAGGATTCACCAATTTAAGCACTTTGTAGGGACCTATGTATTTGGGGTTGAATACGCTGTACCTCCGAAATCTTATGTTCTTCTTGGATAACCATACATAGTCCCCTTTTTTATACACTGGACCAGTTTGCCTGTGCTTGTCTACGTAGGCTTTATACCTCACCTTGGCTTGTGCTAGGTGCCCCTTAACCTTCCGCCATGTTTCCTGGAGGTTCTGCACCCTTTCCTGAACTTCGGGAACCGGGGAGGCTGACGCTGGGTGATGGAATGGTGTGAAATTAGGGTGAAAACCGTATGTGCTGAAAAAGGGGGCATGTTTTGTGGACCCATGAACAGCGCTGTTATAAGCTATTTCAACCAACCATAACCTGTCCACCCAATCCTCGTTAGTAACATCCACATAACATCTCAAATACTGTTTCAAGGTTTGATTTGCCCTTTCCGTCTGCCCATCAGTTTGAGGGTGGAAACTCGTGGATGTACTGGTTGTTATACTTAAGGCCTTACACCATGTCTTCCAGAATCTAGCCGTAAATTGACTGCCCCTATCTGATATAATCACCCTGGGTAACCCATGCAACCTCACTATGTTTTGTAGGATTAAATGAGCCAACATACTAGCAGAAGGAACTTTCTTGCATGCGATGAAATGCGCCATTTTTGTCAGGTAATCCACTACCACTAAGATGGCTGTACACCCCTGGTCGACTGGCATGCCCACCACAAAGTCCATCGAAATACATTCCCATGGTACATCAGGAGTGGGAAGAGGCTGTAATAAACCTGACTGTTTGGCATGCCTCGTCTTCATCTGGCTACAAACCGGGCACTCCGCCACCCAATCCGTGACGTCTTTTTTGATGTTCGGCCACCAGAATTGTCTTTGTATATGCTCGAGAGTCTTGTTGGTGCCGTTATGTCCTGCGCAAGGTGCATTGTGACACCACTGAAACACTTGCTTCCGTAGGGCCTGAATGGGTAATAGTAACTGTTTCTGTCGCATGGGGAGACCCTGCACCATTGTCCACTCGTTGTGTTCACTTAACCATTTCTTCCATTCCTCTCTCTGAACGTTTCTAAGAACGCTGTGTAGAAACATCTGTGTACAGGTGACGCCTACGACCTTCTCTGGATTGATAATGGCCTCTTCTCTTCTGTCTGTAGGTTCGGTCCTGGTGTACTGTCGAGATAAAGCATCTGCCTTTCGGTTATCCTTCCCCGGCCTGTACGTTACAATGAAGTCGAATTCCGCAAAGTGCATCATCCACCGCATCTGTCTAGGCGTTAAATGGCGTGCCGCAGCCATGTACTGTAAATTGCGGTGATCCGTATAAACAGTTACGGCATGTCTAGCCCCCATGAGATGATGCCTCCATTCCAGAAAGGCTGTTCTTATCGCCAGCAACTCCTTCTCAGCTATTACATAGTTTTGTTCAGCCTGATTCAGAGTACGAGATAGATAAGCCACCGGATGTAATTGGCCAGTGTCGGAATGGCGTTGTGATAGCACCGCTCCCACTGCTGCATCAGAAGCGTCAGCTTCCACTATAAAAGGCTTGCTGGGGTCAGCATGCACCAGTACAGGTGCCGAAACAAAGGCCTTCTTCAGCTCCTCAAAACTTCTTTGTGCTTCTTCGGTCCACACAAAGGCCACCTTCTTCTTTAACAGTCTTGTCATCGGGCAGGCCAGAGCAGAGAAGTTTTCAATAAACCTGCGATAAAAATTCGCAAACCCAATAAAACACTGGATGTCTCTTACAGTTTTGGGTGTGGGCCACTCTTTCACTGCCAGAATTTTTCTTTCGGACATTTCCTGGCCGGTTGGCGTGAGCATCACCCCTAAAAATTCCACTGTGTTAGTGTTAAACTCACACTTACTGAGCTTGCAGTATAGCCGATGTTCCAACAAAGTACGCAGCACAGCCTTCACATGACCCGTATGTTGTTTCGTGGTGGAGGAGTAAATCAGGATGTCGTCAATATATACTACGACGAAGCGATCCAAATACTCCTTGAGAACATCATCCAAAAAAAACTGGAAGGCGGCAGGCGCGTTACATAGCCCAAAGGGCATCACTAAATATTCGTACAGCCCAAAACGGGTTTTAATGGCGGTCTTCCACTCATCCCCGGATCTCATTCGAACTAAGTGGTAAGCTCCCTTTAGGTCTAGCCGTGTGAATATCACTGCATCCTTCACCTGCTCCAGTAACACATTGATAAGAGGAAGGGGGTATTTATTCTTCACCGTAATGGCGTTCAATGCTCTATAGTCAGCACAAGCTCGAAGATCACCATTGGCCTTGGGAATGAAGAATAACGGAGAGGCAGCAGGGGATTTAGATTCTCTAATGAATCCGAGCCCTAATAGCTTATCCAAGTACGAACGGAGATGCAGAGTTTCTGGTTCTGTCAGGGCATACACTCGCCCGGCTGGTATTTTAGCCCCAGGAATTAAATCAATTTGGCAGTCATACGGTCTGTGTGGTGGTAATGTTTCCGCCTTAGCCTCACTAAACACCTCTGCCAAGTCTTGGTACTCGACCGGGAGTTCCACATCATGTTCGACTGCCGTGGCAATATGATGGATACTCGCCAAACCCGCAGCAGGACTAAGGTTTGTCGGATAGCAATTCTTTTGACAGAACTCCGATGAAAAATGTAGAACCTGGCTTTCCCAATCTATTGCGGGATTGTGTTTCCTCAACCAAGGAAGTCCGAGGATTACCCCATACTGAGGTGCGTGTATAATGTTGAAGAACAACCTTTCTTGGTGTTCTAAACCCATGGACATACAAAGTTCCTTGGTCTGTAACCGGATAGGTCCGGAATCCAACTTCCGCCCATCCACCGCAAATACGGCTTCAGGGGTTTCCTTTTCTTGAGGTTCCAGACCTAGGCTGCTGGCTTTGGCATGATCCATGAAACAGCCCGTTGCTCCAGAGTCCAACATCGCTCTGATCCATATTCTCTCATCATGTATGTCTAAACCTATGTCTACATAGAAATGTATAGCTTCTTTCGTACCGTCTCTATCCAACGAAGGGATAAACAACTTACTTGAAGGGAACCCTTCCTTCCCCTTCAAGCCTTCTCGTTTCCCGACTTCTGTTCGGAAGACACCACAGACACCTTCCGGTTTTCATACTTTGTTTTTGTTCTCGATGGGCACTCCCGAATGAAGTGCCCCTTCCTGCCACAGTATAAACACAATCCCTTCTTTCTTCGGTATTCCCTTTCCTCCGCCGTCAGAGGGGATCTCACTGCCCCAATTTCCATGGGCTCCGGTTTAATTGAGGACGATCCATCTGTTGTTCTAGGGTGCTCATAACTGGGCGTTGCCTTGTCCTTCCGCCGAGTTTCTCCCCTTCGGTCACTAAGGCGATGATCCAGCCTCAAGACCAGGCTAATCATGTCTTCGCAAGTACTGGGCTGAGGGTCTATTTGGGCCAGTACGTCTTTCATCTCGCCAGTTAATCCTGTGTAAAAGATGGCTAATCGCTTTTCTTCGGGCCATTCGGTTTCAGCTATCAGCCTTCGAAAGTCATTGAGATATGCTATCAGATCCCTGTTTCCTTGTTTTAACCCTAACAATTCCCTATCTACAGACAGGGTGGCTGACCTACGGTTGAAGGTTTTCTCGAAATCTGAACGAAAAGCCTCCCAATCCCTTAACAGAGGATCGTCTCTCTTTACTAGAGGTACTGCCCATTGAGCCGCATCCCCCGCTAAATAAGATATGAGAAAGGCCACCCTCGCATGATTTGTGTTAAAAACCTTAGGTTTGCATGAAAAATGTAATAGAACTTGGGTGAGAAACACTTGCACCTTATTACTATCCCCATGGAATCTTTCTGGAGGGGCCAAGGGTATCGGGGCGGGTACTTCTACCACCAAGGAGGAAGTGGGCTGGGTGCCTGCATTAAAGGGATTTCTACTCATCCTATCCACCTGTGCTTGTAACGTCGCAGTTTCAGCTCTGGGTGCCTGTAACTCAGACTGCACCAGTGCCAATGCTGCCATGACATCGTCAATGGTGGACATGGTATCGTACTATCGGGAGGACTAAATTCTTGGGCCGTTTATTCTGTCAGGTCCCAGGTGTCCTCAGGATGGTACGATGCCAAAAAGGGTTCCACCTCTCGACAACCCCTGGGTCTGACTATTAACAGACACACAGAGGCGGTCAAGCGAGGGATAACAGGAACTGCAGGACAGGAACGGGAGGGCGGAGAAGCTGTAATGAGAACAAGACTCTATGAGCAAAGCCCTCACTGTATAAACCTTGTACACATTGTTCCTTGTAATTACACTAGAGGATACATTCATGTATCTAAACACTTATTACCTGGAGGGCAGAAAAAGAAGGCTTTGCCTGGCCATCAGAGTGTAGAACAAAACAGCACAATCCTAGAATGCAAGACAATACATGTTATCTACTGAATACAATGTAGGAACTCTGTGTATTCTCTATGGTGACATACACGTACCAGTGGTGCTATATACAGGGCTTCAACAGAGGGCAGAATGGTAAACAGCCAGCCAGGCGAAGCTCATTATACCCCTGTTGTGTGAAAAGGTAAAAAACAAATACTAGGTCTCTGTTCCATCAGAACAACATAAAGAAAAGACTTCTAGGTTGACATCACCAGAAGCATAAGTTGTTATTGTTGGTATATCCTGCTGTAGAGACCCTGGACCAGCATACACCAGCATACAATTATACAAAGCGAATCGACTGCTTTTCCGTTCTTTAGTTAGTGCCCTATAACATGACCTGGGAACTTCCCCGGCCGGTGCACTCACTTCCGATGAAGTAAACAATAGAATAACCCAAGATGCTGCCACTGCCCGTGGTAATAACGAAAACAGTCCAAAGTACGTGAGGTTGACTTTAGAACATCCCCACAATGTAAGCGCTCCAATACGGGAGTCCCACACAGTATAACACGAAGTGTCTCGGACCAGGAACAGCGGGTCCGACAATACGAAGCCCCAGTGAAAGGCTCCGACACCAGCTTAGATATCGTTCCGCAAGGGCGGCAGGATCCCACAGCGGGACACACGCGGAGTCTCAAGGAGGAGAAACAAAGGTCAACACGAAAAGGATACACTGGATACTCGCTGGGGTTCAGAATCCTACCGTAACTGCTCTCCGGAACCAGAATAAACGGCGAGGCGTTGCTGTCTCCGCTCCATCTTGAAGCTTCCGCGATGTGACGTCATTGGCCTGACGCGTCGCTCGCCTTGCAGGAATCATTGGAACTGTAGTCTTTTCCCTGAAAAGCATGTCTCGAGGCAGTGTTCACTGTTTCCCACCGCCGTGGGTCGTGACAAAACAACCCTTATGGTGATGGTTGTAAAGTCAGCCTTATAGACCAGCTATCCTAGTGGTAGCAAGGACAAAAGCAGTCTTAGGCTAAACTCAAGAGGTCATGTGAAGCCAGCTGTTTTACCATATGCAATCCCTTTAATTCCCAAATGAAAGGACACCACACAGGTTATATATTCAAAATATATATGTATTTATTTCTAAAACAATCCTCTGTACTCTTTATGTGAACAGAAGCACAAGCGCATAACAAGTTACTTAATATAACATACAAAAGTTGCACAAATATGGATAGGCCCTGGTGGCCCGCTAAACCATATACTAAAATAGTGGTATAAGAACCATGTCACGAACAATGGTAAGGCCTAGGGCCATGGGAATCGCTGGGGCTACACTGGGCTAACAGTTGTTAGGAAGCCGGAGGCCCACGGGAAGTTAGAAAGTTAAAGAATTGGGAGTCTTCCGACTGGACTAGAAGCTAACCACTTGAAACTAGGACACTAGGAGAGTTAATCTTTACAGGAGCACCGCAGTACTCGCGTTACCTCACCCACAGGAAGCGGGTGCATAGGTGTCAAAGTGTGTCGGGTTTCGTCGTGGAGTGCTATGGAGCCTTGGAGAAAAGATGCTGCAGGCGACCAGGAGAGAAGAGTCCGGTTGGATCCAAGGGTGGATCGAGGATGAAGAGTACCTGAAAGCAGAGGGGACAGAGTCTGGGTCACTAGCCAGTGACCAGGAAGGATCCAGGAAGGAACCAGGCGATGTCGGGAAGCAATCAGGTGATGTCGTGAAGCTTGTCTCTGCAGCCATGTGGACCAGGAGGTGTCGACAATGACCAGGAGCTGGATACGAACTGTCCCACAAAGGCTCTCGCTGTCGGCGGTGTCGGTGCTCGATTCGGAGTCAACAGGCCTTGGCAAATGCAACCCACGCAGGAATCGAAGATGGCTTCTGGATCAGACCAGCAAGGTCTGATGGGCTGCTCCTTTTCAGGGGAGCAAGGGCCAGTCTGGAGCAACCAGACCAGCGTTGGAAATTCAAGGTTTCGTCGTCACAGAGGCCACTAGCCAACGGGCAAGTGACCGGACAGACGCGTCGAGCAGGAAAATGCAAAAGGGCCCCACGCAGCATTCGGTGAGTGTGGAGAGGTGATCTTCGGTGCAGTTGGTGCTCGGGGTACTCAATCCCCAATGCACAACTTCGAGGGTGCCTCAGAAGTTGCACGGAAAGCAATTAGCTGGCTTTCCAAGATGGCCGGTCCCACGTCTCTCGTCGCCTCCACGGGTCTCAGCTTTGCTGTGGCTGTGGATCGGGCTGTTGAATGTCTGGAAGTCCGGGTCTTGTCAGGCTCTGTGTTCAAGCTCCGGCGGGAGCAACGACAAAGCAAACCGTTGAGCGCTTGATGGTACCTGCTTGCACAGGGTGGTCACTCCTTGACCACAAGGGAGATTCTTCAGTCTTCTACGTCGAGTAGGATGTCGAAGGTCCAGAGTTTCGTATCAGAGTTTCAGTCAGGATATATCTAAAGTCTAAGGACACAGCTCCTACCTATATACCAAATCTAAGGGCTGGATTACCTGCTAGGTCCCTCCTATGGGTGGGACCCAGGAAGGGGGTGGTTACACCCCTTTCCCTTTGTCCAGTTTTGCGCCAGAGCTGGGGCTGGAGGGCCCCAGCACCGGTTTGAACTGGACTATGCATGGGACACCTTGTGTGCCCCAGGCAGTGTCTTATTTCATTCAGCCCTCCCTGCCCCAATACACTATAGCCTGTCTGGGGTGGTGCTAGCACCTCCCTGTGACAGGAAACCTATTGTCCAAGCCTCCTTGCTGGAAGGACTCCCAGCAGCAGGAGGTCAGACTTGTGTCTGTGGCAGCAGCATCCATTTTGTGATGCTGAGGCTCTGGTTAACTTTAACCGGGATTAATGGAAGTAACATGTCTTCTCCCTCTAGAAGGGTGGAATGCTACCCCCGTCGCCAGGACTGGCGAGGGGGTAGTATTCCAAAGCGTATGACACCTTACACGACATGTTTTGATAAAGCCAAACCAAAGTTAGCATCTGAACGCGAGGTACATAATGCACTTAAGAGTATATGGTATGGCAATATCCTAGAACAGCTATAAGGACATGGTTCCGAAAGCTGCAGACAGGCTCAGCTCATGCTAGAGCACCATCTCACATAAAACCAAGCACTCTGCCTCCAGGATTGTTAAGGCCTGCCATAGGAGTGACTTATAGGTGCATATGTGTCCAGATATAAGGTTAGACATAGGAATACTATATCTAAGCAAGGGGTGATTACACGACCTTGCCCCAGCTGAGTGATCAGCCAGTTGTGTCAGTTTGGATGGCCAGCCAGGGGTGGCAAAAGATATGCTGCAGCCCCTGGTAGGCCTTGGGTGCACCTATGCCCTGGGTACCTATAGTACTCTGTACAGGGACTCATAGGAGTGACCCAAATCCCAATTGGTGATGTACCTAAAGTACATGGTGTGAAATTTAGAGAGAGAACAGCAGGGCTGTGGGTCTGATTAGCAGGCCCACAGCCACATGAAGTCGAAAACCAGTGACACAAAAAGCAAAAAATGGGGTGACCATAGGAAGGCAGACCCTACTCTCCTACACTGATAAGTAGCAAAAACATTTTTAATCCAAAAGGCATAACCCAAAACTGATGCAGGCTATCTGGCATAGAGAATATGGGCTTCCTCTCGGCAAAAGGTAGTAGTGAAGTATACCAATAGACATTTGCCCAATCATGGGGACGTAAGAAGTGAGTTGCACCCAGTCAGTCCAATACCTCATCAGCTTGGGAATTGAATGGTCATCGGCCTTAGTCACCTCATTGAGGGCTCAGTAATCTACATAAAAGCGCAGTGCTGTGGACCTTGCTTTGGAATACAAACTTGCCTTTCTGGCCTCAGGGAGCATGGGAGAGTTCAATCACTCCCAGGTGCACCACTCTTGGGAACCTCTGCTTGCCGGTCTCAGCAACCAAACTCACCTTACAACACAAATTCATGCCATTAGGCATATCACACAAGGTCATTCTGCTTTGAGATGTGATGTTGGCACAAGGGTCTGGAACTCTACATGCATTGGGACAGTAAGCTCCTCACTTCACCACAAAAAAGGTCAGTTTAATATTATCGATCCACACAAATGGATATGCCGCGGCCACTGCTTTATTATCAACAACTCAGGACATAAACAGTAATCTTGAATCATCAAAGAGGCACACTTGGTGTTCCTTTCCAGGTCATAGAACAAGTTTCATTCCTATGGACAGTCCTCTACTTCAGAGCACACACTAGGTTAGCATATCAGCTGGACTGACAATTCAGGATACCAGCTTCACATGCAGTCAGTCACTTAGCAGTGGTCCATGTGCAGTTATCATGCAGGTGACATTCCTGTCCTTACAGCGGCCAATGGTCTTCACAACATGGGATTGTAGGTCAGTCATGTCAAATCAATCCTGACTCCAGGCCAGTCCATCCACTAGCTGGGCATGGTGTTGGATAACAAAAATGCAAGTGTATTTCCTTTGAAGTTGAGGCTATCTTCTGACTGCCTGAAATGTCTCCTCATGTACCAAAAGATCTGAAAGGCTGGCAAGTTACCTTTTTCCTAGAATGAATAGCATCATGCTTTTTTCTGATTTTTGATTTCCACCCCACTCCTATCTACCCAAATAGCAGCCCAGCAGTGTCTCATAGACCTGTGGTTCCAATTCTCAGGCAAGTGGGGGATATGACAATGCTCACTCTAGCAACACTCCTGTTGTTTCCATGGTGTTGCAAGTCAAGCAGCCTTTGAGTGTTTTTTGTTCCACCGGGATATTCCCACTTTAATAATAGTGACAGGATGCTTTTCTTTCGGGATTGGGTGTGCATATGGATCCTCTACAGATTCAAGGCACATGATCTTAGAAAGAAATGTCCCACTGGTTCATCCT
Organism: Lissotriton helveticus; assembly: GCF_964261635.1. NCBI lineage: Eukaryota > Metazoa > Chordata > Amphibia > Caudata > Salamandridae > Lissotriton > Lissotriton helveticus. The sequence goes on from NC_136057.1 coordinate 1,359,271,481, forward strand.
GCTAGAACTCAGGACAGTCTATATCGCTTTCAAGTCCTTTCTCCCAGCGTTCAGGACAAACTCCCTTCTTGTAGAAACACACAATACAACAGCAGTGTACAGAATACAAACGAAAGACACACTCAAAAGGACCTTAAAGAGAATTACGAATTCATAATAAATAGAGAAGTGTTAAGTAACATTTTTATTGATTGGTGTTTCACTAAATTACAAATGCAGGAAAGGAACTATGTTCTCACTTTGCCTACCAGTAACAACAAACAGGGCACAAAGGGAAAACCCTTTAGATAAAGTGGTGAGGGAAATTTCTTTATGCAGCCACAAGATTGATTTGATCCCGATGGCCATCATCAAACTCACTTATTGCAAGAGCAGAATGAGCCTCATCACTCTGGAATGGCCAAGAAAATGTTTGTTCACAAAACTACTTCACTTGTCAAACCATCCGCAAAGGAGGCTGCTATGCAGAGAGATCTTCACAAATTCAAGGGCTCGATATTACATCCCAGCCTTTGATTACAGACCTTGTCAGCTTAGCTCTTGATCGCATATGGTCATCTAAGTCTCCCACGAGATTTGATAGAAATTCTGGGAGAAGCCAAATCTTCTTTCACCAATGTGTCCTCCTCTTTTAAATGCGCGAGGTTTGGCATCTGTACATTCAGAAAGACATTAACCCAACCAGCTACCAGGAGGAAGCAGTACTGCCTGATCTGCTCAAGACGATATTGAATGTTTTTCTCCTTAAAGATAGCCATCACAACTTCTAGCAAATGCCTTTAATAACCTCTTTTTTAGTATCCCAGTAGGTAAGGTCTTCCTATAGGGGACTGAAAACGTCTTTCCCACGTTCAGGAGGCATTCCCCTTCCTGAGAACTTATAGTAGTCCCCTCAGGGTTGAGGGGATCTCCGTTTGAATTCTTAGGGCCCCTCTACTTACTGAGGCTAGCACATCTGCTTCCCGTGCTGCGCCATTTGTGAGGGAAACTTGCACTGCTGCTAAATTCCTAGCTGCATGAGGTGGATAGGTTGAGATAATGTCCGCACTGCTAGTGCTTTGGGATAGAGGGAGACAACCATCTGCCACCCCTACTGAATCTATTTTTTTAATGAGGCTTGCACTGGTGTTTTACTTCCCGCACTGTGGCTGTTTTGCTAGAGTGGATTCCACCACATCTGCACATGCTTTTCATATTTTGTGCATTCTCATACAGCACCTGTTTTGTGACAGAGGTATTCTTAACTGTTTCTAATGCTGTGCGTGTTATGTGAGTGATGCACTACTACTTCCTGGTCTGTGCCATTCTTATGAAGCAGACCATCTCAGCTGCTTCCTGTGCTATAACTATTTTTCTGATGGATACTTCGAACCGCAAATTCCTCACCTAGTGACTATCCCCAGGCGCCAGGCTAGATCTGAAGATATTTTTTCAGCATTTCCCTTTAGCTCTGGTAGTTGGTGGTGTGCAGTTCCGCCCCAGGTTTCCTTTTCGCCCCATATGTAATGCTTGGGCCACATATAACTGACACCTCTGTGAGTCAATGTCAGTTACTTTCTTTTCTTGCTTTCTGATCTGGATCTAGAGCTTACTCCTTCAATTGTGTCATCTGACAGAAGACTTTTTCACAAAATTTTTGTCCAGTGTGCAAGGTACATGTCTCCCCCCAAAATGGCAGTATTCAAACCCTGCAAGGCTTGCCACAAACAGATGTCAGTGATGGACCATCGCTAGTATCTGAGCTTCTCGCATTACCTTAAACTGTTTGATGACTGGCCTTCTGGTTCATCCGAGACTGTAAGCCCAAACTCTGTGCCGCTGAGAACCACAGGAAAGTGCATAAGGCTCAATCTTTGACAAAGTCGAGTGTGCGGACACATTTCCACTCCCGAGACCATTCCCAAGAAAGATCGTTATCTGCTCAAAATCATCAGGTAAGTCAAAGTCCAGCAAATTTTGGGGGATCCTTGGAATGGTGCACCATCGAACTTGCCTACAGTCAATAAGATATGCATCGGGAGGAGCTGAGGCAAGCTATGCCCGAGATGGCCGCGAGATAGGGCAGCTCTCCCAATCGCCACCATCAATCCGGAAAAATCTGAGCATAAATCCTGATTGCAACCCTGCTGAGGGGGGTCGCTGTCTCACCATAGTTAAGCGCTACTTAACGCACCCAGCGTTTTTCAAATTGGTGGGGTCAAACAGGAGTTTTCAGCAGTGACCCACATCGGCTGCAGAGGAACGCGAGGCCCTCCGACTACACAGCCAGCAATTACGCCTCAACTTAAAGCGAGAAGGCTGGGAGAGTGTCCCCTCTGTGGGGCGAAGCGAGCCTCGTGAGTGACATTAGCGGTAAGCCCGGCGCAGCAACGGCGAGCGAGGAAACGCATCGAGGGAAGTGCCCGGAGACATAGGGCAGTGGAAGTGACTGAGAGTAGGGGCTGGGAGCTCTCCCGGAGGTGGCCGCTTGTATAGTGAACGGGAGCACACAACGGAGGGCACCCGCCATTCTGCAGCAGCTCCGCGCACGGGGGGTAGCAGTGTCCCCTGGGGGCGGATAAGACGACATGAGGGCCCGGAACAGAGAAGAGTGAAGGTAATGGCAGACCCGCGGTGCGCACTGGGCCGGCACTGGCTCGCGCAGGGGTGAACGCGTTGCCTGTGGCAGCCAGACAGGACTCCTGGGAGCAAGGGGGCTGAAGGAGAGTACACGTCCCATCCCGGAGAGCCCCGAGAGAACAACCAAGTGGTACAGTGGGGTGAAAGCTGGACAGTTCTGCACAGGCCTTTATGTGGGGACTCTTTCGGGCATGGGCTAAAGCCGCGGTGGGGTTCCCAGACAGCGGTGCGAGGATACCTACTACTACCACTGTAAGAAACGGAAGGTGAGCTGCGTGAGTCGAAGAGCGAGTGCTGGAAGCGACCCTGAGGCCCAACACGATCCTCGGACACCAGCATTATTGGGCCCCTGGAAAGCATTGCTTCGAGCCAGCGAGGTACCCTGCAAGGTGCGCCCTAGTGGCACACGTCCCTCCATCATGGGTAAAACGGACAAGCTCCAGTCTAAACTGCACTTTGATCTAAGTAAAACCCTAAGGTCGAGGGATCCCAAGCCCACCGAGCAAGATGCTTCTTCGGACGATCAGGAAGCGGGGCAGATATAGATGAGAAGCAAGCATTCCACACCATACAGCACAGTCTTTCAAAAATAGACAGCCAAATCGACGCATTATGTGGAAAAGTCAGCCCATAACGCACCTGATGCCCAGGCTGCTGGCGCAAGACGCCTCTTAGTTCCCATCTTGAACAATTACCAAATAAAGAGACGGGCGCTGGAAGCAGGAAAACAAGAACAGAGTTTTATTTCTCATGAGGAGAGCCTGTCATTTCGGACACTCGCATAGTGTCTTCAGGAGGTGCTCTAACAAGTTTCTCTGAGGCTTCGTCTTTTATACACATGTTTATGATGCACAAACATTCCTTATTGCAATAAAGACGCTTTGAAGTAGGAAAAAGCATGCTTTGAATCCCAGCTTCAGGCCTATTCCCATACCAGTCGCTCAGATGTCATCCTCCCCTCCTGAATGTAACAAAAGATTGTGATCTCTCAGCCGGACATTCCTACAGGACACGAGGGCAGGAGGGGATGATCAGATCAAAGGTTGGGCAGGCGATAAGATCGGGCACTTCGGTTGGTGTATCACGGTTTTGTTATGCTGGGCAGGAAAAAGGGGGGTGTACATCCACGAGGCTTGGTCTTAGGACTTGGGACCGGGTCGAAAGGCCAAGTGCAGCTGGGGGGGGCTCGTCTGCTGAGGGGAAGGGTGTTCTTGGGAGGAAAGGGGGGGTGTGGGTCGAGCAGGAGTGTTACTTCTAGAGCAGGGTCACGCAGAGGGAGAGGGTTTTATGGCCGATGCATGAGCAGTGCGCGCGGGGAGGGGTGCCGGGGGTTTAACAAACGGGCAGAGAGGCCATGGTGCCTAAAATGGCTGTCGTGTACGTGTGTGCATGGGTCTATGCTGGCGGGATAACACAGTCGGTGTTTCGCGATATCCGTTCTGCTTACAACAAGGGGTACAGTGAACACAAATGAACGCCGCTTATGTGCATATACATTGCCATTTTCAACAGTCGCCGCTTTTTTACATAAGCTAGTTCATTTCGGTGTTTACCTCAACTGACGGAGTGTACATATAGCCATGTGTGGCCAATGAAATAGCGTTTGTCAATACTAGCAGATTGCGTGTAACCATATACAGTCGATACGATTGGCGGAATGCGGTACATATGAATTTACATTTGTTGGGTTATTCATACAAGTCTAGAGATCGGCATAATACTTAGTCGGGGTCAATCAAGAAAAAGGTTCCGACACATTATAGAATCACGTTCTGACTTTCTCTCCGGTGACATCAACATACAGTAAAAAGTGCTCTGATACCTTCGGGTCTTGTCAGTGCTATAAGAGACTTTTGGAAAACTAAATACATGAGTGACCGATGAAACATTTTTGAAAGCAATACAAAAATGGTTGAGGGAGGAATTCAGTTCGATACAAGCAATTAGTCAAGGGGTGGGTAGAAAGTTCAGGAAGTCACAATGTCTTTTTAACAGCGAGCCATTACTGGTAGGCTCTGGTAGTCCGTCAACTTTCGTTGGCGCTGTTGAGCACCGGCGGTGGAGCTATAGGTCCAGCTCGGATTCATCCTTACGCGTTGCAGGGTGCGATCAGTCCTCTGCTGTTAGATCACAGTCCTGTTTCTTAACTGATCTTCTTAGGGGTGCCTCATGCTGGGCACCTGCGTGTCTTTCTTCTTCCGTGGCAAAACCTTATTCTATCTAAATGCTGCTCTTCTTTTCTGAGTCAAAAAGTTATGCGAAAAGGGTGATGTTGTTGAATAATCGAGGGAAGAGAGGGCGGAGTGGGATGAGATCTTTGAACACACCAAGGGACCAAAGGAGCAAAGGACGACGAGCAGGCAGGCCCATCAGTCGGGCTCAAAAGGGACGGGGACTTCAGGCACGAGTGGGTCAGCAAATCGAGGGCTTCAAGGCAGCCCTTCATTCCTTCATCTGCCGAGTTTGAGAGTGGTGCCTCGCCCCGCGTCTCGTTGCTCTGCGACTCCACCTTTGGTTGAGGTCACACGTGCTTCATGTGGCCAGGCTGTGCGTCACGTCCAGCTCCTCTCCTCCGGTGATTGTATCTTTGAATGGGTACAAAACAAGTTGGCAGGAGAAGACATTTATACATCTCAATTCCGTCCCCAATCCTAAGTAGGTGGGGGATAGGTTCATCGGTCACAGTCAGAAGTCATCACTTATGGAGTATGTAGGAGGGCATTTCCACTGAATTCGTAAGCCTATTTGGCGTTCATTCGTGACGTACGTGGAGAGAAATCGGACTCCCATCGACAGTGTATTCTATCAAACTCGAAATCGAGTATCAAAGGTTGAGACTCGCCCCTTTTTTTTAACCCAAGTACTGACAATCTTACATTTCCCTTCGGGGTCGGCTAACTCTTGCAAGCAGGGGGGTTATCATCATGAGAGGGGGGCAGAGGTTAAACATGCTTTTCTTGGGGAGCGACGGTTAATCAAGGTCATCAATTACGCTTCGGGGATAGCTGATATGGAGCTGGGGTCAATCGGGAGAAGCGAGGACGCTTTGGACAGGGAGCTGGGGTCCATCGGGAGAAGCGAGGACGCTTTGGACAGGGAGCTGGGGTCAATCGGGAGAAGCGAGGACGCTTTGGACAGGGAGCTGGGGTCAATCGGGAGAAGCGAGGACGCTTTGGACATCCGCACTTAAGTGCAGAGGGGTGAGGCAATCTGGGCATTGGGGATTGTATTTCTAACGAACTGAAAAACAGAAGACCTTTGACGTTATAGTCCCCCTATAAAAAGGCCAGATTAGGGGACATCAGTCGTCTTACCTGTCCTTTCTTTCATTACCAACTCGGGTTCTATCGTTTTGCAGAAAGGAGAGGTATGGCAAGTTACAATCGTTTTAGTTCCTGTCAATTTTGCCGAACACCTTTGTGTTCGAGGAGACCCAATTAAGTTTGTGCCGGTGGGGCACAACGTTACCACACAAGGGAGGAGGGAACAGGGGGACCCTCAGAGAGAGAGAGAGAGTCGTCCGCACTCTAAACGAACCATTCGGTACACGTATGACATGGAGAGAGAGAGAGAGAGAGAGAGAGAGAGAGAGAGAAACGTGTACAATAATGGACCATTCAGTGCGCACACAACACAGAACAGCAGGGGTCAAGTAATACGGAAACACAGGCAGAGGGACGACGTAGATCCATACATTACGTGCACACAAACTCAGGCGGGGGAGACAGTACATGTATTATATACAAAAATCCAAGACAAAACATAGAACAGTTATTGGTATTATATACAAAAATTCAAGACAAAACATAGAACAGTTATTGGCCAAAATGATCTCTTCCTGTATGCTGTGCATCCTTAGCATCCTAAGCTCTTTTTACCTTTTTCTTCTCTTTTATTGTCGGCTGCCTTCACTGGTGGCTTTGGTTGCACACACTTAACCATTTGGCAATTAGTCAAGAACTAACCTGGTCGGGCTAATGCTCACGGTGGGATTTTCGAATCTTTTTTTTTTTTTTTTAGCAAATGTGTTTCCAGGCTGAGGCAACAGTGGGTGTCAGTTGGGAGAACAATGGGGCAGCTTTGAGTTTCATGTCTATGAGGGTGCGAAAAGGAGGTAGTAGACTTTTAAACACTGGCAACATTCCTAGTCCTCCAAGACGAGGGTACTTCGGTAAACCTCACCTTGGAATATTCCTTAAACTTTCCCTATTTAGTTAAACGTAGGAATTTATTCATTAGTGCACGTCATTCTTGGTTGTATTATTCGGGGTGCCAAGCGAAGTCATATTTTGTAGTTTCTGCTTCAGGCTGTCCTCCCAAGCGCTAAGTTCAGGGAGAGAAATAGTCATTGTTCGCTCGTCGTGTGTAGGCACCATAATCGAACCCCTTTTTCCCATCTCTTTGTCCGCTAGATCACCATTTTTTTTTCGTACTTTAATCGACGTTCCGATGTGACCTGCAGAAAGAGGGAAAAAGAAGGGGGGCGGGGGCAGCATTTTAAAAACACATTAGCGCGCATAAACCCGAAAAGGCTTTTACTTACTACATACTCGGCCTATCTCCACGGGACGCAGTCCCTGCCAACTTGGCGTTTAAGCCCAGGTGGACCGTTTAGTGTGGGAGAGATGATTATCGGAAGCCTGTGGATAGCATAGGTCGCCCAAGTGTGGTATTACGGATCGTGTGCGGGGGGGGGTCAGAACGAAGGGCAGTCGGTGCAAAGTGGGGGGCGAGCTCGTGCTCTCCTTTGAGGAAAAGGGATAACCTACAGTGGTACGGGGTCGTTGTCGTTCGTACTAGGGAGGTCAGGTGGCACTCCTTCGGGGCGACTTAGGGGCATTTTAAAACAACTTTCCTGATACAGGTAGCATATAAAGTATAGGCTAAATACCAGGATCTTTAGCGGTTGCTTTAGGCTGTACAAAAATGAAAAACACATACAACAAAAACCTGGACCGTTCATATTTGCAATATTTCTGCGTACTATACTTTTTAACCCTTAACTAATCGAGCTGAGCCATTTCACCTGTATTTTAGTTATATCGGAAATAGTGGTCATTTATTCGAAACTTACCAATCTACGCGTGACAACTATGTTTGCTTTTTCCAAAAATCTTTAATAAGAATGTCGGTGCACAAATACGGGCCTACAACCCCGTGGGCCGGCCACGGAGCAGGCTGGAACTGTACATGTGGGGATACTTATTAGTGGAAAACCTAATGGAGTCGGTGGTCGTTGATTTCATAATAAAAAGTGCGACAAGTGCAATAAAATCATATCGAAACTTCAGTGTGAGCGAGTATCATAAGTGTTGAAATTCGAACTTTCAATAATCATGATGCGCCAAAACTTAACAATTCATTGTCCGAATGTTCAATCAGTCTCATCTCATGTCAATTCATTGTCCGAACACATAATCAGTACCCATCCCATATCAATTCATTGTTTAAAAAAAACTGCATACATATCTCATGACACCAAGGCTGAGCAATCGGGGTACAACAAGGAGTTGAAAGTTTCATTTGTACCAGCGCCATTTTGGGGGCAGCCAGGCAGATCCAGGCATAGTCAAAATCTCCACCAACTCGTGGTTGGCCCAGAGCCTCTTTCGGCAGTCCAAAAGTTCCGTTAAAGGGCAACAGAAAGGATCGGCTGTATGAACCATCAGTCAAAGGGGGAGGGAGGCAACAATTTTTTCCTACCGGGTCATACTGGGTTTTCACCGGAACTGATCCGAACTGTAGTCTGCAGGATTTTAGTCATTCAGACTGAGGCTGGCGCCAGCATGGGAGCGCCGACGTCTCGCGGCTACATTTTCATCGTTCCGTGGGCAATCATGGCAGTCATTCCCCATCGGGGGTGTCTGCGGGGGTCGTGGGCCCCCGTGGCTCTTATAGAATCTTCAAAGTCGAGGAGAACACTTCTGATTGTGGGACTTATTTCTTAATTAACAAGCAACCGGGCCATCCCTTCACGCCGGGCCTGCTCCTGCAGGGTCGACCGCCATTTTACGAGTGGACGAACCCTTGTCGGGTGAGTGGAGCGTTGGGGGTGCCACTGGGGGCCTCCACCTGGGGAGGTGGGAGAGGCTCGTTCGCGCCGCCTCTCCCTCCCAGCGCACCCCACGCCGTTTTTCTCGGCGTTAACATTCATGATGGCCGGACCAGGCGATGAGAGGGGGGGGGTCGGAGGCATAGGCAAGACATCCCCCCCCCTGGTGGCCTGCAAGGCGCCGCTTCAGGGCCGAACGGGGAGCTCATACCAAGCCGGGGCTGGACCAGGAGATACGAGGGGGGGGGGGGGTCGATGGCATGAGCAAGACATCCCCCCCCGTGTTGTCGCAGCCATTATTGAAGAAAGAAGAGGAGGGGACGCCCGGATCCCGTCGGCCTCGGCTCCTCTTCTGGCCCACCTTATGCGACGACCTCCCCGGCCGACGGCTGGCAGCAGGACCCGCCCTACACGTGCCGAGGATCTCGTCTTCCGGAGGGGCGTAGCCGCTGACCTGTTGCACTTCGGGAGTTTCCAGAATGGGGGTAGGTATCTGCTGACTTGTATCAATTCATGTTACCGTTATTGGGGCGTGGCAGGCGGTGGGACAGACATGTTTGGAGCAGTGAGGGGTGGCGAAGCCTAGTTGCCTCGTGGCCGTCGCGATGTCAAACTTGGCTTCTCTCACCATTTTCATGTTTCTTATTACGGGCTTATTTCTAACGTTTCTTATTTCTAGCGAAATCATGTGTTTTATCGTGCGCTATTTCTAACGTTTTCCTATTTGTAGCGAAATCAAAAACTCATCAGTGGCCTACTGATTTTGCTTTCTTATTTCTTTCTTTTTTTTTTTTTTCTTTCCTTTCTAGCGTGTTTCATGCTAAAGTTTCTGTTAACAGGATACGGTGATTACTTCGTTATTGTTGCATATGTCCTTTTTATTAGGGGTGCCCTCCGGTCGAGCCAGATGACCTACCCCTAATAAATGGTCCGGGTGGAACTAGTTTACCAATCAGTGGGGAGTAGATAGGCACGAGAGATTACAACGGGGGACAAAGGTCCGCATTACCTACCCTTCACTACTTGCAAAGACTAGACAGAATATTTCTATTCCACGTTATTTGCAAACAGAGAATACCTCAAAAGAACTATTCCTTGAACAATAAATGTCCAGACAATCAATCAATCAGTGGGGAGGAAAACAGGCATGACGGATTACAACGGGGGACAAAAATCTGCATTACCTATCCTTCACTATCTGCAAAGGGGGGCAGAATATTTCTATTCTTCCCTGTTTGTAGACAGGGAATATCTCAAAGAGCAATAATCGATAAAAATCGATAACAAACAATCAGTGGGGAGAAAGATAGGCATGACGGATTACAATGGGGGACAAAAGTCTGCATTACCTATCCTTCACTATTTGCAAAGAGAGAGGAACGTTCCTATTCATCGCTGTTTGCAAATAGAAAATGTCTCAAAGAGAACCAATACTTCAAGTACAATCAATCAATCAATCAGATGGATAAAGCCATCCTACCAATCGGACGTAAAGACGTCCTACTTAACCTTACCCGGACCGGACCGTGTGGGCAATTCTTCGCCTTCCCTTTTCCAGCGCCCAATCGTTCTCTTTCTCCATGTTTTTACCGCAGCATTCCTGTGGGATTCCAGTCAGGACAGTAGGTCACTTGAGAGAGGTCCGTTCGGAATCGGTGAAGTTCATTCAATCGGCAGCCGGACGAGGGCCCTCTCAAGGCAGGTATACTCCAATCGTTTAGATGTTCACCCCATCGTCTGGACCTCTCTTACCGGACCTTATGTCGCTGATGGGTCCCGCGTTGGGACGCCAATTGTGGAAATGTCAGCCCATAACGCACCTGATGCCCAGGCTGCTGGCGCAGGACGCCTCTTAGTTCCCATCTTGAACAATTACCAAATAAAGAGACGGGCGCTGGAAGCAGGAAAACAAGAACAGAGTTTTATTTCTCATGAGGAGAGCCTGTCATTTCGGACACTCGCATAGTGTCTTCATGAGGTGCTCTAACAAGTTTCTCTGAGGCTTCGTCTTTTATACACATGTTTATGATGCACAAACATTCCTTATTGCAATAAAGACGCTTTGAAGTAGGAAAAAGCATGCTTGGAATCCCAGCTTCAGGCCTATTCCCATACCAGTTGCTCAGATGTCATCCTCCCCTCCTGAATGTAACAAGAGATTGTGATCTCTCAGCCGGACATTCCTACAGGACACGAGGGCAGGAGGGGATGATCAGATCAAAGGTTGGGCAGGCGATAAGATCGGGCACTTCGGTTGGTGTATCACGGTTTTGTTATGCTGGGCAGGAAAAAGGGGGGGTGTACATCCACGAGGCTTGGTCTTAGGACTTGGGACCGGGTCGAAAGGCCAAGTGCAGCTGGGGGGGGGGGGCTCGTCTGCTGAGGGGAAGGGTGTTCTTGGGAGGAAAGGGGGGTGTGGGTCGAGCAAGAGTGTTACTTTTAGAGCAGGGTCACGCAGAGGGAGAGGGTTTTATGGCCGATGCATGAGCAGTGCGCGCGGGGAGGGGTGCCGGGGGTTCAACAAACGGGCAGAGAGGCCATGGTGCCTAAAATGGCTGTCGTGTACGTGTGTACATGGGTCTATGCTGGCGGGATAACACAGTCGGTGTTTCGCGATATCCGTTCTGCTTACAACAAGGGGTACAGTGAACACAAATGAACGCCGCTTATGTGCATATACATTGCCATTTTCAACATTATCGTTCTGAATGGACAGGACGTCAGAAAGGCTGGACAAGCACGGGGACAAGTTCGACACGGCAGAACAGCACATATCCGACATGGAAGATGTTGTACGAGCAGGCGCAGAGACCGACAAAGAAAGGGACAAGATTTTGCAAGAGCTGCAGGCGAAAGAGGAGGATCTTGAAGCGAGATCCAGACGGAAAAATGTCTGCATTTTGGGGGTGGCTGAATCGTCAAATATCGTCAACATGGAGCAGTATGTAGAGAAGTGGCTTGTCACACTGCTTGGCCGGAACACTTTCTTGGAAATTCTTGTAGTAGAACAAGCCCATTGCTCCTTGGTGCCTAGGCCGATTCTAGGGGTGGCCACTCGGCCTATAATAGTGAGATTGTTGAACTATAGGGATCGAGATGCGGCCTTGTGAAAAGCATGTGGACTGGGAACTCTTCGTCTTGAGGGTGAGGATATATCTTTATTCCCCGACTTCACAATGCAAGTGCAGGAAGCGCGACGGCTCTTCATTCCTTCATTCCAGACATACGTGGCGCATCCTTCTGGGCGAAGATTTTCTGGAACCGCTGGCTATGGGGGCATTCACCACCCTCATCAAGGTCAAAGCGCCCCTTAAACTGATCACTACATTTTACACTAGTATGCAGGAAACTCGTCGATTTGAAGTTCTCAGAGTTAGACTGGATTGCCAGCGAGATTTAGGCACTCAACTAAGTGACAAAGAGTGGTAGTATTGCTGTTCTGCAACCAGTCGGTCTCTCTTAATGGGAGACATAGACTTATCCAATTTAAATTCTTACATAGGGCTTACTGCACCCCTGAGCGCTAGTTTCGCTGTGGGTTAGTAGAGAACTCCTGCGGCCAAAGATGAGGTATGGAAGAAGCGGGATTCTGGCACCTAGCTTGGCAATGCCCCGGGATTCAGCTATTCTGGGGCAAACTGTTTCAGTAGTTGGGAACTATTATTAGTGCAGATCTAGACCCGGACCCAAAGATGGCACTGCTAGGGTGGGATCACTCTGTAGATAAGACAGTGCATCCTTTACTAGCCATCGGACTTCTCCTGGATAAACGCTGAGTGGCAATTTGCTGGATGGACTGGCCGCTGCCGCTGATTAAAGAATGGCATGGTGATATTTTGTATTGTAATACACAGGCCGATATATAACGAGCTGCTCCCACCCGAAAGCCGTCCCATGAACTGCTGGGGACCTTATCAAACATATCTATTAAGTAAAATGTCTAGTGCAAACCTAGACTCGCAGATTACTGTTAATGAGGCAATGTCACAGGAGGTAGGAACATAGAAGTGTGGGGAGTCCATAGTTTGTGGGAGGGTCCACCTGCTGGGCCTTTGAGTAAGAGTCGGATCTCGCATAAGACTCTGGTCCACAAAATAGAATGGTAATACTGCGTGGGTCACGATTGTTTCAATGGATGTAATTGTACAAACGGAGTCCCTTAAATGCCTGATTCATGTCTTTGAGTATTAATCATTATGTGTACTGGACTGGTATGCCTCGATATGATGTAACTGTGTCCTAAGTTGTATGTATATTATAATTCAATTAAACCAATAAAAATATATTTTTTTAAATAAAGTTATGCATCAGATATTCCTTTTAATTCTTTCTTTATTTGTTCAATTCAAAATCTTTGCACAACATCAGGCCAACGAGTTTCGTTCAGTTTACACTTCATCAGGGCTTATACAATAATAACTCATTGGGATATCCAAATTCCTCCTAAGGTGCTGTATATGTCAAGTTGGGCATGTATATAGTTCCCAAACATACAGTTCCATCACATCCCAAATCAAAGTACGAAGAAACAATGGCCCATATTAAGGCCACAGGTATGATAGCCCGTCAGATATGCCGTAGCGTAGCGATGACCCGTCACATCTCCAACAGGACCAACATCAAGTCCAGAAAGATGCATAGGAAGTCGAAACGCAACTCCGCTTCTTCCCGCCACTATCATCCAGAAAAGTTAATCGCGCATATAGGTACCTCATAATCTCTATCCCGGTCTCCCACATCAGAGCTGATCCCTCAACTTGTCCCGATGCAGCCCAAAATTCCAGGGCCGTCGACAATGCTGCAAAGGATCCAAACCTTTAAAGAGGCCATGTTGCGGATTTTTAGTACCCTTCTGGATCCCACTGACTCACCCCTGGGCCCCATGGATCCAATGAGGCCACCAGTTGAGGTACCACATTACCAACAGCAGATCTGTCCCTTACGACTACTGTGCCTCTCGACCCTGTTCTGTGGTCCACTACGACTGTGGGGCTGACGCCTGCTTCGACTCCACATCCAGCACTGAGAACCATGCCAGCCCCTGTGTGCCGACACTGGCATTGGGGCCGCTGGAGGAAGAACCTATAGTCCTTTCGGATTTGTAAGCGCATCCACAGCAACCTCAGCCAAAGTTGGGCCCATCTCAATCTAAACCCCAATTAGACTTCGAAGGTAGGCTTTCGTTACCACAACATTTTTCAGAACTTGAAACACACAATGATGATGATAGAGATTCTGAATTTCAATGCTTTGATGAAGAAAACTTATTCTTGAACCTCGAAGACCCCCTTTAGCTTACCCTCAGTGGCACATGGTCATATTGTACAGATGAGTTCTTCAAATAGTCCAGAAGGGTAATCCCTACTCTTCCTATCCTGTAAACATGGCACCTACACCGCAATGGCTTCTGGAAGACCACTTATCCATTCTACAGAAGGAAGTTCAGGCACTCTTAGACAAGGGAGCTATAGAGAGGGTGCCGGCATCAGAAATTGAGACTGGTTAATACTTCAGTTACTTTTTATTGCTGAGAATGGACAGAAAACGGTGCTCTATTTTAGTTCTTTGCCCCTCGATGAGGAGTTTAAGATGCTTACTCTGGCCAAAGTTCTGTCTGCCCTGGATATAGGAAAAAAGGATGGGGGTGTTGGGTTTGCAGGACGCCTACTTTCACATTCCTGTTCTGTAGTACTACAGACATTACCTCCGGTTTCAAGTAGGCCACACGCATTTTCAGGTTTTGGTACTCCTTTTGTCTTCACCAGTGCTCCTCGGGTGTTCACAAAAGTGAAGGTGGTAGTAAAAGTGATGGTGGTAGGCGCTGCACGTCTTTGGAGGCTGGAAATGCCAGTCTACCCACACTTTGATGAATGGTTGGTGAAGGTGGGCTTGTCTCAATCGTTCGTGCACCACCTCCAGGCGAAGGCAAATCTTTTAATATTCTTGGATATGTCTGAAAATATGCCAAAGTCACACCTGACTCCTTCACAGAGCCTCCCCTTCATTGCAGCAATTCTGGATACAGTTGTATTCTAAGCCTTCCTTTCTCCTCAGAGTCCAGGACATTCAAGCTATGGATCCCAATGTTTCAACCTTAGACCTGGGTTTCAATGAGAGCGGCTCTGAGATGTATTGGCCTCTTTGTCGCCTGCATCCTCAAAGTGAACCAAGCCAGGTGGCACATGAGGGCCTGGCATTGGGATCTGAAGTCTCAGAGGGCTCAGCACCAGGAGAAACCTGTCAGATTCCATCAGATTTTTGAGAATACTGCAAAAGACTTGCAGTGGTGGTTGCTGGGCTGCAACTGGACAGGCAGCCGACCCCTCTCCCCGCCCTGCACAGAACTAATGGTCATGACAGATGCATCATTGCTGGCTTGAGGAAGTTATCTAGGAGAGGTGTAGATCCGAGTACTCTGGTCTCCATGAGGACATATCTTCTCATCAGAGTTGTTTGTGATTAATTTGACATTAAAATAACTTCCTCAAACTATCAAGAGGAAACAGGTACACGTTCTCATGGATAACATCACTGCCCTTTGTTACTGCAACAGACAGGACTGAGCCGGAGTGTGGGTACTGTGCCAGGAACCTCTACACCTCTGGAATTGTTCAAATTGTCAGGGCATTCCCCTGATTGTAGGACACTAGGCAAGGATCTTTAAGCACCAGGGCAAACAAATGTATTTGATGCTTCCTAGCAGATCACATTTGTCAGCTACACTCAAAGGTGGTGCACAGCATCTTCCAGCAATGGGGTGAACTCAAGCTTGATATTTTCATCAAGGCTGAGAATGCGCAGTGTCAAAACTTTTGTGCATTGGAGTACCTAAAGCAATTCTCCCTTGGAGATGCCTTTTGGCTGGAATGGAGCTCGTAACTCCTGTACACCTTCCCACCTTTACCTCTTCTGCCCAAAGTTATGAAGATCTGGAATGGCCGGGCCCAAGTCATTTTAGGGGCTTCGGTTTGGGCCAGGAGAATGTGGTGCCCGAAACTTCTGACCATGAGCATCTGTCCTCCAATTCAGCTGTCACTTTGAGAAAACTTTCTGTCACAGCAGCAGGGCAGGGTCTTGCACCCAAGCCTGCATACCTAACACCTACTTGCTTGGAGATTGAGCTGCAACAGTTAACTATCTTTGATCTCCCTACTAGTTAGTCGATGTAATTTTAGCAGCCAGACGTCCTGCCACCAAACTAATATATGTAGGACTCTGGGAGAAGGTTATTGTTCGATGTTACTCTCGGCATAATAAACCTTTACAAGTCCAGTTGATTGATGTAGCTATTGTTAGGCAACAAATCCTGTTAGTGTTGTTTGGCAGCCTTCAAAGCCACCCCAAACTGATCTCTACTGATGAAGGATATTATCCAGAAACACGAGTCGTGTCTCGTGTCTAGAGATACCTTATACCAAGTACCTACTTACACCAACCTTGGTGAAATACTTACGAACTTTGTCCTGAATCATACGAACTGCATGTACCAGAATGCAAAGGGTCGATCCGGCTGAGAGGGTAGGAGTGTGCTCCCTCTTTGTTTCCTGTTAAAGGGCTCCCATGAGCCTCCGTAGCTGACGAGCTATTGGTGATGCACCTGCGCGCCCGAGAGGCAACGAAGCCTGTTAGTGTTGTTTGGCAGCCTTCAAAGCCACCCCAAACTGAGCTCTACTGATGAAGGATATTATCCAGAAACACGAGTCGTGTCTTGTGTCTAGAGATACCTTATACCAAGTACCTACTTGCACCAACCTTGGTGAAATACTTACGAACTTTGTCCTGAATCATACGAACTGCATGGACCAGAATGCAAAGGGGCAATCCGGCTGAGAGGGTAGGAGTGTGCTCCCTCTTTGTTTCCTGTTAAAGGGCTCCTGTGAGCCTCCGTAGCTGACGAGCTATTGGTGATGCACCTGCACGCCCGAGAGGCAACAAAGCCTGTTAGTGTTGTTTGGCAGCCTTCAAAGCCACCCCAAACTTTACAAGTATACATACATACAGATACCTTATACCAAGTACCTACTTGCACCAACCTTGGTGAAATACTTACGAACTTTGTCCTGAATCATACGAACTGCATGTACCAGAATGCAAAGGGGCGATCCAGCTGAGAGGGTAGGAGTGTGCTCCCTCTTTGTTTCCTGTTAAAGGGCTCCCGTGAGCCTCCGTAACTGACGAGCTATTGGTGATGCACCTGCGCCCCCGAGAGGCAACGAAGCCTGTTAGTGTTGTTTGGCAGCCTTCAAAGCCACCCCAAACTGATCTCTACTGATGAAGGATATTATCCAGAAGCACGAGTCATGTCTCGTGTCTAGAGATACCTTATACCAAGTACCTACTTGCACCAACCTTGGTGAAATACTTACAAACTTTGTCCTGAATCATACGAGCTGCATGTACCAGAATGCAAAGGGGCGATCCGGCTGAGAGGGTAGGAGTGTGCTCCCTCTTTGTTTTCTTTTTTTATTGTTAAAGTTTATTTGTCAGCTCTTTTGGCCTTTTGAAAATTGCCTGAACAGCCATCACTATTTAAATCACCTGTTGTGATGCATTCTCTAAAAGAGCTGACACATGTTCCTGCCAAATCCTTTGTAATACCTCAGTGTGATCTGCATTTGGTTTGCAGATTTCTGATGTGCACCCCATTTGAGCCATTACACATCTGACCTCTGACGTTTTCAATCCTGGTAGATAGTGTTCCTCATGTCAGCTCATCTTCAAGCACTCTCTGTTCAGCAACCGTATACTACCTTCTTGCAGGACAGGTTAGTATTGAGGACTAAGTGCCCGATTTAGACTATGGCAGAGAGGATTCTCTGTTGCAACGGTGGTGCCAGAAAAGGCCAGAAGCTTCTGGAAGGGCCTCTGGGGAAACCAATCCCAACTGGTTTTGGGGGGAGGTGTAGAGCACCCTGTCTGATAGACTTCCCTCCTTCCTTCATGAGGTGGGGGTCTGGCAAATAGATGTTCCACCCGCCTCATTTAGAGACGGTTGTAACTTTAGTATGTAGACTGGAGAAACTACTCAGTTTCTGCCGCATACATACACCTCCAATGGTCCTACGGAGAAATGGCTGTTGGAGGTTTGCCAAGTGTTTGCACACCCTATTTAGGGTGGACGAACACATAGCCAGTTTTCTCTGGCGTTAAGGGAGAGTAAAAACTGCTAAATGACTCCGAAATTATGGGAGAAAACTCTCATGGCAAGGGGGGGGGCATTTTCTTTTTTTTAAACAAATTCGTAATTTGGTTTTTTGAAAACAGAAAAAAAATACATTGAAAGTTTGACGTATTGCTCTGTCATTTTGATGGCGCCATCCGTCAAACGTTCAGTACATTTACAGGAAGTGCTGTGACACCAGTTCCTGTAAATGCAGGATATCCACTAAGCCGGCAGACAACTTTAAATTTGGCTAGCCTTGCCCTAGTAGGAGTAAAGTGCTCCACTATGGCGATGGTACTAAAACTATCTCTAAATCAGGCCCTAAGACAGTGTTTCTCCCAAAAGTTGTCATGTCTTTTCATATTGGGCAATCTATCACCCTGCTGGCATTTTTTTGCCCCACCTCATCCATCCAAGGAGTAAGAAAGACTCCACTGTCTGAACAAAGAGACTTAAGCATCTCTAGCGATTGCACCAAAAGCCATCGGGTGGCCAATCAACTCTTTGTGGTGTTCTCTTGAACAAAGAAGGGAAAAGCAGTACAAAATCAGACCATCTCTAGATGAATTGTGCTTTGCATAAAGATCTTGTATGGATTAGCCTAGAAACATCTTCCAAAAGGCCCGCAGCTCATTCCTCTAGGGCCAAAACTGATACCACCGTTCTAGCAAGTGGAGTACCAGTCCTGGACATCTGCCAGCCTGCTATGTGAGCGTAGGTTCACACGTTCACAAAGCACTACTGTCTAGATAGCCAGGTCTGAAGGAGGAAAGGACATTTTGCCTGTTCGTTCCTAAAGGGCTTCTTAGTCTGAGCCGTGCCACAGACTCACTACCTAGGGAGGTACTGCATTGGTATTTAGTCACAAGGTGAGGTATATTTGGTTATAAGTGTCCAGTAGAAGAGCTAGTTACTTACCTTCAGTAAGTCCCTTTCTGGTAGATATTCTATTTAGTCGCAGGTTCCTCCCTAACCCCACTTCGCTGTGTTCTGTGGAATAGGCTTCGTTTCTTCAGATTAAAAAGGTTCCAATTCGAGATGTGCACCCTGTGAAATTGGATTGATAAGGGCTCTTCATCCTACAGCGCACACAGATATCTTAGGGAAACTGACATTGACATGCAGAGGTGGCAGTTATATATGGGCCGACTTCACTTGTGTGGCAGAACAGATTTGATGTGGTGCCATACAACGCCCCCTACTGGTACATGCGCAAGAGACTTGCTGAGAAAAAAAATCTCCGGATCCAGCCTGGCACATGGAAATATTCATAAGATGAATCTGTGACTAGCTAGTGTAGCCACCAGCAACAGCATTACCAAAGGTAAAATAACTTGTTCCTTTGAAGGTGGTTTTTCATACCTTCTGATCATATGGTTACTTATTTTTTTAGGAGAGCTTGCGCTACAGCAACCCATGTTCTATGTGTGGCGGAAGCCTGCACAACAGTGGCTTATTCTATGCTTTTTTTATGTCTTTGGAAGCCTGGACTGCTACTCCCTGTGCTGTGCCATTTCTGTCTGAAGAAAACCTTAACTGCTGAATGTGAGTGGAGCTTGCACTGCTGCTGCCTATGGTGAATTTTTCCCATATGTAAATAAATCATATACTCCTGCCTGGGCTACACCTATTTCGTGTAGATATATGAAACTTGCAATTTTGGCACATGTTCAGTTACTTTTGTGTATATGAATGCCTGTACCATACCTGATCTCTTTTGTTGTCCTTGCCTCCTGTTTGTTACAAGCTTTAAAGTGATTTATGTGTCCCGTCCCCCAATTTGATTTCCAACAAGGAGACAAAGCTTGGGCTTGATGGTGACAAAAGACTTGCTATGACTACAGAGAACAAGCATTTGCAATGCAATAGGTCTCGCATTTCGCGAGTTTGAGCTACTGGCACTGTAAATTACAATGTCTTTTATTTATGTTTTGGTTTTCAAAACATAAATAAAAGGCATTGCCATTTATAATGCCAGTAGCTTAAACTCAAGTAAATGCGAGACCTATTGCATTGTAAATGCTTGTTTTTTTAAGGTGCAGCATTTACTGTGTCTGGTACCCTATCAGCCCTCCACCTTCCTCTCCCATCTATCTCTAGCCCCCTGCGGGAGGCACTTCAACACCCCCAACCAAACAAACGACTTAGACTCAGCCAGATGGAGCTACGTTGTGGGTGAGTCAGGTGAGCTGGGGGAGGTGTTCACAGGAAAGTCGGTGAACTGATTTAGCCATCTCAAGACTGGCTTGTGCAAAGGGGCGGGTGTCCCTTTGTATTCATCAGCATTAGCGAGGGCGGAAAATATCTTCCGTCCAGGGCGCTACTGGTGTAAGGACCTGCTCAGCTGGCTCCTTTTGTAGCTCATACTTTATGATTTGACTCGCCTCCTGCTGTTTCTGCTAATCCTCCCCCACATGTCTTTTAATGCTTTCTCTTTGTGTATACCTGTCTTCACTTTATACTCTTTCCCACAATGTCACCATAGTTGAGAACATGGAAATCCTCCATTACAATACAGACACATTATTGGGGACATCAACAACTGTGACCTTCTGCCTTTCGGCCACATGTACTGCCGGAAGCCTTTGTATAATGTGAGCCCAGTCATTGTTCAGTGTGTATCCCTCCTTTTGGAAATCCTCGCAGACATTCTGTCTGCGCCTAATGATGTAGGTGGCCCTAACCCCCTACACCTGATGAAATATCACCCACGTCAAGCCCCCGCTCCATCATTTCCTCCGCGTGCGTGTCGCCTTTAGCTTGTCTAGGATTCATTGCCCCATTTTCTTTCACCAGAGCCCCCTTGTCAAATTTGAGGTCACTTTGCCCTATTTATCCCCAGACAAACTGTTTGTGGCGTGAGCACTTTAAATAATTGGTGTTGCGTCCCTAGTGTTAGCACAGATTTAATCAATTTTGAAGGGGAATAGACTGCGGTGTGTTCGGTGCGGCGCCGACGAGGCCCGCTGGATGGACGAGGAACAAACTTTTCCGTGCTAAGTCAGTTTGCCTAGGCAGGGACCCACAGGAAGTTTTCCTTTTTCTGATTCCGAATTAAGAGGCCTTCCTTGCGAAAGGACGGAGTTCCAGGCTGCCCCACCTGCGTATTTCTTGGGAAGAAGCCTGCTGCCTTTTTTTTAAGGCAAAAAAAATAATAAAAATAAACATACGTGCCAAGAATATCAAGCCGTTTGGAGCTGTTAAAAAGGCAGACAGGGAGTTCTTTGCTCTGCCTCTCCCTTCTGTTGACCCACGGCAGCCGCGAGAACACCTCAAAAGAACTTCGCGGGAAGTCATTGTGCCATCTCTGAAAGAGCACGCGCCCGCCGTCCCAGGTGAGGTCACAAGGGGTCGCATTATTAAACAAGCGCGTGTCTGCCTTCTAGTGTGAGCGCGCGGTGGAAGCGTGTGAGGCAGAGACACCATGTGCGTGCACATCACCTGTCCGTGCGCGCACATGGTGTGTCTGCCTTCTAGTGTGAGCGCGCAATTGGAGAGTGTGAGGCAGAGACACCATGCGCGTGCACACGCCTGTCCGTGCCGCACATGGTTTGTCTCCCTTCGCAACCAAAAGCCACTACAATAGACTCGCCAAGGCGAATCAGCGCATGCGCTGCATTCGCTAGGCGAGACCTAAAAACAGATGGCAGAAGACGGGAGAGTGTCAAAGAGAGTGAATTTAGGTCAAGGGATGGTGGACAGAAGAGGAAGAATGAAAAGCGAGAGAGCAAAAGGAAAGTTGAGATAAAAGAGAAGGGTAAGGGAATGAAATTAAAGAAAAGGGAAATAGGATGAAATGGGAGTGGAAGATCTAGTAACAGAAAGAAATAAAGTGGGATATTTTGTAAAAAACAAAGTAGATGCAATGGCAAAGGGGAACAAATAAGAGAGGAAATGAAAGGAAGTGAAGGGGAGAGCAATTAGAAAGGAATGGATAAAGTTTAAAGATAAATAAATAGCATGAAACAATTGAAAGGAAAAGAAAGAACAGGGAAAGGACAGACTTGGAAAGAAAAAATATTGAAAAGAAAATGACAGGGAAATATATAGTCTGAAAGTAAGTACCAAACAGGTAGCACATAGGAAATGGAAAGAGAAGAGAAGATAGGATGACTTAGTTAGGGAAAGTAGACAGATGGGAGAAAGAGAGACCATGAGCGTGAGGCCAAGCAAAGGATTCTAAGAGAGCCTGGAATAGTGATTAAACAGAGATGTAGCCTGGTAAGTGAAACATGGAATGGGAAAGGGAGAGACAGAATGAATAGAGCATGAGTAGTATATAAATAAGTAAGAGCAGGGAGCATAAAATAGGAAGCTGAAATTAAAATTGGAAAGGGTTGAGGTAGAAGGGACGATATTCAAATAGAAGCTTGATAAAGGAAGTAGGAATCTGAACAATGGATGAAGGAACGCTTGAGGTAAATGTGTGGTTTGTGTTAAGTTAGGAGAAATATAGGGGTGAGAATATTAGAAATATTAGAGATATCAAATTGACATTGTGCAAGGATGCTTAGTGAATGAAAGGGCTAAAATAGGAACAGGTATGAAAACTGGATAAATAGTGATCATTAGTGGTCAAAGTGAGAGGTCAAGATGAAATGGTGTTTGTGTGAAATTCAGCTGAGAAATCTCAGAATCTGCAGAAGAAAGGGGAACAGTGAATTAGGAAGAGAGAGAAGTGGGAGGGAAACTGGGAGAGATGTACATGATTGAGGGACTGATAGCGTTGAGGATGAGAGTGACAGACGAAGGTAAAAGGCCAACTGGTGAGGATAGAGGGAACAACTGAAAGAGGCTGAGGTGCAAAGAAACTCTTGAGAAATAGAGGCAAGAGTAAGCCTGTCAGATACAGAGTTAGAGAATGACAGGTAGATGTGTTGGAAAAGATGTGAATGTAGGGGGGAGCAAAAAGGTGGCAGCGGGAGAGGACATGCAGTAGAGGTGCGAGAATGAGAGGTACATTTTAAAGTGAACGGAAAACTGAATGAGTTTGATATAACAGGATTACAGCTGTGTGGTTAAAAGAGGGCTGGAAGACAGGAGACGCATAGCGAATCAAGTAAAGAAAAAGCGATGAGCATAACAGAAAATTAAGAGAGGGGTAGAGATGGTGAAAGAAAGAGTGATGGGATCATATCGTAAGTCTACGCGTCATTAGCTTTCATTATTCTGACAGAGCGGAAGCAGCTCTGTGTTGCATGTGACACTATTAAATCCTCTTAGTCTTTTCTTGCAAAGGATGGTGTTTTGCCTGTAATCGCTTTACATGAGTAGGGGGTTATGTGTGGTGTAACATGGCAGTATCCTTGTTAAAATATATTTGGTAACTAAAATAAGTATGCAGCTGTTTTAGTAGCACTTATAATAATGTTTTTCTTTCACCGATTGTACAGCTCACTGGTGCCATTTCTGAGATTTCATCAGGGTAATAGGCCATGGGACATCAATTCCTGAAAAGACATCTAGCTATATGATGTAATTTTTGGTAATGTCAAAGGGGAAGTGATGTCCCTTACCCTATCCCTGGCGGTTTGGTGAATCGGCGTTCAAGCTCTCCAGCAGTGATGTGGTGAGGGGAGGTTTGCCCCAGACGGCACGATGTTTGGGCCGGCGGCACATTTCTTCTCATTGCCGTCTGTCTCTATCCTACACCCCTGCAGCTGTCGCAGGGCGACAAACGCAGAGAACCCAAACGGGGGTTAAAGGTCTAGGTACCACTGCTCTCCGGTAGTTCAGGCTTCCCTAAGAAGTGATTTTGGCTAGAGATTTAGGTCTGTTTTGTTCCAACGTCTTTTGTCTAGAGATGGGCTTGCTTCTTTGTTCAGTACTTATTATTATCAGTGGAAATCCCCTGCAAAAGAAGGGAAAGTTACTTGTCTATGGAAATATCCATGGAAATCAGAAGTGGCACTCCTTCCTTCTCGGTGTAAGAAAAGAGACATTGACTGCCTCTTGTGCAAGATCCTAAGTATCCGTCACCGTTGTGATGGGATAACCCGTTTGCCAAGATCTAAATCAGGCACTTATTCACTTTTTAAAAATGAGTTTTCTTGGTACATATATATTTCATGAACACACATGCAACCCTCGCCTTCCTTCTGTTTCATTTATATTACGAAAATCTGACACTTAGTAGCCTCGAGGATTGGAATTCTAAACCTTCCCACCACACTGGTTGAGTACTGACCCAAACTGTGATGTTGATAGGCTACAAATACAGTGTAATTAGATATGTGCGTTTTATTGCTGATGTGTAAAACATTTTAGATAGGATTTCCTTCCAGAGTGAAATAGAATGAGCCAAAGCATGTGAATCTAAAAAATATCAGTGGCGACTGGTGATATTTGAAAGTGGTGAGCCGTAAACTTTGGGCATGACTTTTATATAGCGAGCGACACAAACAAGTCTAATGGACAAACCTGGGGTCCAGGGTGGGTCCCTCTCCAGAGAAAAAAATATGAAAAAAACATGGTCAAAAGGTATATCTTAAAGCAAATGAATGTACTGATAAAGCAAGGCTTATAAAACAGTGGGAACATACAGTCTTGAAATATTAAAGATATTAAAAACTGCCCCATATCTTACTGCAAAGAAACGTTTAACAATCACTGTAATGTATGAATTGTACAGAGTGACAACTTTAGCCATTTAAAATGTATGCTTGCCCAGTGTCTTGCACTGTATGCAGCATTAAGTTTGGAAAACAAATGCTCTAACCAGTCTTCAGGAAGGACCCACAGCTGCTGGCTGCGACCAGTTATATAAAAATATGTGCAGACAGGTCTTTAAGTGGGATAAGAAAGTGAGGGTTCTCTTTAAAGGAACATGTCAAATACATGTTTGTGATTCCCATGGTGTGCCACCTGACCGGTATTTCAGTTTCTCTGTGAGATGTAATCGCATCCAGATAAATTACACAACAACTGACATACACCTAAAGCCTATCAGTACGATTGGCTTTGTCAAATGAGTGTTAGCTGTTTAAGATAAATGTGGTAAATAAAATATTACCCTGGCAGAATTTCTAGGCATTAACAAAGTATCATGCATCAAATGAGAGACAGGATCCGTGGTGTCCAAGTTAAAATGGGCTTTATTCCAATAACTCGAGTCAAAGGGAGAATCAGTTCCATCACCACATCGGTTCAGGAAGAGTCTTCTAACATTTAATAACAATGAACAGAATATATACATTTTACTCCTTGTACATAGGGCGGAGCGCTCCAGGCAGAGCAAGAAAGAAAGAGATAAGAGCATGTGGGCGTACACTTTGATGAGTCATAGGTAGGTGATAGGTAGGTGTCATAGGTGGGTGGGTACTTAGAGGAGGAGTTTGGATAGCTAGCTGGAACTATGCCCTAATTGTGCAACTTTGAGCATGACGTGCAATTGACGTGTAACTGGGAGGAAGCTGACTTTCAACCTAGAAGAAAGATCTCTTGTGTCAGGGCGACCAGCACATCTAGTACAACTGATATCTAGAGTCAGGGGATGTATTATCTGAAGCAAAGGTTGCTCGTCACTAAATGACAGAAAGGGCATATTTATTTGTTCGTTGCATGAGCTTTCTATGGATGCAAGCACTGTAATCCAATCCACTTAAACAGAGACAGAATGGCTGGGCCCTATCTATGCAGATGGGTTCTGTGTACCTTCTTCACCAGACTGAAATGTGATTCTGTAAAGCAAACAGATAACTGTTATTCATAATACTGTCTTGGCAGGCCTTACTGGGCTTCTTGCGGCTTTCAGTGTGTCAGGAGTCATGAAAACATTAATTCAGGGACTGGTGGTTCAATCTGAACCACAAAAAGGGTTCAGTACGATATTTATTTAAAAGTGCACAATGTAAAATACATGGGCCTTATGCTACCTTAACGTTTGGGAGACTTTGATGACTGGCATTTCTAATGCAGGACATGATTGCAGGGGCCTAGTGATTCAGGCCACTACAAGGAAATATGCATGGATGACATGCACACACATGTAACATAGGGTATACGTAGGGGGCATCCTGGTCAGGCAAAATTTCATTTTCCTCATTCCCTCCTTGTCCCCTACTTAACCCTTCAGGATACATCTATATTCATGAGACCGTATAGTTCATCATACAGCATCATTTGTTCATCTTTTATCCTTTGTTTACGTGGATGTGGAACACAGGCAGTGGCACACAGGCCGCAAATCGCCGGCCCGCACTGTAAACAGAGACAGCAACCAAATATCATAAGTAGGATCATTCCTAGGAAGGTCAGCACTTTCCATCCCCATGCCGATATTACACCCCAGAACCAACTGGACCAAGTCCATGTGCCTGGATCTTGATGTATGGCATGAGCAATTATGTGGAGCCTAGTTATTGCTTCGTACACAGATGGTGCATTATCTGGGATGAAAATGCAACAACTAGATCGGATGACTCTACAAGCTCCGCCCCTATCCGCCAAGATGACGTCAAGAACGAGGCGATTTTGTAAAACGACAAGTCTCATAGCAGATTGCTCCTGGGTTAAGTTCGCCAGGGCAGATGCAGTCACATTCACTACTGCTTCCAGGGTTCTTGTTAATTTGCGTATCAGCTTACTATTTTGGACGGGGCCAACGAAGAAAAAGAAACCTTTGTTGAAATCTGTATATTGCTCCCAAGTTGTTTCAGTCTGATCAATCCCTGCAGAATCTGTCTCTCTCTTTTGTCTAACATGTTCTAGTTGTGAATCTCTGTGATAATGGGATGGGGCCAAGAAAACAGGTGGCAATAAGAATGCTATATAACAAGTCCCACCCCAGTCTAAGGGCAGATGTACATAGGCTGTCTGACCGCAAATGAAATAGGTATGGCGTGATGTTTTGAAAGAAGAAAGTCCTTTATCATTAAATTCTACTACAGTGTTACACTCGCTGTGTCCCATATGTACTGAGCCTTTCTTACTAACACATAGGTCACCTTTTGCTGGCAGGACTGATATAAACGGTGGACCTGTATTTTGTTTGGGCTGAACATTTAACATTATAAAATTAACGGATGCATTTCCCTGCTCATACTCTTCATTTTCTAGATCGGTTCCCTTTCTTTGGGGGAATCCGTCTTTGTCTGGAAAGCATGCTTCATTCATTACTTTATTCAGGTTTCCATATATCCAGCCACCTGGATAAGCTATGTACTTTCTATCTATTGAGGTCATTAGAGCAAACCATGCTCCACATGAACCATTGTGTGAGAACGGTAAAGGGTAGAAGGGCAAGACTCCCTTTGTCTCTTGATAAGGTGGCATTTGGCCACATACCCAGCAATCAGTCGCATTGCTGGTCTGATGAGAATGGTGTAACATTCGAATAAATGTATTGTTACGTAGTGCAAGTCGATATGACAATTCATGGGGTGGCAGTTCACTAAATGTATGCTCTGCGGTGCTATTACTGGAAGAATGTATATGTGAGGAAATGGGAAAGAAAACATGTAGCAATAAACTAACACAGATTATAACAATGCACAGAATAAAAAGAATGATCAAAGTAACTATACATCTACTGCGTAATATCTTGCAGTATTTTCCTTCTTATCTCTCTTCTTGCTATTCTCATATGTGATCTTATACATGTCAGAAATCAAGTCTAACCGATTCACCACCGGGTGGGCTTAAACAATTAAACTACGTCTGACTTACTAGATCGCAACTTAAACCTATACTCCTGCTGTGGAGTCTTTTCTAGCAAAGGTCAGTGTTCTTTATAAAAGTTCCAAAGTTCCAAATAGTCCAAAGTATCTTTTGTAGTGATGAAGGTGAGTTCGGCCTTTACGTCCTTCCACCAACTTCGGCGTCTTCCAACGTGGCTCAAGGGGACTTGAACGATCAAAATTCCGGATGCATACAAAATTCTCGGGGACAATGGCGTGTTCCTTGACCTGGGTGTTGTCAGGGAAGGCAGCAGCAACCTGTGAACAACAAGAGAGTAGTGTAGACATCAAGGAAGCCAGGTAATCTGTCAGCATGTTACTGTCAACATCAGTAATTTTCTTTGGCATAGGCGTACCTCACATATTTGGCGGTCTACCGAAAACTACTTCATAAGGAGATAGGCCTGTTCAATCCATACCTGGGGAAGTACTCACGCACTAACTGTCTGGCTGTTGTCACAGCAGTGTAATCTGGAACTGGATATGCTACTGTCCATCTAGATAGTGCACACACAACTACTAAGACATATTTGTAACCTCTACATCTGTCCATTTGGATATAATCCGTCTGGAGAACCTCAAAAGGGTGGTCAGGAGGATGAAATCCGCCTTGTTCCACCGGGATGCCTTTACCTGGATTGAACTGGCAACAGATCATACATGTTCGCACTTTCTGTTTCGCTGCGGCACGCAGGTGCTTGTTAAACCAGATATTCTGTAAGCTGTCTATCATTGCCTTCTCTCCCAAGTGTGCGGGGCTATGTGTTGTGTTTATGATTATTTTTACCATAGAATCTGAAAGAGACCATGTACTTTTTCCCTTAGTCATCCAACCTTGGTTAGTCTGGACCCCTCCTTGTTCAGTCCAATTCTTTATCTCATCTGTTGTGGCATGTGTCTGTATGTCGAGTACATCTTGTGTGGGATCCCTGACTGTCATACACGTTGTCAGTAATGGTACCTCTGTCCTTGTCGTGTCTGTTGGTGTCTGTGCTGTCTGGGCTGTAAGTTTTGCTGTTCGGTCTGCCAGGTCATTACCCTGGGAAATGATGTCTGTAACTTTGGTGTGAGCTTTGCACTTCAGGATAGAAATGGCTGTAGGTAAATGTATGGCCTCTAACAGGGCTTGAATAAGCTGGCCGTGCTGAATCTTGGCACCATGAGAGGTCAAAAAACCTCTCTTTTGCCACAGGACCCCAAAATCATGAACAACGTCAAAAGCGTATTGTGAGTCAGTATAAATGTTTACTTTCAAGTGCTTAGCTCTTATGCAGGCTTGTGTTAGAGCGATGAGCTCTGCTGCTTGTGCTGACAGTGTGTCTATTTTTTCTTGCAGGATTCAGAATGTTACAACGTCTGATCTCTATGTGTGGCTGAAATAATGTCAGTTCATAACCTGTCAGTCTCGCTACAGTCAAATGTAAAAATAAATAAAAATAAAAAAGCATAAAATGTTTACTGTAACATGGAGTCGCTGAAACTGGCGCTTGACATAATGCTCTTTTTTATTCCTCAAATGCCAAGGTGTGTTCTTGTGTCCTAGGGAGTACAGTCAGAGTGGCTGCCTCCTGTGTAGTTAACTGTATGAGTGGTTGGCTAGATACGCATACTGGGGAATCCATTGCCTACAGTAAGAAGTGAGGCCAATAAATGCACGAACTTCCTTTTGTGTCATGGGCTGTGAAAGGTTAGTAAGTAACTGAATACGTTCTTGTGTTAGCTGTCTACAGCTGACTACCCCCCTTGGAAAGCAAGTGTGACACCACTTGCTTTTCACAGAATTGCAACTGTCAGTGATGCATTCTCGCATTCTGTGCCTGGATGTCGTCTACGTACTGTATAAGTCCTGTGTTGGCAGGCATGTGAATACTGTCTAGTCGTTTCTTTAGTGTCTGACTGTAAATACTAGGGTTCACTGTCATCAATCTAGCAAAAATAAATCATATAGAAATAAATAAACAAATAAAAATGAATTTTCAATTAAAAAGCACAATTTTTATTTTGGGGAAACCTCTTTCCAAAAGCTCTGCAGTTAAAAAAATAAAACAAAAATCCTACTCTAAATCTTGGGAATAGTATGGCCATACTACCTACAATATGTTCTCTAAATGTATTTGAATAAAATCCAAATTATCCCAGCATAGACAGAAGGCTGGAACCTCGCTACTCCTCACCTCTGTGAGAAACAGCCCCTCCCTTTTGAAAGATGTCCGCGCTCGGAGTTTTGAATCAACTCCAAGCCGGGCTTCACTGTGACCTAAAATTGAATGACTGCCAGATGCTGAACCCATTGCAAGAGCAAGACTCCTGCCAATTATGCTGTTTACACTACTGAAGGAAAAACTTATTCATTTATCTGAAGTCAATGAAGCTTTAAGTGTTGACTGTAAGGAAGAACAATTTTTTTGTACACAAGTCAGAGGGGCTGGGGAGGTAACTTCGCTACGAACTCACTCCTTGCTCACCTACCCCTCCCCTCAGAGCCAGGAACTGGCTCAGTGTCAAACATCACTAAGAGGAGACAAGCCTCTCACTCGTCTCTGCTTCTCTAAGATTGGGTCGCTGCCAACGCTGAGCTCATTGAAAGAGTCAAGCGTCTGCCAAGAAAGCTAGTGTCAGTCGGAGGAGTGGCCCTCCCTTTACTTAAACAAAGGGATCGCGGAAAGAATTGGGTTATGGCCAATAATAACAAGACAGGCACGGCAAGAGGGAAAAACCCTCCCTTTACATAAACATATACTGGAAGCCAGGACCTTCAAGGTCGAAAAACACATTCTGAGTAATTCAAAACATATCTGTACCCAGGCCAGGGAGCTAAACCAACATTCTATAATTTCACTGAAGCCAATTTAATAAGGACATATTTTCTGTAACTAAGTGACATGCTAGTACTTTAAAATAATCCTGTACTGCTACTTAAAAGCTCCACTTTCTAATAAACACTTTTGTCTAACTAATTCAGCTAGAAGGCAAGACATTTGAAACATGGGCATTTGTTTAGCATGCAAATTAACACACAAATATGGGACAATGTGCTTCTGCACACAAGGCTATGCATTTTGCAGTTGAGAGAAAAAACGAATTATCATGGACTGTTGGGTTGGGACTGTTCTCTGCATACATCAATTGAAGCTTCTCCACTAAATGTTTATCTGAAACCATCTGTGTAAGCATTGCAGCCTAACTGACCTCTGAATCAGACATAATAAATCCTATTTTCCAAGTCTTGTTTAATGAATACTGCTTTTACCGTGCAAGATTATACCTTTCTATCAGCAGCCTGTCAGAGTACATAGGTGAGCCTTGAAACTAAATGAATGCAAATTAAACTAATGTAGGGGACACATAGCAATGCATTAAGATGGTAATGTATTATAGCTATCAAAAAGGGCCACGTTCATTAATTTACAAATAGCCACTATTCCTAATTAAGTGTGCAAGCTCTTCTATTCTACCTATTCAAAGGGCCAGATTCATAATTTTTCAAACAAAATAAATATAAAAACCCATGTTTTCTAATTGAGTCTATTAACTGTCACAACGCTATTCTAAAGGGCAGCTTGCATTGGGAAAAATATTCTGTAGAAACATTCCTATTTAAAAAAACACACGGTTGCAGTACACTAATTAATAGCACATTCTCTAATGGGTCTATTCTATAATTTCTTCTCAACCGTGAAAAACATTAAAGCACTCTCCGTGTAAAAACCCTTATCTCAATAAGACTGGTTTATTTACAACTACCGACGTCTGAGTTAAACACAATAAAATCAAGTGTTCCAAGGCAAACCCTTTACAAATACACTTCTTTACTCTCCATGCAAGATTTTACCATTCAATCTGCAAACTGACAAAGCACATAGGCAGACCCAGAATGAAAAATCAAGGAAACCTTTATCTCAATTTTCAGAAATACGCCCATTGGATAACATGGCAAATCGCACCTCCACACAAAACATGCTTTTTCCACCACTTCCACAGCTCAGATCCTTTTCAAATTTTGCATCACAGTAGTCCAAGCTATTCCCTAAATCCTCACCAAAAAGCAACCAAATCCCTCCACTGGGACGGGTACGAATTTCCGCTCAAAAACACGCCCCCCGCAAACACCAAAAAACGCCAAAATCCCTCAACACCTTGTTAAACAGCATGTTAAAACAAATACTGCCTACTCAGTACAAGATATTAACTCTTTGGCAGCTGAAGCACAATCTTTCCTCAATGACTGCAGTACATGGGAAAGTCATGAACTCATTTCTCCACGTTATCACATAACACGTACGCACATCTTCAGAACATTTTCTCCAAGTACTTGAAAGAGATCCAGCTCTCTCCTGACTAACGTAATGATAACAAGCACTGCACAAAACATAACCACATGACGCTATTCACAAGCCATATTCACAAGAAACTCAACAAGTCATAATAATGACATGCTCTTCCTAACCATATTTACAAGGAGCTATTTACAAGGAACTCCACAGTAAACTTATTTCTACATACTCTAAAGGGTACAGGTGGTGGCGTTCTCTACCTACTGGGTCTTTCTGAGGTGGTCACTTGAGCTAGTTCTTCTGACAGGACGGGATAAATACCAGTAACAACGGCATTTCTTTCTCTAACAGTCTGTTCTGTCTTGACCCGTTCCCCCTTATCCCGTAGTTCTTTTTCTTTGGCCTTTTTTTTTTCTCTGCTTGTTTAGTTCTCTCTGCTTTATTGAATTCTTTCTCTGATCTCCTGTGTCACTCTTTGCGCCATAACTCAATAGCGTCTTTCTGAGAGGGTCTTGACTTCTTTTATACATATCATGACCAGGTGTATCTCTTGGCGGGATGTTAACTGACTCTTCTAGTATGCCTTTCCTGATCCCTATCTGACGTAATTTTGAAAACAGTGGCATGTTTGAAATCAATACAATGAAAACACAATACACCAAAATAGACTGAAACAATCAACAATCATTCATACAAGAAACATTATAACACTAAAACAGACACAGTCTAACCTGATACATGGAATAAAACATGTACTTGAAAACAATAAACTTTGTGCACTGGAATACAGTACAACCATACCGGTCCCAAAAAATGAGACACGTCTTTACCGGGCCCACGTTTAACCGTGGACCCGTCTTGACCGTTTCCACCTTTTACAGTGGACCCGTCTTGACCGTTCTCATTTAAAATGAGCCCGTCTTGAAACTTGATACATTCCCCATAGTGGTACTCACCGGGAAAGCAGAACTTGAAACTTGAAGGCCTCGGAAACTTGACTTGACTACGCTTGCGCCTTGGA
Source organism: Lissotriton helveticus (assembly GCF_964261635.1). Classification (NCBI taxonomy): domain Eukaryota; kingdom Metazoa; phylum Chordata; class Amphibia; order Caudata; family Salamandridae; genus Lissotriton; species Lissotriton helveticus. Next base: position 1,359,304,287 of record NC_136057.1, read on the forward strand.
ACAGGTGGACCTCTGGAGACCTCGGACCTTGCTCTCTCACGGGCTGGGCTCTGGTTGAGACGATCCGCGTTCCTCACCGCCTCGTATGGATGCCTGGTCACAGTCCGTCCTCCTCCTGGGCCTGAGGGAGTAGCGGGAAATCCCGATGGCGTGCGCACTTTGAAGTCCGTCACGGCTGTAGAAGGGGGCAAAGACTAGACCCACAACTCCGGCGAGTGAGGAAAGGGATATGTACCTGTTCGGGCGCCAAATTATGTGGTAAATAAAATATTACCCTGGCAGAATTCTAGGCATTAACAAAGTATCATGCATCAAATGAGAGACAGGATCCGTGGTGTCCAAGTTAAAATGGGCTTTATTCCAATAACTCGAGTCAAAGGGAGAATCAGTTCCATCACCACAGAGGTTCAGGAAGAGTCTTCTAACATTTAATAACAATGAACAGAATATATACATTTTACTCCTTGTACATAGGGCGGAGCGCTCCAGGCAGAGCAAGAAAGAAAGAGATAAGAGCATGTGGGCGTACACTTTGATGAGTCATAGGTAGGTGATAGGTAGGTGTCATAGGTGGGTGGGTACTTAGAGGAGGAGTTTGGATAGCTAGCTGGAACTATGCCCTAATTGTGCAACTTTGAGCATGACGTGCAATTGACGTGTAACTGGGAGGAAGCTGACTTTCAACCTAGAAGAGAGATCTCTTGTGTCAGGGCGACCAGCACATCTAGTACAACTGATATCTAGAGTCAGGGGATGTATTATCTGAAGCAAAGGTTGCTCGTCACTAAATGACAGAAAGGGCATATTTATTCGTTCGTTGCATGAGCTTTCTATGGATGCAAGCACTGTAATCCAATCCACTTAAACAGAGACAGAATGGCTGGGCCCTATCTATGCAGATGGGTTCTGTGTACCTTCTTCACCAGACTGAAATGTGATTCTGTAAAGCAAACAGATAACAGTTATTCATAATACTGTCTTGGCAGGCCTTACTGGGCTTCTTGCGGCTTTCAGTGTGTCAGGAGTCATGAAAACATTCATTCAGGGACTGGTGGTTCAATCTGAACCACAAAAAGGGTTCAGTACGATATTTATTTAAAAGTGCACAATGTAAAATACATGGGCCTTATGCTACCTTAACATTTGGGAGACTTTGATGACTGGCATTTCTAATGCAGGACATGATTGCAGGGGCCTAGTGATTCAGGCCACTACAAGGAAATATGCATGGATGACATGCACACACATGTAACATAGGGTATACGTAGGGGGCATCCTGGTCAGGCAAAATTTCATTTTCCTCATAAATGATTATCAACAAGGATTTGTTTTAAATAACAACATTGAAAATGTTTCAATTCTGAAATTGTGAGTCTGTGAATAAAATAGCATTGAGGATTGTGGAAGGAGTTTTGGCCTTCAGTTATGTGTGCTTTGTGTTCGATATGTTTCCTCTTACTCTCTGCATATCTTGTCCATTTGCACATCTTTAACAACCTCTCTTTCCTCTTCAGCACCCTCTTTTCACTCTTTCCCGAATGCACCTCCTCGCATCTCCATCACTTCACTGCCCCAAACATACACTACACTCCCTCAAATGTAAGCACTTTATTTTCTCTTACTTTTGCTTTGCAAATATTTTGACATCTGGGTACCCCCTTCATAATGATTTCCAAATGGTTTCAGTTGCAAATGGAATACACTAACAATGTTCTTGTATGCTCTGCAGAGAGGCCAACCCACTGACAGGCGCTTTGTTTGACTTCAGCCTTAGCGCAGGCGTGCTCAATCAAAGCCCTACATAAACAACTGGCATGGCTCAAAGTATGCACAGAAAAAAATACAGATAAACAATAGCATTAAAAAATAGCTATCTCTTGGGGAATGCAAGATTAAGTAAAGCATGTGAAATAAGAAAGGGACTAAATTGCAGAATGCACTGCCTTCATGTTTTTTAACATTCATTGTTCGTAAATCAATTCATGTTTTGGCATCAGGATTAACTTAGGGACATGAAAACAGGGCCAGGTTTAATGTCATACTCTGGTACACGTACTGCTTAGGTGACACATACAAGCACATAGCGACCCTGTCACAGAGTTTGGGGCTCTTCCACTGACATGGGGATTTTGCGCAGGTACAGTGATAGAGAGGCTCAGATGATGGTACCAGGGCTGTGACCTGAGCATACGGTCAAGAGGGAACTGGCAATAGGGGCACAGGAGCAATAGGGAGAAAAGGACTGACATGGGATAATTACACACGGACTCTGTGTAGAAGAACACAGTAACGTGGAAAAGTCCTATAGGTGTGGAAATGGTCCTGCACAGGACACAAGTATACATGAGCTGAGAGCATGTACACCTACACATTGTGCAGGGTGCAGCTTTCTGCTCTGTTATGCCACATTTGGTTCCCAAGCCTTACAGCCATTCCTGTAAGGAAGGTATTGGGTGTTCTTGTCAGCTCTTGCCAGGGATTCCTTGGGCCGCCCAACCATGGAGACACTGGGGTCTTTTCTGTAAATGAGAGGCATTGGTTTCTTTTAGCCTGGAATTCTGTGATGTGCTGAAACATAGGGGTGAGGTTGAGGCCAGTACTACTATTGGCGTAGTACAACAATGATGGTGAAAGGAATGACACTAAGCTTATGCCTTGAGTCTTCAAAGTTTTCAGCTGGAGCATGGTACACATGTTGGTGACCTGGTAGCAAATCTGGACTACAAATGTCTCAAAATACACAACCAGTGTAATAAACAATCCTTATTGTTTATGAGATTTATTATGCTCTCCAATACTAAAGTAATTTTTAGATTGCACTAAGCCATTTCATCACACTAATATCCTCCCTTCAAAATTGGGTGAAGAGTTGAGAGCCACAAGCATCAAAATGTTTGCTCTACGGTGGCCCATATTCCCACTATTATTTAATGTACCTCTTCATCCACGGTTGAGATTTAGTGGTTTAGGATCACTCAAGAAGCTCTCTGGCTGTGACCCCCAAAACGTCCCCATTGAATCTTAGTAGGGCCAACACGGTACAAACATATTTGAAATGTTGGTCATGAACAAATAATGATATTAAAACAACAAAAGAGGGAGCTAGAGGAAAAAGGGGAGGACTCGTCCCCCAAAGAATTAACAAATGAACAAAAGAAGTCACTCCTAGAAAATTGGAAATGATGTCAACCTCGTAGTGGAAAGGAAAAGGTTTTCTTTTAAGTAACCCTCACCCACGGGTTACCCCTTTGGTGGCATGCTTTATCATAGGGTTCATCCCTAACCTGCTATGGAAAGGAGCGTACTACGACCGACGGATACGTGGGAGCACTGATAGTATGTTTTGCCTGCACACCTACACTGATTGCAATGATAATGGAGTGTTTTTTTTATTTTTAAAACGGGTTAAAAATATCTGGCTAGTGGGAAAAGGACTATTGTATTCAATCTACTTGTAGATATGATTATAAAAAATGGGGATGACGAGAAACTTCTAGGGTAAATTACACTTTTTACTCTGGTCGACTAGTTTCAATCCCTACCCCAAGGCTTTTAATCAGGATGTAAGGGGGTTAATCCCTGTTAGAACTCCTACAGTCGTCAAATCTCTTAATAAGTGAAAATAGTGATAGCCATGATGACATTGTATCGAACTTGTTGGAAACCATCATACATCGGAGAACTGTCCACTGTAAGAACATATTTTTCACTTTGCCGTTAACTCAGAGATTTCGAAGGGAATAGGAACCCTGGCTGGTCTGCTCGTCTTTTGGATCCATTTTGTGGGGGAATAAATGCTGCAGCTCCAGTTCTAAGGGGGCCAGCGACTTACAGCCTGGGGTGTCACAGTGGGGAGGGGGGTGGGGCTAGCATGACGAGGGGTCTAAGCACAATATACATAACACCAGTGATTAGCATTCAAACACTTAACATTTCTGATAACAAGGCACCAAATCAGACGTGCTTGCATCCACTCCCACGTATGATGAAAGGGTGGGATCTTTTGCCTGTGATTGACGGTCATCTGAAATCACACAGGGGTGAAGTCTCCGATGAACGAAACCATGTCGCTAATCGCGTCAGATGCCTACAGAGTGCATACCACCACAGGCCACAATGGCAATGTAGGGCTTTACAACAGAAAGCCCTGCGTCCTGCGTCACAATGTAGAAAGTTGACTTACTGCCCGGCTTCCGTCTCCTGCTTCAGAACGAGGCGGAGCAGGCAGCCTGAAACAGACAGCCCAGATTTGTTTAGAAATACGATCATATCTCTGAATAAGTTGATCTATTTAACATATTTGTATGCAAATGTATAGGAAGTTAAGAGGGGCACAGCCCCTGAGACCTAACGGAGAAACTGCCCCTAAGAAACATGCAAACACTAGAGAACTTTACTTGTAGCTAAGAAACTTTTGCTTCTCAAGCTCACAATCTTTCATTTATTCACTTGTTTGAATTATTCTTCTTTCTCAGAATCATTTGCTGTCAGTATTTGCACTGCAGTGTATATCTGGCACTACATTAAAACAAGCATTGGCAATGCCAATAGGTCTCGCATTTGAGAGTTAGAGCTATTGGCGTTGTAAATGACAATGTCTTCTACCCATGTGCTTTTGTTTGTAGTGGAGTGGATGTATTTGGTGTGGAGTGGAATTATGTGGAATTATGCAAGTTGGATTGGAATTCTTAGTTTTGGAATTGTGTGGTGTGAAGTGGATATGTGAAGTGGAATTATGTGGCATGGTGGATAGCTAGCGTACCAGTGAATGGTAAACTATGGGCTGGTTTCAAGCCCACTATTAGACACACTTTTTTTGCAAGTGAGAGCACTCTTTCGCAGGCTCGACCTAAAAGGGGGCACATAATTATACTCCAACAGTGCAGCAAAGCATACCTGCAAGGGAAGTATTAAAGCCAGGAGTATTCAATAAATGCACCACAGTTATACATCTGAATACTGCTTTCAGAGCATTGAAAGTCTGCCAACTACAAAAGCAAGTCAGTCAGTCTGGTGAATGAGGCGGGAGAGGCAACACTTCTTACATGTGAAAATATACAACATCTCAATACAGGCCCATGTTAGAAAGTGGCAGCAGCAACGTAGGTACACAAAATGTATAAATTCAGCTAATGTGATCTAAGATCGATACAGAGGGCACCTTGCTTTAAAACGAGCTGTGTTGGCTTACAACAGAATATATTCGGCTGTTGTGGTGCTACAAACTGCTTAAAGAAATATGCGCTCCAAGAAAGAAGTGTGCATGTTCACATCTGCAGTAACAATTCATGCCTTTTATCATGCCTATATAACCAGGAAAAAGTTTCAAAATTTGAAGCGTGCGATCAGGAGAATGCAGGTTAATGTGTGGATGAGGCAAGGGCAGCATAATTACAGAACTCTCACGAAAGCTGTGATCTTTGTTCAAAGACATTACCATTGAAAGCAGTGCATCATGCACTGGGCACAAGTCCTATAAAAAAAAAGGGAGGGGACTGACCAGGTAAGAGAGTATGCAAATGACCTCATGACGTCACGACGTAGTGCTATAAAATAAATAAAATAGTGCTATTTAGATTATTTGTGTAAATACTGGGACAGACTAACCCATCTGACAGTCTTACAGTGTCTGCATTTATATAGAGGGACAGAACAAAGGCAAAAGCATTCTCTTAAGTACCTGTGAAGAGAAGGCAAGCTGGGTGCCTTCGTTTCCCTCTGTGGCATTTACATTTAAATGTAAGGTTCCAGGCGGCCCCCCAGTCACCATATACAAACAAAAGGAGTCCGAATGGCTCCTTGAGTTCGGCCCAGCTGGAGGTGAAAAAAGGCTCCCTTGCTGCCTGAACGTTGCTGCTGGGAATGGAAAGCAGACAGGGGAGGCCTTAGGCATGTGCAAGCTGTGCACCTGCACAGGGCCTCCAAACCCCAGGAGCCACCACGCCAATATATATCCTTAATATAACAATCCTCTGAGGATGGATACATATTTGCGTGGCGGCCCCTGGCAGGTATTTGGCGGCCTCCGGCTCTGTTCCACTTCCAAACACCCTGACCCCCACCCCCTTTTCACTTGCCTCCACGCTCCGCCCCGCCCGGACCCCCTCTTCCGGGGCCCCCTACCTACGCTCCCTGCCCAGGGCCACCATGAGCCTAGAGCCGCGCCTGAAGCAGACAACATACAGGCGCTGCTGAACGTGTCCCAGTGTCTTACACTGGGACAAGTTCAACATATTTCTGTGGGGCCTAACTTCTTGGCAGGGAGGACGGCGTCCACCCTGTAAAAATAGTGGGTGGACGCCGTGTACCCCCGACTCGAGCCCTGATCATGCAGCATAAAGCGGGACTTAGACGCATGCGGGAAGCTTGTATACATTTGCAAGCTGCATTGAGGGGCCATTTGATCAGGAAACAAATGCACCCGTGGAAGAAAGATGCAAATGACCTAAAAGCCCAATATAGGATGTTCTGGCAAATACAGCTCTATCTAAAACACCGCAGTGCAGCAATTGTGATCCAGAGTCATTTGTTACAGCTTTACCAAGTCAAAAGTTCTTGAAAATGATAACATCTGCAATCGGTATACAAGCAGCATACCGAGAATGCAGAGCATAGAAAGCCTTTAAAATATAAGTTAGTGCAGCACTGAAAAGTAAGACTGTTTATAGAGCTTATAAGCTCAGAAAAATTGTCTCGTAAACTTTATAGCATGCCTTACAATACAGAGGTTTACTAGGGCCTACCATTTCTAAAAGACAACTGCCTTTCTTAAAGGCGAGGAAGGCTGCAGTGTGCCTACTAACAGCTTACCGTTGCTAGGCTGTCCGTAGCAAAACCATAAGCAACATACTGCTGTTTTGGTGCTTTAGTCCTCAAACGGGAAGGTTGTGGCTCAAAAAACGTTTGCTTGCCCTTAATAAAGAAGCATACATGTTTCCCATATTAAACAAAAATGCCAGAGGCTACTGCTTACACTAATGGTGAATTGGCAAGAGAATGTGGCATAGCGGCAAGAGCTGTCGACGTAGGCCCGAGTCTCGGCATCGCCTCAATATCCTGTGATTCTGTGTATATCATTATTCACCCTGTACCAAAAAACAAAAACAAAAAAACACTTGTATGTGCCTTTTGTAATGTAACTGCTGTTCATGTAAGGCACTCCAATACCTTCAGGTAGCGTTTGCACTGTACAAAAAAAGAAAAAAAATGATAGGTGCAGAGCTTAACACGGGCGTTACATCACAAAACTAGTCATTCATTTCAAAAAGCTTTATTCGATCATTTAAAAATAATCATGAAAGCACATAAAATATTTACAATATACAGTCCATTGATATTAAACTCTAATACAATTATCTCTAAAAAGGACATTAATAAAAGTGCAGACGCAGAGTAAATCATTGAAGCATACGAGGTATGCTAAAAGACCATGCTTTTCCTAACAGCCATTGATTTCAGAATGTACGTAGCTGTGAAAAAACATATATCTGGCTCTATTTAGGAAAAGAGCAACCTCATAGCAGATTTTACGGTTGTTACTGCATATTTTTTAAACAAGGGTTTAAGATAAACAATGCGGAGGTGCAAATATAGATCACAGATAAATAGAAAGTGCACAGTACTCTGTTTTGTAACCCCGTCACAGGGGCAAGGTATAGAAGGATGATTTTTTATATAAGGAAACGCCACCTGGTAATGTACAATTCCAAGTCTTAATCTAGTGAGTACAAACCGATGGGATGGCCTGGTAACAACCGTTAGATAGTTTTGAAAGCCAGTAGTAACCATATTAGAGTAATAATACTGAGGGATTGTTAACAGCATATTAGCATTTCTGCGTGCTTGAGCTTTCTTCCTCATATAAATACACTTAAGCTCTTTCTTAGGGATATCAGTTAGACTAGCTGGGTTAGCCATGATGTTCACATTAAATAAGTCCCTAACTGTTGTTACAACATAGTTAATTCATGGAATCAGTTGGCTTTTATCTAGGCGAAGGCAGTCACTAATAATACTTCTAGTAAAGCTAGTTTCTTCCTTCTGCCATATTGCTCTCCATACCATTAAAGGTCTTAGGACGATTAAATCTGACAGATATTCCAGCCCTACTTCCTGGTGTATTATCTCAGTGGAGGCTGACACGGGTAAGCAAAGCAGTTTTTAAAAAAAACAGTTTTCTTCAGCTTGCAAATCCCCATGACGACAAAACCCCCAAACTCCAGATCCATAAAGTGCAATTGAGACACTTCTATGACGGTATATATGCAACATATCGTATATATGACGAACCCACCAACTTAAGTGCAAATTTAAATACTCCAAATGTACTTTTGGACATCTTAGCTTTAACATTGGTTATCTCCTGAGACCACATACCATTGCTACTAAAAGTTATACCTAGATAACAAATTTGTTTTACAATTTGTATTTTTTTGTCCTCGATATAAAAAGCTCTCAACTTCCTCATTTTTTGACCGCATGACATAATAAATGTTTTAGTATTATTAATCTTTAATTTCCTTCCCTTAATAAAACCTGCAAACTTATCCATTAGTCTCTGCAAGCCACAGGGAGTTCTTGATAAAAGTACACAATCATCTGCATAAAGCAGAACCGGGATAGCTTGGCCATCTACTTGTGGGGCATCAGAGTTGACCAGCTTAAGCTCTGCGTCGATTGCAGTAATAAAAAGGGAAAAAAGAAGGGGCGCGAGGACACAACCCTGTCTTATGCCTAGATTGACCCTAATACTATCGGTGCATTCTCCCGCTTGGCCATACCTTATACGAGCAGATAGTTTAGGGTATAGTCTGGCCAGGAAATGGATAATCCCAGCAGGGGCACCTAGTTCTAGTAGCGTTGACCATAATAGGGCATGATCTACCAGATCAAACGCGCTACTTAGGTCTGCAAAGCAGAGAAAAAGCAAGCCCTGCTTAGCGCGTGTATACTTCCCTATTATGAGATCTAAGTTTATGCACTGTTCGATGGTCCCAAGACCCTTTCGGAACCCATATTGAGAACGCGCAAGGATTCCGCTATCCTCTGCCCACTCCTCTAGCCTGGACAAGAACACCCTGCTCATGGTCTTAAGGGATGAATCTAAAAGGGAAATAGGTCGATAGTTTTTTGCATCGGACCTGTGTCCCTTTTTAAATATGGGAATAATTATAGATTCCCCCCAAGTACGTGGGGTGCTTTCCATAACTGCCGCATTAAAAACTTTGGTCAGGACAGGGCCCCACAGTACCATATCGGCCTTAAACAGGTCGATTGGCACCCCATCTGAGCCGGGAGCTTTCCCTCCCTTACTATTCCTGATGGCGTTCTCTACTTCTAATGCTGTGATATTTAAGGGGACAATTGACCATAGGTCATCGTCCCTAGTGGATGAATTAACCACTCCCTTCGGGTCAAAAATACTAGTGAAGTGGGAAACCCAACATTCCTCACTAACTTGGGCAGTTAGAACTGGGGTGTCATCACTCTTAAGAAGGGGACAATTAACCGTGTCCCAAAAGAGTTTGCTATTTGATGATTCTACAGCCCTAGTCAGATTACTCCAGGCTTCCTCCTGTAGTTCGCGCTTCCTAAGCTTCAGCTGCTCTTTGTATGCGACCCTGAGATTTATGATGGCCGACCTATCTCTAGGCCTTCTGGATAGAGCCTTCTTTAGCTTCCGCAGTGACTCCGTACATGCGGAGTCAAACCATCATATCATTGCTTTCTTATTACTACGCTTGGAAATGGTCAGGATGTTATCAATTAGGGTACTGATCTTTTTAAAACTCGTTAAGATGCCCACAGAGTCTGTATTCCCATCCAAGCAGTTAGACAGCTCGGGCAAACAAGCCACCACGATTTTAACCAAGAGTTTTTCAGAATTGACTCCTCTCCATTTTATCCTGTGGCCATTTGGTCTACAGGGGACGATATCATTAACAGCAGTTTTGGCTGCCAATACCTTATTACCCCAGATAGATAATGCCAACGTAATACAATTATGGTCGCTGACCACAAGATCCAATACGACCGGGGTATCACAGTATAACCTAATATCCTCTGAGATTAACAAATGGTCGATAACAGTGGCGGCATTTCTGCCGGTGAAAGTTGGGACAGAATTTCCCTCCCTGTCTTTGGTAGTCTGCAATACAACAAGATCATATTTGGCCAAGACAGAGTTCAATGATTCTCCATAAATACTATGGATAAAATGTATGCAGCCCTCACCTCTATCATCATTGACCCCACAAGCCTTAGTTAACGATAACGGGCACGTTGGGATATTGAAACCCCCCCCCAGATAAATGCAAAGTAAACACGAATTTCAAGACAGATCTTATCAAGAACCTTCTCCAGTTCATTGACTACTACAGATGAACGTGAGGGGTCAAACAGATTATTATAATGGTTAATCAACAAAACGTTACGGCCATTCTTATGTCGTAGCCAAAACACTTGGGAATGACAACCAACCGTTTCATGTATAATAACTTGCACTGGGAAATTAACAGAAAGTAGGATGAGAAGTCCGCCTTTGGCTCTACCCATGGTCGATCCCTGTGCTGGTAGGTTAAAGGAGACCAATCCCTCATAATTGATGTCTTCCTCACTCCATGTCTCTTGTAGACATAATATATCATATTTATTAACGAAGTCTCCCCACCCAAGAGAGTCAACTTTGCTGTTCCAGCCTGCGATGTTCCAACTAGCTAGATTATACCATCTACAGCGGGTCTCTATTCCGGGTTCAGGAGCTTCACTAATTATCCGGGATATAGCATCTGCTGGCCCTGTTGGCACTGTGTTAAGGATTAATTTACCACTTCCTGATGTAGTAGGATTACACTGTCCGTTTATCCCATCGTAATCCACATTGTCTTGTAACCCCACAGCTTTATTCTCCGCAGGGCAGCAGTCCTCCAGGGTATTAAATTGATCTCGAATTAACATCTCTCTGGGTTCTGAAAGCGCTCCTATACCATTCTCCTGAACTAAACAGTTTCCTGGTTCCTGAATCGGAAGATACAGTCAGTCTACTGCCTCTAGGCAGCTATAGCGATTGTAGCTATAAAATGTGTCTGGGAAGTGTATAGGACCTATTCTGCTCCAATTCCCCCTATTACCTCCCCTCCTTTCTATTGTCCATTCATCAGACCTCCCCTTGGATTTCCCCATACAATACGGTGGATAAAAGAAGGATAACGGGAGTGACTGGATAGTGGCATCCGACGCTTGATTAGTCCAGGCACATATATGAGAGACAGATCTAGGGTCTCTAAAGGTCAGCACTACACAGTCACTGTTTATCGTTTTCACCGTTCTACCTAACCATGGAGTCCGTCTGACCATAATAATCTCACTTGAGATTTGGGGGGGTAACGGTCTATATAAATTAAGCCAATTAACTACCTTATTTTTAAGTGAGGCAAAAGGTTCCTTGGCCTGCTCTTCTAAAACTGGGACTCCTGCTGAAACAACCACTAGAGGGGGCTTCAGGGGGCGGATCTGGTAGTAATAATTTATTCTCCATACTACTGGCTGCTCGGGCCTTTTGTTTAGATGATGAATCTGGCTTATTTGATAAAACCTGGGCTGTCACTGGGGAACGGACAGATATACTAGGGTGGTACTGAGGAGCAGCATTGATAGTGGGTGGAGTTTTGCTTATGGGCTTATTGGTGGTAACAAGTTGGGCAGCCCCAGAGCCGCTACCAGACCCTTGAATCTGAGTCACGGTCACTGGAGCCTTAGTATTCTCCCTTACTATAGCTAGCTTATCCAGTGTACTGGTATTGGCTACCACTAATTTTTCTAGGTGGTCTAGTTTGGCATTAATCATTCGTGTTCGCTCCAGTAAGGGCAGCATCAAAGATTTTACAAGTATTTCTATTTTTCCCAGAAACTCATCATTTACACTACAGTCAGGGGCTGGATTAGTAAGAACCAAAGGCCCCGTAGATGGACTAGGCTGGGAGCTCGGTATTTGGCAGTTTATCTTTGGGAGTTTGGCTGAGCTCCTCTTCTGAGTACCTCCCCCTCTTTTCCTTTTACTATTTTTTTGTATTGTAATGGGTTTGTTACTTTTCGTTGGTCCCAGATTTGGGATTTTTATAGGAGGTCTATATGGCGAAGGGGACTTGGAGATTTCGCTAGAAGCCGTACTGATAATAGTGGAATTTAAAATAGCACGAGCCTCTGCTATGTTCGGCTCTACCAACGTAGGGCAGAACATAGAGCTCTGATCGGTTATTGGATCATGTAATCGGGTTACGGGGGAAGCAATTACCCCAATAGGACCCAAAGAAGAGCGCTTTCCTGTCACTAAATCTAAGGACAAACGTTTCTCAGTCAGGGCTATTTCTTTCTCTAAAATTACCGTAGCCCGTTTGAGAAATTGGTCCATAGTACCAGTAACTACTCCACCAGTAGTACAGAGGGTTAAATTTCTCCCCTTCCCCGAGCGAAGAGCCATGTTACTCAGTGTATAAGTGAATTAACATGATGTCTGACAGCCACAAAACATACCCAAAAAACAAAGAGAATGGGCACGGCCCGGCCTCCTAGACCTTTGCCAGCGCGCGCGTCCCGCGATAGCGGTTGTGGGCGTTACTAAATAGGAGAAAGTGTACAGGGATGAGGGGGCGGGAAGAGGCACCAGGTGCGGGAGATGTCAAGCCGCTAACACCTCTGGTCCTCGCAGTCCCGCTCCGCCGTTTGAGCCCAGAGGTAAAACTTCAGCGTCCGTAGCAGTTCCTGATAAGAATTGAGATATGGGCTTTTAGAAACACACCATGCAGGGTCCAAGGAGTCCACGACTACGAGCGGCACCACAAAACTAGTCAAGTTTGACACAGTAAAGTAATGCATCACCAGGCCTTTTACCATGTGTAACATCAAAGCAGTGACATCTCAAAATATGCGATACAGAGCCTAACTCCGGAAGAAAACTTGAATAATTTAATTGATTAGAATAACTTTTGATATTTCCACAAAGTACTGGAGCAGCAAATAGCCGGTATATGCACATAAAACAGCAATTAAAAAATATATATTTTATTATCAAGTTAAAATCATTAGCAGAATAACAGAAGGTGCGGCAGGTAACTTTTTTGCTTCAGGTATACGAATGAGCATTCTTAGGTTGTGTAAAATTAATGGTGTTAGAGAACCCCTGCAATTGTGGCGAACATAAAAATAAACAAAAGTTCAGTCAACTTACAGGAATGCACAAAGCTGCAAAACAATATCTGGGACGTGATTAGAAGAAACAGGGAGAGTGGGTAAGGATAACTTTAAAAAAAAGAGCTATTTAAGAGCTGTGACACGCATAAACAAACATTCAAAAACAACAGTTGATGGACAGAATGCAGAACAATGTCATACATTCACCCCAGTACAGAGATCTGGGCCTAAATTCTTCGTTTTTTTGCTCACCATGCCATTCCAGTTTGAACCCAGCCATATGCAAATCAGTGTTGACCCTGTGCCTCATGGGAACAGTCCAGCCCGAACTGCCAAGCCAGGTCCTCCCTGGACTGCAAACAAGCATCCTAGGACAGGTTTCCGGGTTACCCCCCTCTTCAGCCAGGATAGCTTGATTCCAGTGGCATGGAGAGTACGGGACCACATCTGGGCATACCCGTTCCACTCGGGGTGACAAATGCAAAAACAACAGTTGATGGACAGAATGCAGAACAATGTCATACATTCACCCCAGTACAGAGAGGGCCTAAGTCCATCGTTTTTTTGCTCAACATGTGACACGCATAGGCCACATCAAAGCGCATAAATGATACCTAAATAAAGGAGGGAGCAGCAGGACTTAAAGAGGTGTAAGGGCTAGAGCGGCTGACCTTGAAGCTGGAGAACCAGGTTCGAGTCTCCATTTTGACTCAACATCCTTTGATTCTGTGCTATTCTCGTCATCTCACCATAACCAATTAAAAACAAGAAAAGCCAACGTGATTTATAGGCATGCGCACCTACAAAATGATGTGAGCACGTAAAAGTATAGGAAGGCCCTAGATTAACTGGTTTAACCCCTTCGGTGCTGATGACGGCTCCCGGTCGTCATCAGTTACGGTGGGCGTGTGCTGATGACGGAAAGGAGCCGTCATGACCACGCCCGCGATCGGAATGTGCCGCACAGGCGCAGAATTCCGGCCGTAGCCAGGGGGTTAAACATAGTGCACAGGAGAGCAAGTGGAAAGATAAAACTGTAAACGCACTGACAGCAGCTCCAAGGGAAAATGTGTTGGAAGTATAACTTTTATAATACTATGTAAATAAACAGTGGTTAATGTGTAAAAAAAAAAAAAAAAGAGCTGGAGCTCTCGTCAGGAGCCAGCCCATTTCTCCCATTAGCGCCTCCTAAAACAGAACCAATGACTAACCATGAAAGTTGCGAGAGGATGTGGTGTAATGGCCAGAGCTGCTGACGTCTGAGCTGGGGAACCAGGTTTGAATCTCAGGATCGGATCAGCATCTTGGGATTTCTGGGCAAATTACTTAATCTCCCCGTAAATCAATGTGTCCTTAACTAGTGCTCAAGAAAAGCACTGGTGTTGATGATTAACCCCTCCGCTTAACGTTCCGCGCTGGTGCGGAACGTTCCCGCGACGTTCAGCGGACGTGCGCAGCACTACTGCGGTATTGCGCGCGACGTCCGCTGAATGTGCGCCGCACTTAACGGGTTAAGTGCCAGTACTGAGCACCAGAAACCACCGGCTCAATTTAAGCACTGTAAATAAATGAGAAGTGGGAAAACACATGTTGTTTTGACCAAACAGTCGGAGCTGGCTGAAGGTACCATACATAACATGGGTGACTTGATAGCACCTGCAACTCACATTTGTCAAAATCTTATTACATTTTCAAAGATTAACAACTTATGAGGCTCAACATAGCATTACCATAAGCCAAGAGCGATAGGTAGATAAAGACAAAACATATTAGTTTCACAAGTACTCAGCATATTCCATAGTATATTCAGGTACAACTTTCCCCTTGGTCGATTTGCATCTGCAAACCATCTACATATCTCTCAATGCACCTTTACAATATAAGCCAGAGCCCACAACATAAACAAGAAATAATTTATAACAAAACACCTGTTTTTATTGCAATTTTCCAAGAAAGAACAAGAGCCATAATGCGCACAGTGCAGATTATACTGACACAATATTGACGTGCAAAAAGCCATTACAGATAACGCTGATAAATATGCAATGAAAATGATAGAATGAAAAAACAAAATAATCCAAAAACATCAGAGTGCAGGTACATATAATAGTGAAGCTTGATAACTCAGTTCATCATAACAGGCTAGCCGTCATCGTGATTATTTTATTTATATGTAGTGGCAGACACATCAGTCAGTGAGTTCAGGATGGAGCATCAAGTAGGAGCGAAGTGGCTGCCAGATATTTTTGGGTGGGGAGGTGGGAAGCAGCAAGTATGCATAAATGTCACTGGTGGTATCACAATACATTAAATCCTTCAGCAAGGCTTTCACCAATGGCGGTGAAACTTCACCCCAATGTAAAGAGACCTGTCTATTGGCCAACAGTAGTGCAACTGTAGTGAAGCGTCTGATGCCAACCAGCAGAGAGAGGGAGAACATACTCCAGCAGAGAGTTGGGTCTCGACCAATAGTCCTAGGTGTTCAAAAACCGCTTCCCAGAAAGCCAGGAGAGCGGGGCAGTTCCACGCTAAGTGAATAAAACCAGCATGCTCCACCGCACATCTCCAACAAATATCTGGCTTAGTGCGATCCATCTTGGGAACCACCATAGGGGTAACGTACATTCTACGTAAATACTTAAAATGCAGAAGCTTGTGCTTATAATTATTAGATACATACCGGGTCTGCTCACAGCCATAGGTCCACATTTTGTCTGTCAAAGGTTGCGTCAGGTCTCTCTCTTAGGCCGCCACCACCCCTCCGCCCCCCGCCGGTCGGAGTGTCTGCGCAAGATGATGCAATCTGGAAACTAGGCGTATACTGTCGGATGATGTAGTTATTGTGGTGAGGGGCGTGAATTCAGGAGGTTCCGCCGCCAGGGGGCCCAGTGCCGCCAGCCAACGAGGTGCGTATTCTGTGCACCAGGAAATGGTCTAATGCAGACATATCATGGTCCTTCGTCAGATCTGCTATGGAACACATTTGTCGGTCTTTAAACATGTCACCCACAGTCTGGAGCCGGCAACGAGTGAGTGCACGTTGCATTAAAGTCTCGGTAGTAGGAGGCAGCCACAAGCTATCTAGAAGAGGCAGATATGGAGAGTACAAATGCTTAGCCCCTAAATATTTACAAAGACGTCCCCAAGCCCAGCTTGTGGTTTGCAAAGTATGGATCTCAGCAGGAGTCCTAGTGAGCCCAAGAAGGAGAATAATGGAAAGAGGATAAGGACGAGCCTGGGTAAATTCTGTATTTTAAAAACTGCAATAGCGCGTCTGGGTGGTACCAAAAGTAGGCATAGTGTGTCTGTGCCACTAAATAGTATAAATAAAAATCAGGAACTCCAAACCCACCCTGTTCAAAAGGCTGAGTAAGTGCTTGCCATTCAACCAGTGCCTGTCCCCCCGCCCAAACCACCCGCGTCACCATGGCCCGGAGGGTATTGAAAAAAGTTACTGTAAGCGGAATTGGGATGTTCAGGATCAAGTACAACAAGCATTGGCATAGCCAATAGGTCTCTCCTTTGGGACCTTATAAGTGTTTAGCCATGCAACAGTTGATGTTGTTGCACCAAGGATATTGTGCTGCATAACTAAATACTTATAAGGTCCAAAAAGCGAGACCTATTGGCAATGGCAATGCTTGTTTTGAGATTTCTGACGACAACGTGGTTGGGAGGAAATGGTGTGGGGGTGGCTTCGGCAGCAATTTGCTGGATTTTTTAATTACACATATTTTCTTGAGGAATTAGGCCATTCATGTACTGTCACGTTTCTCTATATTGTCTTTTACAAAAATTGGGTGCGCTCTGAATGAACAATACTCACAGCTGCAAAAAGCAGGAGGGTAGGGCAAACCCTTTCTGTGTGGAGGTAATTAATGGACGAATATAGCAAGACTAAAGTACCAGTCTGAGCTCTAGTCAACTGAAATGACCAGAAAATGGACAAACATAGCATTATTTTTGCAGTGAAAGCCGAAAGGATGATGGCAAAAGATGAAATCCAATAGAATAGGGTTTATCAAACCTCAGGGTCATGACCTCTGTGGGGACAGCAGGTGATTGACCTGGTGCCTATGGTTTCTCAAAACCAAATCAGTAAAGTTGATCTGAATATAAAACACATGGAAATTACACCCCAGGACATTTGAGTCCAATAACATGGCATAAATGAAATGGGGTGGCTGAGTGGGCTAAAGAATGGTGATGGATTAAACCCAGATCAGTTGACTGGGGGTGAGTGTTTGATTTGCTCAAACGCTCCGTCCATCATCCCCTTTTGTATCGCTTTGTTCGCCCTAAGTGTGGCAGGGTATGCTCAGACGTGAGTCCCTTGCTCACTTGGCCACTGGATTCAAGATAGCCTGGCTGATGAGGATTATGAATCCGAAACCCGTCCCAGGATGCTTGTTTCCGGTCCATGGAAGACATGGCTTGGCAGTTCGGGCTGGACTGTTCCCATGAGGCACAGGATCAGACTGATTTGCATATAGCCATGTCTGAAATGGGGTGGCTGAGTGGGCAAAAGAATGGTGATGGATTAAACCCAGATCAGTTGACTGGGGGTGAGTGTTTGATTTGCTCAAACGCTCCATCCATCATCCCCTTTTGTATCATAAAGTGGCATAACACATCTTTTTCTCCTGTTTATATCACAGGACTTGACCTTTTGGCGGAGAATTAAAAAAAATACTGCATCGAGTGTGACACTGATAACATGAATTAATAATAACAGTAAACCAGTTATCCCCAAAATGATGTAATTACCAGAACTGCTCTAGAGTAAACTGTGGTACTTGACAACGTGATGGATGCCCTAAAGCCTATGAGTTGCAAACAAGGTCGAAGTAGCATTAGAACAATATTAGGCAGCAATCCAAGCAGGAGCCACACTGCAAGACAAGGCCTCAGGTGAGCCCCAGGCATTAGGGGGCGGGATGAGGTCAGCAAAACAACAACATGTTAAAGTGATTGGGTCTCCATAATTCTTAGCACTAGGCTTGGGTGTAGAGCAGTCAGCGCAGCTTCAAGAAGCGACATAATTAATCATAACCACTCGCTACCCCAATATTGAACTTTTACTGTCCTTTATATTTTACCAAGTATCAGTAAACGTTTTGGGAGAATGGCCCATGGAAGCCATTAATAAAGTGACCTAACTTCCTGCACAATAATGTTTTACAGAAAATGGATAGACGTTTTAAATGAATAAAATGATTTCCCGTAAAAGCAATAAGTGGGATGGGGGTAAGAAAGCGGTGGACAGCTAAACCTTTAGAGGAACTGTGCATTCTCCAAGCGCTTTAATAGGGCAAAGATGAAAGAACCCATGAACTTCAAGGAACCCCCACATCCTGCCGTACTGATGCAGTGACGAGAGAGAAGAGTTGTCCCACTGGGACCAAGGCCTGAATGAGCAGACTGGATGAGTCACCCGCCACTTCCGGACAGGACTCTGATCTATTCTCCAGTAAGGTCGTGGAGCAGGGAGGTTTCCTTCTGGGCTGCCTGGCATTGATTAACTCTGCTTGTGCTGGCACAGTCTCTGACATGGTGGGACTGAAGGGCAGCTGCCTGGACGAATTCCAGCAGTTAGTGGGTATCTAGGAAACTAGGAAAGAAATGGATAGTTGTTGAAGAATCACAGAAAGGTCCTGGAAGGGGTGATGTTAGACGTGAACAGGAAGTAAAAGGGTGGGGTAGTTACTGACTGCTTTAGCACCTGTGAGATTATTTTTGTGTATCCTTCTATGGCGATTCCATATTATTTAAGTGCATGATGAAAAAAAGGCATCACAAGAGCGAGGAGGGGTGATCGAGAGAGGAGGAGGCGAAAGAGAGAACACCGGGTGGGGGCAAAGAAACATAGAAAATGGAACATAAGGGAGAGAAAGTAAGGGGGAGCAAAGAAGAAAGAAAAAAGATGGAGAAAAAGGGTGAGAGAATGTGAGGGAGCAGAAGCAGGAAGAGGGAAATTCTGGTGACAGGAGGTTAGAGAGCGAGGTTCAGAACCAAGAGCGATGGGGAGGGGGGAAGAAAGAGGGAGGCCCAAAAAGGATGCATGCGGCGGAGAAGGACGTAGAGAGGAGCTGCAGCAGGAGAAGAGTACTGCAATCATGTGTTTGCTGGCCGGGGAGTGGTCCGTGCGCGCAGTCTTCTCTTTTTCGAAGCACCTACTCATGCTTGTGGGGCGCCCCTGCTCGCTCTGCAAGGTGAATGCACGAGTATGTGCTTCGAAAAAGGGCAGAACGACGGCTAAAGGTCCTCCTATGCAGCGCAGGCGCGCTGCGTAGGCGAGACCTAAAAAGCCGGGCAAGACCACCATCTTAATGATCGCAATGCGACCAGCAACAGATAATGGAAGCGCTATCCAGAGATCTATCTGTCCCGCCAGACGCTCAATGGCCGGGCCGTAATTGAGACGGATGACCTCCAAAGCTGTGCAGTGTAAAACCACGCCAAGATATGTGGGGGGATCGTCGCACCAGCGAAAGGGAAAATCCAATATGAAAGGGAGGGCGACATCAGTTAAAGGAAAACTTCAGATTTGGACCAGTTTATTACCAGCCCGAAAAGATACCAAAACGAACTACCTCACATATGATCGAGGAGAGGTTTGTGGCGTGCTCTCGAATGATTAAGAGGATGTCGTCGGCAAATAAAGAAGTCAGAAGGGGGCCCCGGTGGAACCCAATCCCTCGCTGGAGATGTCGCACCAGTGGGTCCATCGCGATAATAAACAGTAGGGGCGAGAGTGGGCCATCTATCTATACAGGACCAGGTTCCATGTGGTGCAGAATAAAACAAAAATTCCCTGTCTACAGAATCTAAATGTCACCATGCATCTGCCAGTAGGTGCGTGCGTAGTAAAGCCTAAAGCGCCACCGTAGAGTACGGTTTTGTGATGTGGCCTGCGCTCGTGGTATCTCCACTCGGCTGCAGTGTGAGATTGAAATCCCCGCCAAATATGATTGAGTCTATCAGTATTGCACTAATATGTGTGGCGATACTAGCAAATGAGCCACAGGCGTCTATATTGGGGGCATAAACTTTTATGAGGTATTTGTTTTGTGAACATCGCTGTAGTGAGGCTGGATAATGCCTCAAACAATCGCACTGCTGACTGTGCGGAATTCGCAAAAATATATTTGTTTGTTCAACCATGCTCGAATAATCCATCATATTCCATACTCTTTTTTTTTTTTTTTTTTTTTTTAATCTTCTTCTCAAATATTTCTCAAATTTTCACACGAGTCCACATGCTGCGTGTCTATGCCATTTCCGAGTTTTTACTGTTCACTCTGCGTCTATCCAGACTTCTTAAATAAACAGAACTGAAGCATAAATTCATTTCAGGCAGCATTTATTTTTTAAAAAAGAAGTACCCAATGCATTTCGGGCTCAACGCCCTTCTTCGGGGGTCACTGTGAACAAAATAAATAATCACAATCACAAATGCGTTTTTATGTTACGTGCAAACTTGCTTGTTAACCAAATAATACCTTTGTTACACAACAGTCACACCTTTTATATTTCAGCAGGCCTAGCGCGGTAATTACATGCATAACTGAATTGACAAACAATCTTCATTGTCCTTACTTCCCTATGCATAAAAACATCCTCATTTCTCAAATGTCACTTTTTTTTAAACACAACCCCTCACCCCGTTCGAGACTTAAAGCTTCCAATAAACCTTCCTGCTTCTCTTACTTTAAACAACGTGGCGTTTATATACAACTTTCATCATTAGCGCTTCAATCTGCAATTATCCTGTTTCTGTTCGTAATCTAGTTCGTGGAGTCCCAAGAACCTATCTCCCATCTTAACTCCCCCTCCTCCGATCTATTCAAACACATGAGTCCACTACCCCTCCTCGCTCCCTCTCACCCTCAGTCATTGATCCACTAACGTTCTCCTTAGTTCCTACCTGCCATGCGTTGTTTAAAACCATCTGTCCTCCACCGTTTGCCTTATGGAATATGATGGATTATTCGAGCATGGTTGAACAAACAAATATATTTTTGCGAATTCCGCACAGTCAGCAGTGCGATTGTTTGAGGCATTATCCAGCCTCACTACAGCGATGTTCATAATTCCAGTGCCGACAGGGCATGGCACTTTATACAATCAGCACGCAAATCTAGATAAAGAGGCTAAAATTTGGAAAATGAGGAATATTAGGTGTGCATCCTGCTCCCTTTTACAGTGCAGTTTGTTTACCGATGCCCTAAACCAGGATTGCACCCAACGGAAGAAACTGAAAAGACTGCAAATATTATTGATAAAAATGTTGAAAAATTTGAGTCTGCATGCTAGGAGCAACAACGTGGTTCAGTGATGACGGCGGTATTGACGAGCAAGTAATTGACTATGTAAAGGACATTTTAAATGTTCACAATCAAGTGTGCATTTGGTGACTCACTATTGTTTTACACTTGTACCTTGGGAGCTGGATATGTACGTGTAACCGCGCCGCATTGAATTGTGGTAAATGTAGTAACTGACAGAAAACTTAAGCGTCACATTGAGTGGGTGCGAGGGCGGGAGATTTAAACAGAAGAGCCCCATTGGACGGATAGAATGATTGGTTAAATAGGAGGGGGATTATGGGAAAGAGACTAACGGGAAGGCAAACGGTGGAGGACAGATGGTTTTAAACAACGCATGGCAGGTAGGAACTAAGGAGAACGTTAGTGGATCAATGACTGACGGTGAGAGGGAGCGAGGAGGGGTAGTGGACTCATGTGTTTGAATAGATCGGAGGAGGGGGAGTTAAGATGGGAGATAGGTTCTTGGGACTCCACGAACTAGATTACGAACAGAAACAGGATAATTGCAGATTGAAGCGCTAATGATGAAAGTTGTATATAAACGCCACGTTGTTTAAAGTAAGAGAAGCAGGAAGGTTTATTGGAAGCTTTAAGTCTCGAACGGGGTGAGGGGTTGTGTTTAAAAAAAAGTGACATTTGAGAAATGAGGATGTTTTTATGCATAGGGAAGTAAGGACAATGAAGATTGTTTGTCAATTCAGTTATGCATGTAATTACCGCGCTAGGCCTGCTGAAATATAAAAGGTGTGACTGTTGTGTAACAAAGGTATTATTTGGTTAACAAGCAAGTTTGCACGTAACATAAAAACGCATTTGTGATTGTGATTATTTATTTTGTTCACAGTGACCCCCGAAGAAGGGCGTTGAGCCCGAAATGCATTGGGTACTTCTTTTTTAAAAAATAAATGCTGCCTGAAATGAATTTATGCTTCAGTTCTGTTTATTTAAGAAGTCTGGATAGACGCAGAGTGAACAGTAAAAACTCGGAAATGGCATAGACACGCAGCATGTGGACTCGTGTGAAAATGTGAGAAATATTTGAGAAGAAGATTAAAAAAAAAAAAAAAAAAAGAGTATGGAATATGATGGATTATTCGAGCATGGTTGAACAAACAAATATATTTTTGCGAATTCCGCACAGTCAGCAGTGCGATTGTTTGAGGCATTATCCAGCCTCACTACAGCGATGTTCATAATTCCAGTGCCGACAGGGCATGGCACTTTATACAATCAGCACGCAAATCTAGATAAAGAGGCTAAAATTTGGAAAATGAGGAATATTAGGTGTGCATCCTGCTCCCTTTTACAGTGCAGTTTGTTTACAGATGCCCTAAACCAGGATTGCACCCAACGGAAGAAACTGAAAAGACTGCAAATATTATTGATAAAAATGTTGAAAAATTTGAGTCTGCATGCTAGGAGCAACAACGTGGTTCAGTGATGACGGCGGTATTGACGAGCAAGTAATTGACTATGTAAAGGACATTTTAAATGTTCACAATCAAGTGTGCATTTGGTGACTCACTATTGTTTTACACTTGTACCTTGGGAGCTGGATATGTACGTGTAACCGCGCCGCATTGAATTGTGGTAAATGTAGTAACTGACAGAAAACTTAAGCGTCACATTGAGTGGGTGCGAGGGCGGGAGATTTAAACAGAAGAGCCCCATTGGACGGATAGAATGATTGGTTAAATAGGAGGGGGATTATGGGAAAGAGACTAACGGGAAGGCAAACGGTGGAGGACAGATGGTTTTAAACAACGCATGGCAGGTAGGAACTAAGGAGAACGTTAGTGGATCAATGACTGAGGGTGAGAGGGAGCGAGGAGGGGTAGTGGACTCATGTGTTTGAATAGATCGGAGGAGGGGGAGTTAAGATGGGAGATAGGTTCTTGGGACTCCACGAACTAGATTACGAACAGAAACAGGATAATTGCAGATTGAAGCGCTAATGATGAAAGTTGTATATAAACGCCACGTTGTTTAAAGTAAGAGAAGCAGGAAGGTTTATTGGAAGCTTTAAGTCTCGAACGGGGTGAGGGGTTGTGTTTAAAAAAAAGTGACATTTGAGAAATGAGGATGTTTTTATGCATAGGGAAGTAAGGACAATGAAGATTGTTTGTCAATTCAGTTATGCATGTAATTACCGCGCTAGGCCTGCTGAAATATAAAAGGTGTGACTGTTGTGTAACAAAGGTATTATTTGGTTAACAAGCAAGTTTGCACGTAACATAAAAACGCATTTGTGATTGTGATTATTTATTTTGTTCACAGTGCCTGAAATGAATTTATGCTTCAGTTCTGTTTATTTAAGAAGTCTGGATAGACGCAGAGTAGATGTAACAGTAGATGGATCGATGCATCTTTGCGGTTAAATATGAACGGCTGCCAGTGAATGTAAGAATAACCTGCAACATATAAACAAATTGCACCTCACGCAACCTGAGTTCCCACCCCACCACTCCCCTCCCACATCGGATAACCACCCAATCTGGATCCGGTGAATCCGGTGAATCCCAACCCATCTCAAAAGAACAAGAAATAATTACATTGACTAGGAGATCTCCTGGGGGGGACAGCAACGCCCGAGCGGACCACTGAACATGGGAATTATAGGTCGCAAATTTGCATGTAACTGTTTCCTAAGGGATTAGCGCAACAGTTATATCATCCATAGAGAAGAGAGAAAGGGGTGTCAATCAAAGTCGTCTTTGAAATGTCAGTGAATTTGTGTTCATTGCATTCATCACACACGCTCAAAGTGCCTCTTTCCAGCAATCGAACCACTGCGAGCAGCTGAGGATCATTTTCCAGGGGAGGAACCTCTATTCGAGTTATGGTGTTTTCAGAAATCTGACTCTTCTGCAGGAGTATCAAAGATGGAGGTTTTGCCATCAATCGGAATCCGAAGGCGCACCGGAAATAACATTGCATAGTGGATGTTTGCACTTCTCAGGGTTCGCTTGATATCCTGAGGAGGGGTAGTGGACTCATGTGTTTGAATAGATCGGAGGAGGGGGAGTTAAGATGGGAGATAGGTTCTTGGGACTCCACGAACTAGATTACGAACAGAAACAGGATAATTGCAGATTGAAGCGCTAATGATGAAAGTTGTATATAAACGCCACGTTGTTTAAAGTAAGAGAAGCAGGAAGGTTTATTGGAAGCTTTAAGTCTCGAACGGGGTGAGGGGTTGTGTTTAAAAAAAAGTGACATTTGAGAAATGAGGATGTTTTTATGCATAGGGAAGTAAGGACAATGAAGATTGTTTGTCAATTCAGTTATGCATGTAATTACCGCGCTAGGCCTGCTGAAATATAAAAGGTGTGACTGTTGTGTAACAAAGGTATTATTTGGTTAACAAGCAAGTTTGCACGTAACATAAAAACGCATTTGTGATTGTGATTATTTATTTTGTTCACAGTGACCCCCGAAGAAGGGCGTTGAGCCCGAAATGCATTGGGTACTTCTTTTTTAAAAAATAAATGCTGCCTGAAATGAATTTATGCTTCAGTTCTGTTTATTTAAGAAGTCTGGATAGACGCAGAGTGAACAGTAAAAACTCGGAAATGGCATAGACACGCAGCATGTGGACTCGTGTGAAAATTTGAGAAATATTTGAGAAGAAGATTAAAAAAAAAAAAAAAAAATAAATAAATAAAAAAAAAAAAAAAAAAGAGTATGGAATATGATGGATTATTCGAGCATGGTTGAACAAACAAATATATTTTTGCGAATTCCGCACAGTCAGCAGTGCGATTGTTTGAGGCATTATCCAGCCTCACTACAGCGATGTTCATAATTCCAGTGCCGACAGGGCATGGCACTTTATACAATCAGCACGCAAATCTAGATAAAGAGGCTAAAATTTGGAAAATGAGGAATATTAGGTGTGCATCCTGCTCCCTTTTACAGTGCAGCGTATTTGTTTTGTGCCCACATTTCCAGCCATCAGCAAATATCGTCCCTCAGGATCTACAATGACCGACAGGGACACAAAGGGGAGCAATTTGGGTATGCACACACAAACACTACAGGAGTAAGTACTATAACTGGCAAAAAGTCTGTTGTTACTCCGGGAGGCGGCAAATTGATTGCTCTAGTTCGGGGCATAATGGGTCTCTTGAAGCAAAACGATGTGTAGTTTGTGTTGTGCCAAATATGCCAATACCTGTCGTCCCTTGCAGGGGTTCGATAGCCCCCTCATGTTCCATGTTATGCATTTAAGTTCCAGTCCCTCCATCCTCTGTACAGTGCCCTTAATAGTAGATGTAACAGTAGATGGATCGATGCATCTTTGCGGTTAAATATGAACGGCTGCCAGTGAATGTAAGAATAACCTGCAACATATAAACAAATTGCACCTCACGCAACCTGAGTTCCCACCCCACCACTCCCCTCCCACATCGGATAACCACCCAATCTGGATCCGGTGAATCCGGTGAATCCCAACCCATCTCAAAAGAACAAGAAATAATTACATTGACTAGGAGATCTCCTGGGGGGGACAGCAACGCCCGAGCGGACCACTGAACATGGGAATTATAGGTCGCAAATTTGCATGTAACTGTTTCCTAAGGGATTAGCGCAACAGTTATATCATCCATAGAGAAGAGAGAAAGGGGTGTCAATCAAAGTCGTCTTTGAAATGTCAGTGAATTTGTGTTCATTGCATTCATCACACACGCTCAAAGTGCCTCTTTCCAGCAATCGAACCACTGCGAGCAGCTGAGGATCATTTTCCAGGGGAGGAACCTCTATTCGAGTTATGGTGTTTTCAGAAATCTGACTCTTCTGCAGGAGTATCAAAGATGGAGGTTTTGCCATCAATCGGAATCCGAAGGCGCACCGGAAATAACATTGCATAGTGGATGTTTGCACTTCTCAGGGTTCGCTTGATATCCTGAAACTTGCGCCTGGCCTCCTGTACTACCGGCGTAAAGTCTGGGTAAATAGACAATGGCATTCCCTGGACCTGCAGGTCTCCCACTTCTCTGGCTCTGCATAAGGCAGCGTCACAGTCTCAGTAATAGAGCAATCGCGCAATGATGAGGCGTGGGGAGCTCCAGGAGCAGATCTAGGGGCCAGAGATCTGTGGGCCCTCTCCACAGCAAACGTGGCAGAGAAACAGTCTCTGTCAAGCAGTTCAGTCAGCAGTTGCTCAATATATAACGTCATAGGGCCTGTGTTGGTCGTCTCAGCTATCCCTGCTATCAGGAGATTGTTGCGGTGCGATCTCGCCTCCAAATCTTCTGCCTAACGCTGCCGTCATTTTGAGGAGGCGATTGCTGTTTGCGCGTCTTCAACATCCGAGATGCACCTTTCTGCAGTGTCGATGCGGTCTTCGTGTTGCTTCACTCGACTATGTATGGTGTTGATGCACACGCCCAGGTCATCAAAGCGCGCATCGATAGCCTTGAAGCCTGCCCGCAGCTCCCCCATTATGGCTGCAGTGCCCTCCAATGCAGGTTGATCAGTATCTGGAGGATCAACGCAATCCGCTGTTTCTCCTTGTGCGGTATCATCTCCCTCTCCCGTCTTGGGGGTCTTAGCGGTCTCAAAAGAGAGTTGCCACTGCTTTGGGTCTCCACGCCATCTAGTGAGTGGGCAGGAAGCCAAGATGTATGTAGCGATGAGAGAGAAAAAACACTTCTATTTTGCATGGAGTTGCATTGGCACTATGTCCTCAGTTTGAGGCCTGGGAGGGGGCACTAGCAACTTTTGGCCCGCTACAACATGGTTACATTCCAGATGGGCCGGCCCAGTTGCGCGTGTTTAGGTGAGCACCGAGGGGTCTCGCGCTCAAATGAATCCTGGGCAAGGAAAAGAGAAGATATAGAGCAAGCGAGGGCGCAGCCCTGCAACATCATCCCTGTCGCCCGCGCGTCTGGTGCCAAGTGCGTCGTTTGTGGAAGCGTGTAGGCATTTTTCTGTATTCCCGTCGTTGCAGGTTCTCTGAAAACCACATCAGGCCACCGCTACGTCAGCGACACGCTTGGGGGTCGGGGGCACTTTCTATGGCTCTGCTTTGCCCCTTCCCCACCCTAGAGTGTCAGTCGGCCGCTGCAGCACTCTCGGGCCCAGATCTCATCGGTAAAGCATCGCAGAGCAGATAATTCAGTGCAGCCGCTCAGAACCTCTTGAATCAAGCCACCATCTTGGTGCCTGGTTAGGCCACGCCCCCACCCACAACTCACATTTAAGAACCCCTGGATGCAGCCTGAGAGCCAAAGGGAACCAGAACTTCTTTAGAAATAGTCAAATTCCTTCACCTTCCGACAGGCCAGGAGTAGGTGTCACCATCAGCTATGGAGGACCACCCAACCACATCGAGGCCTCGCCCTCCTTAATCAGAGATGCTGCAACAGACTCGCTACTCCTTGTTCACCTGTCTGTTCTTTTCCTCAAGTCGTCTCCCCACCCATTGGTCTCCTTCTCCCCTCCCATCTTAAACTATCACTGATTCACGGGATGTTTATGATTGTTGGTCCCCAGCCGGTTTGTATGTCTTTTACTGTGACTATTGATCCAACGCCCCTATAGAAAATCTGTCTCAACAACGCTACCATCACCATGATTCTCACCATTAATCATAAAACACTCACAAGGCCCATAAACCAACGAGACAAATTTTGGGCGACTGAATCATGTGACCTAATTAATCTGAACTATTCACAAAACTATTTACACATTTGTATACATCTGCAGTTTATCATTTCTTACCATGGTTTTAAACATTTATCATTTTAATTAAGTCACTAAGGTAAATGGATCAACTGATGGTAACTAGACATGAATAAACAAGACCAGCTTGTTGTTTCAAAATCTAATTTTATTTACTTTATTATTCAAAGAAAGAGCATTTTCGAATTAGTCTTTATTTTATTTTATTAGCATTTAAGTAGCTTTTATTGAGGAAGAGGCATATTAGACTGACATTTCAAAGAATCATCAATTAGCATGAATTAAAGCAAAATAATCAGTTTTACATACCCTAAGTTCTATTTTCCCTGTCTAAAACTCGCTCCATCTAAAAGAAAAAGTCATTAAGGCCTACTATCCTTACGTGCGCCAAATGTCCATCAGCACGTCACGCCCATCAGGAATCGGAAAGTGAGAAGCGCCCTCCTGCCCATGGGGCTAGGTTTTTATACCTTTCTAACTAGCTAATCTCCACTAAAAGTATTCTTTTTCCTGCCATCCAAAGTTCTAATTGGCTGACAGATGTCAGTCCATGCGAGATCATCACAATTTTCAATCCAAAATTGAGCCTTTTCTTTAACACCATTGTTCTCTCGCTCACGCAACTCTTAGCTTCCTCGGAAATGCAACATTTATTAAGTAACAGTCCGTTGCTTCCTTGGTTTGGCAGATTTGCCGCATCCTGTCCTTGGATTTGTCACTTTCAGAGCACGTCTTGCACAGTCTATTTTATTTATTTTTCTGATGAACAAGAATGTGGTAAAACTTTCCACTTTATGCTCGGCTCTTCACGACAGGATACAACATGGTTACATTCCAGATGGGCCGGCCCAGTTGCACGTGTTTAGGTGAGCACCGAGGGGTCTCGCGCTCAAATGAATCCTGGGCAAGGAAAAGAGAAGATATAGAGCAAGCGAGGGCGCAGCCCTGCAACATCATCCCTGTCGCCCGCGCGTCTGGTGCCTAGTGCGTCGTTTGTGGAAGCGTGTAGGCATTTTGCTGTATTCCCGTCAGTAGGAGAGCTTGAAACAATTACTGCCCCTCACAACTCTCCTTCAAATTCAGGCTCTCCATGGTGCCGCTGCTTTCTCCGATCATCCTCTCTGGGCCTCCAAGCCATGGCCTTGATTTTGACATCAGCTGCACTCCGCAGCGGCGGCTCCGCCCTCAGGCCGCCCCCGACCCCTATCGTTGCGGGTTCTCTGAGAACCACATCAGGCCACCGCTACGTCAGCGACACGCTTGGGGGTCGGGGGCACTTTCTATGGCTCTGCTTTGCCCCTTCCCCACCCTAGAGTGTCAGTCGGCCGCTGCAGCACTCTCGGGCCCAGATCTCATAGGTAAAGCATCGCAGAGCAGTTAATTCAGGGCAGCCGCTCAGAAGCTCTTGAATCAAGCCACCATCTTGGTGCCTGGTTATGCCACGCCCCCACCCACAACTCACATTTAAGAACCCCTGGGTGCAGCCTGAGAGCCAAAGGGAACCAGAACTTCTTTAGAAATAGTCAAATTCCTTCACCTTCCGACAGGCTAGGAGTAGGTGTCACCATCAGCTATGGAGGACCACCCAACCACATCGAGGCCTCGCCCTCCTTAATCAGAGATGCTGCAACAGACTCACTACTCCTTGTTCACCTGTCTGTTCTTTTCCTCAAGTTGTCTCCCCACCCATTGGTCTCCTTCTCCCCTCCCATCTTAAACTATCACTGATTCACGGGATGTTTATGATTGTTGGTCCCCAGCC
Organism: Lissotriton helveticus; assembly: GCF_964261635.1. NCBI lineage: Eukaryota > Metazoa > Chordata > Amphibia > Caudata > Salamandridae > Lissotriton > Lissotriton helveticus. The sequence goes on from NC_136057.1 coordinate 1,359,334,254, forward strand.
GGTTTGTATGTCTTTTACTGTGACTGTTGATCCCGCGCCCCTATAGAAAATCTGTCTCAACAACGCTACCCATCACCATGATACTCACCATTAATCATAAAACACTCACAAGGCCCATAAACCAACGAGACAAATTTTGGGCGACTGAATCATGTGACCTAATTAATCTGAACTATTCACAAAACTATTTACACATTTATATACATCTGCAGTTTATCATTTCTTACCATGGTTTTAAACATTTATCATTTTAATTAAGTCACTAAGGTAAATGGATCAACTGATGGTAACTAGACATGAATAAACAAGACCAGCTTGTCGTTTCAAAATCTAATTTTATTTACTTTATTATTCAAAGAAAGAGCATTTTCGAATTAGTCTTTATTTTATTAGCATTTAAGTAGCTTTTATTGAGGAAGAGGCATATTAGACTGACATTTCAAAGAATCATCAATTAGCATGAATTAAAGCAAAATAATCAGTTTTCCATACCCTAAGTTCTATTTTCCCTGTCTGAAACTCGCTCTATCTAAAAGAAAAAGTCATTAAGGCCTACTATTCTTACGTGCGCCAAATGTCCATCAACACGTCACGCCCATCAGGAATCGGAAAGTGAGAAGCGCCCTCCTACCCATGGGGCTAGGTTTTTATACCTTTCTAACTAGCTAATCTCCACTAAAAGTATTCTTTTTCCTGCCATCCAAAGTTCCAATTGGCTGACAGATGTCAGTCCATGTGAGATCATCACAATTTTCAATCCAAAATAGAGCCTTTTCTTTAACACTATTGTCCTCTCGCTCACGCATCTCTTAGCTTCCTCGGAAATGCAACATTTATTAAGTAACAGTACGTTGCTTCCTTGGTTTGGCAGATTTGCCGCATCCTGTCCTTGGATTTGTCACTTTCAGAGCACGTCTTGCACAGTCTATTTTATTTATTTTTCTGATGAACAAGAATGTGGTAAAACTTTCCACTTTATGCTCGGCTCTTCACGACAGGATTCCAAACACCCACTTTCACAGGCCTCAGGCCTTAGGCCTCTCTCTTGAAAACTAATATTCAAACAAACACAAAACATTAATTAATTAGAGAATTGAGATCCATTCTGTTACCCACCCCCTTTGCTAAATATTAACCCATTAGTTTATGTTACCTGGCTGAAAGCACACAAAGCAGCATTTTATCTACCATCTTCTTTTAGGCCGCAGAATCCTCCACGAGCTTTTGCCACAGAAAAGACAAAACATGAGCACACAAAATAAGCACATGCCATTAGTTAAACAGCCGCATTTAATACTGACAAAGACAATAGACAAGGTTAGTTTATTATTTTTCACGTACTTGCAGTTGCAACATAGAGCACATAAGTTAGTCCCTTGTGTCATGTAATGCATTTTAAACTAGGTTGATTAGTACATTTCACTCACAAACTCATTAATACGGTTATTTATTATGGAAGTTTAACTTTGCGAGTTGGAACAAAATATTATTCTGAACCTCGCTCCATCACTGTGTTGTAAGTTCTTTCCCTCTTGCCGATCTGCCTGACCCGATTATGCATTCCTTACCCCTTTTTATCATTCCCCCTTACCTTCCATGCCCCGTTTGAAGTGAGTTTGGCTATGCTATGCACTAATAACCCAAGTTAGTGTATATTCACTGTTTTTCCCTATGTTCTACTTGGCTCCTGTAACTGATGTAATTTTGTAACTTATAACTCGCTGATCCTCATGTAAAGCGCTCTGATACCTCCGGGTCTAGACAGGGCTATATAAAACTCGGAAAATAAATAAATAAACTGAGACTACGTGATAGCTCAGGAGGTTAATGCATACACTGTTAGGATAGGTGTGTATGAGAGTGAGGCTAGTCTTTCGTCTTTCTGGGGTCAATAAAATCAGTAACATTGAATTCGGCAGCTTGCACAAACAGAGTGATATTTGAGGGCCGAAAGACAGTTTAAATTCATGTATCGATATAAATGATCCGATTTTGATCATGTAATCAGTTCACTAAGGCATCGCTAAAGCATGTGCTGTATAATGCTACTAAATATATCTTCGTTTCATCATTAAGCCATCCTGGACTTTAATATGAAGGTGGTATAGTGATCGATTCTGCAAGTTATTGTTTTCTAAAGCACAGCGAATAACATCATAGTTCAGTGGGTAGAACGCTCTCTGCTGAAAAATGCAATAGCCTTATGGACACATATTCTTTCGGCACACAAGTCTTTGCCCAAAATGCTCCACACAGACCACAACCATGAGGTAGCAGGCACTATCACATGCAATCAGGGCCTCTGGAATTATACGACATAGGCAACTCGGGTGGCAGTGTTTTAGAAACTTTTGATATGCTGAGCGTCAACATTTTTTTTGTTAAAATCTGCAAATTATGAGGAAGATGATAGAATATGTGGCAAATGCGGAGACTTCATAATGACATAGAAAAGACTGCAGCCACAGAGCAGCATAAAAAACAGGGGTCCTGCATTTAAACCATCATTACCCAATAAATTAGTCTATACTACATCTGCTACAGTATTAAGTGCCACAAGCCAGGCCCGGTTCTAGCGGGTGGGCCAGGCCCACCCAAACATGAACCGTGGCCCTGATGTCAGGGGGGCAACAGCAAATGGCCACGGCAATTAAAACGTTCATCTGAACGTTATTTTTCTTATTTTTCTAGGAGTTGCGTGATTGGGCCTGGGCTTTTTCTCACAGGCACCCCCAATCACGCATCTCCTTTTAGGAAGGTGGGTTGTATCCCCGCCCACTTGTGCAGGTACAGGGGCATGGCGAAGGGGAGAAATCCTCTTTGGCACTGGATAATGTGTGCGCACTGTCCTACTGCGGAGAAAAGGAGTTTGTTGATCCAGATTCACCTTTCCTGACCCCTTCAGCTGTTTATGAGAGCGGGCTGTGCCACAGAGTTTCAACTGAGCAGTTAAAAGAATGTGTAGCTATTGTTCCGTTTTTTTTAAATCTGCAAAGGTCCAGCTAGATGTATGCTTCGAGGATGTGTGTATATTATTTTTTGGAAAAATCTATGAGGGCACAGCATTACACATACTTTGTGTATGCTGTGTATATTTTATATCGTTGCATCGTTATCATGAGGGATGCAAGACACAACTACTAAAATGTCCAGATAACGCTGGTGATTAATGATCCTGCTGGAGAGCAATATTTTGTCTGTTACTAATTTTTAAATGCAGATAAAATGTATTTATGTGGATAGCTCAGTGGGTTACTTTTAGTACAGAAGTTTCAATCCTAAACGACAGTGAACTATGAACTGACATCAAAGAGCTGCATACAAACCTGAATGGTATATATAGAACTTATTTGTTTTGGTGTTGCAATATAGTTAGAATTTACCCTGTCTTTCATTACTCTAATGTTGCTATAAAGAGTTTGTTTTGGCAGATATACATTTTAATCAGAAAGCCAACTCCGAAACCATTGGGGTATGCTTTAAGTCTCGTGTTTGTGCTTCTCGAGACCAAACCCTCTTAAAACATGCTGCCCACCAGTATGGATGACATGTGATACCTACACCTTGTAATCCTCATTGGCTTATGTGACATTCCGTATAGGCTGATTTACATACTTGTATGATTCATTGTCTCTGCATGATGTAAGTACTGTGACACCCTACACTATGAGTAGCACTATACAACAAATTAAATCGCATATGAGAGAGGGGCTACAGAGAGATGAAGGACTCTGTTGGAGGGTGACAATTAGGGAATCCGAGGAGGAGGTCATGGGGGGCTATGGAAAGATGAAGTACACTGTTGGAGGGGGGTAGGGAGGAAGTCTGAGGAGGAGGTGATGAGGGGGAGAGGCTATGGAGCGATAAGGGGCACTGGTGGAGGGTGGCAGTGAGTGAATCCAAATAGTATGTCATGGGGGGGCTACTGAGAGATGAAGTGCACTGTTGGGGGGTGGTAGTGAGGAAGTCGGAGGAGGAGGTGATGATGGGGAGAGGCTATGGAGTGATGAGGGGCACTGGTGGAGAGTGTCAGTGAGGGGATCCAAGGAGTATGTCATGGGGGCTACGGAGAGAAGAAGTGAACTGTTGGAGGGTGGTAGTGAGAGAGTCTGAGGAGGAGGTGATGAGGGGGAGAGGCTATGGAGCGATGAGGGGCACTGGTGGAGGGTGGCAATTAGGGAATCTGAGGAGGATGTCAAAAAGGGGGAAGAGGCTATGGAGCGATGAGGGGCACTGGTGGAGGGTGGCAGTGAGGGAATCCAAGGAGTATATCATGGGGGGCTACGGAGAGATGAAGTGAACTGTTGGAGGGTGGTAGTGAAGGTGTCTGAGGAGGAGGTGATGAGGGGGAGAGGTTATGGAGCGATGAGGGGCACTGGTGGAGGGTGGCAATTAGGGAATCCAGGGAGGTGGTCATGGGGGGAAAGGCTATGGAGCGATGAGGGGCACTGGTGGAGGGTGGCAATTAGGGAATCAGAGGAGGAGGTCAATAGGGGGAGAGGCTGTGGAGCAATGAGGGGCACTGGTGGAGGGTGGCAATTAGGGAATCAGAGGAGGAGGTCAATAGGGGAGAGGCTGTGGAGCAATGAGGGGCACTGGTGGAGGGTGACAGTGAGGGAATCCAAGGAATATGTCATGGGGGGCTACGGAGAGATGCAGTGAACTGTTGGAGGGTGGTAGTGAGGGAGTCTGAGGAGGAGGTGATGAGGGGGAAAGGCTATGGAGCGATGAGTGGAATTGGTGGAGGGTGGCAATTAAGGAATCCGAGGAGGAGGTCAAAAAGGGGAGAAGCTGTGGAGTGATGAGGGGCACTGGTGGAGGGTGGCAATTAGGGGATCCGAGGAGGAGGTCATGGGGGGGCTAGGGAGCGATGAGGGGCACTGGTGGAGGGTGGCAATTAATGAATCCAAGGAGGAGGTCTTGGGGGGAGGGGGAGAGATACGGAGAGATGAGGGGCACTGATGTAGGGTAGTAGTGAGGGAGACTGAGGAGGAAGTCATGAGGGGGAGGGGCTTTGGGGAGATTGTGAGGAGCACTGTTGGAGGGTGGCAGGGAGGGCATGCGAGGAGGAGGTCATGAGGGGCAGGGGCTTTGGGGTGATGAGAGTCACTGTTGGAGAGTGGACGTGAGGGAATCCGAGAAGGAGGTCATTGGGGGAAGGGCTACGGAGAAATGAGGGGCACTGCTGGAGGGTGGCAATGAGGGAATCCGCGAAGGAGGTCAATAGGGGGAGAGGCTATGGGGCGATGAGGGGCACTGGCGGAGGGTGGCAATGAGGGAATCCAAGGAGGAGGTCATAAGGAGGAGGGCCTTTGGAGAGAGGAGGGTGCAGTTGGAGGGTGGTACTGAAGGGATTCAAGAACGAAGTCATGAGGGGGAGGGGCTTTGGAGAGATGAAGGGCACTGTTGGAGGGTAGCAGTGAGGGAATCCAAGGAGGAGGTCATTGGGGGAGATACGGAGAGATGAGGGGCACTGGTGGAGGGTGGTAGTGAGGGAGTCTGAGGAGGAGGTCATGAGGGGGAGGGGCTACAGAGAGATGGAGTGCACTGTTGGAGGATGGTAGTAAAGGTATCTACAGAGAAATAGGTTAGTGGTGGGGTGCCAATAAATAACTCTCCACATGCTCTGTATACACACAGAAGCAATCCTTTTATCTTGGTGACTGTTTGCAAGTAGATATGATGTAATCTATGGCTTGTAGACTACCTCCAGAAGCGATAAATTGGGCTGGTAGTGGCCCACCTGAAAGCACCCTTGGCTCACCCAAATAAAAATACCTGGAGCCGGGCCTGCCACAAGCCATACAAATGGTACATTTCAGGTTTTTCTTGTCAATTCGCTCCCTGACAGAAGTCACTACTAAAGACCCGATTCAACTGTACTCATAGATTTGACCTTGGAAGGTTGAAAGTCTAAGATGACGCTGCTGAGAGATTCAAACTTCTGATATTCAAATTACACACAGATCTCTATTACATGCACACAAACCCACTGAACATATCTAGCGATCACCTCCTGCACACTGATGGTACCTGGTTCTAGGCCGTTTCTGGGGCCCAAGGTCACGACACGGGCTGAGAGAGATCGTCATGGGTGCGCTGAGAGTAGATAAAGTGATCCTCCTAGCTCTTTGTGTGTGCACTAGTGTTTGTGTGGGCCTGTATATGTTTTGCCGACTTCAAAGAGAATGCTTGCCGCTTATGCTGCCTGCATCACTTTCTTCGCTTGGTCTTCAGACTAGGGGCCCGATGTAGGTAGGCCGTTACCGATCGGTAACGGCCGAAAATACCGATTTAGGGCCCTTACCGATCGGTATACTGGCATCGAGATGTAGGGCTTAAAAAAAAGTACAAATCGGAGCGAAAACCGAATCGGAATGATTACCGAATGTAAAAGAATCCGATACGTACATACCGAAAATCGGATACAGTACGATTCGGTAACACACCGAATCGGATGCAAACACCGAATCGCTGCATGTACCGAATCGGTAGTGACACCGAATCGGACATAAGCCGATTCGTTGCAAGTACCGAATCGGTAGTGACACCGAATCGGACATAAGCCGATTCGGTGCATGTACCGATTCGGTAGTGACACCGATTCGGACATAAGCCGATTCGGTGCATGTACCGAATCGATATTGACACCGATTCGGACATAAGCCGATTCGGTCCATGTACCGATTCGGTAGAGACACCGAATCGGACAGAAGGCAAATCGGAGAACCTACCAATTCGGTAGAATCACCGATCGGGAAAATCCCCGCTTCGGACAGATGGGGAGATGTAGGGAGGCACAGAAACACCGAATTTGGCTCAAAATCGGTAGAATCCACTCGGCAATTACCATGGATTACGATCAGGTGGTAACCAACTCCAACCCATAAAAACAGCCCCAAAATGCATTGCAACTTGCAGGATGGCAGCTTTTTATGTCATAGCGAGGCGGCTACGGCTACAGCAGCAAGGAGAGAGGGAATGGCAAAGAGAGGAGCAGGTATACAGACAGCGTATCACCCTGGTCATGCTGACAGATGCAGAGATCCTACAGCGGTACAGGCTGGACTCAGAGACCATCACAGACCTCATTAGGGACCTCCAACCCCTGTTGCAGCACCCCACCCCAAGGGCACACGCAATCCCTGTGCAGGTGCAGGTGCTATGCTGCCTACACCTGCTGGCGTCTGGCAGCTATCAAAATGTAGTCGCTGTGGCAGGAGGGGTGACCCAGAGCAGCCTGTCAAGGTTCTTCCACAAGTTCCTTGATGCCATGATCCAGAGGATGGCCCACTACATTTCCTTCCCTGCAACCCAGGCAGAACTGGTACAGACCAAAGCAGACTTCTACCAGATGGCAAGATTCCCCCACATCATTGGCTGCATAGACGGCACACACATTCCGATTTGCCCACCATCTGACACAGAATACATCTACCGCAATCGGAAGTCCACTCACACCATCAACGTACAGGTGATCTGCAATGCGAAATGCACCATCACAGACCTGGTAGCAAAATTTCCGGGTAGTACCCACGACTCCTACATTTTCCAACAGAGCGGCATCTATGCACGGCTGATGGCTGGGGAATTTGGAGAAGGATACCTCCTAGGTGAGACACATCATCAGCCCCCCATAACCAAAAACAGCAAAGTGAAATACATGTATGCATGTAAGTAATTTTACCCCTTTTCCTTCTAGGCGACAGTGCATATGCCCTCCGCTCTTTCATTCTCACCCCCTACCTCAACCCCTCTACACCCAGCCAAAGGAGGTATAACCGTGCCCACAAAAGCACCAGGAATGTTGTGGAAAGGACATTCGGCATCTGGAAAAGCAGGTTTAGATGCCTGCACAAGAGTGGAGGTGCAAGGCAGTACACCCCCATCACCTGTTGCAAAATCATAGCTGTCTGTGCAATGTTACACAACCTTGCGGTGAAGAAGGGCACTGAGGTGGAGTTGAGTGACTACGAGGACCATGATGACGACGAAGCTGTGCCACTAACACAGCCAGCTGGGGTGTGTACGCCAAGTGATGGCAGATATAGACGTGAGGAGATAACAGCAAACTATTTCTGAGTGAGTACAAATGCACAGACAGGTGAATGGTTGTGTTGAATAAGCAATTTTTAATACTGTTGCTACACAGTTACTGCACTGATGTGCAACAAAAAAAAGGTGTAATGTCAATGAAAACAAAAGTCTAGGGTCCAGGTTGCCTCACCCGCCCTTGCTAGGCTATTTCTTTGAGCGCTTTGCAGCCCCACTGTGGTGTCCCTCACCCCCTTCAGAATGACCAGCGGCATCTGCGGAGCGCCTGGTGCTCCTGCGTGGCTCTGACGCAGCGCTGGCCGGGCTGCTGCGGCTGCTGCTGTCCCCAGCATCCCCCAGGTCCAGGGCAGGATTTGCGGCAGTGTTAGAGATGATCAAGGCCTCCATTGCTGTCGTGATGCGGGCCATTCCCCTTGTCAACTCTGCGGTATTTTGTGCTAGACTAGACTCCATGTTGGCACCGCGCTGACAGAGTTGTGCCGTTGCTGCAGCAAGGCGGCTCAAGGAGCGGTTCTGCACCCGGGCATCCCGCCTGCGCACCACCTCTTGCTCCTCCATTCTGCCACATAACTGTGTGATGGCAGTGGTTAGCCTGGCTAAACCTGCTACTGCCTCCTTGTTGGAATCCACAAAGGCCTGAAATCCTTTCACCATTTCCCCCATCTGCAGGTTGTGCTGCAGGAGCTGGCGTTGGCATGCCATGATGGATTTCGCCTGCTGCCTTTGGATCTTCACCATATTGCCTTCGAGGCCCCGGAACACACTGGCCTCCCGTGCTGGGTCTGCAGTGGTGGGAATGGCACGGCGCCGGGTACTGCTGCTGCCCGCCTGCTGCGTGGGCTGGGGTGCCACTGGTGGGGGTGTGGTGCTGGCCGGGGCCTGAGCCCCTGCTCCCAGGACAGGGTGTACTGGAGCCACAGTGGCAGGAGCTGGTGTAGGTGGAAAGAGCTCCCTTGTCGGGGAGTTCTCTGGGGAGAACTGCAAGGAGGGTGTGTTTTGCATTTGTGGGGAGTGAAGTGCATCAAAGTCAATTTCCAGGTCTCCCTCAATATCCAGCCCTATGGTGTTTTCCTCCTCCTCCTCGGCAGCCTGACTCGTGCTCGGCCCTGCGAGTGCAGTGGTAGATGGTGCTGCTGCCTCCTTTGGCAGTGTTTGTCCGCCTGATGGTGCCCCTGGGTACAAAGAAGCATTTGTAAATAGAGTGCCGATGTATTACAGTCAGTACAATTAAAGCATTCCACATGTCCTAGCATCTCCGTAGAATGTGTTCCACTGTTTCATGTCTTGTGATTCTGCACTGCCATATTTTGATACCTACTGCTGACTGGATGTACCATGATGCTTGTCTCTTGTATGTTGGTTACAGTACTGTGCTGGGGTTTGGCTATGCATTGTGTCTAATGGGGAGGTGTCTGGTAGGGTGTGTCCTGATGCGCATGCCTCTTACCTGTAGCTGTAGCTCTGGCTGAGCTGTCCAGGGTCCCAATTCCGGTCACGCTCTCCCTCTCAATGGTGCTGGAGACCAGTTCCTCCAGCTCGGTGAGGGGTGGCGCCGGGTTCCTGCCACCACCAGTGACTCCAGCCTGCTTCTGGATCTCTGCCATCTTCCGTTTGGTCAGGCTGCGGATGTCGTAGAAGCGCTTCTTCAGCTCATCCAGGGACCTGGGGGTGACACCCACAGCGTTGACCTTCTGGCCGATTTCGCTCCAGAGCCTCCTCTTGGTGCTTTCTGGCACATTGAGGGACAGCTTTCCGAATAGCTGCCGGTGCACCCTCACCACCTCCTCAACCAACACCTGCAGCTCGGTGCTGCTGAACTTAGGCTTTCTCTTCTGGCTGGACTTCTGGCTCTCACTCTGGTTTGTCATCTTGCTCTGAACAGTTCACTACCTCCTACTCCCACTGCTGCTAACTGTGACTGCTCAGCTCAGGCTGGCTCTCCAGAAAGTTCTTAATTGGCTGCACCTGCCAGGGTTGCCACTCCCTGTTTGGGAGGGGAAGGGGGAGCCACCTCATTGGCTGAAGCGGCTTTTACCGAATCGGCTATCTCCGAATCGGATATTACCGATTCGGTGAAATCCGAATCGGTATCATCCGAATCGGATACAGCCGATTCGGTTTCTTCAATGCATTCCTATGGGCTTTTTGGCCATGGGTGTGTTTTCATACCTCCGATTCGGTAATTGCCGAATCTGATTTTTCCGACTCGGCTAATTCCGATTCGGTGGTAGCCGATTCGGCTAGTTCCGATTCGGTGGTAGGCGATTCGGTACTTTCCGATTCGGTCCATGCAGATTCGGTACGTACCGATTCACATTACCGATGCCGACCGATTCCCTATTATTTCGCTGTTTGTTTCCTACATCTCGTTTTCCGATTTCAGAATACCGATTCGGCCCGCCTCGGTATTTTGGAATCGGAAATTCCCTTTTACCTACATCGGGCCCTTAGCTCCTACCCAGCACCTTGCCACTCTCTCACTGTTTTCGCTCTGAAAGCATTATGCTTTTTTTCTCTCCCATGTGTCACATTTCCACCACTTTCTCCTCCATTATTTAAAACACAGTCTAAAAAAAAAAAAGATTTCAAGCTCTTTGTCATAGTCTCGCTTTGACAGTACATTTCTACACAGAGCTCAAATATATGGCTTCAAGGCGCTCAAAAACGCTAAAGCTGATAATAATAGCGCATCAACACTCTAGTGGGGACACTGGGGGCAACAAAAGGGAGGAAGGGGTTACGGTTGAGTGCATAGTGGGAGAGTAACTCAGTGAGGGAAACGGAGACAGGCAACCCTAAAAAATGCCGATTGTTTTAGAGAGAGGAGTTTGCATAACATCCAGATCTGCCGACTTCGGAATTGGGGAAACGGGTACAGGTCGGCCCCATGTCTATATGAACAATTTAAATAAAAGAATGGCGAAAGCTGTAAACAAACGCCTTAGGTTTATTAGCAATACAGGCAATCAGACGGGTAAATGCTTAAAGTTGACATTTCAAACACATGGGCAGAACAAAATAAACGAGAGACAACCTGGAACACTGAACCAGAAGTGGGTGCATTGAATGCTTAGGATGCAAACAAAAGCGTGCGCTACAAGTGCAGTGGGCATATTAGATAGTGGTAGTTTTAATAGGTAAAAGAAGAATAAAGCTGTGCTCTTCCAGGTTGAACCAAAAATGTATAACAAAGAATTACTGTTTTATGAGATCGTATAACCACAGTCAATCCATGTGCACTGCACATAATTGGGATGTGCCTATTGACTGTCAAGTCCGCATTTGCCTCTGTAGTGTATAAATACTGTGAAAACTAAACAAGTTAGCGGTCTGAGAGGGTGTGGCTTAACATACAGAGCTCTCGACTATGGGACTGGGATACCAGGTTCAAGTCTCGGGGTAGGCTCTCCCAGTTCCTACGAAAAATATGCCAATCAAAACACATACAATTAAACAATGGTAGTCTAAAGAATATACAGACCGGAAACAAAATTACAAATGCTGATCCGTACTGGCAATGGTTGAACTCCCTGGGGTGAAAGCATTCAGGAAGAAAAGCCCATATCAAAGTTAAAATTACAAATGCCAATCTGTACTGGCAATGTTTGAACTCCCTTCGGGTGAATGCATACAGTAAGAAAGGCCCACATCAAAGAAAAAATTACAAATGCCAATCTGCAAATGTTGATCTGTACTAATAATGGTTGAACTCCTTTTGGGTGAATGAATACAGGAAGAAAAGTCCACATCAAAGATCAAGCATTGTTGTTGGAGGGGTGAGGGGGGTAGGAGGGGAAGATTAAATGGTGGTGTGAAAGGTGCACTAATTAAACAAAACAGAACACTTAACACGAGCAGAGGCAGGCCAACAAAACAAAGAGTGCTCTCAAAGTATCCTAAATAACCTGGTTAGAGCACATATAACAGGGGCAGTCCTCATGGGAGGATAGAAAAGTCCATAAGGAGGGACTACTAAGCGTATTCACAAAACAAAAACAAAGATGGCATTTACAAAGGACAGTAAAAGGAACCAGTGAAAAAGATGGGCGGTGCTTGAACCTCATACTGTAGATACAACATGCCTTGAAAAAACAGCATGCATGTGCTACCTAGGAGAGACCTAAACAGCCATGCACTGTCTGTCCACCTCATAATGTGATGCAACAGTTGGGTAAAGAGAGACATCTTTCAACTCTTCTTTTACTGCAGGTCTTCTGCGAGGGAATCCTCTGGAGCTATGCTCTGCATTTAATCCTGTTTGGTTTAATTTCATTTACTGAGCCATATTCTGTCTACTCCTATGTTTTATGAGAGTACAGTTAGCATTTATCCTACTCAAATCATCGAGATAAAGCAAAAGACACACAATTGATGGAAGGAATGCAGAACAAATCAAAACATTCACCCCCAGTCAAGAGATCTGGGTTAAATACATCATTCTTTTGCTCACCATGCCACCGCCAGTTTAGACCTGGCCATATGCAAATCAGTGTTGACCCTGTGCCTCATGGGAACAGTCCAGCCAGAACTGCCAAGCCAGGTCCTCCCTGGACCGGAAACAAGCATCCTAGGACTGGTTTCGGAGTTTCACCCCTCTTCAGCCAGGATAGCTTGATTCCAGTGGCACAGTGAGCCCAGGACACACGTCTGGGCATAGCTGGCGCACTTAGGGCGAGAAAGCAAAAGACACAGAATGGATGTACGGAATGCAGAACAAATTAAAACATTCACCCCCAGTCAAGAGATCTGGGTTAAATCCATCATTCTTTTGCTCACCATGCCACCCCAGTTTAGACCTGGCATATGCAAATCAGTCTTTACCCTGTGCCTCATGGGAACAGTCCAGCCCGAACTGCCAAGCCAGATCCTCCCTGGACCAGAAATAAGCATCCTAGGACCGGTTTCGGGGTTTCACCCCTCTTCAGCCAGGATAGCTTGATTCGAGTGGCACTAAGAGCCCAGGACTCATGTCTGGGCATACCTGGCGCACTTAGGGCAAGAAAGCAAAAGACACACAATTGATGGACCGAATGGTTTAATTTCATTTAGTGAGCCATATTCTGTCTACTCCTATGTTTTATGAGAGTACAGTTAGCATTTATCCTACTCAAATCGTCGAGATAAAGCAAAAGACACACAATTGATGGACGGAATGCAGAACAAATCAAAACATTCACCCCCAGTCAAGAGATGTGGGTTAAATCCATCATTGTTTTGCTCGCCATGCCACCCCAGTTTAAACCTGGCCATATGCAAATCAGTCTTGACCCTGTGCCTCATGGGAACAGTCCAGCCCGTACTGCCAAGCCAGGTCCTCCCTGGACCGGAAACAAGCCTCCTAGGACGAGTTTCGGGATTTCACTCCTCTTCAGCGAGGATAGCTTGATTCCAGTGGCACAGTGAGCCCAGGACCCACGTCTGTACATAGCTGGCGCACTTAGGGCGAGAAAGCAAAAGCCACACAATGAATGGACGGAATGCAGAACACATCAAAACATTCACCCCCAGTCAAGAGACAGGTATGCCCAGACGTGGGTCCCGTACTCTCCATGCCACTGGAAATCAAGCTATCCAGTGATAGGGAATCCACTGCAGATCTGTTTTCATTTGGCATTTTATTTTATTCTTACAGCTCCTATTTCAACAGCTTCAGTATGTAAAGCATGTGGCAAGAGTAAAATGTATATGGACGCGCTCACAGACTCACCATATCGCCGTGAGGGGAACGGCTGTCCCTAGGCTCCGCCGCGTTGTGCCGTGAGGGGAACGGCTTTCTGATCTGCTTCCACGCCGTGAGGGGAATGGCTCTTTGCATTATCCAAGCGCCGTAAGGGGAACGGCTTCGCTGCTGTGTGCATTACTGCCTACAACTCCCAGCAGCCTCCAAGGGAGCCACCTCAGCTGCGTGCCGGCAGCAGCCCTCAAAGCGCTCCCGCACCCACGCATCGCGGGACGCGCTCACAGACTCACCATATCGCCATGAGGGGAACGGCTGTCCGTAGGCTCCGCCGTGTTGTGCCGTGAGGGGAACGGCTTTCTGATCTGCCTCCACGCCATGAGGGAAACGGCTCTTTGCATTATCCAAGCGCCGTGAGGGGAACGGCTTCGCGGCTGTGTGCATTGCTGCCTACAACTCCCAGCAGCCTCCAGGGGAGCTACGCCAGCCGCGCGCCAGCAGCAGCCCTCAAAGCGCTCCCGCAACCACGCATCGCAGGACGCGCGCGGGTGTGCCCCGGGCTTAGCCCGGGCTAAGGGCGGGCCATCTGTGGCCATCAGGGGCCAGAAGAGGCCGGGCCATCCCTCTTGGTGCTGCGATGAAAGGTCCTACGATCCTGTAATCAAGGTAAAACAGCCTTTCTGAAAGAGTATCGGTGCCTCACTATTACTTCTACATAAAGCATATTTGGGGAACATGTCGACAATGAGCAAAAGGAAGGGGGTAGCCGGCACCCTGGATGATTTTCTTATAAGGGCTGAATCGTAGCTCACGTATGAGATCCAGGCAACCGAGAGACGGTTATCTTTAGACCTTGTTGGGCCTCATCCCCGTCTGTCAATCGGGGGCACAAATGACTCACCTCTGACGGATATTCCGAGAGCCACTCCCATGCCTCTGAGCCCAGACATAGAGGTAATAAATATTCGACTTGCTCCCACCCTGAACATTCAGGATTCAGAAGCCCCAGCCAGTAATACCCGAGGCAAGACAATTAGACGACGGATCCCGACTGTTTCAGCACTGGGCGGAAAGAAAAATGCCCCAAAATCCAATCAGGTGGAATACAGTTGTAAGCTAACTGACCCTACCACAGATGCCCCGAGTAACAACGTTGGCAATGGACCACTGGAGGTTAGGGTCTCTAATTCTTTTTCGACCCAGACTGAACTCCCCTCTGCCATTGGCTCTATAGCAACGGACATGAGCATTGAAATTCTGGACACCTTAATAGAAGGTTTTGAATCTACATTGGACGATTTAATGGGGGTCTTTGCTATAAAACTTGATGGCCTATGGAAAGAAATGTCTAAAATAAATGAAGTAGCAGCTAATATAAAAAGGGTTGGAGAAGGTATAATCGCGTTACAACCCATGCTGTCTGGCCGGATAACTGTCGCCGCCACCACCATACCACCCCAAGTAACGCTAGGTATCACACGCAGGGAGGGGGGGCCCCATTGTTTCCTGACAAAAACGCCACTAACACCAGTAAAAGTGCTGGGTCGTTACCAGGGGGCGTTCAAAATAATACATGCAATGAAAATGTTAACCCAAGCAGATTGCCTAAGCAGTCCCAGAGGCCAATTGATGATAGAAACAAAGCTATCCAAGTTTCTAGGGAGTCAAATACCATTGATAATTCAGATGTTTTAGATCTCCCACCAGCCTCCGCACCATACGTGCTGGTTTTAAGTGGTGTCCCTGCGCTAAAGAAGGGGCAGAGGGAGTCTTGGTTTGATTTACAAAGGAAATCTGTGGACTGGCTTCATAAGCATAAAAAGTTTGATCCATACAGAAGGGAGGACATAATCATGGCCAGAAGAGTAGGATGGGTAGGCCACTCAAATAAATGTATCAAGGGGGACTGTGTCGTCCTAAATTTTAGAAGGCCCCAGCAGGTTTGCCATCTTTTGTCCATTACTGACGAAACTTTGTATCCTCCCACTAGTATTAGTGCCCTTCCGTTGGGTTATTTTTATAAATGACTGCCAGCCATCTACAGAGACCTGAGGGCAGCTATACCCTTGACTAGTAACAATCCAGTTCTTAGCAGCCTAGACCTCCAAGATTGACCACCACAGCTCTTAGATCTTGCGATTAATAGCAATAGGCCTGTAGAAAACACACTGAAGGCACCAAATCGTACTCATGGAAAGAAAGACCCGGTAAACAGAGATAAGGAAGCTAGATTGAGCGTACTGAGCTGGAATGTGGCAGGCCTACGATCAAAACTAGACAATATTGAATGGGTAAAATTAATAAGGGAATATGATATCCTCATGTTCCAGGAAACCTGGGCCACCGAAGATTTATATATTGAGGGATACCACTGTTTCAGTGTACCATCAGTAATACCCAGGATGGGAAGGCCATCGGGAGGTTTTATTTATGGGATTTAAGGTGACAGCAGTGGGAAGTTTTAAAATAATTTCAACTAACAGCCTACATTTTCAGGCTGTATTGTATAAAAGAGGAATTCAATATTATTTGTTAAATTTCTACAATAATGACTTCAAGTCAGTTCCAAATAAAAGCTTCATAAAGCTTTTTGATTTCATCTCAGATTTAGATAGCCTATCTGATAAGGGAGTCCCTTTGGGAATTCTAGTAGGAGGTGATTTTAATGCTAAGATCAACGAAATAGGAATAGTAAAGGGCACAGCCTCTTTTGTACAATCCTTGCTTAGTAGAGGCAAAGAACTTAAAAGACTGACAAAATCCTATAATCTATCTAACGTTATGAACCTGGCAGCAGATTTTGACATGATAAATTATCCAACATATAGGACAAGGGGGTGTAGCTCCACAATAGATTATATCTTCGCATGCCCTATAATTGAAAAACAGCTGACTACTGCTGAAGTCATACCTTCTGACTTCGGGGATCATAACCCCATAAAAATAATACTACATACAACCCGTCAGCCTATTTTTCAGACCGAATGTGGGGCGGCCAATTTATCAGTCTCAACTGATAATTTAAGATTACATTGGAAGGGGGCGGATAATTTAGAAATTTTTAGGACATTGGTAAAGAGTAATATGCCACTTATTGATTTCTGCCTTTCTCTCGAAACCCCATCATTGCAGATAATTGGAGATTTCGAGAAGATCTGTGGGAGGGTTAAAATTATTTTATATAAACCTTTTAAAAAGGTGGCATCTATCCCCAGATGGTTCAATCATGATTGTTCTGAGGCGAACAGGAACCTAAGTAGGGCGCTAACTACTACCCCAAGATGTCCCATGACAGTTAAACGGGCAAGAGAGGAATATAAGGTGGCTACCAAAAACAGGGAGAATGAAGTTTTGACTGAACGTTGGGTTAAATTGTCTGATGCAGCCAACCCAAAAAATGGTAATATCTTTTGGGCGGCAGTGAGAGAAGTGCGCTCTATGGGTCAGTCACTGACGCCAATTAGTTGCAATATAGCTAGTGATGCTTGGGTGGAACGTTTTTCAACTATTTACTCTGCCCCATCTCCAAGCAACTCAATTCCTATTCTAGGCAATCCAACTCCCATAGAGATTAGCATTTCAGAGGTAATTGAAGCAATTAATCAAAGTCTAGGCAATAAAGCGCCAGGCCCTGATGGGCTGCCCATACACTTAATTAAGTGGAACCCATTTTTTTGGGCACCCTTGCTTTTGAATATTTTTAACAACCTGACGTTGGCAAAGATACCTAATACATGGGCCACAAGTATAATAGTCCTGATTTTTAGGAAGGGAGATAGATCCCTCCCGTGCAATTACCGCCCCATCTCCCTAATAGATAACACCCTCAACATTTTAGGTAGAGTCCTCTATAATAAAATCGTAGACTGGACAGAAGCTAATAATATTTAGATCCCTGTCAGCTGGGTTTCAGGGGAAAGGTAGGAACCAAGGAACAATGCCTGAACCTGAACCTAATTATTGGTAAATATGCTATCCCCACAAATCCCCAGTCTATATGGCTTTCATGGCTTTGTCCACTGCCTATGACCTAGTTAATAGGTCAAAGCTGTGGGCAATCCTCTTGGCGGGGGTCCTGGACGAAACTTTGGTGAATTTTCTGGCATTTTTGCACAGAGACCTTAAGGCCCAAGTAAGACTTGGGGTGGGTGGCGAGGTCTCGGGTTCCATTGATATTGGCAGGGGGGTCAGACAAGGATGCGTGTTGGCCCCCGTGCTTTTTATCATATATATCAATGGCCTGAATGCATCTTTGAAACTGGCCACCCAAGATGTCCCATATATTAATAAAGAACCCATCCCTGTGCTGCTTTATGCAGACGATGCAGTTCTTATAGGCCGTACAGCTAATGCACTGCGCCTCCTTGTCCAAAATTTTAATAGCTACATGAAAAATTTAGACCTGCGGGTAAATTTTAAAAAATCATTTTTAATGAGCAGCGGCCCGGGTAAGCACATTTTACGCCCGATTACCATTGATGGTCATAAGATGACTTCTGTAAAATGTTTTGTTTATTTGGGACTGGCCTCTGCTGCGAACAGCTCCTGGAGTGAGCATATAGCTCACGCCAGGAGCAAGTTCTCAAAGGCCACCAATTCGATTTTAAGTATACCTCGCCCTAAGACTACAGGTGCACTTTTAGCCGTACAGAAAATCTATAAACTTCAGTGTACATCGGTGGCCTCATACGGTGCTGAGATCTGGGGAACGGCTAACTGCTTACCTGTACAGCAGGAAGAGAATAGGTTTTGCAGGAAATTATTGAATGTTCCAATTTCTACCTCCCAATATGTATGTCACAAAGAGCTTAACATCAATTTTATAACCGATTTTATTCGGGCACGCCCGGCACTTATGTGGATTGCAGTTTGGAAGAACGAAGCAGCTTCCTTGACACAGTTGATCATCAAGGACTGCTTACGTTGCGATAAGTGTTTAGATATCCCATGGTTGAGTGGTGTGCTGGGTAGTTTGCGCAGTATAAAGATGGAAAGCATCTTTTGGGATTCCACACTCGCGGCCTCGGTCACTAAAAACGAATTGCAGAACACTCTGTACACCCTATATCAGAACAAGCGGGAGGAGGCAGAGGTTAGGAAGACAATCGTGCGCAACTATATGGCTATTGAACGATACAGTTATCCACTCCACAAATATTTGTCTATACCCATGAGCCGTTGGGAGACAAGCTTGTTGTTTCGTCTGAGAGCCGGCACAATTCGCTTTTCACTCTGCTTCCCACTTGGTTACAGCCCAAATTCTAACCTTAACTTATGCCCATGTGACGGGAGGAGTCTGCAAACTATTAGACACTTTATATTTTTCTGCAAATACTATACCAAATATTTTAAACAGTTTTTATGCTCTTATTTTAACAAAAAAAGACCAATCTGTTTGGAGGTAGCATATCGAACATTGATAGAATTAGATGATGTTGATCTTATCTTTCGTACCAGTACTTTTTTTTAAATCCGCAGTAAGGGCGCGAAGAACCATGATGGACCCTTGACATCATTACAAAAATATTCTGTAAATGGTTCTTCTTTTATATGTACTGATACGCTGTATACCTCTGCACAAGTCACTTTAGCATCTGTATATTGGATATTTTAACCATTTTTAATACATTTTTGGTTACCTGCTGTGATGTATTAGTTTTGTGTGCTTTTATGGGTACTATTGTATCCGAATAAAGTTGAACTGACTGACTGTATATGGACAATACTCACACCAGTATTTATACTGAATACATCTTACACCTGAAAAAATACGACATCTGCAAGATTTTGTCTTCTAAGACACTGAAAGACAGAAAGAAGATCGATAATGGCAATCCTAGAGGAAAAGGCATACACATCCAGCAGTGCTAGGCAGGTGCTGACATTAAAGCATGCCTCAGATAAGTCAAAATCTAATACTTCTACTCTGGCTCAAAGAACCTCTGACCCTGCTGTAAAGGGTAAGACTTGTGGTCAGCCATCAATGTCATTGAAGGACATGCAGAAACAAAGTTATCTTCCCAAGAAACATACACAAAAGATAAAAATGTCAATGCTGCAAAGCCCCGAGTTGCCCCAAAAAAGGCAAAAATTCCTGAACCAGTAATTTAATCAAATCTTGAACTATTCACAAATAGAGTGGCGATGACTATGGTCTTGGTAACATATCCTTTCACTCGGTTGACGAAGGACAAGCCAACGTGGCTAAAGCTGTCAAAGAAGCACCTGTCATCAGCAACAGCAGCATCGTAAACGGTTGCCAGCACAGAGTCGTCTATACCCAAATCTTTGACGACTTCTCTTTCATCTTCAACACCCTTGTCAACAGAGAAAATCTCCTTGTCAACATTCTGGAGCTTAATAGTGGTAGACATGCAGCTCTCAACAGTGCTCAAGAACAATCCAGTTGATGACGGATTTGCTGCAGCCCTTTCCAGTTTCCTTATTACATCCTCCTCATAAGCTATATTTGTGGTTTCTTCAGCCTTGGCAATTTTACCCCTGCTCTCTGTTCGTTTCAGTAGTACCTTCACAACCCAAAAGAAGATTTTACAATATGTGTTCTCTGGTCAGCAGGGAAATGACGGAGATGAGGAACCTGATCTTGTTTAAATTGAAGCCTCCTTTTTTGAGGAAGAGCACCAGACTGAGGCTCAAGAAGTTACATAACTACAGATCTGCACATACAATATGTGGATTAACCCTGGGCGTAGGACTACGCTTCACCCGCAGAGCGTGTGTAGTTTGCGCTACTACGTGCTACGCAAATTGCACGTAGCACAGTGCAAAGACGCATAGCGTAGAGTAGCGGGCATTTTTTGCTTGCTCGCGGTCCTCAACGTCAAGTTGGCGACAGCGAGCGAGCAAAATCAACATCCCGGCAAGACTTTTTCCTCGTTCGCGATCAGCAACATCAAGTTGCCGATCGCAAGCGTGGAAAATAAACATCCCGGCGCGATTCTCAACGCGGGGAGGTCAGGTTTCTCATTGCGAGTGGTCGCGTATGCTCGCAACCGCTCGCAATGAGAAACTACCAGTCCGTGTTGAGAAAGCTGCCGCTCGAGTACAAATCTACTTGAGCGGCAGAAAATTACCGCTTGCACTGTGCAAGATGCCGTTTGCAATGATTGCACAGTGTAGACAAGCCTCCAGCACTGGGCAATCAGAGCGAACAGTATTTTCCCTACCGCATACGCAGTTCACGTAGTTAAGCGTAGTCCGAAGTGCACTTTGGGTAGCGCCACAACGGAAATTAGGCCCAGGGTTAATGTGGATACAGAAGAGGGAAAAGACAGGGAAAGGTTTACGTTCCCAAGCACAGGTATTAAGCATAGTTATAGTTAGAATCAGTCTTTTTTGGAGTACCATTTACTGTGGCTGTTTCAGTGTTCTCTGGAACATGCTGAGTATAGAAAGCTATAGTAGTTGCCCCCCACCTTGGTGCTAATACTACGTCAATATATTATGTGGCCCTGAACCAGGGAACAAGGCTTTTGTCCTGATTTAGGCTTCAACAGAGTAAAGGCAGACAGGATGGTGGAAGACTTTATATGAACCACACTACCTTTACTCTGCCTGGCAAATTGAGAGATGTCCACTGGCACTACGGACATCTCCATACATTGGAAGGACCTGTCATCAGTGGTTCCTGGCAATGTTTTTTATTAAACTGTTGGTCCCGCACCATGCAAGTTTTCTCCTGTAGTGTGGGGATCCCTTTTTCTCTTGTTCTTCACCACCAGGTTTTGCCTGGAGGCACAGGAAAAAAAATACATAACGCTGTCCACCCTAAATTGGGCAGACGATATTATGTGCTTTCTCCGATGGCTCAGCTCTGTCGGGCTTTTGGAGGAAGGTTTATATGGACGGAGTATATTTTACTCTGACGTCATGAACCTGCCAGTTCATCAGACTCAAAAATGGGTGGACATAGACTATGGCGGAGGGGGTATTCGGACGCTATTGCGACGGAGAACCATCTCCTACAAACTCTGATTCTGGCCATTTGTCTTCATACTAAAATATGAAATCCTATTGAAGATTTGCTTATTAAGCCCATAGATGCTGTAGAATTATGATATGAAACACACAGATTTTGTTCTTAGTGTAACAGGCGCTTTTGTTTAGTAAAACAATGTAACCAGGATATAAACATTTTATGAGCACCTAATAGCTTTCAACAATACCTCTGAGCATCTTCTGTGGAATAGAGCCCTATTTTACTTACCTCTGTTGTGTGCACAGTGGGCAGATTTCACAGAGCAACTGCTAGACCTCATGGTAGGTAGGTAACTCTGGACCAATTATGTGTTTACCACTTGTCCCCTTAATCAATGTCAGGATCTCATTATAATTGACTAAAGTGTCCGTCGCCCTCTTAGAATATGCAGCTGAATCACCAGGGCTGATCTGATTTACCAGTGCTGTATATGGTTAGTGTCAGTGCCCTCTTCCATCAGCCAACAACATTGTAATTACCCCAGAGGACCAGAAAGTAATGTAATTTGTCTAGTAAAAATTAGATTGTCACACAGTTTACAAAGCGTTGTGAAACAAATGGTAGGTCTATTATCTTCTTATTCGTGACATCTTTTATCTTATGCAGATCCTCCTGTAACTCACGTTTTGCGTCAGCCAGTAATGTCGTCTGCATCACCAGGGAAATGTCCTTCTCTAACGAAAGCTGTTTTGATAGTCCATGAAGACAAAGTAAACAAATTGAGAACGCCTGAGATGGTGCAGGTAATTTTGGTCATTTAACAGCACACATTTGATATATATCTGCTGGGATTTGCTCAGAATATACTTATAGCAACAGTTTCAGTTTAGAATAATGTACACAAGTCATTGCTTTACTCAGATCATTCCCCTTGGGGAGGTAGTTCACCACACAAATAATTTTTATCAAAAGTGGGTTCAGTTCAAAATATATTTTGCTAGTCATTTTGTAACAACAAAAATGTTGGAGAGACACTTACATACAAATATCTATGCACGTTTAAAGTAACTACAACTAAAAAGTACCTAAAACAGTCATAAATGTATTCCAGTCCAGCCTTGGTGTATGTCCAGCTCCACACATGGCCTCCTCTCACAGGCAGGGTAACTTACTGCCATAGAAAACAGTGGAGGCAGGGACTTAAAGAACACCCCATACAAGTATTTTTGGATAAAATCATTTATTTTGAATTTTAAATTAGATGTATATATTTTAAATGTTAATAGTATCTTCAATTTGATTTATTTGTAAAAGCAAATGAATGAATATCGTATTAAAAAAATAATTAAACTTTTTAATTAAAAAGAATATAATTAATTAAAATTATTAAACACGTTTAAATAACTTTTAGTAAATAATAATTACATTTAAAAAGTATAGTGAGCATGGCGTTTAAATTTACTTGAAATAATAACTATAAATTAAATTACTTTATTTTATGTATTTAATTCGATAACATTTAAATTTAAGAGTTAATGTGCCGTAATAGTTTATTTGTTAAGTTATAGGTTAATATTAATTATTGTAAGTTAATTTGCATATTCATTTTACATTCAAATATTTTGTATCTTTTTTTGACTAAATATTGAACTTTATTATTTTTCTGTATACGTTAACTTAGGGATATCTCTGCCCCAGTGTCAAATATCTCTACCTACAAGTGTAAAGTTACTAATACTAACTTTACACTCCTACATCCTGTTCTAGAAGACTCCGTCCCCAGTTTGGAGGAGGGCGAGACATAAATCTGCACCTAGTAGTAAAATTACACTCAGAACGGGTGAATAGCAAAAAAATGTACGTTATTACAAGTTGCAATAGTAAACTTACATGCGACTAAATGTACACAAGTAACTTTTCGGTTTGCAGACAGGGCCCGTAATTTTTAACGCCTTCATTTTTGGGTCAGTCATGCGAAATCTGCATTGATCCCGTTTCATAAACTGTCCATTCTGTCTTTCTGTTAAATAACCACTTCCTCTCTTTACCACCATCATCATGACAGGGGGAACATTTCCAAACATTTCCACCTTGGCAGAAGATAACAAAAGATGTATGGGTCCTAAAAATTGTCAAATATGTATGCAAAATCAAATTCCGTTCATCTCCACCATTGAAGCTTTCATAAATTCGCATGCTTGAATCATTCCCTTTCGTCAGTCCGGGAATACCTGGTACTTTTAAAATAGCAATAAATAGTATTACAATTGCCATAGCCCAAACCTCAATTTAAATTAATGATCAAAATTCAGCTGCAAACCATTGGCTCTGTCCTTTTGTGAAAATGTAACTTATCTCCAGTGTCCTCGAGGAGGAATGTACCTGTGTTGCAAAGTTGCAAGGCTATTAGCAAAAACTCAGTCATTATAAATGTGCAGAAGCAGTTCTTGTTTTTCTCATGTCTTTGCATTAATAATATGTAAAATTTCTGTTGCACGAAAAATATTGTAGTAGTAAATGATCTTTATTTCGATTATACACAATAATCAAAAAAGATAAAAATCATGTGTTAAAAACAAGAAGAAAGAAGAAACACAATGGTACTTATTATAAAAGAGCACAAAAGACATGTAAAACCTTTTTTAGGCACAAACCAATTAAATTCATCCAATTTTAAAATATACATAAACGCATAAAATCCTGATTACGATAAGGACCCTGGCCTAGCAAGCACTTTATTATTACTAAGCACAAAGTATTTTATTCCAAAATAGGGCACCTTTTAAATAGCCGATGACTGCCGTCACCACCACCTGATCCTGTAAAAGTTGTAAGAATAAAAAGGCGGGGCAGTGTTGGGTGAAGCTCCTCACTTTTAAAAGTGGTAATAAGTATATTCTGCGAAGAAACTCATAGTATTTGCAAAAGAGTACCAGATGTATTTGGGTTTGGGGGGAACAATCGTCACAAGGGCAAATTAAAAGAGCATGAGGATCAAACTGGCCCGGTGGGAAGCAAATCATCGTACGGATAGTACCCATGAGAAATTTGGTAAGTAAGGATCTATCCGTAGGGGGCTTAACTGTTGTGAGATAATTTTCAGGGCTACAGACATTTTTCAACAACAGGAAAGATCTAGTAGAGTCATTCATCAGCACCCTGGCTACTATTTCCTCATTAACTTTATTAGGAAATAATTCCCTTAAAGCTCTGCGATCACTCTGTTTGATGAGATGTGTCTTATCGAAGATACCCGTGCGATCGAGGGAGTGGGCGGCCGATTTGATATAATTCATCCACTGTATCTTAAGCCCATAGGTGCAATCCATGCAGTACTCAATCACACTCCTATTGAACCACAAATTCTCATTAGCCCAAACAGAGATCCATAATATCAGTGGAGCCAGTTTGACCTGATCCTCCACGTAGTTTAGGCCCAATTCCTTGTGAATGACAAATGAGGAGCTGTTTGGGCCCACCCCCAGGAGCTTCCTACAAAATCGGTTCTCTTCCAGCTGGATTCCTTTACTCTTTTGGTACCCCCAAATATCAGCTCCATAAACCCCTAGAATCTCTAGAGGGACAAGTTAAGACTAACTGATCCCACAAGGCTTCTCTAAGCTCCGCCTTCCTCTTTGCTAGGGCACTCTAATAAGCCCTCTAAGCCTCCTTGATATTGTCTTGATTGCGAGGTAAGGTGTTAGATATGATTGGTGCGGTGCAAGTAAAAGTTTTAGTACTGCTCATTTATGTAAAACTATGCTATAATTCTATGTGTTTGCCCTGTGCAGAACATTATAAAAGACGTGCTATTTGGAGAACAGCTAATTTTATCATCTTCTTAGGCTTTCAGACTTTTCTGCTTGATGCTTAGAAAGGGTTAGATGCTCGTGATCCGTTTAATATTTAAGACTATTTACTTTTAATTTGATTGTTTACCAGATGTGCTGTGGCTACTTAATTTCTTAAAGGCACAATGCATTATTGCTATTATGATTATTTGGTTTTATACTAATTCCCTTGCTCTAATGACTTTTGCTTTCTATAATGAGAATATATTTGAATACATCTACACATAATGAGAACTAGAAAAACTTTATTGTGCAGGATTTCTTAATGGTCTTGACTCAGTGTTAAAGTTCATGATTCTCCCTTTCCTGCCCATTATCCCTCTTTATTTAATTAGGGGTGGGCATTGTGATTTGTGAGAAGTGACTGTGTTTTGCAGAATGTGCCTATATTTTGATTTGGGCTTTATGTCACGTGCAAAATGTGGCATAGTATGGTCTGTTGATGAAGGCGCATTATTAAATATTGTTGAAGATTTAATTGTCTTGACACTTTATTTTATATGGAGGTATTGGATTTTTGGGGAACTCAAGTTAGGTATAGTTTATTTGCAAGTTTATAGGTGTGGCGTTAAGGTTTTTGCGTTCAAGAGTTCCTTAATAGTCTAGTTGTGAGTGAACACTAATTAAGAGTCGAATTGTACTGTATTGTAATTGTAATTATATAGCACTTACTACCCCTGAAAAGGCATGAAAGCACTTTTCGGCAAATAGCACGCTACTCCAGAACCCAAAAAGGATTAGTGGTGAATTAGTATAAGGAAATATGAATTAACTTGAGCGGTGGACATGTGAGTCTGTTCGTTGGATTGAAATGGGGACGGGAAGGATAGAAGAGGACGAGTCTAGAAAGTGTTTATTAGGAGATCATAGTAGTAGTAGTGGGAGGGTTGGGGATGAGTAAAGGAGAGATGGAGGAGGGAAGAGTCTCTAGAAATGGATTAGGGAGATCAAAGTACTAAAATGCGGCACCGGATAAGTCTAAGGAGAGATACCTGGGCGAAGAATTTAGAAAGTTTGGGAGATCTTAGTAGTAAAATGAGGTTTGGGGTGCTGCAAGGAGGGAGAGAGGAGATCTAGTGGGGTTTGTTCTATGCACAACGGTAAGCTCTACCGATTCAAGGTTAGCGATCGCAGAAGGAAACCTAGCTCATTGTGTATGAGATATGCCCTGTAGTGATACTTCCTTCTTGTGGAGAATTTGATTTCTGGTTTGTTTCCCGGTACACAGACACGTTTAAAAGTTTATTGTTTTTTGTGTATAAGCTAATGTGTTTGAAAAGATTGTTTTGTGATTACATTGGTGCTTTATCACGTGGTGTATTGTGATGATTGAAATTACAATGGGTGCAAATCTGGGTAACTCTAAAAAGAGCCTACTGACAGACATACAACCTCACCCCCCAGTTGGGAGTCCGACTTGTGCCATTCTGGCATGCATGTTTGCTTATGGTTTAAAGAGTAACACAATCTACTGCGAATTACAAAAAGCTACAATTTCCTGAGATTGGTGCGTTTTAATTCAAGAAACTTGCTTACCTCATGAGATGTAGATTGTTTGACACAAACCCACAATGAAGACCTGTGCAGTTTAAAACATTAAATTGATGGAATGTGGTAGCCAATATGAAGGTGCTTCAGAAAATGTTAAAAGATCAGATGGGTAAGGCTGTGCGTGACTGGAGGGACACTATGTTGCGGTTGATGAAAAGGGCGTGGCATATGAAGTCTAGGAATGATCCAGTTAAGGACAAATCAAAAGAAATTAAAAATAAAAATGATAAATATAGCAATTCGGATAAAAAGAATGGATTGTTGACTGTGACTAATTCGCCACATTTTAATGAGGTTGGTGAATTAAAGTTGGGTCTAGAGATTGGAATTTCAGTATGACAATTTTCACTGAGAATGGGACAGCAGTTGCTCAGAATGGTCCTTCAAAAATCAAATTGAGTTTGCAAGAAATTATAGATTCAAAAGCGGATTAAAATAGGGTTCTGAAATTGACATTTGATAAATCGGGCAATATAAATTTAGAAGCAAGCAACGTTGCATATCATGCACATGAGAACAAAAGAAGAATTCGTAAGCCAGATATAATTGAACAAACAGAAAATGAGATACGAAAAGAGACGCATACAGTTAGGAGTGAATTTAAGAAGAACTGTGGAAATGATTAGAGATTGGGAGAATGTGGAAATGTAGAGGAGTGAATGCCATTGAAAAATGAAGGAAGGAGAGCTATGAATTAATGAGTATTATTCTCTAAAACAAATTTCTACTCTGAGAGAAGTGCCAGGAGGAGCTTATGTTTATGTGCAATAGAGCAGACAGGATTTATAAACTTATATGAAAGATTTTCCAAATCTTAGAGAAGAACCTGAGTAATGGTATTCGGAAGTGGAAAGAACTGTACCTGTGTGAAGATGTTTTGAAAATAATTGGATGTATTGTTCACAATCATAGTACGAAAGATGTTTGGATTGAATATAAGGTGGTAGTGAAGTGGCCAGATCAAGAACCACATAGGGATCCACCAAGTTATAAGCCTTTACCAGTGGTGATGGAAAATATGGTAAAGTTATTAAACATTTGAATGCAAATGTTCCAATGAAACAGTTTAACTGGCTAGTAGAATGGAATGGAAGATACAGTGACAGAGGTGCTTTGGGTTTTATTTAATCTTTTGTGTTGGGTTTGCATCTGGATGTGAGTTAGCAGCTTCTGCAGAGAGTGATATGTTGGCATGCGAAGTTACTTAACAAAATCTTAGTTAATGCAAAATATTTAATGATTATTGGGAGTCTAAAAAGAAATTGTGAAAGGAGAAATTGATGTTGGCACAGACTAAATTATTTTAACAAGGAGGGCAATCATTTGGTACCTCAAGGAGGTGGGGCACAGTTGCAGGGTCCTCCTGGAGGTGGAGGTGCTTTTCGAGGTAAAAGTAGAGGTTTCAGTAATAATGTTATTAAGGGTATGGTGAGATCTGGAGCTTGCTATATTTGTGACAAAGGAGGTCATTGGAGTATTTAATATAAGCATATTACTATTTAGGGGTCGATTCTGATCTCGGTCAGAAGGGCTCCGAATTGTAATTGCCTAAACCGGTTTGGACCCTATGTTTCCAACCGAATTGTACCCTGTTCCGAACAACCAAGTACAATGCGAGGATCTCGTCAGCATCATTCGAATTGTTACCGAACCCGAACCTGTCAGTCTGTCTCGTTCAGAGCCGAATCGTGCCGCACAATGGACCCAGCTTCCGAGCGAGCGAGTACGATTCGGACAGCTGTATCGACTCGGTCTCAGCGAGACGAAATGGCTGTCGGAATCGGACTTCTGGGGCTGTAGCTGGCCCCCCTTCACCCAGGGCACTCCGAATCAGTCACGGGGGGTGCCCATGGGTCGCCCTGATACAAGCATGCACAGTGTGGCGGTCATCATGGGGTGCCCGCCACAGGGTGTAAGCTTTTCCACAACCACTCCTTTTTGCTATGGGAGCCTGTGTATGCGATCGGTATACAGGCTCCCATTGAGTTCAATGGGAGTCCGAGCGATTCGAGTCCGTCAGCGTACAGATGCATCGTTCTCATTCGGTCGGACTCTCACAGCATGATTCGCTAGGAAAGCCCTCCGGATCTGAGTCATACGGAGGGCTTTCCTAGCGACATCGGAATCTGGCCCTTAATGTAAAATTACATGATAATTGGACACAAATAGTGGCTCAAATGGACCCTATGAAATAAAATATGGTTCCTGTGGCACAAAATAGGATGAACAAGTTAACAGTCCCAGCGGCTTCAATGCAGAATGTGCAAAATGCAGGGCAGTTTTTCCGAACTATGCCTATGGCTTCACCTCTTCCACTGCAGCTACAGAATAGAAAAACAGAATGTCCACAGAATTTCCAACTTCAACAAAATGCAGTTCAAACTCAAGTGAGACAGTCAGTAATTAATTTCCATAATTTGCGACAACCTTAAGAGTTCCACAACGAACGTGTAAGGTACAGTGAGAGTGCCTGGGTGGGAAGATGACTGCATGCTTGGTGCAGTCCTAGAGGTAGGCCACAATGGCCTATTTGTAGAAGGAGTAGGTAATGGCCATCCCGTATAATTTTTTGTTGATACTGGTGCTACTCGTTCCACAATTAAACAGGTGAAAGTTTCTATTCCACCACTCTTGGAAAAAGACGTCCAAATAGAAGGTATTTCAAATAAACAAGTGTTCAAAAAGTAGTCAGCAAATGTTTAAGTAAAAATAGGTGGAGACATCAGTGAAGGTTAAATAATGATTTGTGAAACCAGTCCAGTAAATCTATTGGGTTGTGACCTGTTGAGTAAATTGAATTGTCAGTTTCAGTTTTTAACGTCTTTATTTCGAATTATTCTTCATAAAAGACATACATATGAACAAAAATACATAAAATAAAATACATTTAGTTTAACAGTCATAAGTATTTATAAACAAACTAAACAATAAAATAACGAGAAATAGTTAAAAATCTCAATTAAACGTACGTATAAAGACGTCAAGGGAATATTTAAAACATTAGAATATATATTTATATATAAAAAAAAAAAGCAGATCATCAATACTGGTCAGCCCATAATATAGTGGGCTAACATACTATTTAGGTTATTCTGGACGGAGAGCTACGAACTGACTTAACCCTTATTAACCAGGCCCACCCAAGGAATTTGGCCATTCCAATGGATAGCCATTCAGCAGTATTAGTTCTCAAAATATACAATGCTTCACTACTCACTCGGGTGTTAAGTCTAGTACATATAGGTTTTAGCCATTTGTATCGTGGTTCACGGTAAGCAGTGCATACAAATAGAAAATGACCTAATGTTTCCTTACAATCGGTACAACAGGGACAGAGGGATGACTCTGACTTCTGCCAGCCACTAGTAAAAGCCCTTAGTGGCAGTGTACCTACACGAAACTGGTGGTATAGTTTCCTATCTAATGTTTTAAGGATAACATCCCAATAGGTCTCTGTATGGGGGACTGCTTTGTGGAGCAAAAACTGGCCTGTCAAGTTCGGTTTCTCCGAAAGAGCAACGTGTTCTTCTTTTACCGTGGACCAAAAGAGAAGTTTAAAATCTTTCTTTGTGGGAAAGGTATGGGAGCCCGGTTCAGACCAAAGCAAGGGAAGACCCATTTCAATCAGAGTGTTCCTAATTAGCTTAAACCATAGTATATCACCTGCCCCCTGTTGCATTCTCACATCCTGTAGTTCTTGAGCAAACATGGCAAGTTCCGGGGTGGACCATATGCGTCTCCATAACGCCACCATCCTATAAAGGGCTTGATGTTTGATGGAATGAAAGCCCATATCCATCAAGAGTGGTAGGACTGGTGTTGAGGACGGGAGACTGACTAGATTTCGAAAGAATTTATTCTGAATCCTATCTAGGACAGCCAAGTCCACACAACCCCAAATGTCAGCCCCGTATAATATGGCTGAGCTAATTTTAGCACTATAAATTTTGAGAGCGGGCAGTACTCTTTTGGTCAAAGAACACCGCTGCTCTTTCACTAAGCAACCGGACAGGCGAGCAAATTTCAGACTAAGCGCCGCGATTTTCTCTTTCCATCTTAACCTATAATCTATTGTGACACCAAGATATGTCATTACTTCAACCTGCTCCAGACTAGACCCATTCATTGAAACATGGCCCCGCAGTGGTTTATTTTTTGTCAGGACCATGAACTTGGTTTTATTGATGTTAATTTCTAGATCGTTCTCATTACAGAAGTCTACGAATTTGTTTATAGCTACCTGTAAGCCCTTCTGTGTTTTAGCCAGTATAAGAGTATCATCTGCGAATATTAAAAGGGGAAATTTAGTCCCACCCAGTGAAGGAGCATCAGTGGGGGTATCTGAGAGGAACTTAACCACTTGGTTAATGAAGAGTATGAATAGGGTGGGGGCCAGGACACAGCCCTGTCTCACTCCACGGGTCACGGGGAAGGAATCTGTGACCTGGCCCTGACGACCCCATCTGACTCTAGCAAAATTCCCCTCATGCATCCTGATGGTAAGTTCTAGGAGTGCGGTTGGAACACCCATCCTCCTCAGAGCTGCCCACATCTTCCCTCTGGGGACCAAATCAAACGCTGATTTGAGATCCACAAATGCAGCGAATATCGTGCCACCTCTCGGGAACACAGTTTTCCAATAGATCATGACAAATCTTAATGTCTGATCAACTGTGCTTATATATGCCCTAAAACCCGCCTGCAGTGGAGACAGAATATCAGCTTCTGTCATCCATGAGTGGATTTTCCCTAGCAACATTCTGGCTATTACCTTTTGTATGGCATCAATAAGACTGATGGGTCGGTAGTTTCCCGCATCAGTTCTGTCCCCTTTTTTGTACACGGGCAAAATCTCGGCCCCTTTCCACGAGTTGGGGATCCTAGTCCCTCTGGCTATCGCATTCGCTAAAGTTGTTATGTACGGGACCCAATGCGCTTGGTCATACTTAAAAAGGTCCGCAGGGATACAATCCATACCTGGAGCTTTACCATTCTGCACTTGTTTAAGAGCAGAAATAACTTCCGTTTCAGTAAAGACAATGTGATCAAGTGAGGGCACCGCAGACTGTACACTGGCATATTCCCTAATAATAAGGGAGATCCGTTCCGTGTCACTAAACTGCGCCTCATAATGCTTGACCCATTGCTCAGCTGGGACATAGTTAACCGGGGCATGCAGATCACCTGTCCCTCCCCATTTTACAACCTCCCAGAATTTTTGTTGGTTAGTAGAGGTACTTGCCTGATATAAGTCTAACCAACGCTGTTCATCCCATTTAGTTTTTGCCTCTGTTAGTACTTTCCTGTAATTAACCCTTGCTAACCTTATTTCCACAGTTGATTTGGATTTGATAGCAATTAACAGGGAGCTATGGGCAATACGACAAGTTTTGTCATACCATTTGGTCCTAGTTTGCGCTGGGCCATTTTTCCATCCTTTTACGGGTTCAATAAAAAGAGATTTGATTTTATTAAAAAGAGACTCATGGATCGTCCCAATTTGATCAAGTGAGGTTCCTTCATCAAATATGGGTACCATCAAGTTTGTAACAGCTAAGACCTCAGTAGCAACCTTATTAATAATGGTGGGGTTGTCTAAGAACCTAGCCCATCTTACCCTTCTGCAATCATTCGTAAGACCAGCATCTGCTGTAACGATATTGGTTGCAGAATCCATATGAAAACCCTCATGCATTAATAGTTTTATTACCAGAGGATTATGATCACTTTCTGGTCTTGTGACTACTTCCATGTCCTCCAATATTTTCCAGTACTCTAATCTTATCAAAAAGTAGTCAATGCGGCTCGAGTGCTGGGAATTGTCAAATGTGACCTTTCCCATCGAATCTGATTTAGTCCTACCATTCGCTGCACGCAAATCCCATTCAAGACAAAGACCTAACCACTGCATAACAGCCTCAGTGACTTTTTTAACTGGAGGGATAGATAAGTGGGGAATATTCCAAATCTGATCAATTTCCCCATAACCCCCATTGTCAAGGTTGGGAAACGGTTCAAAAGAACAATTAAAATCTCCTGCCACCATAACACATTTGTCTCTGCTAATGTTATTCAATAAAGAATCTAATTCATCTGCCGCTCTCGCGGGCTTCCCACCTGGTTACCCTCTTGCGTAGATATTAATCAGGAAAAAGTCCTGATTGTTTTTACCAGATAGTTTCAAGGCTAGAATGTCATTACTTAAGGTGGGAAAGTCTGTTATTATGAAGGCTAGGGATTGTCTTATCCAAATAACCAGACCTCCCGAAGGACGTCCTTTCGGACCTTTACAGGCTGGTTTATAGTAATTAAGATAGCCAACCCGATAGATAGCGTCAGTTGACCAGCTTTCCTGTAAAATAATTACATCATGTAGATCCATAAAGGAACCCCAATCATCCTCTGACATTTTCCCCTTTAATCCCGCTATATTCCACGACAAGACTGTGAGGGTGTGAGTTGATTTCTCTTCCATATTGACAGTTAAATTCACAGTCTCTTCAGGGATCAACGGTCTAGGTGTACAATTTAAGTGTGTTTCCCTTGCTATCACCCCGTGTGTTATTTCACTAGACCATGTAACAGTCTCTTCCCTAGGGGCTCTCACGTTGTTTGGGGAGTAGTTCACTACAGCTCCAGACAGCCCAATGGCTAATGGTTCTTTGTCAAGTCAATCCACACCTTCCAGACCGGATAGCGGGGCAAACCGATTCGCAAGGTGGGGATAAAACATTGGGTAGATCGGGGTATCAAAATGAAATCTTCCTCTAGGCCTGTCCCTTCTAGAATGATGAAGCGGAGTTTGGGGTCTATTTGCATATAGAGCTGGATAAAAATAATGCAACGATAGCGTTTGCACGTCCCCAACTCTTCCGAATCTTGGTTCCCTACTAATAAATTCAGCCACCCATGGCTCTCTAAAGCTAATGACCACGCAATCCCCCTCGAGATCTTTCTTACCAAAACCTACCCAGTCCACCCTCCTTACATTAATGATTTCAGGATGTAGGTTGGGAGGGAGCGGGCGATTTTTGTTAAGCCAAAATGTGACCTTATTATAAAGATCCTTGTGTGTTTCCCTCTTACCATCGCTAAGGGGAGCCACGCCAGTTAAAATGATGGTGTAAGGCACTGACTCCGGAGGGAGTTTCACACATTGTTTCTTTGGGATAGGTTTGGTGTTGGGCTGGTAACTAAGAGCATGACCCTTAATGGAAATGGGGTTTTTCTGAGCCTGGGGATTTTTTATAGGCTTAAGCCTTGAGGAACTCTCCGTGATAGTTGCTTTCATGGGAACAGGGACAGTTTTTTGCTGCGTGATCTTTGAAATAGGGGGTCCCGCTTTAGAATTATTACCCCCTACCTTGCTAACCATGGTAGTAGGCTTCGGAATGATTGGGACAGAGGGGGTCAATCTTTTGGGTGCTAAGCTGGCAAGGATTCTATTGGAAGTCGCTATATTGTCTTTCACCAGCTTATCTAAGGAATCCATTTTAGAATTTAATAATCTTGTCCTTTCGAATAGCGGTAAAAGTAAAGATTTGATTAGCAACTCTATCTTAGCCAAGAATATTCCTTCTGAAATGCTAATTGTGGCGTTATGTTCCTCTAATTGAACAACCGCATTAGTGTTAAGTAGCTGTGAGAGGGATAAAATAGGGTTTCCCGGACCCTCAGATTGTTCTTCTGTGTCCGGTGAGGCTATCCTTTTGCGTTTCCCAGGATTGTGAGTAGGTGTATGTTGTGAATGGGAAAGGGAGTCCATTTGTTCAGTGCTAACATTAAGATTTGGTGAGACCGAAAGACCAGATTTCTCACTAGACTGATCTAGATGAATAATCCCACCATTTGGCAAGTTGTCGTGCACAGTATTATATGCACTTTCTTGGTTTGTCCCCACTAACTCCACAGTGAAAATCTCGGGAGCAGTTGCCAACACTGACTCTGCATTAACATCATGGCTATCTGTGGTCAACAAGGAGAGTGGGACAGGGGAGACAGCCTCATTAATTTTGCCAAGAGAAGAACGCTTGCCTGTAATAATGTCAAGCGAAAGGCGTTTTTCAGCTAAGGCGATCTCCTTCTCCAATATAGCAGTTGAACGTTTAAAAAATTGATCAATAGTCCCAGTAAAAGTACCATTGGAGGTGGAGACCTGAACTTGCCTTTCTTTGCCTGACCTTAAAGTCATTTTTAAAAGTACAAGAAACGGGATTGTCACCAACCTCAATGTTCAATCAACAAATTCGCAAAATTTGTTCTTCCAAATATAAGGACTCAACCGTAACTTAGGTCTTTGGTTTGTTAGCAAACTTAGAAGTAACTAATAATTAATACCAAATAAAAAGCTTACAAATAGGAAGAAAACTTTAGAAAGGTGGCCCAGCCCGGCCTCCTGCGGCCCCGGACGGCCACAGACGGTCCCGCCCTTTTCCCGGGCTTCTCCCGGGACGCTCCCGCTAGCGGGTACTGGCCTTCCCTTTTGTAGATAGACCGTTGGTTTGCAGGCGGGGCGTGGTGGACAGGGAGAGCGGCCAGGTGTTGGTGGGCGGGCGCGGTGTGCAGAGGCTTCTGGTCCTAGAAGTCCTGCTCCGCGCGCTCGCAGCCCTGGTCCGGTCCACGCATACACAGTCCTGCTCCCTGGTGACACTGGAGCGCAGCGGGACCCGCGAAGCGGGTTCCGCAAGTTGTTTGAAGAAAATAGGGGTCCAGAAATGCCCTCAAACCTCGGCAGCAAACAGTCTCCGGTTATAGGCGTCCCACGGCGGTTTCTCCACTCTGCCCTTTAGTAGAGATGCAGGCGGGGCGTGGTGGACAGGGAGAGCGGCCAGGTGTTGGTGGGCGGGCGCGGTGTGCAGAGGCTTCTGGTCCTAGAAGTCCTGCTCCGCGCGCTCGCAGCCCTGGTCCGGTCCACGCATACACAGTCCTGCTCCCTGGTGACACTGGAGCGCAGCGGGACCCGCGAAGCGGGTTCCGCAAGTTGTTTGAAGAAAATAGGGGTCCAGAAATGCCCTCAAACCTCGGCAGCAAACAGTCTCCGGTTATAGGCGTCCCACGGCGGTTTCTCCACTCTGCCCTTTAGTAGAGATGCAGGCGGGGCGTGGTAGACAGGGAGAGCGGCCAGGTGTTGGTGGGCGGGCGCGGTGTGCAGAGGCTTCTGGTCCTGGAAGTCCTGCTCCGCGCGCTCGCAGCCCTGGTCCGGTCCACGCATACACAGTCCTGCTCCCTGGTGACACTGGAGCGCAAAGTTGTTTGAAGAAAATAGGGGTCCAGAAATGCCCTCAAACCTCGGCAGCAAACAGTCTCCGGTTATAGGCGTATAATTTATTGTACACCAGATGGTGTCTACAAACAAATTAAAGTTCCTGATTTTGACTTTAAGATGAAAACACAAGAAGTGAGAACTGATATATTCCTGATTCTCGTAGATGTGGACTTACCTTTATGTTTAATACACACAGTGATAAGGGAGGTTTAGGGTTGAACTGGAAAAGATGTTAGGCTCATAAAAAATGTAAAGCCAATGCAGATTACCATAAAACCAGATGCTGAGTGTCCACATATTCCCCAATATAGACTTTCCTGTGAAGCTGAGGAAGTGACTGCACCTGTGATTGAAAAGATGATGCAGCAAGGCCACCATGAGGGAGGTTTTGGGACACCCATGAAATTCACCAATAATGGGTTTGAAAAAGCCTAATGGGAAATGGAGAATAGTTCAGGATTTGAGAACATATCAATGCAATATCAGTTCCATGTTATCCAGCAGATGCAGAGTAGTTCACCGTGATTGATTTGTGTTCTGCGTTTTTCTCCATTCCTCTGCATTAGGATAGCCAGTATTTTTTTGTGTTCTGACTTAAAGATAAGGTACTGGTTTAAGAAAGAA
This sequence comes from Lissotriton helveticus, assembly GCF_964261635.1. Classification (NCBI taxonomy): domain Eukaryota; kingdom Metazoa; phylum Chordata; class Amphibia; order Caudata; family Salamandridae; genus Lissotriton; species Lissotriton helveticus. The sequence goes on from NC_136057.1 coordinate 1,359,371,216, forward strand.
TCCCACATGGGTATTCAGAGAGTCCTTCACTCTTCTCACAAGTGCTTAAAAAAGATTTGGGCCCTCATGTGTCAAGCAATTTCACAACTGGTAAGGCTTTGAGTCGTAAAATCAGAGCCTCTCCAACCACAAAATGGCATTCTGTAATTCACCAAACTCAAATAATGATTCAACAAATCTTACTGAATCACTAATTGGGTTTGGAAATAAATATAGATTCACCCATGAGTTGAGTGTGTGTTGTTTGTATTATTCAGCCCTGTGGATGTGGTAGTATGCACATGTGTGAGTTGTATGTTGTGCACTGTGCAGTGTGTTGGTGTGTCCATGCAGTCCTACCTGTTGTTTTTGTCAATTGTGAGTATGCAGTGTGTGTGACTGGCAAGTCAGTGTTGTCTTTTGTTGATCATCCATGTGTCTTGATACTGTTTGTGGAGACTGTGCAGACCTGCTGATCCACACTGCCATTGTGGTTGAATTTACTCATGCATTGCTGTCGCATTGTGCTTTATTGCCTCCAGCATGGCATGTTGTGTGTGCTGTCATACCATCTCCTATCTGTGCTTCACATGCATACCCATTGTGAGTCTGCACCCCCTCCATTTGTGTATGGTACACTCCTGTCATGTCCACTACTGACGTGCACAACACTTCACTTTGATGTCAGCTGTCCCCTTGGTTTACATGTGTGTGTGTGCCTCATCATCCCTTCATTTGTGACACTATGCTTTGTGGTGCAGTTCTTTGCCCAGGAGCAATGTGCCACTCAGGACATTTCTCCAATTAGTTATATGTGATGTTTGTGTGCTGTTTAGCAGTCATGGTTTCTCATATGCACTTCAACTGTTTGTGCTGCCCAGTCCTCTGGTCAAGTTGTTTCCACCTTGTGCATCTGTGGGTGTTATGTTGGGTGTATGTGTTTGCTGCGGTACTGCTTCACCTCCTGGGTGTGATGTTGTCTTTGTGCTGTGCTGATTAGTGTTGTGTGGGTTCATGTTGTGTCACTCATATCTGTGTAGGACTGTTATGCTTTCTGTGCACACAACTTGTTGTGCATGCAGTGTTGTGGGTGTACATTGCCATGTCATTGCCTGGTGTGCATCCCCTGATGTCCTGCTGTGTTTGCTATGTGATTTTTTTGCCTGTGCATCTGTTGTGTGTTTGATGTGACTGTGTTGTCCTGTGATGGGACACTTCTTGTTTGTGTTGTGGTATGTTGTCTGTACATTGTTCCTGACTGAGGAGGTTGTGCACTCCTGTTCTGTCTGTGCTCCCATTGCCTTTCCACAGTTTTGCTGCACAGGACATGTCTGTTCATGGGGTTCTGTGTTTGTTTCTGTTATGTGTTAGCCTGTTGTTTTTGTGCAGACATTTGTTCTAGCTTCCCTGTGTGTGTGAGCTGTTGGTGGCTACCCCTTTGGAGTGTGATCGTTTGTCTCTATATTGACTGGACATTATTGACACCCTTCTGTGCGTTTGACACTGGTGTTGTATGCTGCTGGTGTGAGGGGAGTATGTGTGTAGATTCCTACTTGTGTTTGACAGTCATGGAGTGTTTCAATGGGCCCTGTGTGTTGTGCTGCTGGCATACTCCTGTGAAGTATACATATGTGTGGCTGTTCACAGTTTCACTTCAGGGCCTTCCTTTCATCCCTGTGCCTATACATGGAATGTCTTGCTGTCTCCTTGGGTTGTTGCACCAAGCTGACTGTGGTTTGACTTCACTCTCTGTACCAGATATGTGTGCTTTGATGGGCTGAGGGTGTTGCTCTATAATCCTTGTCTTACATGTGATGTACACATGCTTGGTGGTTGTCTCCGTGGCTTTCCATTTGTGTGCACCTCACTTTGGCTTTCCTATACGTTGTGCTCCATTGCTGATGGCATGTGGTCTGTGTATGTGTGTGTGTGTGTGTGTGTGTGTGTGTGTGTGTGTGTGAGTTTGGGGTATGTCTGTGTGACTTGGCAGGCTGTGTGTCCAGTAGGATGCTTATTGTTTGTATGTGTGTGTGTTCATTTAGTGCTTGTACTCAGTTTTCTTGCCATGAGTGTAGTGTTGTTCTTGTGTGAGTGTTGCCCTGGCCCTGTGCTTGTGCTGTGTGTTCCTCTGCAGCCACTCCTGCTGTGGCTGTCTCCCTAGTTGTTTGGTGTGTGGTGCAAGGTGTGGAATCACCTGGCTAATTTTTGTGCATGGGGGTGCACAGGAGGGGCACATAGCATGTCCCTTCAAGGGGGGGCTAGTGGGCGGAGGTGTGGCCCTGTGGGCTTTGTGCCCTGCCCAAGCCTCGTGCTGGTCCTGCCTTCCGCATTGTGTGCATGTATTCCACTGTCTTCACTGCTGCAGTGACATGACCGGGACATTAGTGCACAATGTCGGAAAATGTGTGACCTGGATGCGGAGGGGTGACTTGGTGGCGGGTAGATCATGTGTGGGTACACTTGTGGATGTGTTACTGTCCCCACCAGGATGTCTGATGTGGATAGGGACCCTGTATCAGCCCATGAGTTGTGTGTTGTGGTTGTGTGCGAGGTTGTGTTATTGCGTACCTGCGGCGGCGTCTGCAAAGGTCCATGAGTTACTGGTGATGTATCAGGTACAGCACCGGAAAGACATGTAGGGCTGGGCCCATTGCGGTGGTGACCGCGTGGAAGGGACCGTGACTCTGGTTTCGCGCTCCGCTGTTAAGTTTCTGCCATCTCAGTTCCTCCCCTGAGGTGCGACTGGTTGTTTGGGGCATCCTAATTTGTGGAGCGGAGCGGTCGTCATTCGGCACGGCGGTGAGTCTCCATTGTCTCACACTGCCACGGTTGCGGGCGGACTTTGATGGCTGTTCGCGTCGCACCGCGTCAGACGGAAAATGGGCTATGTTTGGCCATACTAATATGGTGGGCGTGAGGACCGCTACTCGCGGGTGGCACTGGCCATCCTAATAGACCCCTATAAATTCTTGTAACCATAAGAGTCTAGCAGACGTAATTATATATTGCTTTTGTAAATCGCCCATCGTAACACAAAGTTAGAGAGGAAAACCTTGTCACAAATGGTGCTATTTCCTACTCATTTTCAATATTTCTTTATTCCAACACTTAGGGGCTCATTACGATGGCGGAAAAATAGCCACCGCCGAGCCTGCGATCGTTCCGCCATCGTCATGAGATTTACACCCCACCACATTATGATGGCAGTGGGTATTGCGGCGGACGGACTTTCCATCCGCCGGTTTTCTGCTGGTAGCAATCGTCGCGATTGCCTGGTGGAGTGGTCAGCATGCTCACAATGGCAGCGGAGCCTAGCAGGCTCCGCTGGCACAATTATGATGCCGGCGGAACCCAGCCTTTCCGCGGCGGTTGAACCGCCATTGAAAGGCTGGCGGAGAATGCCATTAGGGGCCTGTTGCGGGCCACCGTTGTGTTGGGGGGAGGTGTGGGTGCACTGGTACCTACATTTCACTGCACCACGTGGCAGGCACGGTGTAGTACCTGCCACGTAGTGCAGTGAAATGCACAACATTCTCTTTTTTAAATTGTGGCGGTGGTGCTGTCAGCAGCCACCGCTGCAATGTTAAAGGTGCGGAACACGACTGCAGCGGTGCGGTCCCATCATAATTGTATATGCATGACCGCTGCACGCATGGCAATCGGACCCAATCACCGCTACGGTGAGGATCCCAAAACGTGTTTTCTCCATGCAATTTCCATAGGAAACTTTAGACAAGGCTACAAGTCGAACGGCCCAAATTTGGCAGGGAGAAGGGTCTTGGTCTAGAAAGTACGGTTTTGTTTATTTGGTGTTAATCGTTTAGTACTTTTGGAGAAATATCGAAATTTACAGATATCGATATTTGCGAATTCTGCCATCTGATTGGCTGGGACGTTACGAGCACGCGCTTGCTGCTTATTGGTTGTGAGGTCTGCGAGCATTTGCAACTAGGAAGTGTTGGCCGCCATTTTGTGATTCCGTTGAAATGAGTAAGGGGAATAAAGGGCGAAAAGAGCAGGAAAGAGGAGGATAGGAGCACTGTAACCTCTGTGGGGGAGTGCAAAACAAAGTAGTCACTCCTACCGGTCTGAAAGTGCGGTGTTGCTCAGAGTGAAATGGTGATGAGATGCTGCTACACTCGGGTATGAAACCGAGAGCCTAAACTGTGAGCTCATTGCTGTAAAGTGATGTGCTCTGGTCTTTGCAGCATACGTGTACAAGTAGTGTTAGTAGGCGTTCATACCATACAGGGAGTGGGAAGCAAACTACTGACCGCTACCCTGCGTTTTTACTATACCGGAAGTGAAGTACTCAGGCCTACCGGTGTGAAGACTCAAGGGTCAAAACGAGCTGATTGCTGTAAAGTGATGGGCTCTGGGCGCTATAGCATACTGGCCGCTGTAGTATAACTGTGTAAGTAGTGTTAGTATGCGTTTATACTATACAGAGAGTGGGAAGCAAACTACTCACCCCTACTGGTCTGAAGACTCGGGTATTAAACCGTGAGCCTAAATCGTGAGCTCATTGCTGTAAAGTGATGTGCTCTGGGTGCTGTAGCATACCTGTGGAAGTAGTGTTAGTTTGCGTTTATACAATACAGAGAGTGAGAAGCGAACAACTCACCCCTACCGGTCTCAAGGCTTGTGGATAAAACCATGAGCTCATTGCTCACTTTTTTCGTGAAGCTGTTTCTACTCATCCCAGGGTCCGCGGCTCATTGAACTATGTCATCCGAAATCTGGTAGGATTTATATTTTTAGATTTCGGGCTTCCTCTGCGTTTTCAGTATTACACGTGTACAAGTAGTGTTAGTGTGTGTTTATACTAATTCTGTAGTTATGCAGTAACTAATGCATCATGGTCCCAGGCACAGCTCATACAATGTCCCGGGGTGTGCATCAGCGGGACATTTATGTTTGCCATTAGAGGGCGGGGTCATGGCTTCCACCCTGTGATAGCAAAATCCTTGTTTGCCTCATTGAAGCGAGTGGAGGAAAACCTCGTATCACTTTAATAGAGCGGATCCGGATGGTAGAAATTGAGAAAAGAAATTAAGCGGGGTCTCACCTGTTTATTTAATTGAGCCCCCTGGTGGGTAATGTTCCGGGGCCATTCCTATTATTATACTGCGGGGTCTCTGCAGCACTGGGACCTTAATCTCACATGTAAATTATGCGCGGGAGGGCACAGAGACGTGCCCTCCCGCCACCTCGCCACCTCCCCGGGTATTGCTTACTAATTGTTCGGGGTGCTTCAAGGCCAACAGAAGTCCAGGGATCGCCACCCTCCGGGGCTTTACTTAAATATGCAGGGTGGGCCTCGCCAGTCCCTGAAGCCTCGTGGTCCTAGGCAGTGCCTTATTGGTTCTGTAATCACACGGGCAGTACTCATGGTGTTATAAAGTGATACACACATAGAACCCTTGCAGTTGTAGAACTACGCAGGCTTCATTTAGGTAATTGTCTGTTGGTTTATATTTGGTATGTGCACTGCAAAATTACAAATGTTTTCCCTCATATCCTCCTATAAACAGCCGATTTTCACAATAAACTACAGAAAAGTGTCAGAAAAAAGAAGAACTATACACTCACTTCTTGATTGGTAAAAAAAAAAACCTTTATTAAAACAACACAAATAAATGGAAAGGCAGTTTAATAGAATAAAACAACAGTATAACATGAAATAAGTGGGTGGGACTACTCCGGAAGCAGCGTACAAAACCTGCAAGAAAAAAAAGAAACATAAGTATGTCTGCCATGTCCAAGAGAAAAAGAAAGGTAGTGAGAATTAAAGGAAGATAGTGAGAATGGGACAGAGAGGGAGTGGGTGGAAGGGAGAAGGGGAGGGATAGTCAAAAGAACAGAGGGAGGAGGAGACAGAGGGTCGGCCTTCTGCAACCAGCCCTCACTGTTTACCTCCTGTCACCCATGTGTCTAGGACGCTGGGGTCCGCGAGAAAGAGTGCGGTCCAGCAAGTCCTTAAAATGAAACAGATATGAATGAGGCCAGAGATTACATTAATATCTACAGCAACATCCCTTGCCTGCACCTGTGCACCCAGACTGCTTCACCCCAGCCCCTTCCCTTGCACTGTGCTCAGTTGCAGCTCCTGCACACCAAGGCTTCACTGCTCACCTGCCACCACCGGTGTGTCCAACGACGTGCCGGTGCAAGATCCGACTCCGGGGTGCCTCTCTAGGGTGGCACAGTAGGTCTCCGGTCGGGGACAGTGTCTTGATACCACGATGGAATGCCCAGGGCATCATCACGGGGTGAGTACCCGCTCCGCTCATTTTGGCGCAACCAATTCAGTGTCTGAAAAGGGAGAAATAATATAATGGTGGAAACGTCTGGAGGTAAATCAAGGTTTATTTCAAGCTTAATAGAGAACACCAGTTGAGTGCATCCTTCCTTCTTGAACTACGATCTACCAACTGTTAGTGGTAATCGTGGTTCAAAGAGTAGTTGGAGTGCACAAGAATACACAAGGTTAAATAATAATATGTTATGCCAACGTTCACATACAAAGGAACAGAGTGCATGCCAGTAGCATAATGTGCACGTGTAATGCAGTGGCGCAAGCCTGTGTGCATGTACACTTAGTAATCAGCCCACTACAGTGCCCCGAAAGCCAACGCCACATGTCTGTAGGGCAGCGCTGGCCGCTGGCTCAGGCCAATAGTACGGTCCAGCAGGTCCTTAAAATGAGACAGACATTTGACTGAATGAGGTCAGAGATCACATCATTACGCATTGCAACATCGCTTGTTCGCACCTGCGCACCCTGGCTGATGCACCCCACCCCTACCGCAGTAGCCCGCTCAATTGCAGCCCCTATGCACCCAGGCCCTACTGCTCACCTGCTGTCATTGTTGTGTGTCGAAACACAACGGTCAGCAGTGTTCACAATTCATGTGCAGTGTTGATTGCAGGATGGTGTACACCTCATGGATCCCTTTCGAAACACGACGTCCAGTAGGGTTCAATATTCATGTACAGTGTTGATTGCCAGGATGGTGTACACCTCATGGATCCCTTTTTTTATTGCGCATTGTGATATGCGAGGTGGATGTGGTCATATCACCTGAGGCAGTGTGGAAGAACTGGGACATGTGGCGTCGTTATCCTATTTATACATACGCAAAGTGGGCTGGGCTTGCGTACGCCAGGCCAGCATAGGGGTGTGAATAATTGTTCCGGGGACCTGGGTGCTGTTCAGTTCCTGCCTGGCCAGGAAGTGTACTTATGTGTGTTTCTGTTGCAGTTTTGACGTAGCAGAATGCGCAATTTACATTAATGTAGCATGTACCGGGAGGGTGGCAACTATCGCTAATGAGATGCTGTTCGAAAACATTGAATGGACAACATCACATGTAGTTGTCAAGCTTGTGGATATGCGCAGACACGCAAGTAAATGGTGTGCGGTATTATTGAAAGTGTTGCTATCGCGAAGCGCACACATGTGCTTGTGCTCAGATGGAGGGAGGATCAGCAGTGAGGCTACGTCATACATAGTGATAACGCTCATTACAGTCAAGCAATGCATGTCAAACGTGAATCTGAAAGTCTCATATATGACACATTACTATACTGGTAAAGCATGACAACAGAGCTTACAGCAACACAAATGTACACATTACTCTCTACTGTTTGTCACATGTGATCTAGGATGTGCACTCTGCCCGTGGCTGATGATACGCCTTCGAGCCACCAATACCCAGGCCGAAAGGCAGCACAATAATGTGCACACACACACACACTAGGGGCATCGTGTAACACACATTTGTTTTTGATGTAACGTTTCAGATGCATGGCCATCACACATGGAAGGCTAATGTACAGACCATGAATATTGATCAAGATGATTGTTGCATGTTGTGTGTATTATAAGATATGTGTACATACACAGCAAAAAGACTTCAAAAAAGCTCTCTAAGCAGAAGGGGTGTGTCTCATCAAACGCAGCAAAAAAAATGACTAAAATGGGTGGGGTCCTCCAACTGTTACAATGGGAAATGGTATGAACTAATCAAATGTTTTTTTTAAGGTCACATGGTAATCGCGCATCGAGGGCGCAAGGAGGCCGCACCAGACGCGATTTTGAGAAAATATATTTATCATAATATACGTTTATTACAGTTAGAAGTATATAAATTTTTAAAATATTTTAGATTATCGCTTGCTCTTATATGCACTTTAAAGTTACTTAGATATAGTTTTGAGACAAAAAAAATAATAAGGGAATGGCGTACCCGGCGCGATACCATACATCTATGACGTAACACAGGGCCTGGCAGCATGCACTAGTCGCATACGCAACGGGTAGGGGACGCAACCCCATACATACATGACGTAACGCGTGGCTTGGTACTGCGTACCAGTCAGATACCAAAGTAGCAGCTGGCGCGACCTCATACGTATATGATGTTACGCGGGACGGGGTGCCACAAACCTGTCGGAAACGAAAAGCGCATCATTGATGAGTTTAGCAATATGGCGGATAGGATTCGCGTGGTGATGGAGCTTTGTACACTACCGGTATGGGACTGCAGTTTTCTCAACAAAAAAAATATGTATGTATATTTTTTGGGAAAGATATAAAACATTACATAATTTTTAAAGTAAAAAAAAAGAAGGATAATAGAGTTCCAAAATATTTTTAAAAAAATGAAAAATATAGGTTTTATAAACATTAAAATATGAAATTAAAATTTAAAAAACCTTCGAAATTCACAGAAAAAACCATAGGTTTTACAGACATTATAGTTAGGAATTAGCATTTAAAAAACCTTTGAAATTCACTAAAAAAACATAGGTTTTAGGGACGTTATAGTTAGTTGGACATTTGACTCATATAAAACCAGAGAAATGTGCCTGTTATAGTTAGTTGAGCTAACTATAACGAGCGCGCCCGCAATGCACTGCTGATGATGTGACATATTACATCACTCATGACATGGTCAGTGACATCACTCATGACATCACTCATGACATCATCCACGTGATAATCTGATGCACATACTGATGCCCTAATATAAACTTTTATACACCCATTCTAAAATGCAGACTACTATTTTTGAAACCATACACACAAGAATGCCATCTACTACATACCACTCACTATTTCCTAGGTCTACACACACATCCAGTCACTTATACATGTTATTACTCATCAATACAGGACTATAATATGCACTCATACATCTATACATGCAGTCACACTCCGCCACTCATCCGTAGAGTTACTCACACACCTAGTCAGTAATGCAAAGATTCAATCACATACCCATTTACTTATGTGTACAGTTATACACACCAACTCCGTTATTTATAGACATATCACATCACTTATTTATACAGATACTAATACATATTTACTGTCTTATACAATCACTGATAGAAGCAGACACTTATTTATACACCCACTCTTCAAATAACACTCACACGTATAGTCATTTATATACTCCAAAACTCACATATAGTGCCTTAAAACATATGTAGTTGGTCACAGATATACCACTGAGACATTCATTCACTCATCAACACACCCATACACACACTAACTCACCCATACAGCCCTTCCAAGATGCAGTCTTTAGAATCCATATAACCAGTGAATCACCCACTCAGACATCTATGCACAGACTCATACACCCCCCACCCAGCCATACAGACACTCAGAGACCCACTCAGACAACAAATCAATAACCCATATAGACACTCATGTAGCTATTCAGCAACCCATGCAGTTGCTTACACAGCAACTGAGAGACTAATAGAGACTTTCTGTCAGGCTCTCTCTCATCTGGTCTCTTCGGGGCTGTGCTGAAATGCCTATACCTTCCCCCACATAACGTCCCCAGAGTTTGAAGTACAAACACAGACTGCTAAGGTAGTCCAGCGAGGGGAGGAAAAGAAGGGGACAGCAGTGAAGGAGATCTGTAATGACATACAACAGAGGTTTAGAAGACACCCCATGGCCTTCCTAATACTGACCCACCCACGTTTTACTCCTATAATGCAACACACTCAATAATCACCCTCATACCTGTAAAGGAAAATACAGAAGACTAAATCCTAGGAGTTGCGAAATGAGGTGGTACCAGAGACTTTAACCAACTGTAAAGGGAGACAGAAAGACATACAGTGAAACCCTTCTCTCAGTGTGGGTTATGCTATTTCTAAGGATGTTTCATAACATACCAAGAATACGAATATACACACATCAGTGGTTAGACAAATCCCTCTGACTTGATACCCCTCACTCGTCTCTCCTGCTTGGGTAAAAGATAGAAAACGTTGTGGAGAGAAAATCATAAAGAAACAGCAGACATCGTTAATGGATTCTTAACGTAGTCTGCAAAGGTTTTTCAAGGATACCACGGGCGTCCTACCATTCACGGTCTAGGAAAACAGGCCACCGTTATCTGCTCGGAAATAAAGCCTTCACGGCAGTTCTTAAGGTAGGGTCAAGTCGCTGGATACCTTCCTAATGGTTCAGTTCCCCCACAAGGTGAAGATGAGCGCCCGTCTATTCCTACGGGTGGGTGTTGCTCTCTCAGCCGAGAGAGGACAAGAAATGTTTGTTACACCACGCAAGACGCGCGGTCAGAAACAGACCTTCGATGGTTTCTCACCGATGCTCTAAACAAAGTACAAGACTACGGAGGGGTGGATCACCCAGTCTCTTACCGCTATACCAGCATACCGACCCACCCAAGTTCTGGCAAGAATTATCGGCACCGCCGGCATCGTCTTTATTTCCTGGTAATACGCGCCGTGCGTCACGAACGTGACGTGCCTCCCAGCTTGCTGGGAATTGTAGTTTGTTCCCGTTCTGAGCCTCCGTGTGATTGCTAGCCGGGGCAGCGATCCGCGATCCTTGCAGACTCTGACACTTTCACACAGTTTAGTCACTAACCCACACATTCAGTGAGACACGTTCAATCACTCACTTATACAGTCAGTCATGCACCTACTAAATAATCCCTTCAGGCACTTGTAAATGCATTCATTCTTCAATACACCTTGCCATAGATATATATGAAAAATATTTAAACTTTACAGAAACACACATTCACTGGATGATGTCATGAGTGATGTTATCAGTGATGGCATTTGAGATGTCATCAGTGATGTCACTGACCATGTCATGAGTGATGTAATATGTGACATCATCAGCAGTGCATTGCGGGCGCGTGAGTTATAGTTAGCTCAACTAACTATAACAGGCAAATTTCTCTGGTTTTATATGAGTCAAATGTCCAACTAACTATAACGTCCCTGAAACCTATTTTTTTGTGTGAGTTTCAAAGGTTTTTTAAATGCTAATTCCTAACTATTACATCTGTAAAATCTGTTTTTTTCAGTGAATATTTATATATATATATATATATATATATATATTCAGAAAATTGCCATTCACAGCCGCTTCACACCGAATAACGAAAGAGCAGAACCACCAAGTAAGTGCCAGTTTCAGTGATTTATTTGTGCCAATTTGCCAGCCTGCAATCCACATATATATATATATATAACTCCTTACTGAACTCCAAATGTTGTCTACTTTTCAAACATGTATAGCTTTCCTGGATCACCAATGGGGTTTACACTGGTTTCTATCACAAGCTGGGAATATGTAGAAAGCACAAAAAATTAGCGCTACCTATTTAAAAAATGCCAAAAGTGTGGGGAAAAAATTGATTTTTTGATTCAGCTCAGCATATTCCTGAGAAGATTGGGACTTCAGCACTACAAACCTTTTGGTTGGCGTCATTTTTAGGAAAAAACTGACTTTTTTGCTGCGCAATTCTTTCCTATTTTTCTCGAAAACTCAAAATGTAGCTATATTTTGACTATTTTCTCGGTCCCATCCAGGGGAATCCATAAACCCTGGGTACCTTTAGAATCCCCAGGTTGTTGGAAAAGGGACACAAATTTGGCATTGATACCTTAAGTGGAAAAAAGTTATGCAGGCCTAAGCGCAAAGCAACGCAAATAGCCGAAAAAAGGTCTCACGCTGAGGGGGAAAATCCTCAGCAGTTAAGGGGTTAAAGGCACATTGCATAATTACAATGATTATGATTTGGTTTTGAGCTAATTCCCTTGACTCTAACGACTTACTTACTGTAATGATACTATTGTTTTAATAAATCTAGAAATGTTGAGACCTGGAAATGGCTTCTTGTGCATGTTTTCTTACCAGTATTGACTTAAGAGTTAAAATTCAGGATTCTCACTTTCCTGCCCATGGACCCTCCTTAACTAGTTAGGGGTGGAGCGTTGACACCTACTGGTTAGGAAAGTTGTCAGGTGAGGCACCACCAACTATCTCTTTACTGAGGTGGTGCCTTTAGGCCTACACATGACCCCATGTGACCCAGGCCATACATAAAACCACCTCGCCCTGTGACCCTATGTAAAATATATATTCCAGTTTCATAGCTTGCGCCTGGGCTATTTCAAAGACAAATAATCTTCAGAGGATATGGTGTCCATGAGAACAAACAATATCAGAGGTATGCCGCCTTTTCTCCTTCACTGTTGTTTGTAACAAAGCAAGTAAAGAAATGTTCACCCTTTTCCTTAAAGTCTCAGCCAAAACCAGAGTCTTTCGCAGCGACAAAAAAAATTATATATTGTCTAAACTGATGTTGAAAAACAATATAACAGATCAGAGCAACCGCCATTCTTAGCATTTCTTTTAGTAGCGGGCCTTCTAACATCCAGTAAAGCTGTGAAAACTGCATAGAGAAGTGAGACCGGTGCTTAATTTGCAAAAACAAACATTATTGCTAGGGCAATTTCTTGCGTAGCCACTGCAGCTTGCACCACCAACGGTCAATGGTAGGGCTGCCACATTCCAGTGCAGACACCACCTGCTAACCCCCAAACTCCTGCGAATATGACATTTATTATTAATTAAGGTCACCTAAAGATGTAAGAATGACCTAGGAGCACTGATAGTATTTGCTTAATGTATATTGAATTGTTAAAAATGCTGCAGATGTGCTGTGTTTAAATATGTACAGAGAACATGCCATTATTTGGGGGAATATAAAGATATGATGGTGTTATGAAATAAGTGCTGGTGCTGAATTGCGATTCTCCTATTTACATGACCAGAGAATCTGGATTTCATTAAAGACACGGAGGCTAACATTATGCATACAACTTTTAATGCAGTCCAAGCATAGCCGCATATGTCACAAAGCAAAAGTTCCAACTTAGAATACATATGAATCAACAATAGCATGAATCACTAGGCAATCAGCCTCTTTTAAATGTGGTGACAATGAAAAAGGAAAAGTCCAAACAAATCCAATGAAACATCAAACTTGAAGAAGGATGACGGAAGAATACACCATCCACGATTGATCCACAGGTGTGAAATCAAGAAGACAAGTTATCTGCAAGGCAAAGAAAGGTTGTTAATAAATCCCAATAAAAGTATTAAGGACAAGAATAATAAACAATCATCTAAATAACAATTCCTGACAAAGGAAAGGATGCAAGTAATCCTGCAAAGGAAAATAATGTTTGTTTGTAAGTAAAAAATTCAAATAAGCATATCATAACATATATTATATATATATTATATCATTTAATCAACCACCCAGGGAAGGGTGGGAGGGATAATGTTAGCCTCCGTGTCTTTAATGAAATCCAGATTCTCTGGTCATGTAAACAGGAGAATCGCAATTTCATTACAAGACCGGAGGCTACCATTATGCATGTTGGTAGCCATGTAAATCAACATCAGACATGTGAGAAACAGGTTTGCAATAATGATGAGCAAAGGTTCTAGAATTAGACCAATCAGCAGCCTTTAGAATATCATCTAACTTACCACCTGAGCAGAATGACTTACTGGCCATTGCGCCTCTAATAGAATGTGGTTTAAAAATATTCAGATTGATTCCAGGAAGTTTCATGACTGTTTTAACCCATCCAGCAATAGAGCTAGAAGAAATTCCTTTATGGGGTTTAACAAAAGAGAGGAGTAACTGAGATACATTCAAAGGACGAAGAGAGTTCATTCTCACATCATATTCTTTCATACATTGAACAACACAGAGTTTAGTGCAAGTATCAAAACGAGGATAGAAAATAGAATCTGACATGGTTTTAGTTCTTTTATGTATTTCAAATTTGACTCCAAACATATCGTAAGATCTAAAAGAAATATCTAGAGCTTTAACATCAGAGACTCTAATGCATGAAATTAAGCAAAGAGGAGTAGCTAATTTGATAGAAAGATTCTTCCTGCTGAGAAGAGAATTAACTGGCCAAGAACAAAAAAGGTCAAGAATTAAATTAACATCCCAAAGAGATTGATAGCTAGGTTGAGGAGGTCTTCTAAGTCTGATACTTTTAAGTATTCTACAAATATTAGGATTTTTACCTACCGTTTTATTGTTAATTAGAGAATGTCCTGCAGAAATAGCAGATCTAAAACAATTGAGAGATCTGTAACTTGAACCTCTATCGAATTGTTCTCCAAGAAAATTAACTATATCAACAATAGGTGCCTCCACGGGATCCAAGTCCCTTTCCAAGCACCAACGTGACCAGACTTTCCAAATGTTGTTGTACCCGTAATGTGTTCCAGGGGCCCATGACTCTCCTAGGAGAGTTGAAGCTGTTGACGAGAGTCTAGCGAGATCGTTAGACTTGGGATGGCCAAAAAGGAGTTACTAGGACAATTGAGGATCGTTCTTGTCTCACTTTCTGAAGGAGTCTCTGGATCATTGCAAATGGAGGGAAGGCATAAGCGTTGATCCCTACCCAAGGTTGGAGAAAGGCATTCACTGCTGGAGCACCAGGATCGGGCATCCAGCTGAAATAAGATATCAATTGGGTAGTCAATCTGCTCGCAAATAAATCTATTTGGGATGGGCCCCAGAAATGATTGAGGGAGTTGAAAACAGAAGTGTTGAGCTTCCAGTCGCTGTAATCCAAGATGAATCTTGAATTCCAATCTGCGCAAAGATTGGATTTCCCTGGAAGGTATTCTGCTCTCAGAGAGATTTTGTGTTCTAGGCAGAAAAACCAAAGCTTCTTTGCTAGAATGGAGAGGTCTTCTGACTTGGTCCCTCCTAGACGGTTTATGTAAGCAACGGCAGACATATTGTCCATTTTCAATATGACTGATCTTCCTTGAAGAAAGCGTTTGAAGCTCATTAGAGCATAAAGTCCTGCAGTTAATTCTAGATAATTGATGTGGTGCAGGGACTCTTGTTGGGACCAAATTCCTCCAGTGTTCTGGTTCTGTAGACAAGCACCCCAGCCATGAAGGCTGGCATCCGATTCTAGAATAAAATCTGGTGCTGAACCAAAGATCGCTCTCCCATTCCATGCATCTAGATTGTCTAACCACCATGTTAGTTCTAAGATTGCATCTGGGTTTAAGGAAATTCGATCTCCGTACCAAAGACCTGACCTGAGAGCTCTTGCTTTTATTCTCCGAAGGGCTCGATAAATCAGTGGTGCCGGAAAAATGGCCTGAATGGAGGAAGATATAAGGCCTAGAAGTCTTGCTAGTTCTCTTAGGGAGAGATTTTCTTGTTACAATACATGTCTTATCTCCTTTCTTATTTTGGCAATCTTCTTGGGAGGGAGAAGGAGAAGACATTCTGTTGTGTCTACTGTGAAGCCCAGGAACTCCATCTTCTTTGAGGGGACTAGAATGGATTTTTCCCAGTTTATGATAAAACCCAGACTTTCTAAGAGGTCTATAACTGTCTTCAGATCTTTGATGATTTGAGCATAGTCTTGAGAAAGAATCAGGATGTCGTCTAAGTAAATGATGAGACAAATCCCTTTTTCTCTTAGACATGAGGCAACTGCTCTCATTACCTTGGTGAAACACCATGGGGCAGAAGAGAGGCCGAAGGGAAGAGCCTGAAATTGAAAGAGATGGTTTTTCCAAATGAACTGAAGAAAGGGTTGGTGTTCCTTTGTCATGGGAATTGTAAAGTAGGCGTCCTTCAGATCTAATTTGACTAGCCAGTCTCCTTCTAGTAAGAGGTCTCTGAGAAGATGGATGCCCTCCATCTTGAAATGACGGTAGACAAGGAATTTGTTGAGTTCCATGAGATTTATAACCGGTCTCCAAGCCTTGTCTTTCTTTTCCACAAGGAAGAGAGTACTTATGAATGTCATAAATTCCATGGGTACCTCTAGAATTGCTCCTTTTTTTAGCATTGAGGAAATTTCTTCTTCTATGATTCTTTCTTGATCTAGTGTAAGGGGTGTCGGTCTTGGAAGAGAGTACTGTATTGGAGTCTTGGTGAAATCTATACAAAAACCTTGAACGGTGTTCAGAACCCAGGGATCTTGTGTGATAATTTTCCAATTGTGGTAAAAGAATCTTAGTCTGCCACTTACTTTTGGATTCAAAGAAAGGGAAGGGGAAGGAGTCAGCAGGTGCTCCTCGTGCTCGGAATTCTCTGGAGCGGAAACCTCTTCCTCTGAGTGGATAAAACTGTGGTTAGTTGGGTGGTTGGTACCCTCTACCAAAATTGCCTCTGTTTCTTGGGAAGGGGCATCGATTAAAGCGGCTGGAAGATTGCCCCCTTCTTCCAGCCCTTCCAAAAAGGTTGCTGTTGTAGTTAAAAACTTTTCATGTTTTGATGCGCTCTATCTAAAGCGGTAAAGGTTGATACATATGAAAACTTCTCCAAAAAGTAAACCTTTTGGATTAATGGAGGTTTCTTTTTCAGCCATATCGATTAATTTTGGACTAATTTTATTGAGGACTACTCTTCTTCTTTCACAATTAAGTCCTGCGTTGGCATTTCCTAAGAGGACAAGTGCTCTTTGGCTCCATCCTCGAATGGAGTGTGTGTCAAGAGGGGAACCATTAAGGTAACTCTCCTCAGCTGCGTCGATTATTTTAGTAAGTGGACCTAGGATGTCGAGAACTTTATCTTGGCAGAGCTTAAGCGACCTTTCCAAGCCTTTGCGTGGGTCTCTTCCTAATTTAAAAAGATAAGTAATTAGTTCCGGATCAAGGTTAGGAGTTTGACAGACTTTACCTTCAATTGAAGGTCTGGTGCATTCTGCCCTCAAAAGATTGCAAGTTTCCCTTTCTAAAGGGTTCCTAATCCATTTAGATATGAATTTAGAAACGTGCTCATGTGGAGTCCACTCTAAGCTTCTAGGATGTTTAATGTTAAAAGGGGAGAATATTTCTTCCCCTAAACGGTCCAAGATACTATCTTTAAAAGATGAAGGACCATTGTCGTCATTCAAGAGAAAGGAATCAATATCTTGATCGTCCTCATCTAGGTCAAGAATATATTCGTCAGGAAATTCTGAGCCATCAATATCACTTGGATCATTATCTAGAGCACTTTGGTGAATTGTGCCGCGAGGGACACCCATCAAATTTGTGCCGCTAAGGACACCTTTCAGATTTGTGCCGCTAAGGACACCTTTCAAATTTGTGCCGCGAGGGACACCTGAGGCAAATGAGGTGCGAGGACCTCCTGTAAAATTTGAGGTGCTAGGACCTCCCGTGCTCTCTGGGGTGTAATCAATATTATTACTTTTTTTATGCCTCTTACCCCTTTTTTCGGTGAGATCATTAATCTCAGCTATGTCCAAGTCAGATAGGTCATCATTATCATGGATCAAGGATCTCTTAGATGACATAACTTGGGAGAGAGTAGAAAAAAAACATGATCTCATCTCCTTGTGGATAAGTTTTTTGATGGCATCATTATTAAAATCAGATTCAACAGTAACACTGTGAATTGAATCAGAATCTGACTCAGACATATTTTGAATTGAAAAAATAAATATATAAGAATGTCTGAAGCTTATATAGAATTCTTAACCTTTCTCTATAAACTTTCTATATATGTACAGCCTTTTTTTTTGTATATGTTTATAGTAATCTTTTCAATATATATATATATATATCCTCTCCCTTTTTTTTAATTTTTTAATATTACCTTCAAATTAGTTTGTAAATATCAATCCTAATAGACTGATTATGGGAGGGAGGCGAGGGTAACACGGATAAATAATTAGATAAATTCACAAAGCGTCGTACCTCACAAGGTTTTGACAAAGTCTAAGGTATTGGGCACAATTATGAACGTCTGGGAGATTGTTCTGAAAATAAAAGCAGGTCACTGTGTTTTTTTAATAATTCGCGCGCGAGAGGAAATAATTATAACTTTAAAATAAAGACAACTACAGGAAAGGAAAGCGGAAGCCAACCTCCGTAAATTGGAGGTTGGCGGTCTGGGTATAAGGAGTAAAAAAGTGTTACTCTACCTTATAAGATGGTATATAAAACAGGTACATTGTATATATATATAAATATTACTCCTGTAGGGATTAAGGGGTTAATCAGTATATAGTAACAAATATAGATTAATAATAAAATACAAGTCTTAAACATGAAATTACAATATTATTAAGAGCTAAGTGAGGAGGTGACTTATCTTGCTTGGAGCCGCATTTAAAAGAGGCTGATTGCCTAGTGATTCATGCTATTGTTGATTCATAGGTATTCTAAGTTGGAACTTTTGCTTTGTGACATATGCGGCTATGCTTGGACTGCATTAAAAGTTGTATGCATAATGGTAGCCTCCGGTCTTGTAATGAAATCCCAGCAAACCCCGCACAGATTAAGCAGTTGTTAAACCCATTAATTTCTGCTGTACTGCACATGCATGGTTTCTCAATATATTGTTTGATGTCCAAGAACTTTTGTGTTACAATTGTAGATGAAAGAAACACTCATTCTGCAATTGCCATTGTAGTTTTGAAGAAAGTTTCATTCCATTTTAAGCTCAATGAACTGAATAGTTACCATAGGTTTGGGAAAATCCAGAATCCTAATAAGCATAGCTCCCGGTCCCCTCCCCCACCAATCTGTACCACAGTGGGAGAAATGATGGCTTATCTCCTTTTTAAATAAAAAAAATTACATTATTCTTCAATAAACAACATACATCATCATATACAAAGTGACAACACATACATATATGTTCAATGTCCCTATAACAATAGGAACTGTCTCTCTTCCAAAAATGTTTTATTCAAATGAATATATGTATGTTTGTCACATTGTATTTGTTGATGTATGTTGTTTTTTGTAGTTATGTACATTTTTTTAAGTATGTCTTGTTGTGACAATGAATAGATATGTGTTATGTCATTGTCATATGAAGATACACTGCTTTTTGCACCCCAGTTTGTGAGCTCTGTAAAAGAATGAATAAATAATACTTTCGAAGTCCAGTGACCGATTAATAAACTTACTGGCTAAGTTAAACAAACATCAATTCCCACATGTAACCAATTTTTCTGTTTCATTGAGTTCCTGTCCAAGTCCATGTTTGATTAGTAGGGTTAACCCCTATTGGTGTATACAGGCTTAGCTCCTTCAAACATGGAAGTAGAGCACGACAAGCACATACGTGCTGGGAATTATATAATCTCGTGGCCTGTGACTTGGCAAAAGATATCAACAAATACCTCCTCTGAAAAAAAGTTTCAAACTTGTTCTAATGGAAGAGGCTCATTCAACAGCTTCTGTGACAGTGTGTTGAGAAGAGGTTTGAAAATGAATAAAAAGGAGGGTGTGAACTTCATGAATTACTTAGAATTTGGCTAGATTCTGGATCTCGGAAGACTCAAACTAGCACACATGAAAGCAACAATTCATCACAGTCATTCAAGTTTGATTGCATGCCTCATGTAAGGATGCCACTAGAGTTTCTGCAGCATTAGATCTTTCATAGATTCACATGCTTGAATTATTCCTCGACTTCAGCCTGGACACCCTTGTCAGTTAAATGTTTAGAAAGTAGCATTTCATGTTAGCAGCTGGGGGCACCTCTGAAGGGTCTCGCCTTTCCAGTCTGCATCACCGCCTGAGAGGAGGAGCCACTGCACTCATTCACAAACAAGCATAAAATGCTCCTTCGTCTCCCGTTGCGTGAGACGCACACAGGCAAAGGGCGCGCCCGTCCTGCGCCCATCAGCACCACGAAGAGCCCGGGCATAGCTGACCGGATGCTGTTGGACTCCCTGTTCTTAAATCCATGTACGACATCATTATTTTTGTTTGCCTGTCACTTTTTGTTAACCAACTTTGTACAAGGAGAAGGTCTCAGTTATCAGTTACTTGGCTCTCTGGACTTGGATACTAGAGCTTGCGAGGATCATGGGCTATAGGCAGTGATGAATATTTTTCTTTCAATTACCTAATTGGAACCCTTGAGATCCTGATATTTTATCACTCACCTCCTCAACTATGTCTTCCTGCTTCCTCCATCACCACCTTCTTATATTGTCTACCCTAGCACCGGTTGTATGACATCACAACGCATGCTTTTACCACGCATGCCATTACAACGCAGTTTTTACAACGCAAGTCGTTACAACGACTTGCGTTGGGGGGCGTTGGATAGTGGAATAGTTTAATTTTCTATTCCAACTCCAGTCCCCGTGGATAGTAGGGAAGGTGTTGGATAGAAAATTAAGCTATTCCCTATCCTACAGCGCCCTCCAGCGCAAGTCGTTGTAATGACTTGCGTTGTAATGGTTGCGTTGTAATGGTAGTGCGGGGTAAAAGTTGCGTTGTAAAGGATGTTCCCCCTAGCACCTAGGTTCCAGGATGGTTAAGCGAAAAAGGTTAGAGGAAGATAAGTCTGCATCGTCATCATCCTCCCTTACCAAACTCACACTCGATTCCTTTCTGGCTGAAGCTGTGGGAGTTTTTGACAGGGAAATAAACCTAGCCAAGCAATCTATTTCTTTGGAGCATGGTGCTTCCTTTACTAAAATGAAGAAGGATCAAATGAACGCATCTAAATTGCCTACGGAAGTCATAGGTAAACAATGCACTGAATTTCATCAAGTGCTACCAACAAACCCTCCGGAGTTTAGCTCTCCACCTAAGAGATGCACATCAGTGAAGAGGAAAAGCCTGGTCAGGGCTACTGGGCTCGCTAAGGCTGGGGCACTTGAAGCCAATAAAGATAAAGTGAAAGGGACAGCGGCTGGGAAAACAACGGGCTATATTGATCGCTCCAGGTCAGGGCATGGGATTTGCCTCAGGGCTCCAGCATGGGATCATATATTTGACCAGATGCTTGATAAACTAAAGGCATTCATTCAAGCTTTTACAGCCCCTTTAATAGATAAAACAAGCCTTTAATCCATAGTTGCAAAACTCCCTTGTCGTGATTCCATTCTCCATACGGCTGCAGAGCATATACCGTCATCAAAGGAGGGCTCCAGGGTTTCTAAGTTACTGTATTCAGGGGAGCCAAAAGTGGGCAATAACAAAACTTTGCGGGATGGGGGCACTTGGCCTGCTCGTCTCGCAGAAAACCGGGTCGTTAGTTTAAATCATGGGACCACAGAGAGTAATTTAAATCATGGGCCTACGGAAAGCACTAAACCGCACAGTACCTACCCCTTGATGCAAATACCACCTGTCACGATCTTGTACCTGAATTCAGCCCTTATGTTGTGGTCTGGTCCTGGCTTATGTACCATATTTGTCTTCAACCAAAGAAGAAACATACTCCAACCTTAAAAATAAAGTCTGTCATTGGTTAAACAACTAACACGGACTTTGGCTTTGCAGTTTTTGACGACGTTTTGTCAGATGTGTGGGCTGGATTGGTACCTCAAGAAGGGCAGTGTCAGGGGACTGTGGGGTTGTCAACTGTAGTAATCCGGCCATTGCCGAACATCTAATTATGTCACATGCCCGTCCTACAATGGATCTTCTTGGGAATAACTGTATAACAGCTCTACCACTGGGCTTTTTCTACTGTCATCTTACCAGACCTCAGCACGCTAGCAAAGCCCTATCTCATGGGCCAATGACCAGTTCCCAAGCCGCTAGGATGGGTCTGCCTCATATTCCAATGGCTCTTGAGAGTAGAAAGTACAACCTCTGTTCTACCTTTCCCCACCTCGAACAGATTAAGTTCCATATCTGATATAGACGAACTAGACTGACTGGGGCCAGAGGTTGGGGAAACAGTTGAGGTCAATTGAATCAGGGACTCCTCAGCTGCAGTGGGATCAACTGTTACTTGTCAGACAACGCTAATATATTGGAACATCACTGGACTGCGGTCCATTGAGGAAGATCTGAATTGGCTCTCCTTTATTATTTAATACAACACCATTATGTTACAGGAAACATGGACATTGGGGGAGATTACTTGGTACGGGTTTGAAACTTGTAGTGCCCCAGCATTACGTTTGGGGGATGGAGATCTGGGGGGGTTAGCAATTATGGTGCGGATCATGAAATCTTTTACATTTATCCCAATCGTATGCAACCATCCAGGGATTCAGATTCTATGGGTATGTTCTCCAACCACATTTAATTTTGTTGCAATCAATTTTCATAATGCTGTGATGAAATTGAGCTGCCAAATTAGGCTGCTATTCAATGTTGTTGGGACACTAAAGCATAGAGCAGAGTGCAAGTTGGGCGGGTTTCTAGCAATTGTGGGGGGAATTTTATTGCAAAAATTAATTTATGTGACCCCCACCTCTGATCCTTTTGCTTAGGCAACCTTGGCAGGGCACGGTTGCATGATTGATCATAGGAAGCAAACACTCCTGAACAATCTATTGGAACTGAACCTCTGTAATTTGGCCGAAATTGGGGGATGGAAAGGTGGGGGGGGGGGGGGAGTCCAGCACCATGTATCCCTACCTTTATAGGTGGGGACAAGGTACAGCCATTGACTAATTTTTTTTATACTGTGAGCTGACCAACTGTATAGTGACGGGAGGAGCTATCTCCAGTGGTAATAGCGATCCCAGTCCTATAGAAGTGATCTTAAATTTGTCAGCAGGCCAACAACCCATCCTGCAGAAGGGAGTAACTAATCTGGCTGCCAAGGACAAAGGGCTTAGGCTTTGATGGAAGGGAATAGACATCGCCTGTGTTACAAAGGTGGTCAAACCTGAGCCTGATTATGGATGATATACTATCTGAAGATTGCTCAGCCCAGGGGTTATCACTTCTTTTGAAAAGCTTAATGGTCATATCAAATCCTCACTCATAATTGCGCCTAAATGCATAGTTGCCACTAGCCTGGGGTGGTTCGATAGGGAGTACAGGGCCGCAAACCAAAATCTGAGGGCTGTCCTGAACTCCCGACCAAGAGACTGGGATAACGTACTTAAAGCTAGGACATTAAAAGAATACAATGAAAAAGCATAAGATACCTATTAAGGAGGAAGCTTGGAATGGCCTTCTCATCTCCTATAAGGAAAATAACTCCCAAAAATGTTGCCCAATTGCCAATGAAAAACAGTACCCTAAATTAAGAGAGAGGGCCTGGGCCCAAATATTAGTACTCAGAGGTGGATTGATCATTTTAAGGATATCCACTCCTTTGAGAATCAAACACCTGATCAGTTTGAGGTTATTAGTCCTTCTTTTACCTTATTAATTAGGTTTGACCTCAAGGAGGTCATTAAAGGTATCCCCTCAAAAAAAGCCCCGGGACCGGATGGGGGTCCCCATGGATATGTAGAAAGACAACAATGATATGTGGTCTCCCAATATTACCACTGCCCTGAATGCTGACTTTTCCTGTAGGATACCTGCCTCATGGCAGCAAGCCATTATTGATCCCATATTTAAGAAGGGCCTCAGACAGGATCATGCTGTTTCAGGCCAATATCACTCCTTGACACTATAGTCAAGGTAGTGGGTTGGGTGTGCTTACACAGGATAGAGGGCTGGGTAAAGCAAAACGGTGTCTTGAGTAGAGCCCAATAAGGTTTTTCGGGAAGGCCTAGGGACACAGGGGCAATGCGTCAACCTCAATTAAATAGTGGGAAAATACACAATAGAATGGAATTTAAAAATGCCCCTATTACCTCGTTTTCATGGACACTGATCAGCGCATTTGACAGGGTCAATTGATCCAAGCTGTGGTCCACTCTTTCGTGGATTGGTATGCCGCAGTATTTGGTTGAGTTTTCCCAGGGTGAGGTTTGCCACAGATGGCAAATGTACCCCTTTGTTATCCTTGGCTTAAGGTGTCTGCCAAGGGTGTGTTGGCACCAGTTCTTTCTCTCTTACAGCTTTATGGCTTAGATTCCTTTCGCATTAGTAACTGCCGTTATTTAGTCAGCATCTAGTCCAACCCTGTGTCAGCATTGTTATATGCTGATGACACAGTTCTGAATTCCCGCACATCCAAAGGGCTTCGGGCCCTAGTTGAAAACGTTGAATCCTTTATGGATAAACTTGACTTAGACACAAACGTCACTAAGTCACACTATATGGTGTGCGGTTCGCAGCGCTCCAAGGTAAGACCAATATCCATCAAGGGAACAAACATTACTAAAATCAGTTAATTTCCCTATCCGAGTGTGATTTTTGACAGTAACAACAGTTTTGTGCCCTGCCTCTCCAGCCAATGCTCACAATTTAACAGTGCAGTGGGGGGCCTTTTCAATGTATCCACCAGAGTAGGCAGTAAACATATTACACCCTTGCTGGAAATTAACAAAATGAAATGTCTATGTGTTCTTACCTATGGTGCTGGAAGATGGAGGTATAGAGGGTGTTGCAGCCTTCAGAGGGTGGAAAATCGTTTTTGTAGGCAGCTTCTTGGTGTTGGACCGGACAGCTCACGGCATGTTATACATGAAGATTTGGGGCTTGTGGTAATGAAGAAAGATGCTTTGTAGTCCAAGTAAGTATTAAAGTAGGTTTATTCATGATAAGTAGTTATGATGTAAAGTTGAGCCGCACCAGGAACAGCCTTCCTGCTGCTCAGCTCATCCTCCAACTGACACCCTCACTCATCTATCATTCCACTGCTACCTCTCAACACCAATATTCCATCAACCCAGTCACACTGGCTGAGCAGCAGGTATAACACATTCCATTTTCTTTATACAAATGACAAAGAAGCTCTAAAAAGAATAACAATAAAAATAGTGCATGCAATAGATTACAATAAAATTATTACATGCAACACAGGGGCATCAGAAATAATGCAAGCAAATAAACATTGAAGCAAAGTGCTGATGTGAAAGCATGCAGATAACTAATGGAAACATATCATGCATGTGTACATCAAATGAAAAGATAAAGATAATAAAAGAGAATATACACACATCATCTCCTTTTTTAAGAAAACGCACACACTACCACACCACAAACACAAACTAAACCCAGATACCAAAAACAAGCTGGCTGGCCGGGCCAACAAGAAAG
The DNA here is from genome assembly GCF_964261635.1 of Lissotriton helveticus. Lineage (NCBI taxonomy): Eukaryota > Metazoa > Chordata > Amphibia > Caudata > Salamandridae > Lissotriton > Lissotriton helveticus. The sequence continues at coordinate 1,359,396,435 of NC_136057.1, forward strand.
TAGTATGAAAGACACCAAATGCAAGACGCGGTAGGGAACACTGCAAACAAGAGCAAATAAAAAAAAACAAAGAAAATGTGGAAAATCATTCCACAACAAACAAACGGCATAAACGCTGCCCTCCACCCTCAACTGTAGAGAGGGTGGTATGTGTGAAATACAACTCCACACGAAACAAATGGCATGAAAATTGCCCTACACCCGGACCCGAAGTTAGGGTGGTACGTGTGGAAAGGTGCTCCACACGGAACATGTAAAAGTGTACAACTCAACACTCAATCAAATCGTAAGGGAAGCAGCAATCACTAGGGAATCACTCACTCTTCAAAATCTGGCTTTAACTCAGCCCTTCACCCAACCCCGAAGTTAGGGTGGTACGTGTGGAAAGAGGCTCCAGAAGGAACACGTAAAAATGCACAACTACACCCAGTCAAGTGGTAAAGAAAAACAACAATAACTAGCAAAAAAACTCCTCAAGGAAACTTCAGGGCTAAAACAACAGCAACCAACCCAAAAACGCAAACACTGCGCTGCACACCTGACAAACTACACGTCTTGGGCAACACACTCTAAATACACACCTCTACACACAGCAGTAGGATAAAACAGTATGACTAAGTGTCAAGCACACAAATAAGCCGGTTTAACTTTCAGTAGAAGAACATGCTAGAAACCACACTTAAATTTGACGTTTGCTGCTGTTAGGATTAAAACAGCCGTTAGAACTAAAACACCTCCTAAACGTCGGCACATAACATCCAGTTTTTAAACAGTAGTCTTCAGGAAGGAGGATCGCTAACAATATAGTCCAAGTAAGTAATAAAATAGGTTTATTCAGGATAAGTAGTTAAAATGTAAAGTAGAGCCCCACCAGGAGCAGCCTTCCTGCTGCTCAGCCCATCCTCCAAATGACACCCTCACTCATCCCACATTCTACTACCACCTCTTACACCAACATTCCATCAACCCAGTCACACTGGCTGAGCAGCAGGTATAACAGGGCTGGATTATGTCAAGGACTCGGTGGGACTTGCCCCCCCCTTCTCTGGATCTCCATCTGGAGCGACCCAGAGACCACTTTTAATAGCGAGAATATAGAGGACTGTTTATCCTGTGATTATGGCCTAAGAATCCAGTGGCTGAAATTCTTGCAAAACTCATTGAAAGCCTTGAAGAGACCAAAGTTATATTCTAACCTATGCACTATCTTAAAAGGAGAGTCCTTCAAAATTAAAGACATGTTCTTAAAAAGGGCGGCGATCAACAGGGAAGATAGAGAGCTGATGAAGCTTAACCTGAGAGAATTGATGAGTTTATAAACAACCAATGGGATTTATTCAGCATCTGGTCAAATATATGAGCCATATGGATTAGTTACTTACCTGTAATCCTAGTTCTCTTCCAGGGGTATCCTCATCAAAGTCATAAGCACTGGAATATTCCCACCCATTTCCAGGTTGCAGCCTTGCAAATTTCTGACATTGAAACATCATGCAAGAAAGCTACTGTGGCCGCTTTTCCCCGAGTAGAGTGTGCTTTAGGAGACAACAACAAGGGTTTATGCGCCAACTGGTAAGCCAATTTTATACAGGACACTATCCATCTTGAAATGGATCTTTTGGAGGCTGGGAAAGCTGTTCTCATGGCACCATAATTCAGAAACAATTGATCCAATTTCCTTATGCCCTTGGTACCCTCCAGATAGAATTTAAGCACTCTCTTGAGGTCCAAGGAATGTAGCGATCTCTCCGCAGGAGTCGCGGGGTTTGGAATAAAGACGGTAGGGAGATTGACTGATTAATATGGAAATCAGATATAACCTTTGGCAAAAAAGGAGAGTGAGCCCTTAACACTACCCTGTTGTGGTGAAACACAGTATAAGGCTCTTTTGCACACAGCGCGTGGATCTCACTTACTCTGGGAACTGATGTTATCGCTACCAGAAAAGCGACCTTCCACGTCAGGTGCTGTAAAGAGGCATTGTGAATGGGCTCAAAAGGATGACCCATTAATCTAGACAGCACCAGATTCAACTCCCAGGGAGGAGAAGGGCTTCGAACCGGGGGATACACTTTCTTCATCCCCTGTAAGAAATCATTAACCACCTGCATTTGGAAAAAGGAAGGTTGACCGGGTGACTTTCTGTATGCCGTAATGGCTGACAAATGAACCCTGATTGAGGCATATTTCAAACCCGCTTTTGCTATAAATAGAAGGGAAGGAAGAATGACGTCTTCCTGCCCCTACCTAGGGTTAAAATGATTTTCAACACACCATAGGTAGAGCTTCTTCCATTTAAAAGTGTATGACGCTCTTGTGGAGGGTCGCTTAGCCTCTTTCAGGATATGCATGCAGTCCTGCGGCAGATGCAAGTGTCCGTATTGTGGGACCTCAGGAGCCATGCTGCCAAGTTCAGGGAGGGAAGGCTGAGATGGAGAATCCTCCCGTCCATCTTGGTCAGTAGGTCCACTCTGTACGGTAGCCTTGTGTGGGGGAGTACCGATAACTGAAGAAGGTCCGGGTACCACCACTGCCGTGGCCAGTCTGGAGCTATCAGAATCATCTTCATGTTGGATCTGATGAGCTTGGACACCACCTTCGGGATCAGAGGCAGAGGAGGAAAGGCATAGGCAAATGTCTCTGACCAATCCATCAAAAGCGCATTCCCCCTTGTCTCTGGACAATGGAATCTGGATGCGAAGGTGTGGCATCTTTTGTTTGTGTCGTCTGCAAATAAATCTATTGATGGACGACCCCGCTGTTGGAAAATGTCTGCCACCACCTCGTCGTGCAGAACCCAGTCTGGCTGATCTTCGAAGTGCCGACTGAGTGCGTCCACTTTGACATTCTGCTCTCCCGGAAGGTGCACTGCCACTATGGAGAGGTTCCGAGCCAGAAGCCAGTGCAAGTTCGCTTGAGCCTCCAGGGAGAGAGGGCGAGAGCGCGTACCACCCTGTTTGTTTAGATAATACATGGTGGTCATGTTGTCTGTTTGGATCAGGACCGAGTTTGACGTGATCGAAGGCAAAAAAGCTTTCAGAGCAAGATGGACTGCTCGTAGCTCCAACATGTTTATGTGGTAGGACTGTTCTTACGTGGACCACCGGCCCTGCATTTGGAGGCACCCCATGTGTGCCCCCATCCTTGTAGAGATCCATCCGTTATCAACGATTGCACTGGAACTGGTTGATGGAAAGGGACTCCCACCAACAGATTCTGCGGCCGAGTCCACCACTTGATGGAGGATTTCACTGCTTGGGAGAGCACGATCCGATCCTCCCAGCGCCCCGTTGCTTGGTCCCACTTGTCTTCTAGATCTTGTTGCAATGGACGCATTCTCAGCCTGGCGTTGGGGATGAGAAATATGCAGGAGGCCATTGACCCCTGCAGAGATGCCACTTGTCGGACTGCTGGGCGATCTGTCTGAAGCAGAGCCTTGCACTTCTGCTGCATTGAAGAAAGTCTCTCCTCTGAAGGAAACGGTCTTCCTTTGTTTGTATCCAGAGTCGATCCCAGATAGTGGATCGTCTGGGTGGGCTGTTGTATAGACTTCTCCATGTTGACATGAAGACCCAGTTTGTGTAGTTGCTGTAGACAGATTTGGAAATCGCTCCTTACTTGTTGAGGAAATGGCCCTTTGAGGAGCCAATCGTCTAAGTAAGGGTAGACAAATAGACCTTTTCTGTGTAGGGTGGCCGCCACCACTGCCATGCACTTGGTAAAGAGTCGCAGGGCAGACTTCAGCCTGAAGGGTAAGACCTTGTATTGATAGTGCTTGTCTACGACCACAAACCGCAGATACATGCGATGACGTGGAGCAATGGGTATATGGAAGTATGCTTCTTGGAGGTCCACCGAACACATCCAATCTCCTGCTTGCTGATGTGGACATATTTGATGAAGGGCCAACATGCAAAACATCTCCTTCACGATGACTTTGTTCAGCAGGCGGAGGTCCAGGATAGGTATGAACATGTGCTTCTGGTCTCTTTTGGGCACAAGAAAGTACCTGGAGTAGACTCCCTTCCCTCGCTGCGTGGAAGGAACCTCTTCTATGGCCTTTTTTTGCAGAAGGGTTGCCACTTCCTGCCGGAGCAACTTCAGTTGGTGAGGACGAGATCTTTTTGGAGGAATGTCCTTTGGAAGCACATGAAAACGTAGTGTGTATCCATTGCGCAGTATATTGAGCACCCAGCGATCTTTTGTGATGCTGCACCACTCTGCTAGATGATGTAAAGCACTTCCCCCCACTGGAGTGGGCAACGGCGCCAGAGGAAGCTCCTGCTCATTGCTTTCCTGCTGATCTGGCCGTGGTAGAGGACTGTTGCGGTGACCACCTCTACCTCTGTTGGATTTACGGCCCTGGTACTACGACTTGCCTTGGTTTTTTCCTTGGGATCACTGAGGGGTTTGAACCCTCTGCCGGTATCCCTTGCGCTGGTTGGGCCTGTATTGACGTTTGTACTCCTCCTTTTTCTCCAAGCCCACAGCTTTGAGGGTGTCAAGTTCCGCCTTCATCCTTCCCATTTCCTCATCTGTATGGGTGCCAAACAGAGAGGAGCCGGAAAACGGGAGATTTAGGATTCTCGGCTGTGCATCTGGCTTGAGTGCTGTCAGCCTCAACTAGGAGGATCTCCTGGCACAAACCCCATGGGCATATGAATGCGCCGATAGAGTAGTGCTGTCCGCTGCCGTACTGATCACTTGGTTGGCAACAAGTGACCCCTCGGTGATGATCTCTTCAAAGTCCTTCTGATCCTCTTTTGGCAGCTTCTCTTTGAAGCGGTCCAATGAGTCCCACAAGGACCTATCATAGCGACCTAATAAGGCTGCTGCACTGGAGACCTTTAATGATAAAGCTGCTGAGCCGCACACCTTACGTCCCCTAAAGTTCTGGGACCTACTTTCCTTATCGGGTGGAACCGATGAAGACGCAGCCACAGCATGAGTCTTCCTCACTGCCGCAATGATCACAGAGTCAACAGGCGGATCCGTCTTGAAGAAGACAGGGTCTGAGGAAGCCGGCTTGTATTTTTTTAAATTCGATCCGGTGCAGCCTTGATCGTAGCTGGTGTCAGGAAGATGACCATCACGGGTTCCAGAAGCCTAGGAACCAAGGGGAGTAATGGATGAGACGCTGCCCTCTGATGCAGAGATCATCGTTGTTGCTACCTGAGGGGCAGACATCTCGATGTTCAGCTTCTGAGCCCCTCTCTGAAGCACATCATGGTAGGTGTTGATGTCATCTATCGGAGATAACCTCGATACAGGGCTGTCCGATAGGGTAGGGGAATAATCCCTCTTCGATAATCGGGTGGAAGAAGAAGACCACTACGGTGTCCTTCTCCTTCTGCGATGGGAACTATGTCTTCGTTCCCGGGACCTGCCTGTGTGTTCCTCACGTCTTGGGGAACGTGATCTGTCCACCTCTTGCACCAACCTTTGTAAAGGCGACCTGTGGATGGGACTGGCATATTCCTGCATCCTCCGTGTTGCCCCTGTATCCTTGTCCCAGTGATGCAGGGGGAGGAGTCCTCTTGGAGACAAGTGCATAGCAGGGGAAGCCTCCCTGTGAGATGAAGACTTATGAGCAGGTCTGTTGGAACGCCCTTCTGGAGAGGCTGATCTCATGGAAGGATGTCTGGAAGAATGAGAGGAAAAAGGGTGTGACGCGGATTCCGTCACCAGAACCAAGGATCCTTCTCTGGACCTCACTGAGGTGGGCCTTGACGTCGGGTGTGCGTCTCTCGATGTCGAACCAGACCTCCTCCTCGACGTTGATCTCCGGTCTGATGTTGGAACCGGTCTCGACACTTCTCTACTCCTCGAAGTCGGATCCCTTGCAGACGACGCCTGGACATCCCTTCGTCTCGACGTCGAACGTCGACTCGACGACGAACGTCGCCATACAGATCCAGATGAAGGGGCTCTAGTCCTCGACGCCGAAGGAAATCTTGTTGACGACGGCGGAGGACTCTTCTTCCTTGACGCCGATCGTCGTCGAGAAGACGGCAGAGGGCTCTTCTTCCTCGACGCGATCGCCATTGAGACGAGGGCGGAGGGGTGTCGATCCTCGACGCCGACCGGCGTCAAGAGGACGGGGAGGAGTTCCCATCCTCGACGCCGATCGTCGCCGGGTTGAAGACGGCAGAGGACTCCTGCCCCTCGACGTCAACCGCCGATGGACTGACGGCGACGGAGGAGAGCCTGCCCTCGACGCCAAACGTCGTGCTGACCACGACGGGGGACTTTGACTCCTCTACGCCGATCATCGCCGGGTTGACGACGGCGGAGGGCTGATACTCCTCGACGTCGATCGTCGCCGAGTTGATGATGGCGGAGGGCTTCTGTTCCTCGACGCCGATCGTTGCCAGGTTGACGACGGCGGAGGATTACGAGTCTTCGATGTACCTGTATGTCGATGTGTTCTCGACGGCGAGCCCGCCGTCGATGGCCTTTTCTTGGACAAATGACCTACCGGTGGTAGATTTTTCAGCGCCGAGCCCGACGCTGAGGTCAAAGGGTGAAGGACCTTGCTTCTAGATGGCGATCTCGACCTTTTGGAACCCTTCTTCACCGGCGACCTGCCTCTTGCAGACTTTTCTGCCAGCCCAAAACCTATCCAGTATGGGGTCCAGGACACAGTTAAAGTCTCCGAGCCAAAGCAGTGGAGCCTCCAGGTCGGGGATGAGGACCTCCTGCAGGGTCAAGAAGAACCCAGGGTCATCTATGTTGGGTGCGTACAAATTCAGTATGGTAAGATTCCTGCCATCCAGCTTTGCCCGCAGGAGCAGGTACCTGCCGTGTATATCCGCCTCCACATATTGGATAGCAAATGGGATCTCGGGTGCCACCCATATCAGGACCCTCCTAACGTATGTAGAAAAGGAAGAGTGAAACATCTGTCCCCGCCACTATTTTCCCAACTTTTGGGCCCCATCGTCATCAAGGTGAGTCTCCTGGAGGCATACAATTGAAACTCCGAGCCTTCGAAGGAGGGACAGGACCCTGTGTCTCTTAGTGCATGTGCCAAGCCCCCTCACATTCCAACTTAAAAACTTGTATCCCATTGCTGGTGACGTGGCCCACCCGGGCCTACAACTCTACTCCCGGTACCACCCCGATCCCGTACCCGAACACATGATGCCTGTAACATTTCCCCCCAACATTCCCTCCCAGAACCTCAACCACCCCCCTCCCACGAGCAATAGTCTTGCAACAACCAAACATGCTAATATGCCCTTCCCCTGCTGGTGCCAGGACGTACACAGCTTTCCGATGTGCCCAGCTGGGCTAAACCACCCCAACAGGTAAAGAGAAGAGAACCCTCCCCCAACCCAGCTCCCAGCACTACCAGCTAACTTGACATTCACATGTGACTCGGACCCTTAGAGGTATAACATGTGCGTCTGCCAGGACATCTACCCCGCCAGAAGCCCCACGCCCTACAAGATCAAACGCGTCCAAAGAAAGCCCCCCACTGTCCCCAGTAGTGTGCGACCCAGGCAATTCAGCTACCATTCCCATCACTGGGTCAACCAGAGTGCGAGCAAAGATGTCCTTCAGGACCGGGTCTAAGATGCAGCCAGTAGATCCCCACCGTCTCAGGGATCGTGTCAATGGTAGGCGGGAGGGCGTCCACGACAGGTGGCCGGGTGTCAGGAACCAGTACTTCATTTTGAGGGGGATCTGTCCGAGACGCTAGAAGGTCCCCGGGCTCCGAGGACTCCAAGCAGAGGGCTCCATCTTCTCCCACCGTAACCCGCCGCTTCTCTCCGTGCTCAGTATCGTCAGCCGAATGCCGGCGTCTGGTTCTACGGTTCCTTGCAGGACGTGTACCCCATGCACTCCTGGTTCCACCCCGTTCCCCCGGCGGGAGGGCATCCTCCCTGATCTCCAGCCACTCCCATACCTCCTCAGGGCCGTCAAAGAAATGTGCCTTTCCCTGGGATATGATCTTAAGCTTTGCGGGGTAAAGGAGCATATACTGCGGAGCTTCTGTTTGACCGCCAAAAAGGATTTCCGTTGTTCCTGGACTTGGCGAGTATAATCTGGGTACACGGACACCTTGGCGTTTTCAAAGGTAAGGTCCGCCATTTCCCTGGCCGCTCTCAGGATACAGTCCCTGTCTCGATAGTTTAGGATCTTGGCGATGAGGGCCCGCGGCGGAGCGCTGGGCCTCGACGGCGGGACCAACGCTCTATGGGCGCGCTCGATCAGAAATACATCGGACAGTCCCATAGGGCAAAGTGTGGTGCGGATCCATTGTTCCAGGAAGCGCTCAGCGTTCCCCATCTCCGCGCATTCCGGAATTCCAAGGACCCTAATGTTGCTGCGGCGTGCCCTCCCTTCCGCATCCTCCGCCTGACGCTCCAACTCTCCGGTCGAGGCAGAGAGCCGCGAGACCGTTTGTTTGAGGGACACCACCTCCTCCTGCAGCTGGACTATATTCTCCTCCGCAGCGGTGACTTTATCTGTTACCTTACGCAGATCTGCTCTCAGGAGGTTCACATCTATGGACACCGTCTCGATTTGCCTTTCCAAGGCGGTGTGGGACCCCTGTATCGCCTTCAGTAGCTCTGCTCCGGAGGGCTCGCCGGGGCCACCAGAGACCTCGCCCTCCCCATCCTGACCGGATTGACGCGTGATGCGCTGTGAAGGGAGTCACTGGGTGGTGTACTGCGTGATGGTGTTCGGCTGCGGGGCCCGGGCCATCCTGACCTTGCGCATCATAGGAGTCTACAGGGACCCTTTCCAGATGTCAGAACAATCGAGGTGCCCCCAGACAGTCCCCTCTCCAATGTTCCCCGGAGATGCAGAGGGTCCCCGACAGTCCCACTGGCTGTGCGCCACCGTGGCCACTCACAGCACTAGACCCCACTCACCGCTGTGTCAACTGCGTAGTGGCCGTCCCGGAGAGAAGGTTCCGCCCTGAACTCGGACAGCGGGGACCGTTTCAAGTCCCCAGGATAACTCCAGCAGTCACCACGCACCACCCGACATCCAACCAGAGCGGCAACGTGGCCAGGTAGCGGTAAAGTCCACCTCTCGCTATCTGGTTCCGCTGTTGCAGGCCGCAGTCATGGCCACGCCGCTACTCCAGCCACCGTCCCCAGGTTCTTTCAGGATATGGCCGGGGTCCCCCCCAGCGACCGCGGAGGGTCCCCATAATCGTTAAGGGCAGGCCAGGCGTTCCAAGAAGATGTGTAATAGTTCCCAGAGCTCCGCACCAGTCGGGAGGCCCCCGGTGGTATTAGGCGCCTCCCTGGCCGCCACCTGCTAGGCCCGATGTGAGGGGGCCCAGGACCCCGACAGCTCCGCCACTCTAGATCCGGCCATCACCGCGATCACATCTTCCGCCCACAGCAGGGCCGGACAAGCTCTGGGACCCCGTGGTGACAGAGGGCCCCCAATGGCAGCAGACTCACCAGCAGGTCCGGTGTAAGAGGAGCCCAGGATCTCCGGCCGCTCCCTCCGCGCGCTGTCACAGGCACGCCGTCCACCCACCGCAGGGCCGAACAACCTCCGAGGTGCAGTGATGACGGGAGGCCCCCAATGGCAGTGGGTGCCTCCCTGGTCGTATACGACTCACCCCCAGGCTCCAGATAGGGGTGCCAGGATCTCGGGCTGCCTCCGCCGCTGCGAATGTGACCGCCGCCACGGTCACACCGTCTCCTCACCGCAGGGCCGGACAACCTCTGGGCCACTAGGATGACGGGAGGTCCCCAATGGCAGGCCCATGGTATGGACACCAGGATCCCGGTCCGGCGGCCGCCGCGGTCACGCTTTCCGCTCTCCACAGGGCCGAGCCACTTCAGGAGTTCCGCAGTACCGGGAGGCCCCTGAAGGCAGTGGGCGTCCCTCTCTCCGCGGCCCCACCGAGCGGTGAACCCCGATGGGTCCTGGGAGCTCCGGTCAACTCCTCCACTCCGATGCAGGGTGCCGCTGCGGTCCCGTGGTCCGTCTGACGACACCGGACAGGAGCTACCCCTCACGGGAGGACCCGAATGGTAGCGGGCTCCTCCTCCACCTACACGCAGTTTTAGGAACATATTTATATCACCGATTCTTAAAAGACCTGCTCTATACAATATGCGGATACTCCAGAAGTATCATATGTTCCATTCTGTGGGAGCCTTCTTAAAAAATGACTTTACGGGCACAATTCTATTGCTTTTTAGTTAACATGCATTGATGATAAGCGGCTATTTCAACTTGTGATCATTTGAAGCATATTTGATTGTATTATTATCTGTTTCTATGTTATTTCTATATCAAATATATTTATGAGAATGATGATGGCTGTAACATTGCATTTTACAGTATTTGTACGTTTATGATTATATTTTATAATCAAATATAGTGCTTTGAATTGATTCCCTAACTTTATCCTGGAAGCCCTTGGTAGCATACTGAAAGATTATTTGAAAACAGCTAGCCTAGGATATTACCCAAAGTCCAGCCACTTATGTGGAGAGGCTCAGGGATCCAACCCTTCTCAGAGGCTCCAACTGTCAGAATTTCTACCGATTGCTATCAGGTGACAGGGAAATCCTCGGACCCTTCTCAGCTACTCTTCAACTTCTTTTAACCCGAACTATTTACTTTAAGTGAGCAATGTTTCCTACTACATATCCAAGTCCTGAGATACTTTTTGTGAGTGAACGTTTCTGACTAAAATTATCGCTGAATCATCTTAGCAAGAATGTTTTTAAGCTATGTAAGGTCTGTCAGACAAGGAAGGTCTACACTGATGACCCTCTAACAAAATGTATTTTCTGTCTGCCTAAATAAGGTTATAGACCAATGTGACACATGTGCTATCTTTAGCAGCTATACCCTAAAGGACAGGGAGGGCAGGCTGCTGTATTTTCCAAATGCGGAGTCACCTGGAGCATCATCTAAAAAGTGTCTTGGAATCTAGGAAACTCAAATTGGAGGCACCTGCATCAAAAATACAGCATCTGGGGCCAAATCAGAGCCTTGTGTAACTCCTACTAAGGGACCTTGAAGCACAGCCCTGATGGGGCAGACCTATGGTCACCGTGCAGTCGCACTCTCTACCCCGGGAGGCTCACTGTCAAAGAAGAGGCAAAAAGACTCAAAATCTATACCCCCACTGACTACAGGTGTGCCACATTCCACGTCATCAGTGAAGCTGTCAGCAAACACACTGTCGATGAGTGCATCTTCAACAATGCCAGCATCTAAGAACTTGGTGCCAAACACATACTTACTGTTGTCAAAACTCATTATATCACAGGTGAGCCTGCTCCAAAGAAAAGTGGGCATCATTGACAAATCATCCACTGTCGACAAACCAACCACTGCAGACTATCCCACTATCAACAACTGCGCAATCATCGATGAGAACCCATCCATCAACAAAACCCTGTTGAAGAAGGAGGTCAACAAAATCTTGGTTGACAGCAAAGCTGCTCATAAGTATCGGTTTTTTTTGTCCTCATTTTCACGATCTTGTTGTACAAGCAACAGGGTCACCTCTCACATCGGTCTTCCGTTGGCTTGCACATGCCCAACTGAAGTGCAATGAGGAAAAATCGGAAATTCTCCTCTATGGTGACTTTCCCAGTAATTTTAGGGAACTTCTGTGGCCATCGGACGCTCCCCGCCCTAATTCCAGGGGCAGCCCGGTAAAAAACTTGGGTGTATGGTTCAGTGAAAATGTTAAATTTGAGGACCATATAAAAAAACTAACTGGCGTCTGCTTTGGCACTTTGAAGGCCCTTTGTAGATTTTTTCCTTTACTTCCGAGAGAAGCCAAAGAGACGGTGTCACATGCCCTTATTCTATCTCGGTTAGACTACGCTAATGCTTTGTTCAGTGGTATTCCAGCCTACCTGATCAAGTGTCTTCAGGTTATTCAGAATGCGGCAGCTAGACTTCTTTTTGACATTTCGAGGAGGTCTAGTGTCCGTCATCATCTGAGTAGTCTACACTGGCTGCCTGTGGCACAACGGATTTTGTTTAAATCCCTGGTTCTCTCCTTCAGAGCTACGCATGATCAAGGGCCTCACTACCTGAGAAAGCGTTTTTCTATGTATGTCCCCAACCGCTGCCTCAGATCGGCCAATCAGTGTCGGATGGTCCTTCCCCGTTTTCAGCGTGCCCGGCTGGGTGGACAGTTCATTTCTCTGATAGCAGCTAGAGCCTGGAATGCTCTCCCCCTGCAACTCTGTGTTATTCAGGACATTGGTCTCTTCAAAAAAAGCTTTAAAAACACATCTCTTTAATATAACAACTTGAGTTCTCCCTCTCTGCCGTTTTTGCCTACATGCACAAGTTCGTGCCAGGATACTCCAGAGTAATTGCGCGCGGTATAAAATTCTCTATAACATAACATAACATAACTAGACGCCCTCGGAGATAAGGTGAGAAACCATGGCTTGATACCAACTGTTTTCAATTTACATACCTCTATTCCAGGCCCATTAGAACTCAAAAAGAAACGGGATTGCGTTGATTAAATCATTGGACACCCCTTCCTAACCTAACCTGTATGTATCCCACAAATCCCAGTGCTTTGTGCACTTGGATCCCCCTCTGAGCTTATCCAGATTCCTAAATTTTTCTACTGAGCAGACCCAGTCCTCAACCTTCAGAGGGGAGGGAAGAATCCAATTCATACAAATCTCGCTTCTAGCAATCAGAATAAGTATAAAAAAAGGTATTTCTGATTTTTTGTTAAAATAGTGTTAGAATCATTGATATCCACTATGCCAAAAATAACATTAAAGGTTCTTACCTTAATTGTCGTGTTTAAGCTATCATCAATAATCTTACCAATTTCACTCCAAAATGTGTCTAGGTGATGACATGAGTGAAACATATGGATATCATTTGCTTCCCTCTCGCCACATTTTGGGCATTTCTTGATCACCTGGGCGTTCATTTTGGATAGTTTTTCGGGGGTCCAATACGATCTGTGTAGAGTAAACATATGATTTTTCCTAAGAGGTGTGGAAATAATAATGTTCCATAAAAAAGTGCAGGATACTTGCCAAGCTTGCTGCAAGTCTTGAGCCGGGTAGATCTTCTTCCACTTAAGATCTGGGGTTTCGTTTCCACCTTCCTTCTTCTCCACTAAGTGCCAATACCACTTTGATACTTCTTTCTTCCCCAGGCCTTTATGTAGTTCGTCCTCTAGGTTCTCAACGTAATCTGGCCACGTCGCTTGATCTTTAGACCAGCTAACCAACTGGTAAAACTTGAACCTAGATATTTCGTTCTTCGTCCTTTCCATTAACTCGTCCCAGGATCTTAAATTTCCATCCTCCAGTAACTCTCCCCACTTGATGATCCCAGCCCTTTTCAGTGAGCGAGCTAATGAGTCTTTCAGGCAATCGGGGGTTCCTGGAGAGTTCCATATCGGTGCTTGGGGACTGTAGTATGGGAATCGCCATAGTTTCCTTATGTTTGACCATAGTTCAAAGGCTGATCTTGGCACCTTTAGTCTAATTTTTTTGAAGAACTTTGGTGGCCGAACTTATAGAGGCAACGGTCATGTTCAGTCACTGCTTTCCAGTAAAGAGGGTATGACTCATAATCCCAGAAGAGGTGCCATATCTTCTTAAATTGGAAAGCTTTATAATACGAAATAGGTCTGGGCTAGCTATCCCACCTTGGTTCTTTCTCTGAATCAACTTCTTCCAAGCTATCCTAACACTCTTTGCCGCCCAGATGAAAGAGTTTATCTCACCCTGAATTTTTGTTAATCTCCGTGAATCAAACTCCAGAGGCATTGTGTTAAAAACAAAAGTAAATTTTGGTAGGATAGCCATTTTTATTAAATTAGCTCTCCCCATAAAGGTAAGTGATAAGTAACTCCAAGACTTCAATAGTTTCCTCATCTCCTTAGCTTTCAGGTCCAAGTTTATCTGGGTGATATCGTCAGTATTCTCTAAGACTTTGATCCCAAGGTAATTGATTTTTCTTTTGGACTCAATTTGTGGAGTAGGTATATTCCAGTGCATTACCTCGGTTTTATCATGATTTATTTGATATCCAGAAATTTCCCCAAAGCCTATTAATATTCTGATTATGACATTAAATGACTGATTTAGATTACTCGGATAAATCATCAAATCATCTGCATATAATGAGACTTTTAACTCCCAGTTGTTAAAGCTAAAGGGGATCATTTCTTCAGAGATCCTAATCATGTTGGCGAGTGGCTCTATATAGAAGTTAAACGGGTGGGGGGTTAGAGGACACTCCTGTCTAGTGCCTGTTTTGATCTGAAAGCTGTTTGAGGTACTACCATTAATGACTATTTTACCCGTTGGAGTTGAGTATATATTAGCTATTACCCGCGAGAAGTTTTGACCTAAGTTATTATACAAGATCACTTTTTGTAGGTGCGATCAGTTAACACGGTCAAATGCCTTGGCTGCATTAAATGTAAATAGTGCTAAGGGTAACTTTTCTTGATTTGCGATGTCTATGGCTTTAATCAGTTGGTGTGTAAGATCATGCAACTGTCTCCCTTTAATGAATTATTTTATCAAATAGAGAGCCCAATCTTTTTGCTAAAACCTGAGTAAAAATGTTATAATCTGCGTTAAGAAGCAAGATTGGCCTGTAAGACTCGCAAAAAGAGGGGGTTTACCTGGTTTTAGAATCAGGCTAATCGTCGCCTCGTTCCAAGATTCAGGGATTGGGAGGCCCTCCAAGAAGATCGCGTTAAATAGATCAATTAAACTAGACACCTAGGAACCCTTAAGGGTTACATAGAGTTCATTAGGAATAGTGTCGGGGCCAGCTGCTTTGCTTCTTTTAAGATGATTAATTACGTCCAGCACCTCATTTATGGTGATATCCTCATAAGCATCTGTTGTTGACTAAGCCTTCACTGTCTATGAAGATTTCAGTCCCTATGCCTATACCTTTGCCAATCACAACTCTGGTAACCATAACAGCTACAGCTTCCACAGCCACACCTGTGGCTGTAATAATAATACCTACTGCCTATTTTACTTTGATTTACCACAGACTCTCATAAGCTCTATGCTGCAACTCCTATAATTAGTATCTCAATCAGATTTGCACCAGAAACGCTACGTCTGAATTCTCTCACAATGCAATGTTCTTGGAGTAAGAGACAGACAAGGCACAAGTCTATTCTTAATAAGGGTAATCATCAAGATCCTGCTAATTATAGGCCAATAAGCCTAATAGACACCCTACAAAACGTGTATGCAAAAAAGATTCTATCAAAGCTCAACAATTGGTTGGAGGAAAATATTCTTTCTCAATAACAAGCTGTGTGTAGAGTAAAAAACTTGCACAATCGACCGAGTTTTCCGATTATTATGCATAGCCTGGAAGTATACTAATTTAAAGGGAGGACACTTGTACATAGCTTTTATTGATTCTAAGGCCGCTTTCGATCTTATCACTAGAAACTTTCTGTGGGACTGCTTAAAAACTCAGGGAGTTCCTTACTCTTTGCCAATGAGAAAATCTTAAGTTACAAAACCTCTTAGATTGCTCTAATGACTTTTGAATGTTACAAGATCTTGAATTAAACGCAAATAAAACTAAATATATGGCCATTAATCTATCCACACAAATCCTTCAAGAAAAACATATTTGTCCAAAAACTGGAATGTGTGGCCAATTTCAACTATCTGGGTATCACGTTAGATATGAAATTGTCATGGGAACCACATATTAAAAAAACTAAGGTTGTCTTGCTTCAAAATTCCCTGTCAATCGTGAAAAAACAACAGAATAGTATGTCAAAGACAGTGTCACCAGCCCTGGAAGTCTATAAGCACAGGGCACATTCTGCAACCCTTTATGGTGCAGAACTCTGGGGCCCGGCAGTCAGAATATGCTTGATAGGGAGGAAAACACATTTATAAGAATGTTACTGCAACTACCAGTATGTACAGCTATGATTCCCATTTTCCAAGACATAAATATGAAGTGAACTTAACATCAAGCCGCATTAAGACCCATGCTGTTCTGGGTCCGTTTGTGGCCCACGCAGGAACTCAAAAGTTATAAATAAGGGTTAATTGAGTTATTTAAACTTGACCATAATACTACACTCCCATGGGTCCAAAATGTTTAAAGCTGGTTCTATAAATTAGGCTTAAATAGCTTTTGGGATGTTCCCCATTTATTAAGACACTCGTCAAAAACAGCTTTACATTTTTTCTATTGCATGTGTATAGAAAATAGTATTCCCCACTCCCCAAAAATAAGAAGGTTGACATTGCAGTTCCTATCTATAAAATCATCTCCAGCTTTTGAGGTATACTTAGATGAAATACAACCTCCATTGGCCAAGTCATTATACGCGGAGTTCCGATTTTAGGTCTTACAGATAAAATCCAACACATCCAAATAGACGTGCAACAATATAGATGACAGAGAGGTTTCCTGCACCCTACGTTTTCAAAATGCTGCAGAAAATGACTCCCACAAAAATATTTTTTTATCCAGTGTATGCCATTCCTAGGAAAAGAATTATCAAACCAATTTGTTCTAACATGGGAATTAGGTTAGATCTAGGAGCATTAAGAATTCTAAAAAGTGAAACATCCCAGAGAATAGTGTTTAGCTTAACTAGATATCTATGTGCTGTAAGCCTAGTACATAAGGGAAAGGGCTTGAAATCTTAGCGTACCGTGGTCTGTTTTTAAGTTTAAGTTTAAGTTTAAAATATTTATCAAGCGCAACGTACACCTGGGCGGTTTCTTGGCGCTAAAGTAGCAGGCAGCCAGCTGGGCAAGAACAGTCGCAAAGACGTCGACTGGAAAGGCAGGCAGAGCTTACGAAAGAAGAGCCTGAGAAAATAAAAAGGTCTTCAAAGCTTTGCGGAAACTGGAATACTGGGTAAGGGACCTAAGATGGAAGGGGAGAGAGTTCCAGAACATGGGGGCAAGAGTGGAAAATTTTGAGCCACCCTGTTTTTTTTTCCGGTAGCGGGGTACTGCTAGAAGAAGTTGTGCCGAGGAGCGGAGGTCTCTGCCAGGGACATAAGCCTTGATGGCAGAAGATATGAAAAGGGGGGCCAGGCCAGTCCTGGCCTGAAACGCCATGCAGCCTAATTTAAACAAGGCGCGTTCCCGCACAGGGAGCCAATGGAGGGTTTTCAAGAGGGGGGAGGTATGGTGGAATTTGGGAAGACCGAAGGCAAGGCGGGCAGCCTTGTTCTGCACTAGTTGCAGTTTACGGAGGCTGTACTGAGGGATGCCATTGAACAAAATGTTCCCGTAGTCCAGGCGGGACAGGACCAGTGCGGACATAATTAGTTTGAGTGCAGGGAAAGAAAAGAAACGAGAGATAGAGCGGATAGTACGAAGAGTAAGAAAGCAGGAAGAAACCACCGAACCAATCTGGGAGTGCATAGTGAGTTGATCATTTAGCTTGATGCCAAGAGTCTTAACAGAGGAAACAGGGGTAGGAGGAGAACCAAAGGAGGGGGGCCAAAAGAGAGAATTCCAGGGACTGGAGCAACCACCCGTCACCACAAGTTCCGTTTTATCGGGATTGAGTTTCAGGTGGTTGAAATTCATCCAGTCCCTGATGAAAGATAGGATAGATTGGAAATTAGAAATAGAGTCAGGGGTAGAAGACAGATTGAAGATGAGCTGGAGGTCATCGGCATAGTTATATACCGTGACCTCCAGCTGCTGTAGGGCAAAGATGAGAGGAGCGATATAAAGATTAAACAGTAAAGGAGAGAGAGAAGAGCCCTGGGGAACACCGCACTGGACCTGACAGGGGGTAGCTGAAAACTCCCCAAGGTGAACCGCCTGGGTCCGGTCCCTCAAAAAGGAGGAAAGCCAGATAAGGGCTGAGCCTCCTATGCCCGCCGCCTTGACACGGGAAAGCAAGATGGAATGATCCACCGTGTCAAAAGCGGCGGACAAGTCAAGGAGGACCAGCGCCTGAGATCTGCCTGCGTCCATACCCTCTCTGAGGGTGTCTAATACTGACACCACCACTGACTCTGTCGAGTGCTTGGGCCGAAACCCAGCCTGACACGGAGCCAACCTCCCATTCTCCTCGGCAAAGGAGCTGAGTGCAGATGTAACATGTCGCTCAAGCACCTTCGCCAGAAAGGGGAGAAGGGAGATGGGGCGATAATTGGCCATCACGGAGGGGTCGGCTCCTGGCTTTTTTAAGATGGGGACGATGGAAGCGGCTTTTAACGATGGAGTGACAACCCCTCGAGCCAGTGAGTCGTTAAGGAAACCCAGAGGAGGCAGAGAACAGACAGTATAAATCTGCCGTAAGATGTGTGCCGGGCATATGTCAGACGGGGAACCGGACTTAATTTTGGGGAGGAGGGACAGGAAAAGTTCTTCAGAGAGAGGAGGAAAGGAATTAAAAAAGGCTGGGGCAGGGGGAGGGAGGGGGTCAACAAAAAAAGAGGAGGGAGGGGGAATGTTGGATTTAATTGTCTTAATTTTTTCGACAAAGTAAAAATTCAGCGAATCACAGAGTTTCTGGGAGGGAGGGGGTTTAAGTGAGGTCTTGTCGGAGAAAGCCAGATCGTGGGTAATGGCAAAGATCTCCTTTGGTTGGTTCTCGGCCGCCAAAATTTTGGCCGAGAAATAGGCTTTCTTGGCCTCAGTGATGTTTTGCTTATAGGTCCCCAGGAGATGGACGTAACGGGTCCTGGAATTGGGGGAGTAGTCCAGTCTCCATTTACGTTCAGCCCTTCGAACCGTAAGCTTCAGTTCTTTCAGCTCGTTGTTGAACCACCGATTGGCGTCTTTAGGGCGCCTAATCGAGGTGCGCCGGAGAGGAGCCAAGCAATCGCTTCCTTCCATGAGCCATGAGTCAATGGCTTTGGCTTGGGCTGCGGAATCCAGTCCCGATAGAGGGGGAGAGGAGGCCAGGAGTGAAGTTGAGAGATCAGATAGATTGACCTTACCCCAGTTACGAGCCCATGAGTTTTTGGTGTGGATAGGGGTCTTGGTCAGACAGAGGCTAAGGGAAAACGAAATTAAAAAGTGATCGGACCAAGTGCAAGGGACAACAGACAGTGCAGACAGGGAACAGTTAAGAGACCAGACCTGGTCTAGAATGTGACCGTGAATGTGGGTAGGGGTGTGAACAAAAGAGATGAAATTAAGAGAGAGGAGGGTATCTGAGAATTCCTTTGATGAGACGCACTCCTTGGGGTCCGAGGGCCAATAGTTAAAGTCCCCGAGGACTAGAGCCGAGGCATAGTTGACCGCCAGGGTGCCAAGTAGATCTTGAAAGGCCGGGAGGAAAGATGGAGTTGGTTGGGGAGGGCGGTAGACGAGCACAATGGCTAAGTGGGGGGAAAGGGAGGTAGAGCGGGCCACCAAATAGTCGATTCCTCCCAGGGAGGGTGAGGGGAGGACTTGGAACTGGAGATCAGAACGGGCAATAAGAGCAACGCCTCCACCCGCTTTCCCGCCAGGACGGTCGGCACGGATAGCGTAGTAAGTCGAGGGGAGGGCAGCCAATAGGGATGGAAGGGAGGCTTCAGAAAACCACGTTTCCGTCAGCAGCAGGAGGTCGGGTTTGTCAGTGTATAAGAGGATGAAAAGTTCCTGGTGGTGTTTAATGGCTGACCTGGTATTAAGTAAAATGATAGATAAGGGGGGAGAATAAGAATCACAGATGGTAGATGAGACGGGGGCCAACGGAGACGCGAGAGGAGGAGGGCAGCCAAATGGGCAGGCATGACAGGGAGAATTACAGCCCAAAAGGGTGATCCGATGAATAGTACGAGGATCGAGGGGCCAATGGCCTTGAAGTAGTGTCAAGTCAGCGGATGAATATTGAGTAAGGGGACCAGGGGTGATGGCCCCTAGCCCCGGTCTGCCGCGGACGGGCGCAGACGGGCTTAACTCTGGCGCAACTCCGGCGCGCCTACGTCGCGCCCGCTGCGCTCGTCCGCTGCGCTGAGGCATGAGGGACGTCTATATAGGCAGTGACGCGGTGGTGGGAGGAGTCGGGAGGGCGGGATAGGAGTCGTGAATTAAAAATGAAGATTGCCGTTCGCCGCGTGTACTCAGCGGGACGGTGAAGGCATGAGCTATGAAGCTGCTAGCAATCAGCAGAGCAGGTTAGGAAGTTTAAAAAACAAAAGTCTATTTCCAGCGCTCAGCGCGAAGCCCTCTGCCCTCTGCCACAGGGCTTTAGACTACGCGCGAGGGGAAGTGGGCGGAGCCTATGTAGGCAGTGACGCGGTGGTGGGAGGAGTCGGGAGGGCGGGATAGGAGTCGTGAATTAAAAATGAAGATTGCCGTTCGCCGCTCGTACTCAGCGGGACGGTGAAGGCATGAGCTATGAAGCTGCTAGCAATCATCAGAGCAGGTTAGGAAGTTTAAAAAACAAAAGTCTATTTCCAGCGCTCAGCGCGAAGCCCTCTGCCCTCTGCCACAGGGCTTTAGACTACGCGCGAGGGGAAGTGGGCGGAGCCTATGTAGGCAGTGACGCGGTGGTGGGAGGAGTCGGGAGGGCGGGATAGGAGTCGTGAATTAAAAATGAAGATTGCCGTTCGCCGCTCGTACTCAGCGGGACGGTGAAGGCATGAGCTATGAAGCTGCTAGCAATCAGCAGAGCAGGTTAGGAAGTTTAAAAAACAAAAGTCTATTTCCAGCGCTCAGCGCGAAGCCCTCTGCCACAGGGCTTTAGACTACGCGCGAGGGGAAGTGGGCGGAGCCTATGTAGGCAGTGACGCGGTGGTGGGAGGAGTCGGGAGGGCGGGATAGGAGTCGTGAATTAAAAATGAAGATTGCCGTTCGCCGCTCGTACTCAGCGGGACGGTGAAGGCATGAGCTATGAAGCTGCTAGCAATCAGCAGAGCAGGTTAGGAAGTTTAAAAAACAAAAGTCTATTTCCAGCGCTCAGCGCGAAGCCCTCTGCCCTCTGCCACAGGGCTTTAGACTACGCGCGAGGGGAAGTGGGCGGAGCCTATGTAGGCAGTGACGCGGTGGTGGGAGGAGTCGGGAGGGCGGGATAGGAGTCGTGAATTAAGAATGAAGATTGCCGTTCGCCGCTCGTACTCAGCGGGACGGTGAAGGCATGAGCTATGAAGCTGCTAGCAATCAGCAGAGCAGGTTAGGAAGTTTAAAAAACAAAAGCCTATTTCCAGCACTCAGCGCGAAGCCCTCTGCCACAGGGCTTTAGACTACGCGCGAGGGGAAGTGGGCGGAGCCTATGTAGGCAGTGACGCGGTGGTGGGAGGAGTCGGGAGGGCGGGATAGGAGTCGTGAATTAAGAATGAAGATTGCCGTTCGCCGCTCGTACTCAGCGGGACGGTGAAGGCATGAGCTATGAAGCTGCTAGCAATCAGCAGAGCAGGTTAGGAAGTTTAAAAAACAAAAGTCTATTTCCAGCGCTCAGCGCGAAGCCCTCTGCCCTCTGCCACAGGGCTTTAGACTATGCGCGAGGGGAAGTGGGCGGAGCCTATGTAGGCAGTGACGCGGTGGTGGGAGGAGTCGGGAGGGCGGGATAGGAGTCGTGAATTAAGAATGAAGATTGCCGTTCGCCGCTCGTACTCAGCGGGACGGTGAAGGCATGAGCTATGAAGCTGCTAGCAATCAGCAGAGCAGGTTAGGAAGTTTAAAAAACAAAAGCCTATTTCCAGCACTCAGCGCGAAGCCCTCTGCCACAGGGCTTTAGACTACGCGCGAGGGGAAGTGGGCGGAGCCTATGTAGGCAGTGACGCGGTGGTGGGAGGAGTCGGGAGGGCGGGATAGGAGTCGTGAATTAAGAATGAAGATTGCCGTTCGCCGCTCGTACTCAGCGGGACGGTGAAGGCATGAGCTATGAAGCTGCTAGCAATCAGCAGAGCAGGTTAGGAAGTTTAAAAAACAAAAGTCTATTTCCAGCGCTCAGCGCGAAGCCCTCTGCCCTCTGCCACAGGGCTTTAGACTATGCGCGAGGGGAAGTGGGCGGAGCCTATGTAGGCAGTGACGCGGTGGTGGGAGGAGTCGGGAGGGCGGGATAGGAGTCGTGAATTAAGAATGAAGATTGCCGTTCGCCGCTCGTACTCAGCCGGACGGTGAAGGCATGAGCTATAAAGCTGCTAGCAATCAGCAGAGCAGGTTAGGAAGTTTTTACCATTAATTCTAGTATTGCATTTTTACATATAAATGTATGTCAGTTTTTCTTCTTTTTATTAGAAAGTGAATGATGAGCTTTGTTGAACTTGCACTTTTCCATTTTTATTAACCGAATTTGCAGCCTAACTTTTATGCCAGAAAGTGAATATTGTGGTTGTGTAGTGCTAGAGGCACTCTTATGGTTTGAAACCACGTGATGACCTTTGACTACAATGATTTTAATTGACTATTGGTGTTTCATTTTACCCGAGCATGAATGTACGTCCCAAGTAATCTTGCCGTTTTAAAAGTGAGAGCTGTCACAGAGTAGAACAGCATTGCCAGGAACAGAACGTGTGGGATGTGCATTCAAAAGCATGAGAGAGAGGCGTGGAATGTACTTCTTGGTCTCAAAGTGCACTGTTATGAGCAGTGGTGCACAAATGTGCATTATGTTGTACATTGAGAGATGAAGTATGTAATGCTATAGGCAGTGATGCACAAATGTGCATTGTGTTGTACATTGGGAAGTATTATGAAATTCTTACTATTCGCTTTGACATGCCCTCATGTCATCTTGAATTCTGACTCTGTCTTGCTTGAGCTTTTTACACGCACAGGCAGGCCCCCAGAGTGTTCAAGTTGTTTGTGTTATTCATGTTCAAGGTTGCTTTGTTTTTGGAGAGGAGATTGTTGAATGTACTGCCAGAGGCTTTCGTAAGCTTCGTTAAGATAAAGGCTGGAACATGTGAGAATGGAGAGGGAACGTGGGAGCTCCTTTTGCCTTTGGGCTGCTTGCATGGAAGGTGGCCAATTCCAGTAAGTTTCCTTGGTGCAGAGGGAAGGTCTCTCGAACCTTCTAGTGTGTTTTTAAACTATAAAGCTGAGGTTTGTTGATTTAAGAGACCGGGATTTGGAATCCGAATGGGGATGGAGGCATCTACTTTGGTACAGCAGAACCCGGTCTGCTGAGGCTCTTCACCCCGGCTTTGAATCCCCCAGTCTGGAGTGGGCTAAGATGCAGTGTTTGCAACTGGTGAGGTGATTTATTTTTGAGTATTGACTTTGTGATGTATGAGTCAGAGTGCACATCCAAAATAATCATCTGATGTATTTAGTGTGTATATCTTTCTGATTTCTTGCAGGACATCCAGTTACTATCATCTGCTTTTGTAGATGCATTTACCAGTTGCATTTACCAAGTATGTTATGAGTGTGTGTGTGTGTGTGTGTGTTTATATATATATATATATATATATATATATATATATATATATATATATATATATATATATATATATATATATGTGTGTGTGTGTATATATATATATATATATATATATATTTGAATGTTGTTCATTTGACATCTGATAAAGCCTTTTTGTTAGAGGCATTGAATAAATAAAACCGCAAGCCTTATGCTGAAAACAGAATTTGATGTATTTCATTTTATAAAGTGAAATCCCTTTTTAGGGAGTGTAGAATAATGTTCATTGTTTCGTCGTGTTTGAGCCATCGTGTGGGAGAGTGGTATTTTGTGTTATCTATCTATTGGTGAAGTAAGACAGGTTTTTGAATTTGCACTTTGCTAATCTTATAGTCTAAATTTGCACTTCAGTTACAATTGAATTGGCATTATCTTTGGATGTATGTTGGACCGATAATCATTTTATATATGGTAGCGTACGTACATTTATTTCTATTCTCTTTATCTAATACATGAATAAAAGGTGCACTCCAATTCCTAAATACTTAGTGATGTGTATCTTCTAACCTTAGTCAATGGTGCTATGGTACTGCTTCCGCTGTCAACTCGGATGCCTAAATATTATGAACTTTTTAAGCAGCAGGGAGACCTGCCTGTACCATGCACTGTTCAATGGGTTTATGGTCCAAAACCCCTTGGTTGTACAAAAATATTCAAAAAAACTGAGCTTATATGTTCTGTACTTTTATATTAAATATTATAGATTCACAGAGACATAGTGCAATCTTGTATAATTTGAACATACATCACATGACATGTTTTTAAATGTATACCTTGTATCTTTCATAGTTTATCAAACCGAATAAAGATTAAAGTAATAATACATCTCTATTCAAACGCAACTTTGCAAGCTGAAGGCCCCCACTATCATGATATAAAAGTTGTGCCAGAAAACTCAGATGATCAAGAAGAACCATATGGCTATCAGCAAAGAACTTCTCTATAGCCTGCCTCAAAAGTTTGTTATCCTGAAATCATCCTCTATGCAAATAGTCCAAGTGGAGCATATTTAGAAGACCTTCCAGAAAGTGGTTTCTGGTTCCTACAGACATCAAAACTACATATAAACTTGCTGGGCCAGACCTGTTCTCAGATACAGCCAAACAATTTCAGAATGAGAATGGAGCACATGACTACTCTATACTACACTCAAAAGCAAGGAGGAACAACATCTAAAATACAGTTGTAGGATGCTCAGCAGCTATGGCAAGGGACTTTATGATGCAAAATCAGACTTATTGAATGTTCTGGAATTACAAAATGAAACAGCAGATACCAGCAGGAAATACATGCTCTGCCATCACTGGGAGATAGTTGCAAATCATTTGTTTCCAGTCTTCCAACAGTGGGGATATCCTCCGTTGGATCTATTTGCAGTGCCAACCAATGAAAAATACCAAAGCTCTGCAAGCAGATGGTGGTATCCCAACTCAAATGGGGAAGTGTTTTAGATTCCTTGGTTAGGCAAAAGTATTTATGCTTTTCCCCGACACCACTTATTCAGAGCCCTATTAATAATGAAGGAAAAATCTTTGTAGCTCCCACTTTGGCACGACAATTCTTATACATGAAGTTATGTGACCTCTCAATCCAGACACCAAGCCAATTCAAGGTGAATCTGTTTTGGCTATCCAAGAATGAGAGTCAGATTATACATCGTGACCCAGCGTCCCTGCAATGGACTGCCTAGCTGCTGCAGTTCTAGAGTTTGGATCTTTATAGATACTGCCTTTCTGAAAGAAGATGACTTAAGTAGCAAGGGCTACTTCCACTATCAAGGCTTAATCCATTGATCGGAGATTATTTTTGTATATGGGTTCAGAAAAACAACGTGTTCTATTTTCTTTACATCCACACAAAGCACTGCCTTATCTGCTAAGCTTGGCAAAATCAGGATTATGATACCCATCCATCATAGTTCTACTGGTGCCCATATTTTTCAGAAGACTGTTGAAAGACTTTATCAGGGATCTATTACTCTCCTGTCCTCTACTAGCCTAAACACTGCTATGTTGCAAATTTAGGGCCCAATGTACAAAATGTTTTTGGAGGTCACAAACAGCCCGAATCAGTGTTTGGAAGTGGCTTGTTTAGGACGTTCCTTTTAAATACTGATTCACAGTAGTATGTATTAATGTTTTGCAACTGAATTCCGGTTGCAAAACATTAATATTTTACCAACACCCGAAGGAGATGGTAATCCATTTGCAAGTGGGAAGGGGTCCACAAGGGACCCCTTCCTCTTTGAGAATGTAATCAAAAGTTTGTTTTTTAAGAGCAGGCTGTGCTCCTTTTTATTGGGATGTATGACGTTTCAACGCATGCTTTTACCACGCATGCCTTTACAACGCAGGTATTAAAACGCAAGTCGTTACAACGACTTGCGTTGGGGGGCGCTGGATAGTGGAATAGTTTAATTTTCTATTCCAACTCCAGTCGCCGTGGATAGTAGGGAAGGTGTTGGATAGAAAATTAAACTACTCCCTATCCAACAGCGCCCTCCAGCGAAAGTCGTTGTAACGACTTTCGTTGTAATTCCTGCGTTGTAATGGTAGTGTGTGGTAAAAGTTTCGTTGTAAACGATGTTCCCCTTTTTATTGGGTTGAACAGGGCTGGACTGGGAATCCATAGCATCCCTGACAATTTTGTCAGACCAGCCACCACACTGTGCGAATTGAACAAGCCTGGCCATTACAAGGGGAGTTTGGTGGGGGGGGGGAAGGCACTGGCTGACTCTGGGAGGCTGGAAACGAAAGTGAGTGGTTTGTGCTTGCTTGCTGCTTTTGTTACTGGGGGGCAATAGTGCAGCATCACCTCATCAAGAGTTTGTAAAGCGTGTCTACTCACCTGTGAGGGTCTCAAGGCTCTAAGGCTACTGATCCATCTAGGCGTGAGGTTCAGTTGAAGAGCCAGGTCTTTTGATCCTTCCTGAATTGTATCAGTGACGGGGATTGCCTGAGGTGGAGGGGCAGGGTGTTCCAGGTCTTGGCAGTGAGGTAGAAGAAGGATCTTCCTCCGTTTCTGGTCTTGTGAGCCTGTGGGAGAGTGGCCAAGGCAAGTTGGGCGGAGCAAAGTTGTCTGGCGGTATGTGG
Organism: Lissotriton helveticus; assembly: GCF_964261635.1. Taxonomy (NCBI): domain Eukaryota; kingdom Metazoa; phylum Chordata; class Amphibia; order Caudata; family Salamandridae; genus Lissotriton; species Lissotriton helveticus. The sequence goes on from NC_136057.1 coordinate 1,359,422,861, forward strand.
AATGAGAGGCGGTAGTTCAGATAGGCTGGTCCTACTTCAGAGAGCTTTGAAGGCATGTGTGAAGAGTATGGTTGGGTATGAAGGTGAAACGCTAACTCAATGCAAGACTCGGAACCCTTATAACTGGATGGAAACCATCAACGACTGGTGAAAGATCTTTACATTTGCTTGACATCAAGAGATGTTAAACATTTTATATTCAGCTCAGATCAACGGAGAGGATGTCTATTTGGGAAACACGATTGATTTGATCTGTTAGGAACTTGTTCTGGAATTCATGCTGACAGCTATGAAGAACCTTAGAAGGACTCTCACTCACAGCATATCTGTGGCTTGCTTCAGCATGGAGTCCTTCATCCAGAAGGACAGCTCTACTGGATGGGCTCCCCTATGTAAGGGGGCACTTGATTATCTAGATCTGAGGGATCTTTAATGAGTATCAACTTTAAAATTACATGGTGAGATATCCCATCTGATGTGTTTATTTTGTGTGTTCCCCTGGTAAGGTTAAAAATGTACAGATGACCAGGTTGACCACGGGAGGTGAGTATTACTCCAGCGTTATAAAGTCTACATGTTAAGGCCATCTTATTTGCCCAGATGGTCATACGACGACCTTCATCAGGAACAAAGATTAATTGTAATTCATTTATTTTATGACCGCAACTGCAGTTCTTTTGTGAAGTAGATATACACTCAAACATGCACATACTCATGCATACGTATGCTCCAAATGGAGTAAATCAGGTTGTTCTCTGTGGATGCAGGGATAAAGAAAAGAGAAACTTTTAGAAAGTTTTTTAACATAAAAAGGTCAACCTTCAATTCACACCATGCAAGTTAAAACATGTTTTTATTTAAACCAATATTGGCGGGATCATACATGGTAAACTACACTCGTTGCTGTGAAGTGAATGATACATATGATAGTAATGAATAATACATATGATAATAAAGCTGAACATAAGTACATATATGGCTGCAGCACTCTTTTCTTGGACAACTCAGCCAGAGAGAACTTTCTATTGTCCTGTAGGGGATGAGAGAGGGGATGTCCACTGTTAGTTTGCTAATTGTAATTTCTGATATAGAGGACGGGGCTAGCAGAGGAGCAATAGGGTTCCTTTCCCTATCCAGGGTCAGAAATGTACTTACTTCATCAAAAGAAGCAGTTGACAGCTGTACCTCAACTGTTACTTGCTACTGCATGTTTGCAAGAGCTGGATAACGCATTCTATTTTAAGGCCACCATCATACGATGTTGTTTGGTCATGCGCCTCAGCGTAAGGGTTGTGATGTGTACCTGTGTCACATGCGTTGTCTGTAGCCCTTGGCTGATCCTTATATTGTTGCTCCATGCAGCCCATGATGAGGTTATGGAACGTCATGTGCGTGTTCTTCAATCCATCCATGACGTTATGTACACGAGGTGGAAGTGTGTAGTGTGATACAGGAGGTCCTGGGAAAAATATCACCCTTTATCCAGTTATAGCGAATAATAAAGTAGACATTTAACTATGGCTATGCGTCAAATTCTATTTCTCCTATTCTACCTAATTATTTGCCCTGGTAGGGTAAAGTTTATGGTAAACAACATGCTAAAAAAAATCTTTAGGAGGAGGTATCCTGGACCCCAGTTCTGGTTAATCTTTATTCATAAAGTGATATCCCTTCGAAGAGGAATAGTGTGATGTGAATATAATGGGGCGTGTAGTATTATTAATCCTTTGCCCCTGGAGCTGTTGATAATATTGTGATTTGGTTTGGGTTATACATAAATTCCTACGACTCTTGTTCTGTTTATTTTCTTTCACGTCTGATGGTCAAGTAGATACTACGGAACATGACGAGGAGTGTTGGTATTATGTAAAAGTCAGTCATTTTTAATAGGTTGATGTCACTAAGTAAGGTCATTAACTGCCTTTTTTAATCTCACAACAATATTTTAGTACCTCTCTGTAGGGTCACAACATAATATGTGTGGCAACAAGTAGTAATAGTAGATGTTTGAGGCAAAAACTGTTATCATCAGACTTACTTGTTGAAATGCACAAAAATATAGGTTTGCATGAAGAATAATTGTCCCCTCACTGGTATTCAAAAAGTGAACTCTGAGACATCCTACTCCTTCCTACCATGAGATATTCAGTTAGCCATACCTCCTCTATGATGAATCATATATATATTATTGAGGTATGTCCATGAAATATCATCATAAAGGCCTACTTGTATTTTTTTAACGTTTTTATTGATTTTTTATTTTATGAGTACATTATATACTGTATATGAAGCACATTGCAATAGTTTAGGTAATCAATGTCCCAATGGGTCAGCATATCATATACAGTAATGTAAGTATCAACAGGAGACATTGGTTCTTTCTAATGTAACTTAAACAAGAGATATAGAGAAGTACTCCAAAAAGAAGGGCACTAACATTTCTAAATGTCAAGATTGTCTGCTAAATATCCAGTCCGGCAGCTCTATTACTATCGATGGCAGGCGTGTTCACTGCATGCCAGCACGGCTCCAGACCAATCTCAGAAGAAAAATGAGCAGGGGAGGGAGAGTGCTCTGGTTTTGGCTCTGGGAGTCTGATGGGACACAATCACACTTCGATTCTAGACCCCTCCTCCCCGGACCCCTCAGAGAGGACCTGTAACTCGCACACAAGGGCAATGGGAACTCTACGTAGGCCCCTGGCCTCCTCCCTGGGCAGCGCTGCGGACTCAGCTCTACACCTCTTAAGCAGTGCCGCAAACCAGTATAACTTGCTTGGGAGGCTGGCATTCTTCCATTTCATGGCAATAGCATGCTTAGTTATAATTCGGGCTAAGTTTATGAAATGAGTAATTGCACCTCACCATTTCCTATGTCGGTATATCCCTAGCAACCCCGCCTCCATGGTGCGGAGGTCTGCTCTGTCCATTGCTGTATGGCGTTTTCGATTCCGAATGGATTTTCCCGATTCATGCCCTTATATAGGTACAATTCACGTTGCCCTTATATAGGCATAGAAATCAAGCCCTTATTTAGGCATAGCCCATGCAACCCAAATACAGGCATGGCTACTTCCATCCGATCACCAGATGTCACAACGATTTCTTGGAAAACCAGCTTAAGCCGTTAGGGACTTCCCCTTGCTTGAATATTGATTTCTCCAAGAACTCAGTTAGTTTTACAATGAACAACTATTGCCCCAGTATTGGAACTTTCATAGATTCCCATGCTTTTGTATCATTCCCCGTCGTCGGAATGGGAGTCTCGGTAATAACAAAATACCATAGAGTAGGTACAAAAGAGAGAGGAAAGGCCTAGGCCTCATTCCAGAGGTGCAGCTTTTATGGGGGGTGGTCTTGAATGCCCTGTCAGAGGTTGTGGTTTAGTGTAGTTCCTATATTCCCAATAGGCTCTGCGCATTGGAATAATATATCCTATAGATATGACGTAGGATTTAGGTCTCTATCGAATATACTAAACTTAATTGTGAGTGCCAGCTAGCTCAGAGGTCACTAGAAACGTTCTCGTATTCACAAGAAGGGATTCGTTTCTGACAACCGCATAAACATGACAAATTTGTATCCCTAGGACTAGATTAACTATCTTCAGAGTGTTAGAAACAATAGATAAGTATTTCACTCAGTCAATCGTGCATGCTTCGTTTCTACAGTTTGCAGAGAAATAGTTAGACAGGCGTTTTCAATAAAAGGTTTATTGAACAGTCTTCTTTCTCATCCAAGAGTGGTGAACTGCTACAATCGTTAGACAGAATGCAAAGTATAATGCATACAGCGAGAAATAATACTGTAATAGCATTGTATGTTTTCTAAGCCATATAAAAATACATACATAAATAACACAGGCTAAAATACTCAACTGGTGCTTCTAAAATACGCCTACCCCAATTTACCTAACCTAGGTCTAGTACGAGGGAAGAAGTAAGTATGGTCTTTAGAATAGGTTTAATTTTTGCCAAGAATCTACCAAAGGTTTCTCTAGGTTCTAATCAGCTCCATACCTTAGAATGAAGGAGGTCTGGTATCTCTGTATCGGGTCTCGATATCCCAACACCCCGCAAGGGGAGTCAGAAACACTGGAGCTGGATTTCTCATCAGAGGAGGGCAGCTTCCTGATCAGTGCGTCAGCTGGAGAGTTGGCTTCCTTCGGCACTTGCTGTAGCGAGCTACGTCAGGCAAGTAGGTCGTCGAACTGCTCTGAACCACCGTGCTTTGCCATAGCAAATGAAGGTATATTTATACCTGTAAGGTGTTTAGGAATGCCATGTTTGACGTAAAGTCGGGCATATGAACGTCATGAATGAACCCCTGGGGAAGAAAACAAGTTACTTACCTGTAACTTTGGTTCCCCAGTATTGGTAACTTTCATAGATTCCCATGCTTTTGTATCATTCCCCGTCGTCGGAATGGGAGTCTCGGTAATAACAAAATACCATAGAGTAGGTACAAAAGAGAGAGGAAAGGCCTAGGCCTCATTCCCTTTTGTAGCATATCAGCCTCTTTTTGTAAAAGAGACCAAATATTAGGCGTCAGCCAATCAGAAGAGCCTCACCCCTGGAACCTTCCTGAAGGAATCTCAGAGCCTCAGATTTTCTACCGCATGTTGTGCTAGGGAGTCTCCATTGAGCTCTGCTCTATTTTCAACTCTTTCAAGTAGATTGCTACAGTTTTTTCTTCAGGATTCCTTCAGTTCTACTTCAGAAATCTCTCCTTTTCATCAGGATGTCTGAGGTTGAGAAAAAGAAAGCTCTTTTCAAGCCCTGTTCCACCTGTGGGAAGAAGAGGCTGTTTGTGGAGCACAAACACAAGGATTGCATTTACTGCCTTTATCCAGATCACAAGGCAGAAGACTGCAAGATTTGCCGCACTCTCTCCACCAAGACCTTGAGAGATCGTGCTGGAAGACTGCTTACATGGCTACAGAGGCAGAAGGAGAGGAAACATGGAGTTTCCAGTGATGATGAGGAATCGTCTTCATTTACTTCCTCAAAAAGGTCAGTGGAAAGGGGTAGAGGTTCCCCATCTTCCTCCGTTGGGCGCCCCTCAAAGGCTTCAAAACAGACCCCCAGAGAGTCTGAAAGCCGGGGTTCAGGAAGTTCCCCCCACTGCAGTGGGAAGGATAAGGCAGAACTGGTTTTGCCTCCAAAGGGTGAGAAGACAGACCCAGCCTTCAAGAAACCCTCATCACATTCTTCTGAGAGGAGTTCTAAGTCCTCTACGACGAAGACATCGTCGACGGTGGGGCCGTCGACGAAGAAAACGAAGCCCTTATTTACGAAGACGTCGTCGACGAGTACATTACCATTGACGACGAAGAAGACATCATCGTCGACGGCAGTGACGACGACAGCGTCGTCGACGGTATCGACGACGGTGGTGTCGTCGACGAGTGCATCGACGACGACAACTATATCTACTACGTCGGCGGACTTCTCGACGGCGGTGTCGACGACGACATCTGTGATTCCAATATCGTCGACGAGAATATCTCCGGCTTCGACTGAACCATCAACAATACTGGCTACGGAGAGACGAGTGACGATTTCTTTGACAAGGATCACTCCGGAAATGACATCCCCAGGAAAAGTGACCTATTTACCGCCAACTTTGTTGTTGGATCAAGAGGAGTCTGAGGAAGACGGACAGGATGCTTATGATTATGCCAGTAGCCCGTCTCAGCTACTGATCAAGTGTCAAGAGACTGATTCGGATGGGGCATATGACCAAGGAGAAGGAGAATATCATCAAGTGGCCCACTCTAAGGGCTATGTGCCACAAGACATGGTTTCGGTACCTACCACATTCCTGCATGACCTCCACAGGATGCTGCAGGACTATAAATCGAAAGCGGAAAGACCAACACCACGTAGGTCTGCTCCTTCGACACCAGTCAGGAACCCCTCATCTGTAGTTCCTTTGGTACCTCCGGCACGGACGCCACCTCAACCTCAGCGGCCGACACCTCAGGCTCCATCAGAGCCAGCCGATCAGCCAGAGGGGGATAACGATGATGATGCCTCATCTGATGGTAACCAAGACTCGGATCAAGATAGGGATGAATATGATGACTACATCATCCCGGACCAAGCTTCACCTCATCAGGACTTGGTAGATTCGCCTCCTGCTGACATCGGCAGTTTTCACCAACTGATGGAACGTGCAGCAGGGAGATTTAAGCTGGCACTGCCCGCGGAAACCACTGAATGTTTCTTATATGACTTCAAGGAAACACATCGTAAAACAACAAGATCAATTCCAATTGTGGATCATTTGTGGGATGAAGGTTTAAAAGCTATGAAAAACCCAGCGACAGTGGTCCCTGTGCTACCGCGTCTGGATAAAAAATATAAAGCACCAGATGATGGACCAGCAGCGTTGACGGGCCATCCAAAACCTGACTCTGTCATCTCACAAGCAGCACAGAGGAAGTCGCGGAACCCTTCGGCTCCATTAACGGCCTCTCCTGATAAGGATGGGCGACGACTTGATAACACGGGCAAGCGGTTTTCATCGATGGCTAGCCTACTAATACGTGCCTCCAATGCTTTGGCGATATTAGGACGATATGATCGCCAATTATGGTGCGATGTGGCCCCATACCTTGAGCTCCTTCCACCGGAGTCACGGGCGGAAGCAAAGAAGACTTTACAGGAGGGTGAGGCGGTCTCCATGGAAATTATAGACTGTGCCATGGACATCGCGTCAACGTCTTTTCGGACATTAGCAGGAGCGGCAGTGTTGAGACGCCAAGGGCGGCTGAAGGCGACTTGGTTTAGACCGGAGATTCAGAACAAGGTCCTTGACCTGCCCTTCGATGGCGAAGCCCTATTCGGGAAATTGATAGATGATACTCTTCAAGAGATCAAAAAAGACACGGAAACAGCCAGGTCTCTAGGTACCCTCCAGTATCGCAAATTTCCCTTCAGAGGTTCGAGAGGCAGAGGAGGTGGTTATAGAGGTTCATACCAACAACAACCACAACGCTATCCTTCGACCAGCTCTGGATACCAGCAAAATCGCCAGTCATACCAGCAGAGGCAAGGCCAATCTTCGGGTTATTCGAGGCCTTACAATAAGGGCAAGCAGGCTGCCCGTGGACGGGACACGTCCAAACGCCAATAGCGGCCTCCTGGCTCTGCCTACTGTTCCCTCCTCCAAGAAATCTCCAGTTGGAGGCAGGGTGTCAAAATTCCTTCAGAATTGGTCCAAAATAACATCGGACCGTTGGGTGATCAACATCATAAGGCGAGGACATACTTTGAAATTTATGGAAGTCCCTCCACCCAGGTCCCCGGCAGCCGTTCCGTCAAAACATCTGCGTCTCCTAAGGCTCGAAGTACAACACATGCTCCGCAAAGGGGCGATAGAGCCGGTTCCCTCCAAACAACAGGGCCAAGGTTTCTATTCCAGGTTCTTCCTGGTGAGAAAGACGCTGGAGAAATGGCGCCCCATCTTAGACCTCAGGGAGCTAAATACCTATCTCGTCACCCTATCCTTCCGGATGGTATCCCTACAGGATATATTGAAGATGGTCAGCCCGGGGGATTTCATGGCCACGCTCGATCTGGAGGACGCGTACTTCCATGTCCCGATTCACCCAGCACACAGAAGGTTCCTACGCTTCACAGTAGCCAAGAGCCATTTTCAGTTCAGGGTTCTGCCGTTCGGACTTCGCTCTGCCCCCAGGATTTTCACGAAGGTGCTGGCACCGGTGGCGGCATTTCTGCGAAGGAGCCACTTCCAGGTCTTCCCTTATCTGGACGATTGGTTACTAAAGGCCCCGTCCAGCAGGTTAGCGCAGGACACTGTGCAGGCTTGCACCAATCTGTTCCAGAATCTGGGGCTCACTTTGAACAGAGAAAAATCCACGCTGATGCCCTCAAGAAGAGCACGGTTCCTAGGAGCAGTGTTAGATTCAAAGCTCTCGAGGGCGTTTCCTACTCAAGAGAGGATAGAGAAACTGCAACGGTTGGCACGAAACCTTCGGGTAAAAAGGTGTCTTTCTGTACGCAGTTACAAGTCGCTACTAGGGGTGATGTCATCATGTAGCCCCTTAATTCCACACTGCAGACTTCGGATGCGTCCCCTGCAGGAACAACTGGACCTCCAATGGAAACAAGTGCACGGATCGTTCGAGGACAAGGTGGTTGTCACTCGGGAGATGAAGGAGGCAGTGATTTGGTGGTCGCTTCAAGACAATTTGTGCCAAGGTCTATCCTTCGCAAGCGTACCATCGCCTCAAATACTGACGACGGATGCGTCATTGGAGGGATGGGGAGCAGTGATGCAGGACCTGCAGGTCAGCGGACATTGGTCCCTTCGCGAACAAAAACTGCATATCAATCTGTTGGAGCTGAGAGCGATCAGGCTAGCTCTTCAAGCTTTTCTTCCGCGACTCCAGGGTTCACAAGTGCTCATCAGAACGGACAACACCACAGCTATGCATTATGTGAACAAGGAGGGAGGAACGAGATCACTCCTCTTGTCGCGGGAAGCTCAACAGATATGGGAATGGTCAATTCTTCATAGAATTTCACTAAAGTCGGAGCACTTACCAGGAGTGCTGAACGAAGGCGCCGACAGACTGAGCAGATTATCATCAGTCAGTCACGAGTGGGAACTAAAACAGCAGGTTCTGGATCTACTATTTCAGACATGGGGCACACCGGAGGTGGACCTTTTTGCAACGCCAACCAACAAGAAGTGCTGCGCATACGCCAGCAGGTTCCACCATCAAGGCTCATTGGGCAATGCCCTGTCGTTAGCCTGGACAGGGAGGTTTCTCTATGCGTTTCCGCTGATTCCCCTGATTCCACGCCTCATCAGGAAGATGAAGACAGAACCATGCAAAATGATCCTGATAGCGCCAGCATGGTCGCGACAATTTTGGTACACAGAACTACATCTGCTGTCACTAGTCCCTCCATTGCGGCTGGAGGAGGTTCCGGATCTTCTCACCATGTCCGGAGGACAGGTTTGGCATCCAGACCCAAGATCATTGCACCTGACTGCATGGCTCCTGACCAGCGGGAATTCATGAATGTCCCTCTTTCCAAGGAGATCAAAGACATCCTTTCCCAGGCAAGAGCACCTTCAACAAACAAGACATACAGATTAAAATGGAAAAGGTTCTGTATTTGGTGTAAGAAGGAAAAGGTTGATCCTTTTACGTCAAAACCTCATCAGATCTTACCTTACCTACTCTCGCTAGCAAAGTCTAATCTGACCCATTCTACGATCAAAGTCCATTTGGCAGCACTTTCCAGATTCAGGAGAGCGGACTCTGGTCCTTCATTGTGGTCTTCAAGAATTGTCAAGCAATTCCTCAAAGGCCTGTTCAGGGTCTATCCACCAGTGAGACCTCCTCCTCCAACTTGGCATTTGAACTTGGTCCTGGCTCAACTGATGAAGGAACCATTTGAGCCAATTCACCGCTTCAGACCTGAAATATTTGTCATGGAAATTGGCCCTACTTTTAGCCCTGACATCGGCTAGGCGAGTAGGAGAGTTACAGGCCCTTACTATCCAGGAGCCGTTTTTACAGTTCAAGAAGAACACGGTCATCTTGCGGACGAACCCAAGGTTCATTCCTAAAGTTCCCACAGACTTTCACTTGAACGAACAAGTAATTCTAAAGACATTTTTACCAAACCCAGTCACTCCAGCTGAGAAGTCATTGCACACTCTGGACTTACAACGATGTCTTAAATTCTACTTGGCCCGTACCAAGGAATTTAGAAAGACTTCGCAATTGTTCATCGCCTTTGGTGGTCCAAGCAAAGGTCTCCCTCTGTCCAAACAGGGGATCTCCAGATGGATTTCAAGTGCTATTCTGCATTGCCACAACATAGCAGGAAAACCTCTGGTGGGCAGGATACGTGCTCACTCAACGAGATCAGTGGCATCCTCAACGGCCCTCTTTGCGGGGGTGCCTATAAAAGACATTTGCAGGGCTGCTACCTGGAGCAGCGTGCACACTTTCACTAAGCATTACTGCTTAGAGTCATTGCAGCAGGATGATGCAGCAGTGGGCCAGGCTGTCCTGAGGAACCTCTTCCAGTGATTGGTGAGCTTTCCTTTCTATCCCACCTTCCAGTGGTAACACATTTTGTGATTTCATTTGTGATGCTATACAGTACTTATTTTCAAAATGTGTTTATGATGGTTTACTGCTTGCTATTCTGATACAAAAGCATGGGAATCTATGAAAGTTCCAATACTGGGGCAAGAAAACAAGTTACTTACCTGTAACTTTGGTTCCCCAGTATTGGTAACTTTCATAGATTCCCATGCGCCCACCCACCTCCCCGGGGAAAGCTCAGCCTTCAGCAAGTAGGGTGTCTAGCACACAAAGGCTACGAAAATCTGAGGCTCTGAGATTCCTTCAGGAAGGTTCCAGGGGTGAGGCTCTTCTGATTGGCTGACGCCTAATATTTGGTCTCTTTTACAAAAAGAGGCTGATATGCTACAAAAGGGAATGAGGCCTAGGCCTTTCCTCTCTCTTTTGTACCTACTCTATGGTATTTTGTTATTACCGAGACTCCCATTCCGACGACGGGGAATGATACAAAAGCATGGGAATCTATGAAAGTTACCAATACTGGGGAACCAAAGTTACAGGTAAGTAACTTGTTTTCTTCCCCAGGGGTTCATTCATGACGTTCATATGCCCGACTTTACGTCAAACATGGCATTCCTAAACACCTTACAGGTATAAATATACCTTCATTTGCTATGGCAAAGCACGGTGGTTCAGAGCAGTTCGACGACCTACTTGCCTGACGTAGCTCGCTACAGCAAGTGCCGAAGGAAGCCAACTCTCCAGCTGACGCACTGATCAGGAAGCTGCCCTCCTCTGATGAGAAATCCAGCTCCAGTGTTTCTGACTCCCCTTGCGGGGTGTTGGGATATCGAGACCCGATACAGAGATACCAGACCTCCTTCATTCTAAGGTATGGAGCTGATTAGAACCTAGAGAAACCTTTGGTAGATTCTTGGCAAAAATTAAACCTATTCTAAAGACCATACTTACTTCTTCCCTCGTACTAGACCTAGGTTAGGTAAATTGGGGTAGGCATATTTTAGAAGCACCAGTTGAGTATTTTAGCCTGTGTTATTTATGTATGTATTTTTATATGGCTTAGAAATCATACAATGCTATTACAGTATTATTTCTCGCTGTATGCATTATACTTTGCATTCTGTCTAACGATTGTAGCAGTTCACCACTCTTGCATGAGAAAGAAGACTGTTCAATAAACCTTTTATTGAAAACGCCTGTCTAACTATTTCTCTGCAAACTGTAGAAACGAAGCATGCACGATTGACTGAGTGAAATACTTATCTATTGTTTCTAACACTCTGAAGATAGTTAATCTAGTCCTAGGGATACAAATTTGTCATGTTTATGCGGTTGTCAGAAACGAATCCCTTCTTGTGAATACGAGAACGTTTCTAGTGACCTCTGAGCTAGCTGGCACTCACAATTAAGTTTAGTATATTCGATAGAGACCTAAATCCTACGTCATATCTATAGGATATATTATTCCAATGCGCAGAGCCTATTGGGAATATAGGAACTACACTAAACCACAACCTCTGACAGGGCATTCAAGACCACCCCCCATAAAAGCTGCCCCTCTGGGCAATTCCAGAACTTGTGTGCCATGCCTGCATTTCTAAAACTGCAACTGGGGCACACAAACTTGCTCCCATACATTTGTTGCAGTCACTCAAGGGTAAGGTAGGTTCAATTAAAAATGTTGTGTTGGATATATTGGATTTTCACAAAGCGGGAAAGCTTACGGGGATAAATAAGTGCCTTATCCTGTTCTTTAGTGGTAAACTCTCAGCCAATGTTCTGTCCCCAGTGCAGCCTTTTGGGAGCATCAAGTCCTGTGAGGTGAATGCCATCACAAGTGTGAACCACGTGATAAGGTGTGGGCCCGCGCCCATCACATGAATTGCATGCAACAGCGGATGTGTCTCAGGTTCCATGTCCCTGATGTGCCAATGCCGCAGCAATTCAGTCAACAGCGTGCGGTGCACTAGGAAATGGTCTGGGTGTTTACCATGGTGTTCGCATAAGTGTTCAATGGGCACAAGAGCACCATCTTGCAACAAGGTGCCCAAAGTGTCCACTTCCTCTATCTCCCTGAGTTCCATTCTCTCTTTCTCAAACAGGTCCCTAAAAGGCCGTATAAATCTTACACGGATTTTCGGCATGTATGGCACCCGTGCCGGAGTCATACGAAGGTCTCTGGTATAGCTAGGGTATGCTATGGTCAATAGCTTATGGGAGCGTGGGGGGAGTTGACCAAACAGTAAAAGCAGCTCATGTACCATTTTAGCGGCTCGGTTTAGCAAGGCTGAGCCAAAGTGATGGCCACTGCAACTGTGTCGCCAGGTAATAGTGCTCGAAGTTGGGGGCTCCTAATCCTCCTAGTGCAACAGGTAGTTGGAGCGTCCTCAGCGCGACTCGTCTGCGCCCCTTATTCCAAATAAAAGGTCCCATCATAAATGGAGTGTACGGTATGTGGAGCTTGCTATGCGGATTAGTAGATTTTGGAAAAGCCGGGGAGCCTCACCATTTTGGGGAGGTAAACTCGTCCCTGCACCATGAGAGGTAATGTGCTCCAAGAGGAAATCTGCGGCCACAGAGAGGCGATTGCCCTTCTGAGATTGCTGTCTATTAGACCAGGGGTGTCATGGTAGATGCGAATACCGAAGTAACGAAATGTAGTCGGCTCCCATTTCACCATCGTGGGCTCCCACCAGGAGGAGTTGTGGCGGGCAAGTCAGACTCAGTGGGAGGAGGCAGGTCTTGGCCCAATTAACTCCCAAACCCGAGGCGTTCTTAAATTGCTCAGGGACCAGTTCAATGCTTCCAAGCCCCTGTTTGATGTCCTGTATGTAGAAAAAGACATCATCCACATAGAGGGGAGACTGCATGTAGTTTGGTTCCAAGATAAATGACCCACACCTCCCCAGCGTTTCGCAGTTGCCGGGACAGTGGGCATCCCTGGCACGTACTTCGACTGATTTGTAAGGGCGCCGAAATAAGTTGTCCCGTCTTAACCCTGGCAGTAGGGGCCGTGTATAATAGGCAAATGAGGCGGAGCAGCCTCATCACAAGCCCCAATTGCGAGAGTATCGCAAACATGTATTCCCAATCTGTTGTGTCAAAAGCACATTCTAGATCTATCACAAGAAAGGCAGCAAAGGACCAGTGGGCTGGAGCCTGCTCCAGTACTCTGCGTAGCTTACGTATGTTCAGATTGGTGGAGCGGGCAAGAATAAAATCTTTCTGGTCCGTGTGCACCAGATTTGGCATATACTCCATCAGGCGGCCTCCAATGTCTTTGCTGAATACCTTATAAATCTGTGGTAAGCATTGATAGAGGGCGATATGACATTACATCGAGCGTGTCCTTGTCAGGTTTTAGCAGCAATATTATAAGGAATTCTCAAAGTGTCAGTGGCAACTGTCCCTCCTCCAAGACACCTGATAAATCTCCAATAATTGAGGAAACAGTATGTCCATGTAGGCCTTGTAAAATTCGGGCGGGAGACCATCCAGGATAGAGGTAATGCAGATGGCTAGCCCTTGCATTGCCACCCGCAGCTCATGTTCTGTTATGGGCGGCTGCAGTTCCTCTTGGGCCGCTGGATCAACAGTAGGTAGTTCAAGGATCTCAAGGAATGCACGTATGTGCATTTCACAGGCATCAGAGGGTGAGTCATATAAAACTGTGTAGTATGTTGTGAATGCACTTTGTATGTCCATCTGGGTGGTGACCATGTTTATTGGAGATATTCGTATTGCCATGATCAGTACTCATGGATTCCCGCTGTGCGGCAGACAGACCACAAGTCGACCAGCCGTTTCCCTCTCTGCATGTATCCTGACCTGATAGGCCCTAAAGTCAAGTCACTGTGGCTGAGCCACCGATTGGGCATGCCGATCTCTAGCAGCCGTGAGGGCTCGATGTCCCATTGAGGCCTCCCGAGCCTCTGCCTCAAGGACATTCAAGGATGCCTTCATGGTGTATAGCTGTATCCGTACCCCGTCACAATGCTGATGCAATGTCCCCACAAGACCACTTTTAGTGCCTCCCAATCGTCAGTCTGGATGTCTTTGTGCCCTAATTTTCTGTAAAGTAGTTAGTCAGCATTCCAGGCTACTTGAAAGACATTGTCTTCTAGCACAGCTGGCTGCAGTCACCAGGTGGGGACAGACAGACAGGGAGCACCCCAATGTAAGTGCAATAGCAGGGGATTGTTATCGGAAACAGTACGACCTAAGTATTCTTCAGCCGTTTCTTGTGCATGTATTGTCGGTGGACAGGGGATCAGGTCTAGCATGACATGGAAGTCATGTGGGGGAGAATAGTAAGAGTTTTCGTTCGCATCAGGGTGTAGTGTGCTCCAGGAATCAAGGAGGGACCTGTGTGCCATCCACTGCACCATTCCAATCGCCGTCCACACCACAGGGAAGGTCAGTAAGGGGGGATGGGAGCGTGCCCAGGATCCAGCACGCTGTTGAAGTATCCCCCAATTATACATGGAATAAGCTCTCACCTCGCAAGGGGGACAGTAAGGCGGGCTAAAAAGGCCTATTGTGTTACGTTCAGCGCATAAATAGACCCCAGTAATATCGGATAGCCCTCCAGTTGTCGCTCCACAAACACGTCGCGTCCCTGAGGGTCAATTTCCACCTCCAGTGACTGTGAGTGGACCGCTGAACAGATCCATATTAGCGCCTCTCTAGCAAATCTGGAATATGTGGTTCTATAGCATTGCCCTTGCCATTTCTTTTGTAAGAGGACATCCTCCCCGCCCGCTATGTGTGTCTACTGAAGTAGTGCAATGTGTGCTGCATGCCTTCGGCGCAAGTACTGTTGAATTAAATCCAGCTTATGGGCTGTCCCCATTGCCTGTATAATCCAAGTGAGTAAGTTGAGGTTCGTCATAGGGTTATCAAGAAGTGGGTCTGGCAGATGGCCCTGTGTCTATGGGTAACATGTCTGGTGCCCTGCATAACTAAGGAATACAAAATAATGGCCTATTTGTAAGGTCCTAAGTTTGTAGAACCATGTTTGTTCCATTTTGAGGAGTAATCTGGACGTTTTAGTGAGGGATCCACAGTCCTTAATTTATTTCTATGACTACCCAACTAATATCTTTCTCTGTGTGTCCTATCTATTTAGAAGTGATTATAGTGTTTCTTTTGCACCTTATATTGCTTCGGTGTTTGCAGATTCATGTCTTATGGGGATAACATTTTTAATCTTCCCTCCCACACCCTTCCCCATATTTCACCCGGAGATTCCACATTGAGGGGCTTATTCAATCAATCAATCATAGAATTTGTAAAGCGCACTACTTACCCATGAGGGTTTCAAGGCGCTGAGGGGAGGGGGCTGCTGCTACTGCTCGAAGAGCCAGGTCTTGAGGAGCCTCCTGAAAGTGAGCAGATCCTGGGTCTGCTGCAGGTGGGTGGGGAGGGTGTTCCAGGTCTTGGTGGCGAGGAAGGAGAAGGATCTGCCGCCGGACGTTGTGTGTTGGATTCGTGGGACGGTGGCGAGGGCGAGGCTGGCGGAGCGCAGCTGGCGGACGGGGGTGTAGTAGAGTCTGTTGTTCAGGTAGGCTGGTCCGGTGTTGTGGAGTGCTTTGTGTGCGTGGGTGAGGAGCTTGAAGGTGATCCTCTTGTTGACGGGGAGCCAGTGCAGGTCTTTTAGGTGGGGGTGATGCGGATGCGTCGAGAGATGATGAGGATCAGGCGGGCCGAGGTGTTCTGGATGCGTCGCCGTAGTCCAGCCTGCTGATGATGAGGGCTTGGGTCACCGTTCTTCTGGTTTCGGTTGGGATGCACTTGTAGATCCTGCGAAACATGCGGAGGGTGTTGTAGCAGGAGGAGGAGACGGCGTTGACCTGCTTAGACATGGAGAGGGAGGAGTCGAGGATGAATCCCAGGTTGCGAGCGTGGTCCGTGGGTGTCGGCGCTGTTCCTAGTGTGGTTGGCCACCAGGAGTCGTCCCAGGCCGAAGGGGTGGGGCCGAGGATGAGGACTTCCGTCTTGTCCGAGTTCAGCTTCAGGCGGCTGCTCCTCATCCACTCGGTGTCGGCCTTCATTCCCTCGTGGAGGTTGGTTTTGGCGGTGTGCCGGTCCTTGGTGAGGGAGAGGATGAGCTGGGTGTCGTCGGCGTAGGAGATGATGTTCAGGTCGTATTGGCGGGCTACTTGTGCGAGGGGGGCCATGTAGACGTTGAACAGGGTCGGGCTGAGGGATGAACCCTGGGGTACACCGCAGATGAGGTCGGTTGCTTCGGATCGGTTACTGGAGGTATCTGGTGGGCTAGTTGGCCCCCCAGGGACCCTCAGGACTCAATCCCCCAATTTACAACGCACCAGGGGTGCGTTCGCACAGTGGTGCAGGGAGGGGGCGTTGCTGATGCGACAAGTGGGCAAACGCACCCTGTAGCGTGTTTTAAGTTGGGGAATTAAGTCCCCTTGAATCCTGAGGGTCCCTGGGGGCCAACTAACCCACCAGGTACGTCCAGAAAGTGCCACAGAATTGCGTTGCAGAGAGGTGTAAAAAGGGGCATCGCCTCAGACCACCTCTCCGTATTGCAGCTCTGTGGTGCTTACTGGAGGTATATGGTGGGCTAGTTGGTCCCCAGGGACCCACTGGATTCAAGGGGACTTAATCCCCCAACTTAAAACATGCCATGGGGCGCGTTTTCACAGTGGTGAAGGGAGGGGGCAGGGCCTAAGGTGACGTTTGCAAACACGCCCTGTGGCGCATTTTAAGTTGAGGAATAAAGTCCCCTTCAATCCTGAGGGCCCCTGGGGGCCAACTAGCCCACCAGGTACCTCCAGTAAGCGCCACAGGTCTGCGTTGCAGAGAGGTGGTGCAGGCCACGCCCCTTTTTACACCTATCTGAAACGCAGATCTGTGGCGCTTACTGGAGGTACCCAGTGGGCTAGTTGGACCCCAGGGACCCTCAGGATTCAAGGGGACTTAATCCCCCAACTTACAACACGCTGGGGCGCGTTTGCAGCGTGGTGAAGAAAGGGGGCATGGCCTTTGTATACCCCTCACCAATCCCACTGCGTGGGGCTTACTGGAGGTAAAAGGTAGGCTATTTGGCCCCTAAAGGACCCCCAGCAGTGAAGGGGACTTCAATCCCCATCCAAGAGCGTGCCAGGGAGCACGTTTGTAGAGTCGTGAGCAAAGTGGGCATGGCCTGGTACGAGTACTTACTGATGCTGCTGTGTGGGACTGACTGGAGGTAATATTTTGGAAAATTGGCCCCCATGGATGTCCTTGGGGGCCAACTATCCCTCTGGTTACCTCCAGTAATTCCCACAGAGTGGGATTGCTAAAACGTCTTCAGAGGCCATGGCCCTCTTTCTCTACCACTCTGCAAACGTGCTTTGTGGCAGACTACGGGATAGGGGATGAAGTCCAATTTAGTCCTGAGGGAGTTTGGGGCCAAGAATCCCTCCTGGTACCTCCTGTAAGTCCTACACAGTGGAATTCCTGAGCGATGGTTGGACGCCCAGCACCCTTTCTCCACCACTCTGCAAACGAGACTACTAGTTAAAGTAGCATATTTCTCCACCTCTGACTTAGAGGTAGGTTTAATCCTCCTGCCCTATTATGTACTAGGGCCTTACAGAGGAGATCATGCTAATCACAGGGGTACCCCAATGAATAGTGTTCCCTAGTGTATGTAGGTGTTTTCACTGTATTCTAAGTATCTTTTAGCATAGCACTGGCTCTAGGCCTGGTTAGTCAGAGTCAGTTACCACCAGTACCCGTCTGAAAAAGTTGTGGGCACAGGATAATTTTGCAACAAGGCCTCTTTCTGCTCCTCTGTTGGCTCATTCTGCACATGTCTTGCTTCTTCCTGCACTTTTCTTCGTCTTTGTGGACTTCTGTTCCTTCTTTCTGCATTTCTTTTGCTTCTTTGTGTGCGTTGTTTCTTCTTTCATCACGTCTTACCTCTGTAGGCATAGTTAGAAAGTAGCATCGTAGATCGTTTCTTTGCTGCTACCTGCCAAGGATTGGGGACTGCGAGCACTTTCACCCTGGACTGCTCTTCCCTTTACTGCTACCACTCGCGGTACCCGCTTCGCGGGTCCCGCTTCGTTTTGGACCTTGCCGCCTGGGTTTCTTGTGACGCTGTTGGGGGACAACCAAACGCCCAAACTCCATCTTGGGGCGGTTGTAGGTGCAGGGCTGCGAGCGAGGGTAGGCGCAGGACTCCAAGTCCCAGGAGCGCCTGCCCGTCTCCATTACCATCAGCTGAGACGCTCTCCCTGCAGGCTCCTCCCCCGTCCCAGCGTTGTTAAAACCTTCTGTGCCTGGAACCTCGTTGGATCGTTTCTTTGCTGCTACCTGCCAAGGATTGGGGACTGCGAGCACTTTCACCCTGGACTGCTCTTCCCTTTACTGCTACCACTCGCGGTACCCGCTTCGCGGGTCCCGCTTCGTTTTGGACCTTGCCGCCTGGGTTTCTTGTGACGCTGTTGGGGGACAACCAAACGCCCAAACTCCATCTTGGGGCGGTTGTAGGTGCAGGGCTGCGAGCGAAGGTAGGCGCAGGACTCCAAGTCCCAGGAGCGCCTGCCCGTCTCCATTACCATCAGCTGAGACGCTCTCCCTGCAGGCTCCTCCCCTCTTACGCTCCTCCTATAATTTACCATCCAGGTGCCGCTGCGCGGGAGCGCGCCGGGAGAAGCCCGGGACAAGGGCGGGCCCTCCGTGGCCTGCAGTGCCTGGCCTGGGCAAGCCCTTTTATCTCTTCCTACATTTGTACTGTTATGGCTATTGACTTTAGGTTGTAAGTTCACCAGGTATTACTTATTTTAGTGTCATTTGGCTCCTGGGTTTTTTGGCTAGCACTCGCTTTCCTTTTTACCCCCAGCCAGTCTCCCTAGCGATGTCCACTCGTAAAACTCGGAGCCAGAAAGCTGGTAATGCTAAATCCAAAAAAGTTATTGGCACTCTAGATAACTTTATTTTGCGCACTAATTCTCTGATTGATCAGGGAATTTCCCTTATGGAGAGGAGGGTTTCGATGGATCTTGCCCAAGCGAAAAGGTCATCTCTTGGCAACATTGCTTTAATTCATTCCCCGCCCCAAGGAACCAATAATTCTGCTCCTCTCCTTAGCCAGTCAGCTGATGATCAAACCCCCGCTACGTGCCTATTACCTTTACCTATTAATCCTCCCCCTACGAGTATACCATCTATTGTTAATCCCCATTTAGAGAAATCAGTTGCAACAGTGGTAGTAATTCACCGTGATAATGAATCTTTACACGTGGGTGGTTCTGATATTATTATGCCAGCTTTAAATCCCTCGAACTTTTTAACTGATGATCCTGTTATAATTTCACAAGAGGGCATGGGTCCAATTGTTGGGGAGGCTAACTCGGGTGTTGGGATGGCGGAGGAAGGGACTCTCCGGGCCTCCATTGATCAATTTGAGTCTGATATGTTGGATTCCACCCCCCATTTATTATCATTGGGTGTTCCAGATGACATAACGCATGATAGTAGTTTGGCCAGTATCTTGGATATTAGCGGAGGCAATGACTCTTCAGTTAACTCTGAGGGCGGGCTTGATTCTTTAATGAATTCTATGTCTACTTTAATTAAATCATTGCTCTCGCCCTTGGAGTCTAGGCTAGCTAATATAGAACATCAACTTGATACTATTCTCTCGTTACAAGATCCTAAGTTGGTTCACCCCGGTCCTCGTACCTCTGTGGTAACATCTTCTGTCTCCAATAATGTGCCCATCACTAAAAATCCACCTACGGGGACTACCTCGGTACCTTCATCCAGTTTGCCCAGTAAAAATCCACCCACGGGGGCTACCTCGGTACCTTCAACCAGCTTGCCCAATACTGCACTGCAGGTGAATAACATAAAGGGTACCAATAAACCCCCCACGTCCACATGTCCGAGCGCTGTGAAGAGAAAGGTTCCCAGTATCCCAGCCCCTATTATCCTCCAGCCACAACCTAGAAAATCCAACATGCGACGAAGCATCAATTTACCACCTGATGCATGTCCGTTTGTGGTTGTTTTGACTGGAATCCCTGAACTGCCCTCGTCTACTTCTGAGCCCTTTTGGGCAATTAAAAATAAAGTATGCCATTGGCTAGACAAAAATTACCCGCCACCCCCTGGTCTAAATAAGAACATACTCATGGTAGAGAGGGCCCCTTGGGTAGGTGGGAAGAAGAAAAGTATAAAGGGTGATTGCATCGTTATAACATTTGAGGACCCGCGATTGGTGGAATGTATTTGTTCCTTTCCTCCATGTGATAACAAGTCGGTGGTATTAGCTAAACCGCTGTCTTTCTTTTACGCTCAAGAGGGCCATGAGGATGTTAGATGGAGTTGGTTGAGGTCGACTAATAAAGGGCCAGGGAGAGGGAGTAATGGGAGTGTTAAGTCCATCTACCAGAACACCCAAAAGTGGGGAGTGGCTGCCGAGGATGGTTGGAATTTAGTCCCTAGGAGGAAGGGGCATCAATGGATGGGTGATTCCCAGTTGAATGGAGTAGGGTGGGGTCCGCAGCTTAATTACCCTTTATTTCCCTGTTATAACCGTTTTAGTGGGCTGGATGGGGTGGACTGACTACCAACTCAGCCCCATGAAGTTCCCAATGAGCGAGGGATGCTTACTCCCTTGGGCATTGGTCTTATTTCCAATACAAGGGAGGTACAATCCAACCTAGATAGCACCAGTTTAGACACATTGGTAGGGGACATTGATACTTTGACATCTTCAAAAAAACCCTCATCGTCTCTTTCCCCTATCAAAATCCTGTCTTGGAACATAGCAGGGTTAAAGAAAAATCTGTCTAATCCTGCTTGGAATACTTTCTTAGAGGATTATCATATCTGCATGTTCCAAGAAACCTGGTGTGTTCAGCCAGAATATAAGCATGGTTATTCCACATTCTTTGTTCTCACGACTCTACCGGGGAAGGGGCGCCCATCGGGAGGTTTACTTATCTGGATAAGGATAGATTTGAATAGTGTTGTCACCATTAATCATATCCCCTCCAACGACATACTGCACATCACTGTCAAAAGCCAGTCTGGCAGAAATGCTCTGGATCTTTTTTGTGTTTATGCCAGAGGCCTACCGGGTGGTCAATCCTCACCCACATTGGAGCTGCTAGATAATAGGCTATCCTCCCTCCCCCACAAATCTTCAGTACTAGTGGGGGGTGATTTTAACTGCACCTTCGAGCCCCTGGACGAGGAGTACCTTTTGGGTTCTCATAACAAACTAGGGAACCAGTTTATTCCATCTTTAACTCTGGCTCCAATCAAGAAGTGGTCTGCTAGAGCGATCCAGTTAAACGCCTTGGTGTCTGCCCACGACCTTTGGGCCTTAAATGGTCGTACTACATCAGATCGTAGGGGCGCAATGACCTTCAATCGAATAGGCTGCTCTTCACGGATCGATTACATCCTTTTAGATGTCTGGTCATGGGCTAACCTTGTTGATATGGAGGTCTGTCAGAGGACTGACAGCGATCATAATCCCCTTTGTATGGGTATGTTTTGGGGTGATAATATTGGCAACAGTGCCCCTAATGAGTTGATTACCAAAGAATTAGTTCCTTCCAACTTCAACCGCAGGCTCAAATGGAATGTAGTCAGGTGTGATGAAGGGATACTTGATAATATTAAGGCTTTAGTTCTGGCTGCAACAAATGATTTATCACCAGTTACCCCAACTCTCCTCCACTCTCGGGGGCCCACGACAGCAGCCAAGTACAAGAACCTAATAGGTGAGATTAGTACATTTTTTACCAAAAATACCAAGGGCCATCAATCGACTAAATACACCCAAAGGAAGGGTAACCCCTGGTATACAGTCTCCTGTAGGAAAAAAAGAAAAGCCATTTCCTTGGCCATAAAAAACAAGGAAATATTAGCTGCTAGAATTGCAAGACAAGACTACCGCAATAGCATTGCGAAAGCCAAAAAAGAATGGGAAGAGGAACATTGGCAGGCACTCAAGGAAGCAGCTCATGGGAAAAACGCCAATGTGTTTTGGAAATTAATAAATATTCTTGACAGGCGTGGTGCTGAGCCTATTCCAAACCACATCACTGAGTGCCAATGGCACTCCCATTTCTCCAAGTTATATGGCGAAGGTAGTTTGGAAGTTGTGCCAGCTTCTTCCGTACTAGATACTGGTTGTTTGGTCCAACCAAATGGTGACATTATAAATGAGTTGTTCACGCTCCGTGAAGTCCGGGATGCCATCCACAAAATAACTCCGGGTAAGGCTCCTGGCCCGGATGGAATTCCGGGGGACTTATTGTTGCATGACCCTACGACCTGGGCCGTTTTTATTGCAAATATTATGAATCTCATTCAGTCCGGCCACCAAGTACCTGATTCGTGGAAAGGCGCTGAAGTCGTTACTATTTTTAAAAAGGGTGAGAAAGAGGACCCTGCCAACTACAGACCTATTAGTTTAATTGATGCCATTCAAAAAGTAGTTGGCAGGGTCATCATAAATCGGATCGAGAGCTGGTTAATGGAAGATAACATTTTGTCCCATTTCCAGGCAGGATTTAGAAGTAATGTGGGAGCAATTGATCAGGTTTTTAGATTCTGTGCAGTTTTTTGGAAAACAGTGTCAATAGCCAGAGGGAGTCTTTACCTGGCCTTTATAGACTTAAAAACTGCATTTGATGTAATACCCCGTGCCAAATTATGGGACGTTTTATTGGACATGGGTTTCCCATCCTATTTGCTACAATTTATCATTAAATTACACGAGGGTACATTTGCTAGGATTCGGTGGGGGACGCAGGGGCAACTCACAAAGAGTATTCCTGTCAACAGAGGGGTGCGGCAGGGGTGCGTGATGGCCCCCACTTTGTTTTCTCTCTTCATAAATGGAGTGGTGAATCATCTGCAAGAGACACCGGCAGATGCCCCTATTATTGCTGGAGAGAAAACACCATCGCTCCTCTTCGCCGATGATACCCTTCTGTTATCTAAAACCCCCAAAGGTCTCCAAATCCTTCTTGATCGCTTTAGTGTTTTTTGTCAGGAACGGGGACTCACAATAAACACTACAAAAACAAAACTAATGGTTATGACTACCAAGAGAAACCATAGGAATATACACCTGTTTTTGAATGGATCAAGTCTTGAGGTAGTGGAAGAGTTTGACTACCTCGGGGTTAGAATTAATGATAAAATGAAATGGGAATCCCATATGAGCAAAATGATTTTAAATTTTAAAAGAGTTTCCGGCAATATTTTAAAGAACCAGCGTCTCTCAGTGAGCAGACCAATAGCCCCCGCCCTGTCAGTTTATGAGGGAAAGGCAATAGCCTCAGCGGTCTATGGTTCAGAAATATGGGGCACTGAGAATACCCATACCCATGTCCTAACTGAGAACAAGTTCATGAGAGATTTGGTTTCCCTTCCAACCTCTACCCCATTGAAACCATTATTTGCTATGTATTATGTAACATCATCAGCAGTGCATTGCGGGCGCGCGAGTTACAGTTAGCAGAACTAACTATAACGGAGGAATTTCTATGGTTTTGTACGAGTGAAATGTCCAGCTAACTGTAACACTCCTGAAACCTATGTTTTTTTCAGTGAATATATATATATATATATATATATATATATATATATATATATTTTTTTTTTTTGGGTGCTATACCCTTGAACAAACATTGAAATACGTATGTGTAGTGTATACACTGTATAATCATTAACCTCATGTACTACACAGGTAATGAATATGACCCACTATCACTTCCCACATTGGATAGATAAAGTATAATTCATTCACATTGTACATAACAACAATTTACAAATTAATGGCATCTCAGTCATGTGCAACCAACTCTGGAAAAAACAAACATAGTAACAAATTTCTGTCACAAAAGTTGTTCTGTATGTTATAAGGTTAAAACTATAACTCCCAGAATCCAATGGGAGAATGTAATGACATGTGATTGCTTTAAATACAGAGAAAAAAGTAGTGCCACCTACCGTGAGAAAGACCGTCGGTGTGACAGACTTAGGATCTGTGCCAATAAAATAAGAGAAACGAACTTCCTGAGTGCGGCGCGTTTTGTATAAAAAAATTATATATATAGATATATAGATATATATAGATATCTATATAGATATATTTATATAAAAAATATAAACACAATAAAAAAATTATACAGCACATTTAACTTTCTTTTGAATTAAACAATACATTTAAATATATTACATTAAAAAAATTAAGACCATAAAACATCCCCCTAAGGTGAAAATTGATATTTATTATGTAGTAGAATTTACTAAAAGTATAGAATTAATTTAATTTCTTTCGAAAAAATGTAAGTTACATTTATTTTTAAAGTAAAAGATTAATACAATATTTTATAATCAAATAATATTTCTTTGTGTGTGTGTATATATATATATATATATATATATATATACATGTATTTGTTTGCATTTAATTAAGTGTTTATATTTTTTTTTATTTGAAGTAAAATGTTTTATTTTTACATTAACTCCTATGGGTGTGTTATTTTAGGTCATTGCTTCCATTACTTTTTATGGGAGTGTGTTGCAGTACCAGTGGTTGGCCATCTATGGTGACGGACATACTGTAGATCTGAGCAAGGGTACATTTAATACTGTTTATACTATTTTGGGACTTTTCGTCTGTAGTATTTTTAGAAGTGGAATTTGTGAATAGGAATGGAATTACCCTTTTGTGGGTAGATGCATGGCCAGTACTAAACAAACACCTTCTTAATCCTGCCTAAACCCCACTTATTTAGTAGTAAATATTCCCCATTTTCTAGTCCCTCCCGCATTTACTACATAAGCAGATAGCTCTACACATAAAAGATAGGCTTGGCAGAGACCTCCATTTTTTAAGTTAGTGAATAGCGTTTTGTAGTACATTTAGTAGTACTATTGTATAACTGCTAAACATACTACAAAACGTAGTGTGTAAATATTTTCATGATCATTTCGGCACTCTTTGAAGTACATGCGTGCTAAACCGCTCCAACTTTTAGCTTCTGTTTTACTGAAATACAGTCTGTGCTTTCCTTATCTAGCTCAAGCCAGGCAAAATAATTATGTTAATGCAGTGCTTCAATGTAATGCATTTACACTGAAATTGGAACCCCTGACCAACCCCGCTCTTTACAAATGGCTCCCATTTTAGTGTGCGTTCAGTGCTGAAGTGCGGCTCGCGCCTAATGTAGAGGCACAGGTCAGTCCTGCTGTCACCACTGTACGACATGTATCTTTGAAGCAAATCTGGGGCCCTGGACCTCTGTAATGAGACACCATTAGCTGCTCTGGCCTCATAACCCAAAGGCCTCAACTGTCTTAGAACTTGCACATGAGAGAGCTGCTGGACTCAAGGGAGTTTTATCTCATCGTCTAAAAAAAGAGATATACCTCCACAGGTTAAATAAGTATTCTCTGTCAGCCTACAGTATAATTGACTGATTAAAGTTTCTCGGTTTCAGGTCGTGCAGTCTCTTTCAAAATTGTGGAAGCAGGCAGTTCATGATGAATGTGCTAATATACACTGTCAAGCCAAGATGAGACGGAGAAAGTCTATGCTTTGCATCTAGAAATTGATGGCCGCGTGGAAAAAGCACCTGTAATCTCTGGTGAAACTTTTCTGGAGCGTTTCACACCTTGAACTGACTCTAAAAAAAAGCTGTAGCATAAGGTATAGGACAGGCAAGGGGTATCCACCATAGATCCGGTACGGCCAAATCCATGCCAAATTTTCAACACAACCTCTGGCTATATAAATAATTTCCGTTTGATTTACGAACTATAAATATAGTTTATGTGAACATTTTGAAAATATTTTACTGATGAAGCCCTCCTTGGCCCGAAGTTTGTTCATCGTGACTTTCATTTCTTCAGATTTTTCACTTTTTTTTTTAGCTCTTTCAATAAATTACCTCATGTTTTCTTGAAATAGGAGCCTTGGGTGCACTTCGAGGGTTGTTAGGTCTACTCTTGAACTCTTTTATATGCACTTTGTACAATTACTACCCTTTGTAATTCAAAGAAGGCAAGTGCAGCATGTTGAAAGGGTAGTCGACATGTCTACTGGGCTAGTGTAAGCCACTGTTAATGTGGCGGACTGAGAAGATCCCGGGTTCCCCGAGTACCTTAAGCACCCCATGTAAGTTCTTTATTCTCAAATGATGTAACATACTGTGAGGTTTTCTTTACCTACATTGAGGTTAAAAAACAGAAGAAAGTTTTCTAACTTTTCTAAAGCTGCTGTACTTAGGTTCTAAGGGTATCCTTTGTAGGACGCATTGACCCTCACCCATCGAGGTGACATGCTTCATCATTGGGTCATGCTTGCTGGGCGGTGCAATACCCAGCGGGTCTCTAAAAAAGGGGGCCTGTTTGATGGAGATCTTTTCTTGCCCGTGTCCTGGTAGCTCAGGAGGACAGGCGGAAATAGTGAAAAGTAGGTAATGGTGATTTTAAAATTGCCTTCAGATGACCTTCACAAATTTCTTTTATTTTGAGGGGGTTATATGTGGGAAGATTAAAAACTGGTTTGGACCAATTGAACATAAGTTAATAATTGGTTCAAAAACATGTTTCTAGCCTATCTGCACAGCTGGGTCATTCGCATTTCTTCAAGCCCTGTGTATGGAATCCTACTTTACTCTTTTTTTAGATATTTATCTGTTTATTTCTTATAACTACATCAACTGATTTATCCTGTGTATGTTTAGGAATCATTAAGTGTGTCCCTAACTCAGGGAATTCACGTGCTCTGGAATAACCAAATTATAGTTGGTAAAGCCCCCACGGGATGCAGGGACATGGCACCATTTTAGTTCACTGACTAAGTGTTCTAGGTGTGCCTCCAGTCACGCCTGTCCTAGTTGTCCGCTCCCCTGTCAGCTCTCCAACCGAAATTTAAAGCAGACTAGCAAACCCGGGCTCAAGACTTCACATTAATAGGGTGTTCGCTTCAGGGTACAGCCAGGACCACATCTGTCACAGCAGGCAAACAGAAGTGACGGGAAACTTGGATGTAGCTAACTCAAGCTCTTTGGCCAGTAAGCTCAACAGCAGCTCAGCAGAGGAGTTAGGAAAGGGACCTGGATAACAGAAGCCCACCAGTGCTTAATTTGTTAAAGAAAGAGGGCTGGTGCCCAAAGAACATCTCAGAAGACTGTGGCGGTTGCAGTTGAATAGCGGTGCACTGAATACTAAATCTACTAGTCTTAAATCCACCTCATGCCTCTGTAATCCCCTCTGACACTCCCTCTCTCTTTATCTTACTCTTACAGGTTCCTGATTTCTCCCTTTGTGACAGTTTACCCGTCTTCATCTTCTTCCATCTTTCTGTTTTTCGAGTTTTTCCCTCTCTTGCTCTACGTAAATGTCTGATGTGGGGAAAAAAGTGCTGGACCCCAAAAATAAGCGACAGTGGCTCCCACCAGCTCAAGTTAAGGACTGGGGCAGGCGCTGTTTCGTTCAGTCTCTTAAAAGTGTGATAATGATAACTTTTCAAATATAATTAACAATTTTAGTGTAACATGTTTCAAAGCCCTTCAGCTTTGTGCTGATAGGGTGGTATAATGAATGTATGTGGGTGCTGCACACTGTAATACACAATTTGAAGGCGTTTATTCGATACGTGTGCCACCTTTGATTGGTGCCTGCTACACCATGTGAAACAAATGTATATAGCCTGACACCTGAATGGCTGCCAGGACTCTAAGGTGCACAACTTAATGAGTGAACTCTTAATTCATTCCAACATTTTTGTTTGTATTTCAACCAATGCTTTTTATTTACATTCCATTGGCATATTCATCATGATCAAACATAAATTATCAATCCAATTAACACATTAATGAAATTTAAAGACATAAATCAAAGCAAATTCATAACATTAACCCAATGCATTTCGGGACCTCGTGGCCCCTTCGTCAGGGGTCTGTCAAAGAGAAGAAAAGGTAAAGAAAAAGAAAAAGAAAAAGAAAACTTATTACTTTTGGTGCTTATAAGTTTCTCAGTTACTTAAAGTAGCGAATATTACCTATTTATTGACAGATCACATGATGTCTCATTACCTGAGATCAGAACCTTTACTAGTTCAAAAAATCAAGTTACTTATTTAGCTCTGTTTATGTAACTCACATTTTAATGAGTATTTTTAGATCAAAGCAAACCATTTTTGTTTAACACTGAGCTATTGTTTAAGATTTATTTACATGGGTTGTTTGAGAGAATAGGCTTTTCACTAAGCCTACCTACCGGTGTCATAAGGTTGCTTTTAGTGATGAACAGCTTTTCTATTGAAAAGGAAAAAAATAAATGCAGAGTAGTTTACTACGCTGCATATAAAAACATATCGTCTGTGCACATTATCGTTTATCAACTGAAATTGTTACCTGCGAGCCTATGTGTGACGCGTTGGTCTCGCTTCTGTAGCCAGATAAATTAATTCTATACCCAAAAAAAGGAACCAATTTTAGTCAAAGTTCCTTTTACAATATGAAAAAATGGTCTATTTAGCGTGTTGGCGAAAAAAAGGGCCTATTTTTACCTGTTAGGAAGACCGTATCCAAGCCTTTCTTGTTCTTTAAACAAACAGCCTGTACCAACCTGTTTAGAGGTTAAAAAGCACTGTTTTAATACACATGCTCTATTTATTTACTCTGATACTAACGCGCCCTGCTTGAAAGATCGGGTTTTCTTTACCTGCGGTCCTATGCAGAAAGGCTTCGGTCCCGCAGCGTTAGTGTTCCGTCGTTAGCTGTAAAAATAACGCCGTACTACTTAGTTGAGGTTTACCAACAATTATTAAAATTCGTCGGTTTGTCTAATACGTTAAAAAACGATTATGCGGCTTACCGAGAAGTTTATTTTTCAGTCCGTCCTACTGGGTTCTGTGTTGGTACGCTTAATCCCACAACTGTGTTTGTAGTCCTTTATCGAGTTTAAGTTCGATGTTCCCATTGAAATAGTAAAGGGACTTATGATTATCTACATTGGTTACCAAGTGATAAAATCGGGGCGGCCATTTTTGAGTGTCTAAAACAAGCGGTCAATACGATATTAGTTTCCTATGATATTGAACTGTTAGGTACAGCTATGGACTTAGTAAACCTATGCTTAATTAAAGAAAAAAGAAATAAATATAGAAAGTGTTCGTATCAATATACAAATCATAAGCAAGTATTCCATATATATAACAGTGATAACAAATTATCAAAATACTGTGTTAAAACAGTTACATATTTTCCAGTCTGTATGTTTACTATAATGTTGCCTGCCTATTTACAATCTTATGTTTTGTATGTAGTTATACAATGTGTGTTTTGCATTGTGAGGGGTATGTTGTTCAACTGTGCTTTTGTGAAATTTTATTCACTGTCCATTACATCGCGTGTCTGAATTCTCGGGGTATCAAGACTATTCTCTCAAACAACCCATGTAAATAAATCTTAAACAATAGCTCAGTGTTAAACAAAAATTGTTTGCTTTGATCTAAAAATACTCATTAAATACTCATTAAAATGTGAGTTACATAAACAGAGCTAAATAAGTAACTTGATTTTTTGAACTAGTAAAGGTTCTGATCTCAGGTAATGAGACATCATGTGATCTGTCAATAAATAGGTAATATTCGCTACTTTAAGTAACTGAGAAACTTATAAGCACCAAAAGTAATACGTTTTCTTTTTCTTTTTCTTTACCTTTTCTTCTCTTTGACAGACCCCTGACGAAGGGGCCACGAGGTCCCGAAATGCATTGGGTTAATGTTATGAATTTGCTTTGATTTATGTCTTTAAATTTCATTAATGTGTTAATTGGATTGATAATTTATGTTTGATCATGATGAATATGCCAATGGAATGTATATAAAAGGCAATGGTTGAAATACAAACAAAAATGTTGGAATGAATTAAGAGTTTACTCATTAAGTTGTGCACCTTAGAGTCCTGGCAGCCATTCAGGTGTCAGGCTATATACATTTGATAGGGTGGTATAGGCATAGCCTGCTCTCGCTTATTAATTTGATCGGGACCAACCCTACTCTCAAAGCCGGCTTTAAGGTGGTGCGACCGGTGCGGCCGCACTGGACACTTACCTTGAGGGGGGACACAACTTGAGGGGCAGGGGTGGCACTATGCTTAGCAATACTGTATGATTCAAAAGCACCTTCTGCAGAGTTCCTTGTGTGTCCAGCTTTCAGTCAGCAATAAAATTGTGAAGACAACTCTGTGATTAATGATGTTCTTGCTACAGAGAGTGATCAGAGTTTTGTCTAGTGGCAGTTTTGACTCGCCATAAAGTAGCTCAGAGGATTAATATGCCTGCTACAAAGAACAGATCCGTATTTTCTCCAGTATTGGATCTTTGATAGATTCACAAGCTTGAATCATTCCCCGCAGTTGAAGTTGGAGTCTCACGGTAACATAATAAAGCAGTATGTATCACTATCATGGGCTATAATGGCAATAAAAAGTCATTTTATTCGCCTATGTCCGTTTTAAAAAAGAACCAAACTTGAATTATAACCAATGAGCTAACAGCACCCTCTAGAACACTCCCAACAGAGGTTGAGTCCCTCAGATTTTCTACCACACGTCTTGTGAAGGAGTCTCCCTGAGCTCTGCTCAGTTTTTCTTCTCTAAGAGCCTGAGATTCATCCTACAACAACCATTTCTGATAGTTCTGAGACAGGCCTCTTCAGATCCTGCAAAACCTGTGGAATGAAGAGACTACATGTGGATGATCTACATAAAGACTATCTATACTGTTTCTACACTCAACACCAGGTAAAGGAGTGCAAAATATGTCACACTTTTTCCTCTAGAACCTTAAAGGACAGAGAGAGGAGGCTCCTTCAGTGGCCACAGAAGGCTAAAACTCAGAGATCTACCACATTTGAAGAAAACAGTGACATGTCTGCGAAAACACACAAAAGCTCAAGATCTTCTGACCCGGGTCTATCTGAGGAGGGCAGGAAGGCCTTAAAAACTCACCGTAAAGGCCCTCTGAGAAAGGAGAAAAGAAAAGACATCTCCACAGAGGCAGCCTACTCTCAACCCAGTACTCCATCTGTGAAAACAGGGGGACGTCAGTCAGCATTCTTCCTCTACTGAACCATCGACGTTGAGGCATAAAACTCCTCTCAAAGTCCCGTCGATAGCAACATCACAGTGGACACAAGGATCGAAGACGATGGTCACCACCGTTTCGTCCACGAGACCATTGTGGTAGAAGACAATGACGACGAAGGCCATCAACGCGCCCATCTCACCAACAAGAATCCTGTCATCTACCAAGACTACGTTAACGTCGGCGCTACCCCCGATTATACCTTTAACGACAACACCATTGACAGCTGCACCATCGGCGACTACCAGGATTTCTCCCATCCACGCCAAAATTCACCTTTACGATGACATGGATGGGACCTTCGACAATCATAAAAATTACAAATGTGACGAAAACAGCTTTAAGATCTGAGTTAACATCTCCTAGCAAAGTCTCACCTCTTCAACCAAGTCACCTTTTAGACCTGGAGGAGTTGGATGATGATGTGCCTTTTGGGGCAGCACACAGCCCAACAGAACTCCAGGTCAAATACCAGGATGAAGACGACGAAAAAGAGGAAGAGCAATATTACCACAAGTATTATGCCCCAGAAGGAGGCATTATGAGCATTATCAGTATCATGCTCATTCACAACCCAGGTATGATGAGGTACAGATGCCCATGTTGGTCGTCCAAGATCTGCAGGTCATGCTGCAAGGTAACATAAAAAGGTTCCCTGAAGCCCAGCAGGAACAGCCAGTTGTACCACCCAAGCCTACCTGTCCGGCTACTCCAAGGCAATTTCCTCCACCTATGACGCCCAGAATGAAACCCGCGTCTAACATATTGGTGCCACCAAGGGATGACAGCAATCATCCCAGTGCTTTACGTGACTCCTTTACCCTATTCCCAATTCTTACGCATCAGGCGTAACTGTTACACCAAGGAAGATTATTTCCAAGAAGCCTCCGTCCTATACAACAAATTAAAGGCCCGGGGCTATCCCAAACGCTTGGTTCGTAATGCCCAAAAGCGTGCGTGGTATTGCCCCAGAGAAATCTTGCTATCGCCAAAGCCTAAAAATAACACCAACAGAAGAGCCTGCGTTACAACGTTCTCAATGGCGTCTAACCCTATCTGCAAATTTATTCTCAAACATTGGCTCACACTTAACGCAGGTACCCTGAACATGGAACGCCCCTTGTTCGCCTTTCGCAAAAATCGCAACTTAAAGGACCACTTGGTACGAGCAGCACTACCCAATGTAACACCTCCTCTAACACTGGATGCACACTGGGGCCTCACACCATTGGTAGGACATTACAATATGTGTGATTTTACTATGGAAAGGAAAACCTTCACTTTTGAGAATGTTGTCATCAAGTCAAGTACTTTTTCCAACTGTAACACCTATACCGTCATTTATTTGATACAATGCCCTTGCCAGAAGAACTACATCGGACAGTCTACACAAAAGATTGAGACTCGCATCGGACAACACCGCAGCAGGATTCGCTGCAACACCCCCAATGCGCCACTGGTCGAACATTTCAACCTTGCAGGCCACGAGGACGATGATATCAAATGGACTGTGCTCAAGACTGTGAAACTACCAGCCAGAGGGACTGACCTAGCACAGCTTTTGAATAAAGAGGAACTAAAACTCACCATCCGTTTGGACACTATCAAAAATGGTCTAAACAGAAACAAAGACTGGACAACCTTTATTTAATCTCTGCGACTAAACTTCCCCTTTTGCCACAGTAACAACCAAGTTTTCATTAATGGACTACTTACTTTCCAGTTTATTTTCTAATTGTAATGTTCTAAATGCCAGTATTCTTTCTACCATATATTCGTAATTCGATTTTTTCGTGAATATAAATGTCAATTACATGCTTTTGAAATGTTCCATGTTACCAATCGACTCTTAACCGGGTCACATACATTGCACTTCCTTACTCACCCAACATGGATGCCAGTATTCCCCCCACCAACTACGGGAGCATGCCTTCCCTAGCGTCACATCGAGCGTAGATCACGTGACCTTCACCGTCCTTTTTGTATCCATTCACTCGCAGCTCTTCCACACCAGCGATTCTGATGGCTCATAGGAACTACCGGTAAGACAGCGCTTGCGTTTCCCCCGGGGACCATTCCACTGATTGCCCCGCACGCATCTGATGCCCTTTACACATTTAGGCAATTCTTGTGATCGGCAAGTAGACGCCTTTCTTGTGATCGGAAAGTACCCACCGCACTCAAACCCACGGACGCCTTCCTGGTTCCAATTTACCCCTGGCGCCGTAATTCACTCTTGGCTGGTAATCTCTCAACATCGGAATGGATTCTAACCATCTCCAATACAATTAGGTAAGCTCCTACCCTTATTGCTTTTTTTTTTTTCTCCTGTTTTCAAAACCTTTATTAAAGTTCATCATTAAGTACACAGCTCATCGCCTACAACCAGATATTGGCCGGCAGCTTCTCATGTGTGGTACCTGGCAATTAATGATTACTTGTAGAAAGAGCATAGGTTAACACAGCATGTCGCCTACAACCACTTCGGGCCGGCCGTGTTTCAAGTCAAGTTGCTCTTCACATTTGTAGTATTCGGATCATTGGGACTCATAAGGCCTGTTCTAAACAAATAAGCAGATTAAAATACTAAAGTATATATACCAAACAAAAGTAGCCAGTCTTTATAGGCTAGATGAAGCTTGCGTGTTGTGGGTAGCACAGATGTATGTAAACTCAAACCGGAACAGCATAGGTTGCTATAATAAGATCCAGCATTATCGGATTCATCACATTACGACCCAATTAAGGGCCATCATCTATCTTGCATAGACCGTCTGAATAGTATCCATTTCAGATCAGATTATACATCTACCTGAACATAGTGCGCGTCCGCAGAGGGGATCGGATAACCCGATGGCAGATAGGTCCCAAATGCCACACTACAACCCACATGAAATAGTAGCAAAAACGTGGATGGGGGGGGGGTCGTGGGCAGGTTAGAGGGGAGAGGGGAGCAGAAGGAAGGAAGTAAAGAGGTGGGGGGGCTGCGTCCTCGTCTGCACAACTCCGAGAAGCCACCAGGGTGTTGCAAAAGATCTGTTACCTCACTTTAATCTGTCACTGCAGGTCCTCCCTCACCCGGGGCAGGAGGGGTCACCCTGGCACTAGCCCATTGTAGAAACGGTTCCCAGATATCCCGGGGTCTAGACGCAGCAGGCATCAATTCCCAGTATGTACCTAACTGTGTATGTCCGTATGTAACATTGGCTAACCAAGAGCTGAAGGTAGGAAATTTCTTCCGTCCCCATCTAAGAGAAATCTGTCGCCTCGCGTATAGCAACAGCAGAGCATGTCGTTTCCTATCCTTGGGCACCGTATCAGCAACCATACCCAACAGCCCTAAGTGCGGGGAGAGGTCATCCGACCTGCCTAATATTTGGTTTACTGCCACGAATATACCCTGCCAGTAATCAACAAGTTTAGGGCAACCCCAGGCCATATGTAAAAAGGTAGCATCTTCACATCCGCATCTCCAACACCTAGCGTCCTCCCGCAGGTGCATGCGGCGAAGGTTCACCGGGGTACGGTAATAGCGATGCAGCAATTTAAAATGAATAAGACGCAGCTTATAATTCGGGGAGAGATCCAAAAGTTGTTTACAGCAAAATGACCATTGGTCATCAGACAGGGGAGGGTCGAACTCTTCATTCCAAAGCAGCATAGACTTAGGTCTCACAATCGGGGCTTGCTCTTGCATCTCAGTATACAGTCTTGTGACCAGTTTTTTGGGGGAGGCTCGGGCCAACAAATTCTGTAAGGCGTTTAACGTGGGGGCAGCATCTGGAAATCCCTCCCAGAGGGACCTACATGCCGCTTTCTGCTGGTGATAGGCAAAAACTTCACCAAAGGGGATTGTCACCCCCTCCGCTACCTCTTGTTGGGACCGGAACACCCCATCCGGGTAAAGATCAGCGAATGTATGAATCGGGGTGCCACCTAGACTCAACTGCCTTCGACAACTTTCCAGGCAGGCCAGCATCGGATTGTTTTTCAAGGGGATGGCAGGTGCGTAAAGGAGTGGGAGCTGTGCTCGCTTTTGTAATTCGCGCCATGCCCAGCGCAGTGTATTAGCGGAGTCTCCATGAGTAGCCGGGCGAGTGCTCCTCTGATATAGAGCAACCCCTAGGTGCAATGGCGCCACTGAATCCTGCTCTACCGCCACGTGCGGCTGGTATGGTGTGGGGTACGTAAAAAAATGCAGAAATTGAGCCTGCACACACAAGGCGTACAGATGCATATCAGGGGCGGCCAGTCCGCCCTGTCTCAGTGGTAATGACAGCAGGGCCCAAGAGACTCGAGCCTGTTTGCCCGCCCACACCAGAGGGAGCAAATGGGATCTAAAGTAAAAAAGTGCTTGGTCAATGGGATTGGAATATTTGCAAAGAGATATAAAAATGTTGGCAAGACCACCATTTTGGACAGGGCCACCCTTCCCGCTAAAGAAAGGGGGAGCTTAGACCATATCGCAACTTTACTCTCCAGCCAGTTTATCGCACGGCCGAAATTTAGGGACCAGATGTCCTGTAGGTTCCTACTAATCCAGATCCCCAAGTATTTGACCTCATCGGCTCGGCTGTCCAGCGCAGAGGGAACTCTGATTGCACCTCAGGTGTGCCGTCTGTCAATGGGAAGATCACAGATTTGGCCCAATTGATCGACACTCCTGATAATCTGCAGAATTTTACGAATTCTCTCAGCAAGGGATCTAAGTTAACTGAGGGGTCTAAGACGTACAGGGTGACGTCATCAGCGTAAATAGAGATTAGCAAGCTGCGGGAACTGAACCCAATCCCCCTAGCAGTGTGATGTTGCCTTATTCTCGCTGCGAGAGGTTCCATTGCAATAGCGAAGAGCAGGGGAGAGAGCGGGCAGCCCTGTCTAGTGCCCCTGGTCACCGCAAATGGTTCCGAGATCATGCCGTTCACTAGCACCAGCGCAGTTGGGCATGTGTAAAGTAGTCGGATTTGGGCTATAAATAACGGGCTAAATCCCATGCATTCCAGTATCAGGAACATATAGGGCCATTCGAGCGAGTCAAACGCCTTTGTGGCGTCTAAAAAAATGGCTGCAGCGTGCACCGATGGGTGGAGGTAGTGTAGCACAGAGAACAGCGTCCTGAGGTTATGTGACGTGGCCCGGCCGGGAATGAACCCTGACTGGTCCGGGAGGGCCACCATCGGGAGGAGAGGTTGGAGGCGTTCTGCCGCAAGCTTGGTGTAAATTTTGACGTCCACGTTTATTAAGGATAGCGGTCGGTAAGAATCAAGAGAATGTTCGTCTTTGTCCGGTTTGAGCAACGTCATTATTAAGGCCTCTCGCATAGACGCGGGTAGAATTCTGGTTTCTAGAGCCTCAGCATATACGGCATGGAGCCGTGGGGCCAGCTCTTCAGAGTAAGTTTTGTAGAACGCTGTCGTCAAGCCATCGGGGCCCGGGGCCTTGTTCAGGGGTAAGCTATTTATCACTTTTCTGATATCCTCCACCGTTACTGGCAATTCCATGTATTTACGATGAGCATCATTGAACCAAACGAGCACTATGGATTCTAGGAAATCCTCTAAGTGCTCAGGGGCCTCGAGTTGTGTGGTAGTGTAAAGATTGGAGTAATAGGCTGCAAACTCATGCAGGATCGCCTCCTGTCCTGTGACGATTTCACCCTCTGAATTGTGTATTGTGTGGATAAATGGAGTAGCCCTCATTTTCCTAATGAGTCCCGCCAACGTCCGGCTTGGCCTGTCTCTCACCCCGTATCTCCTAGCCTCAGCATGCTTACCTAAGAATTTTAGTTCATTCTGTGCCTCTTCCGCAAACTCTAGTAATTTGTCTTTAATCGCTGCTGCAGTTTCGGGGTCAGGGGTGATACAAAATGCACCTTCAAGCTCTTTAATTTGCCCCTCCAGCCTGCTTAGTGTGCTCCTGTTGGCCTTAAGCACACCAGCCTGTCGAGCTATACATTGCCCGCGGATCACTACCTTGAACGCCTCCCGGAGTGCTGAATCCGTGGACACAGAGCCAGTGTTAAGAGTGAAGTACTCCTCAATGTCAGCTCTGATCTCCTCCTTAAAGGCTGCGTCCAACAGTGCATGTGGAGGGAGCCTCCAGCTGAATGCCCGTTGAAACGTGCATGGGGGCGTCAACTCTAGGAGACTCGGGGCATGATCCGATAAGGACCTAGCAAGGTGTAGAACGTCCGTGGTCCAGGAGGCTATATCAGGGGACGTGAGCCAGAAGTCGTCTGGACCAGGCCGCATGTTGACTGGAAATGCATGTACCCTCACGGATACCTGGATGGCGCACTCTCCATATATCAATCATATTACCTTCTAGCATTATATCCCAGAGTGCTTGGCTGGCATGTGGATGCAACTGCCTAGATGTCCCCTTGCGGTCGATCGAATCGTCCAGTACCACATTGAAGTCACCCCCCCAAATTATCGTGGAACAGGTTGTCGCCTCTACTCGAGCCCAGACCTCCCTGAGAAAATCCGTCGAGTCCGTATTCGGGCCATATATATTGACTAGAATGGCCACCCCCTTGCGTAGTTGGAGTATACTGCTGAATAGATCGCACCCCACCTGCTGTGTTTCAGTTTCACTGACGGTTTTATGTTTAAATGGGTTTCCTGTAGTAAGCAAATGTCTATTTTGTGTCTCTGTAAGTAAGCATGCATCAGTCTTGCCTTTCTGCCATCATTCACTCCCCTTATGTTCCACGTAATAATTCTAATCACCTCCCTATACGTGCCCATGGCAATTCAGACATCAGCTCTCGCACTCCCCCTCGGGGATACTCAGACGGATAGTGATACAGTCCCAAGGGTAACTGGTATTGTAGCAACCTATGTCTTAACGAACCCTCAACTGTCCCTCCCTCCCCCCTCCCACTCCAACCCCGCAATCAGGTTGTGTATTAACCCCCCCGAAGCCACGCAAAGCGTGGAAGTAACTTAACATTGGGATAAACCCCAGGTGGGCTAGGGTCCCCAGACATACACCCCTGTTTGCACAGGGTGGCCATGGGGTAAAAGTTGGCAGCCCCAGTAGCTCCAGTCAGCGCCCTTCATTTTGCTTCGTGCTACATTGTTCGTCCCGGATCCGACCACCGGGTGGCAGGGTGGCACTCCTCAGAGTGTCTACCACGCACCCCTCGAGAACACAATTCCTCCCCGAGGCACACCAGCACACCCACTCAGTCCCAATCATTCCCCCCAGCCAGCCCCAACGGAGCGCAGCGGCAACATAACGGAGTGTCTCAATCATTATCACTTAGCTGATCTTCTTCCTGCTCCTGTCTCACATGTGGAGTTTTCTTCTTGGAGCCGCAGATGTGTTTTGCAAATTTAAATGCGGATTTGGCATCCGTGAAGAAGTGTGCCGACCCATCGTTTGTGACTTTCAGGTTGGCAGGATACAGGAGCACATAAGGAACTCGTGCTTGTAATAACAGTCGTTTAGCGGGCAAAAATTCTCTCCTTGCAGCCTGCACCATAGGAGTGAAATCCAGGTAGAATGACACGTTGTTGCCCTTGTGGTCTATTTGGCCTTTCTCGCTCGCCAACTTCAGAATCAGGTCTCTGTCTTGATAGTTGAGGATCTTTGCAAGAATGGGTCTTGGCGTACCACCCACTGGCGGTTTCAGGCCCAATGCCCTATGTGCACGCTCCACCACAAAGACTGGGGAGAGATTCGGGTCGAATAGTTCATGGAGCAGATTGGTGACATATACCTCCATCTTTCCTATGTTGGTCGTTTCCGGAATTCCCGTGATTCGGAGGTTGTTCCTACGGGAACGTGCCTCCAAATCATCATTCTTTGCCTTGATGGTCATGAGCAGTCTGTCCATGTGAAGGAGTTGTTCTTTCGTGTCGTGTTGAAACTCCACGCACTCAATATGTCTGTTTTCCAGCCCATCCAGCCTGGTTTCGTGCGTGGAGATCTGAGTCCTAACCTGGTCCATCTGGGTGGTGAGCATGTCCAGTTTCGCATCTATATTCCTTAGACTAGAGCGCACATCCAGCATCAAGGTGCGAAGATCTTCCTCCTTCTCAATTCCGTTGTCATCACCACCGGCCGCTCCCTTCTCCGTCTCCTGTGCTTCCTTAGGTTTCGCAGGTCGGGCGTTATCAAACGAGATCTAAGCTTGTCTTGCATCATTTCTCCCCATGGTGGGTACCGGGTTGGGTGGTCTGCTGCCAAGTCACCGGACTGATTAGAGAGATCCCCTTGCTGCGTATATCCAGGAGTACCAGCGCCCTCTCAGAGCTATTACCGCAGGTCAGGCAGGAGGTAGCGGTGCGATCCGGGTATTCAATCAGTGTTGGGGATCATGGGTCCTCCGCCGCTCACCTCCTTTCCCCCGCCGTCACAATGAGCGGGAAACTAGTTATTAGCGCTATGCCACGCTGTTAGTTCGGGGGAGTGAGGAGTGTAATCACGCTATCTGATAGTCTGTGAATGTCCCACCACCGCCTCACACAGCACTGCGACAGGGCCGCACTCATAATATGGCGCACTTACGTCTTCTCCGAGGCTGGCCGGCAAAATGGCGGTGCTACAGGGTGCTTGTCAGTACGTGTTCCGTTCGTGTGAGGCTGTATGCCTATATGTCACTGTCTGGACCGTAGGTCGATCAACGATCCGTCCTTTGGACTACCAGGTGCAGCAGTAGGATGACGCTATTTTCCCGCACCCCCCACAGCGCGTATATAAAGAGCGTGATTTTCGGTATTTCGTAACGCTCTCATGCAGTTACACAGGGGTGGGGGGTCGGAATGCGCTAATTCTCCCGGAGCCCAGCGGTGCAACTCCGTACCTGCCACTCAGGAGTATCGACAGCAGCTTTCAGGTCTCTGTGCCTTGCGGGTCTCGCCGCTCACTCATGAGCTCGCCGGAGGTTCGAAAAATGGCGACTCCGGCTTTCCAGGCGACCACTATGCACCACTCACGAAGGCACCTCGGTTGCGGTTGAAGCGCAATCTGCTGATATTGTTCACTGGGGATGCTCTGATCTCCCTCCCGCACGGCCTCATGCTCCTCCGGGGCAACCCTCGGGGTCCGCAGTTCAGGCGGAGAAAGGCCCGTGCGACAACGGGCTCAATTACTCCGCCCATTGGGCAATGGGAGCTCACCTTCAGCAATGGCGTTGATCCGGTGTCAGCTGCGTGAGATTCGAGTAGCGCTGGAGCGCACCTCCGGGGAGTCGCAAGTTGCTCGCCACATGCACCGGGGTCGTCGGATGTCCAGGGGCTAACTTCAAGCCCTGGAGTCTGCTATTTTAAAGGATTAATTAAGGATTTATTACCATGGCCGGCGGAGCACGCTCAAATGGCAGCCATCTCGCAGTCCAGCTAGCCACGCCCCCTACCCTTATTGCTTTTAATAACGGTCCGTTTCCATACCCAATCCTACGGCACTAACCTCATCCCACTATCCTTCTAGCTCATACAATGTACTTCAATAACCCCTGGATGCTTCCTTTCCCGCGCTCGCCATTCAGGTGAGTCCCTACTCCTCAACATGTATGCTCACCTATCTAACGTAATGCTCCAGTCCCTTGTCGCTCGTCTTCGACTCACATGCGTCTAGAGCATTTCGCACACCGCTATTGTTCACTTCTTCATACTCAACTATCTCATGGATCATTCCAGTTCTTCGCCGTTAGCCCGTGGTTCTTATAATTTCAAGAATACTCTGCGCGCTCTCACCACGGCTTGCTAGCTACCGGCTCACTATCTCGTACCTTGCATTCACCGCTTCACTACCACAATCTGAGACCGTCACAA
The DNA here is from genome assembly GCF_964261635.1 of Lissotriton helveticus. NCBI lineage: Eukaryota > Metazoa > Chordata > Amphibia > Caudata > Salamandridae > Lissotriton > Lissotriton helveticus. The sequence goes on from NC_136057.1 coordinate 1,359,463,888, forward strand.
ACATAGTTTGCCTGAAATTCTTAATCAAGTTCCCCGTATCTGGAATTCCTGGTATATACCGGGATCACTCTGCCTCCCTCAGTGTTAGCAAGCGTCTGTCAGGCTGTGTGTGTGCTCACAAATACTGTCTTTTCACTCACTCGAGCCCGTTGGTTCACTATAATTCGCATACACCTCTTTGTAAATAGATCAATGTTGCCATCGTCGCTTTTTGTATTTTCACCTTTTTCACAGTGTGGTCAAACTTCTGGAGGTCTTGTGTCATTTCACTCTCGCTCCTTGAAAGAATTTAACGTAGTGTTCCCTGCCTCCCTCCCCGTTTCATTTCTCTTTACAGGCAGCGTATTTTCAGGCTTGCTAAAATACTCTTGTCCTGATGATGATCTATGTATCTAGTTATAGATCGAAACGTCGTCGACTCTTTAAACAGCATGCACATTAAACTCATTTGTTAAAGCATGTGCATTACTGTTTACTTCGTAAAGCTTGCCCCCACTATTTGCATTGGCAAAAAGCTCTTTTGTTTTGCCTGAAAAAATGTGTGTTTATTTGTGATTGTCATGATGTTTTGTTCTTGAAGGATACAGGACTGTGTCCCACTCAATTACGTTCTGATTTATCGCAAACAATCGCTTTTGAAATTATTAAATCCAAATGTCCGACTGGACATCTTAACTCAATATAGTACTGATTCTGGTCTATATTCATTGCTCTTTGACTTATAATTGTTTGAAGGACCTTTTGTTTTTCATAACCAAGGGATGACCCAACAACTTCAGAAGATGAAAGGGAAGAAGGTGAGATTTCTGAACTACAACCCAAACAAGATGAGGGGGACGACTACCTTGTCCACACTCCATTACCTCCACCGCTACGTCCTTCATATTATCCCCCAGAGGACATTAGGGGCTTTCATAACTTAATTGACTGGGCTGCAAGAAGATTTCACCTCCAAACCTCCTTAAAAAAGTCACAATGTTAAATCTATGACTTCAAAGATGAAGCAAGTAAGTCAGTTAGTGACATCCCATCTTTGACTATATCTGGGAGAAGGGAATTAAGATAATGAGAAACCCGGCGGCAGTGCCACCTCGAATGGACAAAAAGTACAGGGCTACAGAAGATTCCCCGGCTTGCCTCACAGGTCATCCCAAACCGGATTTTATGATTTCACAAGGGGTGCAATGTCAGTCCAAAAATCCTTCAGCTCCCATCTCTTTGCTATCAGACAAAGAAGGCAGGCACTTGGACACCATGGGGAAGAGGTTCTCCCTCATGTCTGCCATCACCATTTGAGCGGCAAACTCTCTAGCAATCCTGGATCATAATGATCGACAGATTTGGCCTGAAGTCAGCAGCTTCGTCGACCTAGTGCCTGATGAGAAGGTGGACGCAAGAAAGATTCTGCAGGAGGGTGAGCTCACTTCCTCTGAGATTACAGATTGTGCAATGGACATAGCTTTCACAGGCTTTCACCAATTAGCTGGAGCAGCAGTCTTGAGATGCCAAGGATGGCTTAAAGCCACATCCTTTAGACTGGAAGTACAATCAAAGATTTTAGATACAGCCTACGATGGAGAAACCCTGTTTGGGAAGGGTATAGGCAATGAGCTATTAGCTATAAAAACGGACACAGATACTGCTAGGTCCCTAGGCACCCTTCAGTGTACGAAGTTGCTCTTTTGGGGGGCTTGACTTGTCTACCAAATCAAGCGTACCATTAAGCGCCTGCTACGGCCTATAGCAAACAAGGCCCTCGCCGGAATCAACCACACCAGGGTCAAGTTGCAGGTCATAAACAGCAATAGACCAGGTGGCGGCTGCATCCACTCCTTCTCATTCTGTGGGTGCGAATATTACCACCTACTTCCCTAAATAGAGAGAGATAACATCGTACCAATGGGTATTAGATCTGGTCAACTATGGGCATACCCCAGAGTTTGTACAGAAACTACCAAACAACCCATTAAGGGGAACGCATCCCCCTGGTCTTCACTTATTGAGAAAAGAAGTCCTCATAATGCTGGACAAGGGTGCAATAGAAAATGTCCCTTATTCCTAGAAAGACATGGGATTCTACTCCAGTTTTTCCTTATAAGAAAGAAAACAGGAATGTAGACCTATCCTAGATCGCAGGAAGCTAAACAATTACTACGCAAACAATCCTTCCTCATGATTACACTCTCCGACATCCGGCACCTGCTGAACAGCAGATACTACATAACCTCTCTGGACCTACAAGATGCGCATTTCCACATTTCCATACATTCTAAACAGCTCAAATATGCCCACCTCACCATAGCTGGTACCCATTACCAGTTCAGAGTCCTCCCATTCGGCCTCAAGTCAGCTTCTTGCATATTCATTCACCACATGTCTCGCCCTGGTAGCAGACACACTTAGAAAGCAATTTCATCAGGTTTTCCCCTACCTAGACGACTGGCTGCTCAAAGCCTCAACACCACAGCAAGCATCCAAAGCATGCCTCTTGTTGTTTCACAGAGTAGCCAACACTATGAATTATCCAAAACCCTCAACTATCCTAAGTCAAACAATGATGTTTCTAGGAGTCAACCTGGATACAAAACAAAGCTTTCCTCTCGCAAGACAGACAGCGGAGGTTAACAAACTTAGCTCTAAAGATTTCCAAAAGAAAGTCTGTTTCAGTGCGGCTGTACAAGTCATTACTGGGCATGATCTCTTCCGCAATGAACCTGGTCCCGCTTGCACGGCTGAAAATTAGTCCATTGCAAGAGGACCCGCACACAATGGACCCAATCGAAGGGTCATTCAACGACTTGTGTAAAATGTAAAATGTGTGTATACTTGTAAAGCGCACTATCACCTGAAAGGTATCTTGGCGCTGTATACCGCTGTGGAACCCTTCCTGGCTTTCCCTGTGAGATGCCCCCTTACTGGGCACCTCCAAGGTGAGGCCAGGCACCCTAGCGCTTTCGGGGCCGTTGTGGAGATTAAGCAAGCTATTGCCCAGAGTTGCAGAGTGGGACCCATGATTAGAGTAGGCACCTAAGCGAGAATTATCGAGTCCGTGGACATTGAGCCCAAGACCCTGCCGCGTCGGGAATTGAACCCTGGTCCCGGGCCAGACCTCTGCCTCAGGGTCTGCCGCTCTAATCGGTGAGCCACACTTCTCCACTCCACTTGATAAACATAACACCAAAAATGGTGGTAATGTTAACTTTGTGTTCTTAAATATCTCATCTTACAAAAGGTCCCGCGTTCTTGACTTCAGTACCTGACTTCGTTATCACAACTGATGCCTCTCTAGAGGGCTGGGGCGGCCACTTACAGGACCTGCAAATCCAAGGAAAGTGGCCGGCACTTGAGAAAATTACTGCATATCAACCGCTTGGAACTGAAAGCGATATCTTCCACCCTGCAAGCTTTTCTTCCACGAATAGCAGGAGCTTTGGTGTTGGTACGTAAGAACAATATGACCAGCATGTATTATACCAAAAAGCAGGGGGTACAGGTTGCTAATGCTATCTCAGGAAGCCCATGAGCTTTGGAGCTGGCTCACAACACACAAGATATTTCTGAAGGCTGAGCGTGTGTCCGGAGTAAACAACACCTTAGCGGACTCTCTCAGCAGAGCCAGAGAAAGTTGCCATGAGTGAGAACTAGATCAATTGGAGCTGGCCAAAAAATTATCGCTGTGGCACATACCAGCATTGGATCTCTTTAGGGCAGACAAGAACACCAATTGCCAGTTCTAAGCTAGTCTGTATCCGCTCCCAGGGTTGTGGGGGAATGCCCTTTCGATGAGATGGTCCGGCATTGACGCATATGCTTTTCCTCTTTCCCTCTCATACTGAGGATTCTCAACAAAATTATTATGGATCACTTTTGTCTCATTCTAATAGCTCCCAAATGGCCCAGTCATCATTGGTTTATGGTGCTCCTTCTACTGTTGGAGTCCAATCCCATTCGCCCACTGACAACTCAAATGCTGTTAACAAGGAACAACGGCCAGATCCTATTCTAGGAATCAGCATCTCTCCAATTGCATGCATGGCTCCTGAATTCTACAAGTTCCAAAACTTAGATATCCCTCAGGACCGTAGAGAGATTCTATCCAAAGCAAGATCTGAAGCTACAATCAAGAAGTACAAGCTAAAATTGAAGCGATTCTGTTCATGGTGTCAACAATCTAACCTGCATCCACTGGAAGTGTCACCAGAGCTGATTCTGCCTTCCTTCCTGCTGCTAGCTAGATCAGGATTGGTACATGCGTCTATGAAGGTTCACCTTGCTGCAATTTCAAGGTACAGACGTTCTGTACATTCTCTCTGTTCCACAAGGATAGTCAAACAATTCATAAATAGGTTGTTCAGAGCTTTTCCCCCAATACGAGCTCCTCCCTCAGAATGGCATCTCAATGTGGTTCTCTCTCAACTTATGAAACCTCCATTCAAACCTATTCAAAAAGCAGACCCAAAATTTCTCACGTGGAAGGTTGCTTTACTGTTGGCTCTGACTTGACTAGAAGATTGCGTTTCTTGATGATTATGTGCTTCTCGGAACAAACCCAAAACTCATCCCCAAGGTTCCATTGCAATTTCATCTCAATGAACCTATCATACTTCGTACCTTTTTAAAAAATCAAGCATTTCCGGCTGAAAGGTCTCTCCACAACTTGGACATTAAGTGATGTCTTGAATTCTATCTGCATCGTACTAAACAACTCTGGAAAACTGATCAGCTATTGGTCTCTTATGGAAATTCTCCTCAGGGTATTGCAGTCATGAAAGCAATCACAAAATGTATTTCTGCTACCATTCAGTTTGCCACACCAAGGCTGGCAAACTACTCACAAAGAATCTTCTGCTGGTGGACACTAGAACTCTGCTGTTCTTCAAGCTAGGAACCATGACAAGACTGCTCCCGGTAGGAAGAATCCTGCTGCATCTTCGTCCCTGTGCTTTTCCAAAGATCTGCAACTCCGTGGCCAGGCATCCTCCGAGTCACCAAAGACTCAGCCTGCATCCAAGCCTGAAGGACTCTCCTTTCAAGTGTAGCACTTTTCTGCATCTGCAGGGGCCTCAATGTCTAAAATCAGTTTGCTGATCCTGTTGTCCCACGCACATTGCCTGGCTCTGCAACACAGGTGGTGGTTTGTTGGTTCTCTAGAGGCCTGACCAGTCTTCCTTGCAAGTTGGGAGACTGTAATCCCTCTCTAGCCAATGTGGATCGCCTTCCAGTGCACTGCATCTGGTTGTCGTTACCAAGGCTTGTTGGCTCTCTTCACCAAAGATCTTCAAGCTTCAAGTAGCCACTGCCTCCAGCACTACACAGCTCCAAGCAAGTCGTCCTGCCTGCATCATGGACCTTCATCTCCTGTGGGCTGCTGGGGGCTTCCTTGCGACCTCCTGTGCCTGCAGCCAGAGGATCCTCAAGGGGGCTTCACAATTCCTGCTGGCTCTCCATCGTGCTGAGGGCCGGTCCTGACTTACCCTTGCTGGGTGAGTCCCTCAGACCTCGCTGGTCTGCAAACAAGCATCTTCTCCCACCAACCGGTGTTTGCGTTGGTTTAGTCTTGGTGGTGGTCCTCCCGGCCCCTAACCTTCCTGCACTCTTCTACCGGCATGGGACAGCAAGTGAAAGGCTCCTGCAATATCACCTGGTCCCCACAGCTGCTGTTACTTCAACTAGGGTTAGTAATGTGCTCCTGTGCCTCCTGGTCACCTCCAAAGGGTTTGGACTCCGTCCCCTCTGCTTTAAGGTCCTTCTTGTCTGAATTATTTGTCCCGGTTCCACCGGCCTGGTCCAAGAGGCGTTGCAGCTTCTGTACTTCCATGATGCTACATTGGCGTCTACAGAGGTTTCCGACACCACTTCACTCCTATGCACGTACGCCTGGTGCAGGTGTCTGTATCTTCAGGCTATCCACGGGTGGGGTGACTCTCCAGCCTTCCTTGAATCAAGTGGTTCCTTTGACATCTTTTTGACATCCTTTTGGGAAGGGCCCAGGAACTCTAATTTTCCAACCTGTGTTGTCCTATGGACATCTAAACCGGTGTAACCACTCTGCACCCGGGCGCCTTGGAGTCTCTGGCTACTCACCTTGGGTGGTTCCTTGCTTCCCTGGAGTCCTCCAACCTTGGGTACTAGTCCCGTTTTGGTACTCACCTCGCGTACCACTTTTTAAGTATATGGTTTAGTCCCCCAGTTGGGCCCTATGTGTTTTCCTATGCTATTAACCTCTTTGCTAAGTATTCTTTGTGTGTAATTGAGATTTCTGAGTAGGAGATATACCAAGTTAGTGTCTAGTGTGTAGTAATAAATATAAAGCATTTTTCTACTCAACTGGTGTGGTTATTTCTTATGCGAAAAGCTTAGTGACAGACTATAGTGGTATATGTAACTGCTTTACACCCTCTTGGATAAGCCTTAGCTGCTTTCCACAGCTACTTCTTGAGGGCTTTGGTTTTCAGGGACCCAAAACTATCACTAGGGGTTGCCTGGAGTCAGTGCACAGTGCCTTACAATAGGTGCACACTACATACTGAGCCAGCCTCCTACAAATACCACATATATAGAGTAGCAAATATACTGCTCTTGACTGCAAAGTGTCCTAATGGCAAACTGGAAGAGTATAATCGTATCTATTTCTAGAAAGTGTATGAACTTCGATTACTAGAGTTTCTAAAATGAGTAACGTTCTCTATGTTATACTCACAGTGAATAAATAGTTACTGATCTCTGATTCTTCCACCCAACTCCAACAGGACCTGATTGTACTTTCGGATGGCAAACCAGAACCATATCCTGACGACAGACCCTGTTCCTGTCCACTCCCTCTACCATTTCCTGAAACGTCCATAGCAATGGCTCCTGTCCAGGATTCACAGAAAGCAAGTATGCTCCACTTACAGTTTGTTAAAAAATACATTGAAAATGAGCACCCCCACTTTGCAAATTCAGAGGTAGTCTGGTACTCAAGTGGATCAAAATGCATAAATCCTGTTTTAGAGTTCATTGTCAATGGTAAATACTCTAGCTTATAAGGAGATGATGAATCTGGATTAAAAATTTCCACCCAATTTCTTCTTCTGTTAAGGTGAAGGAGAGTCAGGTGGTGGATTCACCTCTGAAGTTGGTATTTTTCTCCCGAAATTAGAGGATTTCCCATTGCAACTGAACTCTAAAACCGGCCCTCAGGATTTAATAGGAGTATCACATATAAGGCCTAGACCACTTTCTCTCCCTCTCTTGACACAACCCCTTCAGAATATCCATTCTTATCTCCCATACGCTTTCAAGTATATTTGCATATTTTGAATAGAAAAAAAATATTAAAGCCCATATGTGTTTTATGTTGTTATTGTTATCAGTTTCCATCCACCAAACCAGTTACCATATATGCATTTCTTAATGTGATGTAGAGTGTGGTGGAGAGTATTGTGGTGCAGAGTAGATTTCAGTGGTGTAGAGTAGATTGTTTCACAGTGGAGTAAATTGGAGTGGAGTGGTGCAAGGTAGAGTACAGTGGTGTAGAGTAGACTGGTGTAGATTGCAGTAGTGCAGAACAGATTAGAGATATGTGGAGTGATGCACAGTGTAGTGGCGCAAAGTGCAGTAAATTGGTGTAGAGCTGACTAGTGCAGAATAGAGTTCAGTGGCTCAAAGTAGAGTAGTGCAGGGTAGAGCACCGAAGAGTAGCATTGTGCAGAGTAGAGTGGTGCAGAATGGAGTGATGCATAGTAGAGTGGTGCAGAAAGCCGTGATGTAGAGTGCAGAGTAGAATAGAGTGGCAAGGACTGCAGTAGCAGAGTACAATGGTGTTGCGTGCAGTAGTGTAGTGGGCAGTGGCGTAGAGTAAAGTTGCATTGAGTTCATTGGCGAAGAGTGCAGTCTTGCAGAGTAGAGTGTCATAGAGTGCAGTGGAGTAGAATAGAGTGGTGCAGCGTAGAGTGGTACCGAAAGCAGTGGTGTAGTGTACTGTGGCGCAGAGTAGAATAGAGTGGTGTAGAGTGCAGTACCAGAGCAAAATGGTGTAGAGTGGTGTAGCATGCAGTGGAGTATAGTGCAGTGGCCTGGAGTGTTGCAGAGTAGAGCAAAGTTGCGTAGAGTGCAGTGGTGCAGAGTAGCTGGCATTATTTGCTGTGTAGTAGAGTGCATTGGTTTGGAGTAAAGTGGTGTTGAGCGCATTGGTGTAGAGTGCAGTGGTTTAAAGTAGAGTGGTGCAAGGTAGAGTGGCGTAGAGTGGTGCAGCGTAGAGTGCAGTGGCATAAAGTGCAGTGACAGAGTAGATTGTTTAAGAGTAAAGTAGAGTCGATGCAGGGTAAAGTGGAGAGGTGCAAGGTAGAGTGCAGTGGCATAGAGAAGTGATAAGGAGTGAACTGATATAAAGTAGGGTAGAGTAGAGTGGCATAGAGTGGTGTAGAGTGGCGTAGAATGCAGTGGCATAGACTATATTGTTTCAGAGTACAGTGAAGTGGCGTAAAGCCGAGTGGTGCAGGGTAGAGGGCAGTGGAATAGATTGGAGTGGTGTAGACTAGAGTGGAGTGGCCTAGACTGGAGTGGTGTAGAGGGCAGTGGTGCATAGTAGAGTGGGCTAGAGTGCACTGGCATATTTTAAATTTATTTATTATTTGGACACTTGGTTTCCCATGCGAATCGCTCTCAAAGGAGCATCTCGGCACTGCGCTGCACTAAGGGAAAGTGAATGAACTGACATAGCCAGGTCTTCAGCCCCTTCTTGAAAGAAGTAAAATTAGGGCAGGAGTAGAGTCCAAAAGGAAGCTTGTTCCAATGATATGGAGCACTATAGGAGAATAATCTCCCCTCATATCTTGAGGTACGGATGTGAGGAATCACCAAGAACGACTTCTCCGATGATCTCAAGCATCTAGACAGGAGATAAGGAGTTAGCAAGGATGCCAGGTAAACTGGCCTTGACTTAAAGAGGTGTTTGCGTGCCAAGCAGCAAAGTTTAAAGATGAAATGCATCCTAGCAGGCAGCCAATGCAGCTTTCTGAGGAGCAGGGCAGTAGGCGTGCACGAAGGGAGTTTACAGATTACTCGAGCTGCGGTATTTTGGACCACCTGCAGTTTTGCCAGCAGGGTATCATTTACCCTTTTAATAGAGTAGAATGGTGCAGAGTAGAGATGATTAGATTGAAGTGGCATAGAGTGCAGTGGTTTAAAGTGAGTGGCACAGAGTAGAGTAGAGTAGCAAAGAGTGGTGCAGTGTAGAGTGCAGAGACACAGAGTGAGTAGAGTGGCATAGAGTGCAGTGGGATAGAGTAATTTGTTTAACAGTAAAGTGTGGTACAGGGAAGAGTGCAGTGGCATAGAAAAGTGATGCAGAGTGCAGTGATATAAAGTAGAGTGGGGTAGAGTTGAGTGGCGTAGAATGCAGTGGCATAGAGTAGATTGTTTCACAGTAGAGCTAAGAGGCATAGAGTGGAGCTGTGTAGAGTAGAGTGGAGTGGCCTAGACTTGAGTGATGTAGAGTACAGTGGCGAAGCGTGCAGTGGTACATTGTAGAGTGGGGTAGAGTGCACTAGCATAGAGCAGAATGGTGCAGAATAGAGAGGCATGGAGTGAAGTGGCGTAGAGTGAAGTGTCAGTGCTCTGGTGCACAGTAGATAAGAGTGGCATAACGTGTAGTGACAAAGTGCACTGGCATAGAGCGAAATAAAGTGTTGTAGAGTAGAGTGGCGTAGAGTACAGGGGCATAGAGAACAGTGTTGCGGAGTAGAGAGCAGCCGATGCTTGTGCAGGTACGAGGGGTAGGGCAGTGGGGCCGGGTGGGGGGGATTTCAACAGATGACCATGAGGGAAAATTAAATAAATAATTAAATTTCCCTTGTGGTCGACTGACGAAATACCCCCACCCGGCCCCACCACTCTTACCTGCAAGAGCCCCGGCTGGTAGAGAGGTGTAGAGCAAAGTGACATACACTGCAATGGTGTAGAGTAGAGTGGCATAGAGTGCAGTGGCGCAGAGTGTTGCAGAGTAGAGTATAGTAGCGTACACTGCAGTGGCATAGAGTGTATTGGTATTGAGCAAAGTGGTGTGGAGTACAGTGAAGTGTAACAGCATTGAGTAGAGTGGCTTGGAGCGGCACTGGATAGATTGCAGTGGCAAAGAGTGGGGTAGCGTAGAGTGGAATGACGCACAGTGGAATAAAGTGGCATAAAGTGCAGGGGCATAGAGTATATTCTTTCAGAGTAGAGTGCAGTGGCATAGAGTGTGGTGGCATAGAATGAAGTGATGCAGAGCAGAGTGGCGTAGAGTGTAGTGGGGCACAGTGCATTGGCATAGAGTGCTGTAGAGTGGCTTAGAATGGTGAAGAATAGAGTGCAATGGCATAGAGGGCAGTGAAGAACGGCTTAGAGTTCAGTAGTGGAGATAGCAGTGTTTCAGAGTAGAGTGGCTTAGAGTGGAGTGATGCAGAGTAGAGTGGAGTGGTGCAGGGTAGTGTAGTAGGGTTAAGTACATTGGCATAGAGTGCATTGACGTTGAGTGACGTGGCGTAGAATGCAGTGGCGTAGAGTGGCATAGAGCTCAGTGGCAGAGACTACAGTGTTGTAGAGTAGACTGTTGTAGAGTGCAGTGAATTATAATAAAGAGGCATAGAGGCAGTGACGTAGAGAGATGCAGAGTAGAGTGGCATAGGGCAGTGGAACTGAGTACAATGGTGTACAGTAGAGCAAAGTGGCGTAGAGTGCAGCGATGTAGAGTATAATGGCGTAGAATGCAGGTGTATATAGTGCAGTGGCGCAAAGTCTTGCAGAGTAGAATATAATTGCATAGAGGGCAATGGTGCAGAGTAGATTGGCATAGAGTGCAGTGGTGCAGAATGAAGTGGTACAGAGTAGAGTGCATTGGAATAGAGTACAGAGGCATATAGTGCAGTGTTGCAGAGTGGAGTGTGCAGTGCAGTGGTGAAGAGTGCAGTGGTGCATAATTGAACAGTGTGGGGGTACAGAGCATTGGCATTGAGTAAAGTGGTGTGGAGTAAAGAGGCTTAGAGTGAAGTGTCTTACAGTAGAGTGGTGCAGAGCAGGGCAGTGACAGCGTGGAGTGCAGTGGTGTAGTATGGAGTGGTGCAGAGTAGACTGCAGTGGTGTGGAGGGCGCACAGTAGAGTGGAGTAAAGTGAAGTTTGAAAGTATGAATGATGATAGCGTAGTGCCATTACAGGCAACAAACCTTCAATCGAAAGGACCATTACATTTGCACAGTTTTATTGATAAAAGTATACAGCACACAAGCGATAAAGTGTATTGCTTTGTTTTTATCATTTTAAAATATTTGTTTACACCACACTTCAGAATTACCCAAAAAATTTGCTTCATTTATGCTTTTCAGATTCTGATATATTCTGAACTATTTGCAGTTTATTTACAGACATTTAACTGTAGTTGTTTGCTAGAAATACAATTGACACAGTACAGCCTTCCTCAAGCACACCCCCAGTAGCCAGCATGATTGTCACATAAATCTTCTCACTTTGAAGTCAGAGAAAGAAAAGTAAACACCAAGCTCCCTGGAAGACAGAGCTTGATATTTGACCTCTGTCTTTGAATGCGCAGTAAATGTGACAAGATAAGAACAAGATTTAAAGGCCGTTTACAGAAATCCAGTACTGATGGAAGAATGCAGTAAAATGGGTTTGGGCAACAGAAGGGATGAACCCAAGCTGGATGGCCTAAAACAAATATAGCCAGCAAACATAAAGCAAGGGTGAGTTACATACCACAAAGCCAATGGTAAGCAATAGATGGAATGTATTCCCAGGGGAGCTTTATAAATGTCCACAAGATGTTGTCAGCAAACTGACATAAAAACATTCCACCACGAATCGGACCCTTCATACTTCTATTTCATGTTCATTATCGCTATGTACAATAACATGCATTGGATTCAGAGGTCACTTAAAATATCAGCTGAGCTCATTACAATTCCTCCTGCTAGTTAGGGGGTGTAAATAGTTTTTTATTTTAAATTAAGGTTTGGATGCTTACTGACGTTTGTGAAGGCAGTGAAGTCAAAAAAGTAGCTTCTCCAGTATTGGGGTATCTTTCATAGATTCACATGCTTGAATCATTCCCTGTTGTCAAAGGGAAGTCCCACGGTAAATAAAAAGCAGTAAGTAATTACTCTAATATTAAAGTTAATAGAGAACAGGCACGTAACAGGCACCGCGCGGTGCCTGCCACCTTGTGCATGGCAATGTCGCCCCCCAAGTGCAGCCCCCCAATTCTCATTCTCATTTCTCGCATTCCTTTCCATGGCGGAGTCTCCGCCATGAAAAGGCATACCCACCGCAACCATCATAATATGGATGAACAAAATTGTGGGCTGGCGTTTGTGACCGGCGGAAAAGCAACAGATGGACTTTCTGTCCGCAACGGTATCCCCCGCCATAGTAATATGGTGGGGGGTAAATTGTGTTGTGATGGCGGGCAGAACGCCACCGCCGGCCGGACAGAGCAGATCCACCCACTATCATAATGACCTCCTAAGACTTCATTCAGATGACCCCACAAGAAGTGTATCTACTGCCTTCACCCAGAACACCAGGTGAAAGACTAAAATTTGCAGGACTTTTTCTCAAAAAAACTTGAGAGATAGAGAAGGACGTCTTCTGCTGTGGCTACAGAAGCTTAAAACTAAAGACAATCCTTTATCTAATGAGGAGAGTGATTCCTCATTAAAAACTACAGCTTTTAAGAAAAGAGCTAGTGAGGCGGATGTGGTATCTCCTAAGGCTGCTATGGTGTTAAAAAAGCATCACCACACCTCAAAACATGAAGATCAGCCTTCATCTTCTAAAAAAGAACCAGCCTCTCTTAAGGGTGCCCTCTATGCCTTCTAAATCTTCTTCAAAATGAAGCATGCATCAAGGTCTCTTCCAAAGACAACTTTACCTCACAAAAAAGATGCCCCGTCGACGAAGCCGTCGATGACACCTTCGTCAACGAGAACGTCTGTCGCCACGACTACGACGTCCACTTTCCCTTCACCTCAGACTAAGATAATCATGCCATTGGCATCTTCTCCGTCAATGTTAATCTCTGTGAAGGTGAGACTGTCATTGACGACAACTTCGTCTTCTTCGTCGCCGAAAAAGGAAGGACTCCTGTCAGGACCTTGGTCGACAGAAACTTAGATGCCGCTGCGGCTGTTAGCGGCTCCCAAAAACAAGTCTCTCTTGTTTGCGCTGTCATCGTCGACAGTAGCCTCGTCGACGGTAGCCTCATCGACGGTAAACAGACAGAATATCGAGGTTTTTTTCCGACCTACAAGAATGTCGAGTTTCAAATATCGAGGTACAGGAATATCGACATCAAGAATATCATGGTACAGAATATTGACAGTAAGGTAAGAAATATCATTTTTTTAAATATCGTAGACAGTAATATCATTTGTAAAAATATAGTTGTTAATAATATCGATCTTTATATTAGTGTTCTGTATTTTAGTATGTTTGTTAAAAGTATGTGATGTAATTTTTTTGTAAAAGTATGGCTTTTTTTTTAATGTATGTATTAAATTTTTACCAATAAATAATTTTATGGTAATTCATTTTTACGTATTTTAGTTCTGTAGCGGGTTTATAGGGGAATAGGGTGGGAAGTGATTTAATTATAATAAAGTAATTATTATTTTTTATCTATTAGTTTTTAAAATTAATTTATAATTAAGTAATTATTAATTGGTTATTAATTAATTAATTGATCATTTTATTAATTGTGCTATTTTTGTAAGGAGCGGGTTGTGGTTTTTATAAGGGAATAGGGTAGGAAGTAATTTAATTATAAAGTATTTATTAAGTTTCATTTATTACTATTTATAATTAATGTATTAATTGGTTACTAATTTTCATTAATTGATAAATGTAATAATTGAGTTATTTATTTGTGTGTTTATAGGGGAATACGGTGGGAAGTAATTTACTATAATACAGTAATTTTTAATATTTATTAGTATTTATAATTAATGTATTCTTAATTGCTTATTAATTATTTATTAATTGATATTTAAAATATATTTTTTTAGGAGTAGCTTGTGGGTTTATAGGGGAATAAGGTGGGTAGTAATTTAATTATAGTAAAGTAATACTTAAGTTTTATTTATTAGTATTTATAATTACTTTATTATTAATGATGTATTACTGGGTTATTAATTGTTTAGAATTATTAAATTAATAATTATGGTAAAAGCGTTATTTTGTTAAGAAGTGGGTTGTAGGATTATAGGAGAATAGGTTGGGAAATAATTTAATTAAAATAAAGTAATTAATATTTTTTATTTGAAAGTATTTTTTTTATATTTCTATTTTATAGTGTTTGTGGTAATGTATTTAATAATATTTAATTATTAATTGTTTGAAAAGGATAAATATTTAATTGATAAATATGTTAATTCTGGTAAATTTGTATGAGTTCTTTTAGTGTTTACAGTGGAATATGGTGTGGAGCAATTTATTTATACATAATTAATAAATTGAATTACAATTATGCATTTGTAAAGATAGTTATTTGTTTGTAAAATGTTTTTAAACTTTTATAAATTAATGTTAATATTTTTTAATATTTTATTATTTTTGTATCTTTTGGAATTTTGCAATATTTTGATATAGTTTTTCTGTGTTATTAACAATGTTTGTATTGTAATTCTTATTTTTTATTTACATTTTTGAAATTATTAATTTTAACCCTTTGCTATGCAACACTTTCGCTACTGGTGCACTCACTGGAGTGGGAATGGTAATTTTTTACTCCTACGCTATCCAACACTTTCCCTACTGTTGCACTCACTGGAGTGGGAAGAAACAAGTTACTTACCTGTACACTATGGTTCTCCAGTATTGATATCTTTCATAGATTCACATGCTTGTATCTTCCCCGTCGTCATGGAGGGAGTCTCACGGTAATGGAAATACATAGCATTAAAAAAGAAAAACTGCCTAGATACCATAGATAAGCATAGACTTTGGTAGCCCAGTACCATCATCATGTGGACCAAATGCCAGCCAATGAGACCCCAGCCCTGAGATCACACTCCCCCGCAGAGCCACCATACCTCAGATTTCCAACCCAGACTGAGAGCCAAGGAAGTAATCCGAAATAAAAAGGTGGTCTACCTGAGAAACGGGGATGCGGGCGAGTCGCATGTGAATCTATGAAAGATATCAATACTGGAGAACCATAGTGTACAGGTAAGTAACTTTTTTCTTCTCCAGTATTGAATCTATCATAGATTCACATGCTTATATCAGAATAGAAAGCAGTGCTCTTACAAGTAAGTGTTTCCAGAAAAGCACCCTTTTCTCCCAGGCTCTGCTTCCTGTTTATGAGGCTATTGAATATCTTCTAGCGGATAGAAAGATTGAATGCGTCAACATGTATTATGACACCATATATTACGCAAAATTCAATGACATATAATAAAAAGCTATTCAATGTAACATTAGAGAAAAAAAGACATCCACAGGAAAGAAGAAAAATTTTTTTTAGAGTAAACATTGTCAGGCAAATACCTTAATGAAACAGATGACGTAGCACGGCTTGTCCCACTGCTGAATCTGCTTTCCAAGCTGTGTTCAGACAGTACTGCCTGGTAAACGTGTGGACATTCTTCCAAGTTGCCGCTCTGCAAATATCCGGAAGAGATACTCCCGCAAACAATGCAGCTGAAGATGCAGTTTTTCTGGTTGAGCTCGAATCGTTGAGCCTAAAGGACTTCCGGCTTTCTTGTGACACAAAGTAATGGCTGAGGTTATCCATCTAGATATGCTAGTTATGTTATGTTATGTTAGTCTGAATTTGTAGAGCGCACGTTCATCGCATGGTTTCTTGGCACTGTGTGCCGCTGGGGAACCCTTCCTGGCTTTCCCTGTGAGATGGTCCCTGTTGGGCATCCCCAAGGTGAAGCCAGGCATCCCAAGCAGCGAGGGGGCTGTTGTGGAGATTAAGCAAGCTATTGCCCAGAGTTGCAGCGTGGGACCCATGGTTAGAGAGGCACCGAGGCGAGATTTATCGAGCCCGCTGACATTGGTTCCATACCCTGCCGCGTCGGGAATTAAACCCTGGTCCCCGGCCGACCTCTGCTTCTGGGTCTGCCGCCTCTAACCGGTGAGCCACACTTCTCCACTAGTCCTTGATAAAGCCAAACCTTTCCTGGGACCAGCAAACGCTATTAAAAGCTGATTTGTCTTTCGAAAGGACTTTGTTCTATATAAACTTTTAAACACCTCTTGACATCTAGGGGTCGATTCCGATTCGGGAAACGAATCCTTACGACGATTCGTATTCGTAGCCCTTTCCGTACGAATCGTACAAATCCGACCAAATCGCTTAGTACGATCCGTAGGAAAAAAATAAGTCCAAATCTTTGCGAACCGTACAAAAAGCAAGGGAAAGTCCGTACGATACGGACCCTCAAGGTGAACTGTACGAATCGTAAACTTGCTGTACGACCCGACAGGTACGATCCGGACCGGGGAACGAGAACGCAATTCGTACGGAAAACGTTGTATGAGCAATTCGTATGGAGAGCCACACAATCACATACGCACCGAACCCCTGCAATCATGGGGGTACACACCGTACCCCTAAGTACCGTACCCCTTAGTACCATACCCCTACGCACTGTACCCCTAAGCACCGTACCCCTACGCACCGTACACCTATGCACCGTACCCCTACGCACCGTACCCCTAAGCACCGTACCCCTGCAATCATGGGGTGTACTCGCGTACCCGGGGGGGGGGGGTCCGTTTCGTGCGCGGTTCGACTCGAAATCTGCTTTAACGGACGTTTTGGGCTCCCGTATAAAAAGAGTCGTACGGAGTGTTGACGTGACGAATCATACTTGCTGGGTCATAAAAAGCTGCTTCAATCCGTACAAACATCGCATACTGCGTGTGCCGAATACGATTTGTACGGACTTTTGAGTCGTATGGTTTTTCGTACGATTCGTACGATTCCTACAGAGATCTGCTTTGGGTTCGGATCGTACTTCATCGTACCTATGGGGACGTTTAAGGTGTTCGATTCCTACGAATAGCCGTACGGAGCATATTTCCTGTACGGCTATTCGTAGGGGATTTTACCGAATCGGAATGGGCCCCCTAATGTATGCAAATAATTTTCTGTTGCAGGCGATGGGTTTTTAAAATCTGTAGGAAGAAAAATAGGTTCGTTGAGGTGAAAATACGAAGGGACTTTCGGAATGAATTTGGGGTTTGTTTGAAAGATCACTTTGTCTGTCTTGAATTGAAGGAAAGGCTCTGTGATGGAATAAGCCTGAATTTCACTGACTCTTCTAGCTGACGTCAGATCCAGGAGAAGGGCTACTTTCCAAGATTCAAACTGCAGGTCAGCTTTGTGAATCAGTTCGAAAGGTGGTTGCATGAGTTGTGCCAAGACTGTGTTCAACTGCTATGGTACTGGCGAATGTCTAATTGGAGGGAAAACTCAGAATAATCCTTTTAAGAACTCCTTTATCACCCTCTCTGACCAAAGTGACGGATGATATGGTTTCCTACGATACCTTGAATTGGCAGCCAGATGCACTTTGACTGATGCATGAGAAAGTCCTGCCTTGGCCAGATGCAATAGGTAAGGGAGAACCTGCTCCGGAGAAGAGTGAAAGGGGTGACGAGATTGAGTCAAAAACCATTGGCAAAACCTTTTCCACTTCGCTACATGGGTTTTATTTGTGGAAACTGCACGTGAGTGAGAGAGGATATCCCGGCATACTTCGTTAATGTTCAAGGACTGAAATTCATGCTCATGAGGTTCCATGCCGACAAGCTCAGCGAGGCCAACTGGGGATGAGAACTTGCCCCCTGTTCATGGTGATCAAGTCCTGGATTAGACGAAAATGCACTCTGGGAGCTGCTTACAAGTGGAGAAGCTCCAAAAAACAGAATTGTCTCGGCCATGCCGGGGCTATCAGAATGAAGTGACAGGGTTCCGATCTCATCTTCCTGAGCACCTTCGGTATCAGCGGGAATGGGGGAAATGCATATGCGAACATCCCTGTCCAATGAAGCTGAAGAGCATTCCCCCAAGATCCTGGCTGAGGGAATCTTCTTGCAAACTGTTTGCACTTTTTGTTATTTCGACAAGTCCAGAGCTGGAGTGCCCCCTAATCGAAAAATTTGGATGAGTTGATCCTGGTCTGTTCTCATTCGTGATAAACACTTGCTAATCTGCTTAGTGAATCTGCTCTTATGTTGAATATTCCGGGAACATGTTGAACTTGCAGGGAGATATTGTGAACCAGAAGCCAATTCCAGATTTCTTGAGCTTGTGTTGATAGGGGCTTTGACCTTGTTCCCCCATGTTTTATTAAATAAAACATTATTGTTGTACTGTCTGTCCTGACTAGGACTGTAGAATTGTGAATCCTGGGGAGAAAGGCTTGGAGACCCAAGAACACCGCTTTTAGTTCCAAAAGGTTGATGTGTAATTGAGCCTCTTGTGTGCTCCAATGTCCCTGAATCTGTAGGTCCTGAAGATGCGCTCCCCATCCCTGCAATGATGCATCTGTTGTCATTATATAACTGGGACATTTTGGTTAGAAGATTAGCCCTTTTGATAAGTTCTGCCTTATTCCTTACCATGACAGCACTTTATTTGAGGATTGATGAGGATCCGATCCTCAAAGGAACCTTGATGTTACAACCATTAAAGGTCTAGAAATTCTTGTAGAGGCCGCATGCAAAGCTGACAATTTGGAACTAAGGGGATGCAGGATGACAACATCCACAACAAAGATTTGAATATCCTTACTGAAGTGGACTTTCTTTTCTTTAGTTGTGAGGTCAGCTTCAGAATCTTTCGGATGAGTTCCTCTGAAGGGTACGCTTTTGCTTCTCTGGTTTGTAATAAGGGTCCTAGAAATTGAAGAGACTGGGACGGAGTTAGATAGGATTTTTCCATGTTTATCCGTAAACCCAGAAAATGGTAGAGACTTATGCAACATTCCAAGGATTGGTGAGTGTCTTTGTACGATGCACCCTTTATTAACCAATCGTCCAGATATGGCTATATCTGATGACCTTGTTGCCTCAGATACGCTGCCACAGGCGCCATGCCTTTCGTGAACACTCTTGGCGCGGATCAAAGACCGAAGGGTAACAATCTGAATCGGTAGTGAGGCCCCGCCACCGCAAATCTGAGAATCCGTCTGTGTCGTACGTGAATTGGAATATGGAAGTATGGATCTAATAGATCTAAGAATGTCATATAATCCCCTCTTCTCAACATCATCAGAATTTCTTGAAGAGATAGCATACAGAAGGATTTCTTCCTGATGAACTTGTTTAAGCCTCTGAGATCCATTACCTGTCTCCCTTTGTTTGATTGCTTTTTCCATATGAGGAAAAAGTGCAAGAAGAATCCTTTCCCTCGCTGTTGAAGAGGGACCTCCTCTATTGCTCCTTTTACCAGAAGAGACAAAACTTCCGCCTTGAGGGCCGAGAGATGTTGCTGTTTTCTGTGGATAGGAGGACGGTCTGGAGGTTTGTAGAGGAATTCTAGGGTGTGACATGACAAATTATGTCTAAGACCTATCTGTCCGATGTTATAGACATCCATTGGTGGAAATAAGAAGAAAGATAATGGGTCTGATGCCGGCTGTGGAACGACGAGGTGGTTGGTGCCTTGAAATTGTCACTGTCTTCAATTGGTGTCCTGTAATTTTCCTCTTGTCGATGGCATAGTCTGGACTGTTGCTGGTAAGACGAATTTGAGGATCGAAATTGCTGTGTATTTGAATACTGACGGTACCCTTGTTGATGGTACGGCTGGTATCTATTGGACTGATAGGACGATCTTAGTTGAAAATGTCCTCTTGATCCTCTGCCACGAAAGGTGTGAAATCTGCCTTGTTGCAGTGAACCTAATGTCCTCGCTGTATCCGTATCCTTCTTAATACCCTGCAGGGCATCATCCACGTGGCTGCCAAATACATTTTCGAAGGGCATGTCTACTATCTTAGTCTGCCCTTCCGGCCTGAAAGAGGTAGCCTTAAGCCATCCCTGCCTGTGAAGTGCTATGGCTCCCGTCATTTGTCTGAATGCCACCGCTGATATATCCATGGCTATGTCTATGGATTCCAAAGCTGCTCTAGCTCCATCCTGTAAAATTAGTATAGCTTCTTCCTTCTTGTCCTCCGGCAGAAGTGATAAAAGAGGGGCAATATCCCAGCACATTTGCCTGTTGAAACAGCCAATTATGGCGAGCGCATTCGATGCTTTAATAGAAGCTGCCGCCATGACTGCAAAGCGTTAGCCGGTACCATCAAGTTTCCTTCCTTCCTTATCAGGAGGAGCTGAACATGCTGCTGATGGATTCTTTGATTGTCTTTGTGCAGCTTGCATCACCACAGACTCTGGTCGTGGATGCCCAATAAGACATGCCGGGGAGGATTCTGGAGCCCGGTATTTCTTCTCTATTCTGGGAACCGAGGCTGCGACTGAAGCTGGATTCTTCATGATTTTCAACCCTTCCTCCGATATATGTTTTACCATGGGGATTGTCCTTATTGATTTCCTAGAAGACTCTTTGAAATCATATAGGAAACATTCCGTTTCCTTACCTGGCAGAGGGAGATCAAACCTCTTAGAAGCTTTTTCCATGAGTTCATGGAATTCCAGGATGTCCTCCAGTGGAGATGTCGTCGGGGAGGGTGAACGCGATGGAGAAGAAGGGATAATGTATTGGTCCCATTCATCCCCCACAGGATCTTCTTGGCTCAGTTCTCCTTCCTCAGGTTGGTAATCAACCTCGCTGTCAACTAGATCATCTCTGATGGTAATGACTTTTGGAGTGAGCACCTTCTGCGGTGGAGGCTGCTTAGCCGGAGCTTATGGGACAGGTTGCTGCTTACTTGCAACATCCAAAGAAGAGGCATTGGCTTCAGGGAACCGATGATAGTAATCGTTGATCAAGATCCTGAGATCCGATACCAGTGACAGAGGCATTGACACAGACTCCTCTCTGACATTAGGTGTGTTCTCCTTCTCCTCCTCGTAATCGTAGGTTTGTTGAAAAGACTCATATCTTTTTGAACTAGTCAAGAGGTCGATCTTTAAAAGAGAAATCTTCCTGCACTTCTTGGTATTCATCTGTCCTCACTTTTGATTTTCAGGTGTGAAGGATTGTATGTAACTTCTTCTTGACTTTCCTTACTAGACTCCTGCATCTCCAGAAGGTTTGACGGAGGCAGCGGAGAAATTTTAGTCAAAGAGGTAAATTCTACATGGCCTGATCTCTCCGTGGACGAGCCAGTCGACGGTGGTAACCTTCGAATGGAAATCATCGGCAGTGATCTTTTCATTGGGGATTTAAAAGCTGCCGCTGATGGGGCGATCGTCGATGAGATCGACGGCGGCGTCAAAAAAGTAGTCGTCGACGGTTTAGTCTTCATACCCGTCGGCGGCTGTACCGTCCACGAGCCCGTCGACGGTGTCTTCGCAATTGCCGTCGACGAGGTCGTTACTGTAACTGTCGTCGTCGTGAACGACGTCATCGTTGACGGAAAGGTAGGAGAAACTTTTTTCTTCGTCGACGGATCCGACGACGGAGCCCTTGTCTCTGAGGACTTTTTAACAGGAGTATGTGGCAGAGAGGCAGAAGAGGACTCATTTTCCTTTGATTTGATGATTTTTCGCTTTTTTAAATCAGATTTTGCCTCAGAAACTCCTCCTTTACGTTTTGAAGAGGAGTGAGCCTTAGAGTCATCCTCAGAATCAGAATCCGAAGTGGCCCTTTTCTTCCTCTCTATCTGTAGTGATTGAGCCATTTTTCTATGGATAATTGGCTCGATTATGACCATTGCCCACTACCATCTAAGTATATTTTGCTCTGAAATTGTGCTATGCAAGCCCACATAATATAGATTAGCTGTAAAATAGGACTCGATAATGTTCTTTCTGTGTCCGACTATATCTTGCTTAAAGGCAGGGCTTACCTATTGGCTTTGGCATACTCTAATGCAATCTTGCATACTAATTCGGGCTCTTTGTGGGAATAGTGGCTTATGCTTGAGCGACTCCATTTTCTAAGCTGTCGCCATCTTCTAAGCCTTTCTGAGTGAGGAGTCATGTCTTACTTGTTTTTCGCACTTCGTATACTAGTAGGAACCGGTTGTTGTCGGAGGAATGTGCTCACTCTGCCTCGAAGTCATAACAGACGCCTAGCTAGCTGAAGCTGTGACCTTGGCGCGGAGTGGTACGGAATCTGATGGGAACAGGGGGTGAGGCTTGCTAGAAGCTTCGACCAACTTTTCCACTTGTACTTAAGGGGGTGTTTGGGTCTCGACCACTGGTAGTCCATCACATTGCAGACATGCAGCTGTGACAGTGGAGCAGAGAATCCTGATTCGGCTGGAGAATTGGACTCCCCCTGGCGAAGTGGAAGCGGGATGTGTAGAAACTTGGTGATGTGTTCCACTAACTCTTATTTCCTAACTGTTCTTATCTAACTATCATCTCCTATTTTCAGGTTATATGCAGATTTACATATGAGTTCTATATATGTACATTCTAATTGCATTAGCAATTGCTTAGGGATTGATGTGAAGAAGGCCTATCGTGACATAGTAGTGATTTCTGTCTTTTGTCCTTCTATCATTGTGTAATAAAGAAACCCCCGAATAAATACCATTATTCGTCTGTATTCCTTGGGAAGGGAGGTCGGGGCCTTTCTGGTCCAAGTGCTGTAGCATCGGAAGGATGGTAAGTTTCCCTTCCTGAAGGTAGTTGTTGAAGTTTGGTTTCTGCTCTCATCCAAGGAAACCAAAACTGATAAGTAATCCACCCCGAGGCATTGTTAGGAGGTGTGCGCGTTGTTTTAGCTCCACCAGGGTGGGTTTTGTTTCGCATTGTTGTTCGCATTGTTGTTACCCTGTGTCTCTTGGTATTGTGTTGTGTTTTCGTACCATGGGGTACTTTTTTACCTTGTGTCCCTTGGATTCTTGCGTTGTTTTACCGAGTGACGTTGTTTTTCCCGAGTTGTTGTTTTGTCGTCACTGGTATTGTTTTTGCGTTGTTGTCACTGGTTGGCGTTGTTTTTCGCAAGCTCCCCAGCAAATGCCATATATCTTTAGTTATTCATTAGTATTATTCCTTTCTTAGGTAAGTATTGTGAAGTATTGTATCTTTTTGGGTCCTGAGAAGGGATAAGGTAAGTATGCCCTGGTGATTGGCAGAATTATCAGGTCATTACACTATCCTTAAGTGTCTTAGCTGAAAAAGTCCTACAATGTTTGCACTCCTTATAGGGACGTGCTTTGGATAGAGGCAGTATAAACAATCCTTGTGAGGGTCCTCAGTGAACAACCTGGCCTTCCCACAAGACCTACAGGGTCTGAAAAGCCTCTTTTTAGAACCCTCAGACATTTTGAAGAAGCTTGAAGAAAAAAATACCTCAGTTCCAATGGAAATGCTGTAAATACAGGTCAAAAGTTCAGTCAAGGGACCAAACTGAGCAAAGCTCAGGGAGACTCCTTCTCACACGACAGCGGTTGGAAATCTGAGGTATGGTGGCTCTACTGGGAAGTGTGATCTCAGTGCTGGCATCTCATTGGCTGGCATTTGGTCCACATAATGATGGTACTGGGCTACCAAAGTCTATGCTTATCTATGGTGTCTAGGCAGTTTTTCTTTTTTACTGCTATGTATTTCCTTTACTGTGATACTCCCACCATGACAATGGGGAAGATACAAGCATGTGAATCTACGAAAGATTCAATACTGGAGAATAGTAATTTTTACCCCTACACTATCCAACACTTTCCTTACTGTTGCACTCACTGGAGTGGGAGTAGTCATTTTACCCCTTCGCTATCCAACACTTTCCCTACTCTTGAACGAACTGGAGTGGGAATAGCAATTTGTACCCCTACGCTATCCAACACTTTCCTTACTGTTGCACTCACTGGAGTGGGAATAGTAATTTTTATTCCTACGCTATCCAACACTTTCCCTACTGTTGCACTCTCTGGAGTGGGAATAGTAATTTTATCCTCCCCGCTATCCGCTTTACTGTTTATGTTAATGTAATGTAAAATGTATTTTTAAAAATGTAAAAATATTGCAATATTTTAATTTATTATATATGTATTTCATTTGTATTTTTATGTTATTGGTCTATGTGTGTATATATATATATATATATGTTTTTATAATTTTTAATATGTTTGTAACAAAATATAATTTAAATAATTATTCATTAATAATATTAAGTAAATATATATTACCTACTGGCGGTCGCCAGTAGGTAGTTATAGTTAGGACCTAGTTTCCATAGGAAATCCGCAACATTCTATTGGGAATAACTCTGGCGCCGGTTGAGGAATTTTGTGTGTAATTTTCCAAAATTTTGGCCAGCTCCGTTCCGCTCCTTCCCCGAAAGTCTCGAGTAGATTCGTCAAGCGGGGGCCGAGAAAAAAGTTAATTTCCATAGGACCTTTAGACACGGCTACAGCCCGAACCGCTGTACGGAAATACACCAAACTTGGCAAAATGGTAGAGTCTGGTACGCAGATCACACTTTTGGTTAAATAGTGTAAATCCCTCCAGTAGTGCCTGAGAAAATTAAAGTTGAAATCAATTATATATCTATAAGCGCGCACCGTGCGCGCACCTTGACGTGCACGAGCTTTATGCTGATTGGCTGCCACTGTCTGTCAACACTCCAAAACAGAAATGGATGGCAGCCATCTTGTGGCTCAGTAGACTGAGGCACAAGAAAGCAGAAAAAAAAGTGTAGAACTTAAAAAGGGGGCAGGGTAGAAGCACCCTGACCCCCTCGGCCTGCTCAGGGGGTCCCACAGGGACCCCCAAGGCGGAAAAAAATAAATAAAAAATAAAACAAATCGCGGGGTGCGCGCACCCCATGATTTCCCCCCCCAAAAAATGTTTTTTTTTTGCCTTGGGGGTCCTTGTGGGAACCTCTGAGCAGGCCTAGGGGGTCAGGGTGCTTCTACCCTGCCCCCTTTTTGAGTTCTAAAACTTCTCGAGCACAAGCTGCATGCTCATTGGCTTTTAACACTTCAAACCAGAAAGTGTTGGCAGCCATCTTGTGCTCAGTAGACTGAGGCACAAGAAAGCAGAAAACAAAGTGTAGAACTTAAAAATGGGGCAGGGTAGAAGCACCCTGACCCCCTAGGCCTGCTCAGGGGGTCCCACAGGGACCCCCAAGGCGGAATAAAAAATAAAAAAAACGCGGGGTGCGCGCACCCCATGATTTCCCCCCCCAAAAAATGTTTTTTTTTCCTTGGGGGTCCTTGTGGGAACCCCTGAGCAGGCCTAGGGGGTCAGGGTGCTTCTACCCTGCCCCCTTTTTGAGTTCTAAAACTTCTCGAGCACAAGCTGCATGCTCATTGGCTTTCAACACTTAAAACCAGGAAGTGTTGGCAGCCATCTTGTGCTCGGTAGATATAGGTTATTAAAATTATCGAATTTTTTATAATATCGAATTTTTTATAGTGTTTTTTATGTTATTATATGTGTGAAAAGTGTGTATTTATGTTATAATTAATTTTAAATAATGAATTTTGTTTTTTAAATTTTTGCGTAATTTAATTCTGTAGCGGGTTGTGGGTTTATAGGGGAATAGGGTGGGAAGTAATTTAATTATAATTAATTAAATATGTACATTTATTTATTGGTATTCATTTTTAATTAATTGGTAATTAATTTATATTTGGTAATTAATTAATTAAATTTTAATTGGCAATTAATTTTAATTAATTGATTAATTGCTAATTATGTTAATTTTACTAATTTATTTTCTGTAGCGGGTTGTGGGTTTATAGGGGAATTGGGTGGGAAGTAATTTAATTATAATTAATTAAATATGTAAAAATATTTATTGGTATTTGTTTAGAATTAATTGTTAATTAATTTTTTATGGGTAATTAATTAAATTTTAATTGCCAATTAATTTCATTTAATTGATTAATTGCTAATTATGGTAATTTTACTAATCTATTTTCTGTAGCGGGTTGTGGGTTTATAGGGGAATAGGGTGGGAAGTAATGTATTTATAATTAATTAAATAATTCAATTTATTTAATTGTATTTAATTTGAATTAATTGGTAATTAATTTTTAATTGTTAATTAATTAATTGTTAATTTGTAATTAATTTCGATTAATAGGTAACTAATAGTAATAATTAATATTAATTTGTAATTTTAATTGATTATTTGTTATATTATATTAAATTGGTAATTACTTTAAATTAATTTTTTATAGATATTAATTTATATTTTTTTAAATAATATATGAAGTATTTACTTTCCCTACTGTTGCACTCTCTGGAGTGGGAATAGTAATTTTTATCCCTACGCTATCCAACGCTTTCCCTACTGTTGCACTCTTTGGAGTGGGAATAGTAATTTTAACCCCTACGCTATCCAATGCTTTCCCTACTGTTGCACCCACTGGAGTGGGAATAGTAATTTTTACCTCTACGCTATCCAACGCTTTCCCTACTAGTGCACTCTTTGGAGTGGGAATAGTAATTTTAACCCCTACGCCATCTAACGCTTTCCCTACTGTTGCACTCTTTGGAGTGGGAATAGTAATTTTTACCCCTACGCTATCCAACGCTTTCCCTACTGTTGCACTCTTTGGAGTGGGAATAGTAATTTTAACCCCTACGCTATCCAATGCTTTCCCTACTGTTGCACCCACTGGAGTGGGAATAGTAATTTTTACCTCTACGCTATCCAACGCTTTCCCTACTAGTGCACTCTTTGGAGTGGGAATAGTAATTTTAACCCCTACGCTATCTAACGCTTTCCCTACTGTTGCACTCTTTGGAGTGGGAATAGTAATTTTTACCCCTACGCTATCCAACGCTTTCCCTACTGTTGAACTCTTAGGAGTCGGAATAGTAATTTTTACCGCTATGCTATCCAACACTTTCCCTACTGTTGCACTCATTGGAGTGGGAATAGTAATTTTAACACTCTTGCTATGCTACGGTAATAATATAGTATATTTTTTAATAATATTCTGTTAATATATATATATATGTTTTAAGAAATAAAATTGTATTATTTTTTATAACTTAAATTAATGATTTATTAATTTTAAGGTTATTTAAGTATTTTTAAGTGTATTTTAGTTATTTAATTTTAATTTTTTTAAATTTTACATTAATTTTAATAAATTCGATATTTTTACAAAGTACATATTTTTAAACGATATTTTTGATTCGATATTTTTGTACTTTCCTGTTTGTAGATAGGACTTCGATATTTTTGCAGTCGATATTTTGGAGTCAATATTTTAAATGCCTATATTTTTGTAGTCAATATTATGTCAGTGATCCCCTTTCAGACAAGAATTTCAGACAAATGTAATTGACATGCCTTATCAATGGTGAATCTCTATTTGGACACCACATCAAGGAAGCCCTTCAGAACATCAAGAAGGACACAGATATTGCAAAGGCTCTTGGCACTCTACAGTTCAAGAAGCAGCCCTTTCGTAGAGCAAGAGGACGTGGTTCGTCTTCCCTTAGGGAAGGTGACAGCCAGTACAAGCAGTGCCAGCCATATCAGGGTCAATCAAGGTACCCATTATAACAACATAAACAGTTGTTTAAACAACCTCCTGCCACTTCCTACAAACACTACGGAGGAAAGACTGCCTTCGGAGGCAGGGATAACCCCAAGACGCAGTGACAAACATCCACTGCTGGCCACAGTTCCCACCAATTCTGTCAAAGTTGGTGGAAGAATTTTCTTTTTCCTCCTTGAATGGTCTACTATAACATCGGACAGATGAGTTTTAGATATAGTTTCAAACTGTCAAACTTTGGAATTTCTAAAGATTCCTCCAAACTGCCGTCAACTGCCGTCCCAGAGGTCCCCCTCCTGGTCATCTAAAGGAGCTTTTGTCTCAAATAAAGATAGTGTTAAAAAAGGGATCGATCGAAGTGGTACCAGGTATACAGCGAGGAACAGGGTTCTATTCAAGGTTTTTCTTCATAAGAAAGAAATCGGGAGAGTGGCGTCCCATCTTGGACCTTCGTTGTCTCAACACATTTCTAAAAAAGCAATCCTTCCAGATGTTGTCACTTCAGGAGGGGATGTTGTCACTTCAGGAGGTGCTTCAATTGATAAATCAGGAAGACTTCAAGGTGACCTTAGACCTTCAGGATGCCTATTTTCATATTCCTATCCTCCCCAGGCACAATAAATTCTTACGCTTCAGAGTGGCTAGCAGGGATTTCCAATTCCGAGTACTACCATTTGGCCTTCGTTCAGCGCCCCAAGTGTTCACCAAGGTCGCTAGCACCGGTGCCAGCTCACCTACGTCAAGCAGGAATTCAAATCTTCCCTTATCTGGATGATTGCCTCATAAAGGCGAAATCCTTCGCGGTGGCAATCACTCATACTCAAAAATATCTCTCTCTTTCCAATCCTTGGGTCTTTCCACACATTTTCCAAAGTCTCAGTTAATCCCCTCAAAGGTGAAAACATTCCTAGGGACAACCTTGGACACTCATCAGGCAAAGGCCTTTATCTCACAAGAAAGACAACAAAAGATCTGCAAGTTGGCAACTTTACTTCTCACAAGAAAGTCCACTTCAGTCCACAAGTACAAATCGCTTCTGGGAATGTTGTCCTACTGCATTCCCCTTGTTCCCAACTTTCACTTGTGGATGAAACAGTTGCAAGAGGAACTGGACAGTCAGTGGCTGCAAATTTCAGGGTACTTCGATGGTATTATCAGGATAACACCTCAAATGAAAGAAGCGCTCCAATAATGGACTCACATCCCGAACATAGCCACAGGCCTATCATTCCTAATGGATTTGCCAGGTTACATAATAACAACCGATGCATCCCTCGAGGGGTGGGGAGCACATCTAGAAGGGTTGACAGTAAAAGGAAAATGGGACAGCCACCAATGAACATTACACATAAACCTTTTAGAGCTAAAAGCAATATTCCTGGCCATGAAATCTTTCCTCTCAATAATATCAGGAGTTTCAGTATTATTTCGGACAGACAACACAACAAGCATGCACTATTTAAACAAACATGGGGGGACAAGATCAACAATGCTATCCTTACAGGCCAGCAAATTTGGGATTGGGCAATTCAATACCAAATAACACTAACAGCAGAACATGAGTGGCCAACATTCTGGCAGATTCCGTGAGCAGGTCGATTACAACCAACCACGAATGGGAATTCCACCAACCAAAGTTGGATCACATCTTTTGGTTGTGGGGCAAACCAAGGTTAGACCTATTTGCGACCCGTCTGAACTGCAAATGTCAATCCTTCGCCAGTTGGCCACCCCAACAGGGATCGTACGGGAATGCATTTTTAATAAATATGTCAAAGATTTATGCTTATGCTTTTCCTCCGATTCCTTTAGTCCCAAGGGTGCTTAGAAAGATGAGAAAGGAACCCTGCCGAATACTTCTCATAGCTCCCAGGTGGCCTCGCCAGTTCTGGTTCACAGAGCTTCTGCTCCTATCGGAGTTC
Source organism: Lissotriton helveticus (assembly GCF_964261635.1). Taxonomy (NCBI): domain Eukaryota; kingdom Metazoa; phylum Chordata; class Amphibia; order Caudata; family Salamandridae; genus Lissotriton; species Lissotriton helveticus. Next base: position 1,359,493,401 of record NC_136057.1, read on the forward strand.
AAACCCAGGTTGTTACGCCCATTGCAGAACTTGCTGACAACCAATTGTGGCCAGTTCTGCAATCCGGACCCAACATCTCTACGATTAACAGCTTGGCTCCTGAATACTATGCGTTTGCCGACCTAGTAATACCGGCTGACTGCCAGGAGGTCCTGGCTAATGCTAGAGCTCCTTCCACTATCAAGACTTATTAACTCAAGTGGAAGAGATTCTGCCATTGGTGCATAAGTTCAGAGTGCACCCTATTCAGTCTTCACTGGAACAATTACTGCCTTTTTTCCTACAGTTGGCTAAATCTGCCCTTTCTCATTGTTCTATTAAAGTATTCCTTGCAGCGATTTCCAGGTTTTGGCGCCAGAATGGATCATAGTCGGTTTGGTCATCAAGAAGAATAAAACTATTTCTTAAAGGATTGTTTAGAATGTTCCCTCCAATTAGGTGTCCACCTCCGCCTTGGCATCTCAACATTGTACTAGCGCAACTTATGAAGGCCCACTTTGAGCCTATTCACAGGGCTGACCTAAAATACATTACATGGAAAACATCTCTTCTGCTGGTGCTTACTTCAGCTAGATGAGTAAGCGACATACATGCTTTCACTACTCATCATCCTTTCCTCCAGTTTACTAAAGTCCCAGTTACACTTCGTACAAATCCTACCTTTATACCCAAGGTCCCATAGGATTTTCACTTTAACAAACCAGTCATATTAAAAACTTTCTTCCCAAATCCACAGTTACCAGCAGAAAGATCTTTACATTCCCTGATCTAAGAAGGTGTATAAAACTCTACTTGCAGAAAACAGTTAGCATACGTAAGGCTGATCAGCTTTTTGTGGCTTACGGAAAAATCAGAAAGGGATATCCGGTCACTAAGCAGACTACAGCATGTTGGATATCTTCTGCAATCCAGTTTTGCCATCAACAAATAGGCAGACCTCTACCTTCAACAGTGAAAGCTTACTCTACAAGAGCAGTTTCTTTTTCAACGGCTCTCTTAGCCGGTTGGCCTATTCCACAGATCTGCAGAGCAGCAACCTGGTCCAGAAGGCACATTTTCACCAAGCATTACTGTCTGGAAGCTGCAAGTAATGCTGATACAGCTGTGGGACAGGCGGTGCTAAGTAATCTTTTTCAATAAGGTGAGCCTCTATCCTTCCCACGTTCCTTTATGTTTGACAATTGCTATTATGATAGTTGATGTCACTGTTATTCAGTACATATGCATTGTCAGATACTAATGTGTGTAGATACATTTTTATATAGATGTATAGGTGATGGTATATATATATATATATATATATATATATATATATATATGTATATGAATATATAAATATATCGTTTGGCACAATTTTATATACATGTGTAGATGCTTATATATATGTTGATATGTATATGAAGAAGTGGTATATGAATTTGTTATACACTTGGTGATGTAAAAGATTCTGTACATTGTGTATGAACATGCATACCTATGTTACAACTGCTATCTATTTGGATTTAAGCATGTGAGTCTATGAAAGATACCCCAATACTGGAGAAGAAAATAAGTTACTTACCTGTAAACTGTATTTCTCCAGTATTGGTATATTTCATAGATTCACATGCAACCCACCCACCTTCCCATAGAGGCTCCCCTGGTTTATTAACAGGTTTATACCACACTTGTGCTAAAATATCTGAGAGCCTGGAGCCTCTGTGGAGAGGGTTCTAGAGGGTGCAGTCGCCTGATTGTCTGGAGTTTGGACCATACCTAATGAGTAGGACGAGCTATTAAAGGGAATGTTTTTTCTCCATTAACTTTAATGTTAGAGTAATTACTTACTGCTTTTTCTGTACCGTGGGAATCCCACTTCGACAACGGGGAATGACTCAAGCATGTGAATCTACTAAAGATACGAATACTGGAGAACCACAGTTAACAGGTAAGTAACTTATTTTCTTATGCAGGAAAGGATTTTAATTTCCCCACTTTTTGCAAGAGCCTTCACTAGCTGAAATAGTTTTTCTGAGGAAATTCTAATGTGGACACTTATGAAGAAATTTTAACTCGCACTTGAGGTTTTGTTAAGTCGATCAGCTTTATAAACTTTGTAAAACTGTGCAGGCAAAACATAATACGTCGATCGCAAAAACACAGATTGTGCTGTCATCATTCCAATACAAAATAGACAATCAAGGAGCAAGAAAGATACAACAGTACCATATAAATAAGTACGCCCATCAAGCTGCTTCATAATCACTTTGATTTTCAATGCATTGAATTGTCATGAAATCCTACATCATGACCCCATCCGTCATTACCTAGGATTGTCGTACAGGTATAGTATTTATCATGACCCGTCCTCTTTAGTCCACTTCAGGCTAAGAGCTAAACAGGGCTATATAAATCTGCATTTACCAGCCAATTCCTGAGAGGGTTCCAGATCTTTAAATCCATCTGCCTAGCCTTTCTACCTTTACATTTAAACAGACTCGATAACATGAGTGATACTGTACCATCCACTGATGATATAATAAGGAGGGCAGATTTATTGTTTATTGCTGGGTACACAAATGGCCTCATAGTAGGGAATTATTGGCTGTAGCACACCGATTTTCTGGAATAGTACACTGTAATTTGACATCTTTATAAGAGTTTTTACCTGAACATCTCCTTTGATACAGCTAACTGGTTAATGTAACACACTGTTGGCCAAGTACCTAAGTCTTGAAAATGATGTACTAATGTATACTATGTAAATTGTTATATCAGATGTGCAAACTGCATTTAATGATTGTAAAACATAAAAATTCAATAAAAAAGATTCGAACAAAAAAAGGGGTGGGGAGGGGAGATTTAGCCATTCCCTTTCTATACGGTTTCTGGAAATAGCCATAGCCACAAACCATGGAAAAATATTAACTGAATTTGGAGTTGTCCAGCTGTCCAAACCTAAGAGTATTAACTGAGGGGTCACTTTCATTCGAGTATCCGTTATAATAGATGAAAATTCCCCAAACTTAGGCTAAAACAGAGTTAATGTAAACGCAGGCAGGGAACAGGTGCACATTATCGGCCTCAGGGTTGCCAAGCCTTGGGCAATCATTTGGGTGACTTCTCCAGATATGTAATTAAATATGAGTGCAATACAGATCGAAAACTGTTTTAAGACATTGAGCTATTAGCCTAGCTGATAATAAGGCTTTAAGACACATAATTAGTGAATCTTGAAAATAAACTGCCTCCCGTCATTATTATCGATTTTGTCTGCCCACTTTGCAGATTGCACATTGAGATTGTCTGCTTCTAGCCCAGAAAAATGGGAGTATAGTATTTCGACTGTGCACCCCTCCTTAGTTAACATTGAGGACATTATAGGGATTTCTACAATATTTATCTCGTTTGGATCAATCTTCTGCTCAAAATGCCTAGGCTATAGATATTTAAAAAAATTATGTTTACCAAATTAAAATTATGTTGAAGAATTTGAAAAGAGAAGAGTTGGTCGTCTGAAAAAATTTCCCTCATTTGTCTTACCACAGCTAGCGCCCATTTCTTACAATAATTATTGTGTAAAAACTGACAGGGTCTTAGGGGAGTTCCATAAAGAAGTACAATAATTATATTTTATGACATTTTATGCCATACCCTATTAGCAGCTACCACCGTCTTGAATTCCGCTTTTTTATAATAACTCCGTCCTGTAAACCAGGAGCTTCTTTGCCTAAACTGTACAACACATACATCGATTGGAAAGTATTAGAATCATCTTCTTGGGTATTGAGCCCTGTGACTCAATAACAGATGTGTTGGATCATTGCCGCAAAAAATAGTACCTGAAAATGGGAAAGGCCAATCCTCTTCTGCCAAGTTGCTGCATACAGAATCTAAGTTTTTAAATCACTTGGTACCCAATTCTAATGGTATGGATCTGAAAAGATATAGTATCCTTGGTAGTATCAAGATTTTAACAATATTGCAACGCCCAATGACGGTAAGCCTGAGATTATCCCACCATTTCAGATCTGTAGCAATCTTATTTAATACCAAATCGTAGTTCCGAAGGATAATTTGTCTCAGAGAAGCTGAGATTCTGACCCCAAGATAGGTGACCACCGGAGTTTGTCTATCATCGTCTCACTGCACACTATCATTGCTGATTGTCTGTGTTTTGCTACAGTTTGGCTGATACCCTGATACTATCACAAACTGCATTGCTTCCGTCTCAATTTCATTAATATCAACTTTTGGGTTAGCAGTTATTACTGCAACATCATCGGCATAGGCCAATACTGTAGTTGGGTAACTGGCATAAAGTGGAGATTCTATCTTGACACTTGATAATAGGATCTGTAGGAGAGGCTCGGTATAGAGCGAAAATAAAAGAGATGTGCAGGGGCATCCCTGTCGTATGCCCTGTGATATTATAGTATGATTGGACTTCTGCCCCGTTAATTGCAATCTGGCTCCTGGGTTTGCATAGAGAGTCAGTATAGAATGATAAATCGTAAGCCAAATCCAATTTTAACCAAGACTCTTCATAAGTAATCCCGGATACCCTATCAAAGTCTTTTTCCACATTCAGCAAGATCATTAGAGCAGAGTACTTTGATTTTCTTCTACATCAAGAAGAGCAATTGAGCGGTCGATGTGGGTAACTGTTCCTCTCCCAGGAACAAATCCATGTTGTCACATGTGTACCTGTCTCACAATGATCCTGTTCACACACATAGCCATTATTTTAGAATATATTTTGAAAGTGCTATTGTTTAAAGAAATGGGTCCGTACGACCCAGTACTATTAGAAGACTTTTCTATCTTCTTAAAAACCACTATGTTTCACTTGGACAGAAATTCTGGCGCTACCAGACTTTGCTTCACTGTAGAGAATAGCATAAACATCTTAGGAAATATTAATGAACCAAAGCATGAGTAAAACTCTGGGGGGATCCCATCTAAACACACAGCTTTACCATAAGGTGATTTTTTAACAGCTACTGTAATTCTGATTAAGTTGTATTTAACTACAGGAGTATGACCCATAAACCACGTTGAAATTAGGGTAGGTACATGAGAACAAGCAAACAATATCTCAACAGGTATCACTCTAAATGACAATTTGACATGTATGTATAAAATATTACGTAAACAGAAACAGGGAGACTCTGGAATGATTTTAGAAATGTGCTTATGGCATCGTATAATTGAAATAAAAAAATAATACATATACAGTTGTATCAGGACTGTAGGTAAACAAATACGAAACAACCCAAATTGGACTTGGTGCTCTAAATGTGTACGTGACACAAAAGGTGGCGACGCAAGTGACAATTGTGCAATCAGCGGAAACGGCGCATGGTGCAAATGTTCATGAATATATACAGTATATCCAGTGAACAATGTGGCTCGAAGCAATGATTTAGAATGCGAGATTTAGAAGTTTGCAAATTATTTTAGCAGAGCCACAGTGGAAAATGCACCATCAATTGCGCTGAGGGGTCAGGTCCCATGCACCGCGCAGATCGGACGGCTCCCGGCCGTCCGACGCACACGCCCACCGTGACGGCCGTCCGATGCAGGCAAGCGGTTAAACACCAAATTCCGCATGTTATTCCCCTTTGTGATAGGTGTAATTTATTGCCCAGTGATATCGTTATTTAGCATGTACAATAAATAACTCCTAAACTGATAATCAAGACCTTAGTCCTTGATAAGTGCACCTCTGCTATTTACCACCTCCATGACTTTTCTGAAGCCTTTCGATTTACACTGCACACCATATATATATTTTTTTTTACAAACATGGCCACTCTTTTCACTCAGAGGCTTCTGAAATGTCTTTAGGCATCGGCACTCACTCTCACACACCATTTTAAAAATAAAACACTTTATTCTTTTGCAGTCTGATAAAAGGCTATATTAGCCAAACAGGGTATATTCTTTTAAAAGCGAAACCAACTGCAGTTTTAAAAAGTCTCTTGCATACAGAAATAGCAGTTATGAAGACCTTTCACAAACATTTTTTACAAGAACAATTAAAGGAAAAGAAGGACAGTGAAGGCATAGAAGCTGCCTGTTGGAACTGGCCCTTCTTGCAGGGTCATCCTCAAACTTTTTGCTTCTTCCTCCCTTATTTTTCCTGACCCGTGGCTGTTGGCAATAGGACTCTGCGCACTTTACCACTGCTGATCAGTGCTAAAGTGCATATGCTCTCTATGTAAATTGCTATTCTGATTGGATATACATGTTTGCCATATTTGTATCACCATGAAGTCCCTAGTAGAGTGCACTGGGTGTGCCAGGGCTGGTGATGACAAATGCTACTAGTGGGCCTGCAGCACCGATTGTGCCACCCACAGGAGTAGCCCTAAAATAATGTCTCAGGCCTGACACTGCAGTGCCTGTGTGCAGTTTAGAACTGCCATGTCCTCCTGGTCAGTGTCCCCACTGACCAGGCCTAACCCTTCCCTTTTTGTGCACATCAGTCACCCCTATGGAAGGCCCAAGGTACCCCCCTGGGCAGGGTGCAGTGTATGTAAAAGGTAGAGCATGTACTAGTGCAGGTGACATGCTCTGGTAGTGAATGGCAGCCATTTTCGTTTTTCACTACTGTAAGGCTATCTTGCTCCATAGATTAACATGGGGGATGCTGGCTACAGTGGTTAACAGCATTTCTTCCCATAGGAACAAGATAGGACATAAGTATCTAGTATCCCTGAACTCAGAATTTAATAACACATCTTTTAGGAAAGGTTGTTTTTAAATCCTGGGTTTGAGAACAGCACTTTTAGAAAGTTGCTGTTCTCTTGTCTAACCCTTCTGTGTGCCTGGGCCTGTTTGTGTATTGACTGTCTGGTTTGTGAGTGACAGGGGCTGGGGAATTCCCCAGCAGGATGGATGAGTTAGCACCTGGGCTGAATAGGGCTGTGCCTGCCTTCCACAATGCTGGCTCCACCCCCCTGCTGGGCGGCTGAGGACCCTGCCCCTCACTCTGAAAGGAAACATGCAGCCAGCAAAACAAAGTGCTCAGGATCCACCCAGAACTGGTTTAGACCGGGCTCAGGGCCCACATGCACCAAGAGAACAAAGACTTTAGGGCTATAAGTACAGGACCCCTGACAACAGAAAATTAGATCATCCTGGAAATCAAGAAGGAACCTCTGCCAAGGAGAAAGCTGAAACTGAAGAAGGAAGATTGTCCTGCTGTTGCTCTGCTGGACTGACCTGTTGCTTTGCTGCCAAGGAGAGGGGAAGGACTTTGCTGCTGAGCTGTGTCCCCTGTCTTGAAGGATTCTCCAAGGGCCTGAGAAGAGCTGGCTCCCTGTTTTGAAGTCCCAGGAACAAAAGGACTTCACCCCCAGCTTCCCTGAACTCTGCTGAGAGAGTTCTGTCCCTCCTAGAGTGCTTGATCCAGTTGTGGGGCCTCTGGAGGTTGGACCTGAGCTGGGAAGCTTGAAACTAAGCTTGAGAGACTTTTTGAATCTGAAAAGTGTCGCATCGCTCGCTTGCGGAGCGCATCCCCGACAGTGCGAGAAGTTTCCCGCCGCTACGGAGGTCGAGATCGTCGCAGCGCCTGACGCCGCTGCCAGAGACGTCGCATCCTTCGTTTGCGGGACGCACCAGACCGGTGCGGGAGAATCAAACATCGCTGCGAGTATCGTCGCAGAGCCTGTCGTCGCTGGGTGAGATCGCCGCACCGCTTGCTTGCGGGTCGCATCACGTCGCTGCGAGTGTCGTCGCAGAATCAACGCATCGAGGAGCTGCGAGAGAGAGGATCCCCGCTGGACCGCGCATCGTCGCCCCGGAGATCGTCGCAGCCCCTACGAGATCGTCGCATCGTGCCTTTGCGAGAACAGACTTCCTACGGAACCTACGCACCGGAATCCATACAAGTGGCCTTCCTCCCCATACAGACCGGATTCGTCGCAACACGCCCGCTGCTGCAGCGGGGCTGTCGCATCGCCTCCCCAGGGTCTCAGGAGCAACGCATCGCTTGTTTTCCACCGCACCAGCTTCTGCTTTTGGAACTTTGTTGCAACTAAAGGTACTGTGAGTAAACGTGACGCAACTGTGAACTTTTCACGCATCTGTGGTTTATTTTACCGCAACTTGAAGAACTTTAACGCAACCTTAAGAACTCTTTTTGAAACCATATTCTTGAACTGTGTATGTTGGATTTTTGTCGTTTTGGTCTTGTGTAGTTTAGATTAAAATACCTTTATTTTTCTAAACTGTTGTGGAGTCAGTTTGTGGTGTTTTCACTGTGTTACTGTGAGTGTTGGTACAAATACTTTACGCATTGCCTCTGGTTAGCCTAGACTGCTCGTGCCAAGCTACCTAGAGGGTGAGCAGGGGTTATCTCAGAGGGTTATCTCCTCGCCCTGACTAGAAGCAAGGGTCCCTATTTGGACAGTGGTACCTACCTCTGCCAACTAGAGACCCCCAGATCTAACACTGCCTAAGCCACTGGTTGGAAGACTGGCTATGCAGCTGTAAAGAAAATCACCGTCCCAATCAAATAAAATAAACTTTATTCTGTTTCACGGAAATAAAACCGTAAAAGTTGCAAAACATCCAAATTACATAAAAATATATGATTCTGTGAAATAACGAGCCTAATAAAACCTGATTAAAATACATAGCACATCCTCCCATAACAATCTCTTACAATAAAGTGCAAAGTTCAAAGTCAAATAGTATCCCCCTTTAATCTACACTTCCCAGTAAAATTATCCTGACCCTCTGAAACATTTATCTCATCAGTGTGGACTAAAATATTCAACCTAAGTAACTATTAGTCAAGACAAGCCCTGGTCTTCACAGTGGATTTCAAATAGCCAAAAATAGAAAAAAGTACAATCCCTCTTCAGCAGTTGAAGGTACAGAAGAGCTGGACGAGTCTGTTTAAAATTCCTCTTCTTTAAAATGGGGACTAAACAGTACTTCCGGGGAACCTCATAACATTTACAAAAAAACATAAAATGTCGCAAATTCTGTGGGGACACTCCATCGCAGCCACAGGGTGCTAACAACTGGCCTCTACTGCTCTCTCTGGGAATGGCAAGCAGGAGGTGAAAAAAGATCCAGGTGAAACCTGGTCAATAGAAACCGCTCATACGTGGATAAAAACTCCAGAAGATAAGGCTCAGCTGATGGAATTGTCTTTAACATAAAAAAATTGCGGACACTAAGGGGCCCATTAGGATAACGGGCGGACCGATACCGCCCGCATGGCGGTGTCTATCCGCCCATCATCCGACCCCGCCCGCCACCCATTAACCATCCATATTACTATGGCTGGGGGACCGCGGCGGACAGAAAGACTGTTCGCTGCTTTTCCGCCCGGTTGACCGGGCGTAAAAGGGTTTAATATGGTGGCGGTGTCTGTCAGACACCGCCAGCCATATTACCATATTACTTGCTGACATTTGGTAGGGTTGCACTCCTCCCCTAGACACCGCGCAGCTGATTAGGCGCTGTCGCGGAGGTCTTGCTACACCAAGCCGCCATCTTGGGGGAACTGGAGGGTTGACGGTCCAGTAGCCTGCCCCCCCCCCCGCCCTCACCTGTACTTAATCAGCGCGTCTGGCACCGCGCACTTTGGATCTGGCAGCAGTCCTTCCTGAGGCGAAAAGCCGGGAAGTCTGCGGCGCATTCTTTTAAAAATTGTTACTTCTTTTAAAAATTGTTTATTTGCCTTATGCATATTGCATTTTATTTTGTACTCACTTGCTGACATTTGGTAGGGTTGCACTCCTCACCTAGACACCGCGCAGCCGATTAGCCGCTCTCGCGGAAGTCTTGCTACACTGAGCCGCCATCTTGGGGGAACTGGAGGGTTGACGGTCCAGTAGCCTGGCCCCTCCCATCCTCCCCTTCTAGATATGGCCATTCTCTCTCGGCCGCGCAGCGGGCGCGCCGGCGATGCGCCGAAGACGTGCCAAAGGCAAGCCCGTCTGCGCCCGTCCGCGACCAAGACGCGGCCGGTGCAGGTCACCCTGCCCGTTTGCATGGTGATGTAGGTATGATATACAAACGGTCGGAGATACTTGCACTTAGACCACCATGGTGCCCTCATGTCCCTTTGCTCTCTCCGGACTCCTGGAGCCTGTACTATGCTTGTAAGGGCTGCGATTTTCATCTCACTCATTATGAAATTAGGGATGGACACTCCCACACCCACAGCTTTGCCTCCTCTCAGGGATCAGGACCTTCCGTGACCCTGAGAGCGGCATTGGTCAATTGTAGATCATTGGTCAGACATGCCATTGATATCTGGCAGTCTCTCCAGGACAACAATTGGGATCTCCTTTTTCTTACCCAAACTTGGCTAAATGACACTACTAACCGTGCTGTTACAGTAGCCATACCGGAAGGCTATAATATCATCTGTACCAATAGACTTAATGGCAAACATGGGGGTGGGGTAGCACTCATTCACAAGTCAGAATGGACTGTTACAATTCCCCCATATGATCAAATCGACGGCATTGAGGGACTGCCTGCTTACCGCATCCATTTCTTGTTCAGGACTTCTGATTTATCGCCCTCCCCAGTCCAGTGTTTCACATCTGCCTGTCTTGGCAGATTAAATCATCCAGGCCAGCACTCGATATGCTAATTTTACAGCTTTAGAGGACTTCAATCTCCATGTGGATGATGAGTCCTGTCTTTACAGCAAAAGCTTTATATCAACACTAGCGGCCTGCAGCCTAGTTCAAATGGTGGAGTCACCCACGCACAAAGCTGGCCACATACTGGATTTGATCTGTTCAAACCTGGCGAATATCCAGGTGGCTAATCCCGCACCAGTGATATGGTCAGATCATTTTCTTATTTCCTTTGTGATCGATTTATCTAACGTAGATAGGCCCCTTTTGATCCCTAAGGTATCAGGAAGAAACTGGAGCCGAATCACATTGGAATCGCTCCAAGAACATTTAAATAATTCGCAGACAAATCCAGCTTCAGATTTGGACACTAGTATTACCAATCTGGACGTCTGGTTTGGCCAGGCTATGGAGTCATTGGCTCCTTTGAAGCCTATTAAAACTTACAGATCAGCACCATCAGCCCCTTGGTACTCAGACGATCTTCGTCAGAAAAAATCCTCGCGTAAAGTTCTCGAACGAGCCTGGAGGCAAAAGTATTCGGCGGAAAGCAAAGCTAATTACAGGACAGCCCTTAAGGAATATCGTAGATTGATTGTGGAACACAAAAGGGCCTATTTGGCTATCCGAATTAACAAAGCAAGTAATGGTGCAAGAGAGATCTTCAGCATTGTGAGATCCTTTACAGACCGCCAAGCGCTGAATCGTAGTCAGCCGGCTTCTCAGTCTCTCTGCAATAAACTATCGGAATTTTTTGAGGAAAAAATTGAGACTATATATGCCTCCTTTCCCACAACCAATAGCCTAGGATTGGAGGAGGAACTGACTACCCAGAATCTGCTGTCCCCCACCTTTCTAGAATTTGCAGATATCTCAGAACAAGGCACCCTTGTAGAACTACTTAAATGTAAATCTGGATCTCCTAATGATCCTTGGCCGGCGAAGCAATATAAGACATTGGCAGCTCTTCTCTACCCCTTCCTCAACCCCATTTGGAATGACTCACTGAGAACAGGTAGGTTTCCTGATAAATGGAAACATGCCTCCCTAGTTCCTATTCTGAAAAAGCCCAATGCGGATCCGGACAATCCAAGCAACTACATGCCGATATCCCTCCTGCCGGCCCCAGCAAAGATCTTGGAAAAAGTGGCACACTCTCAACTCGCCAGTTATATAGAGTCCCATGGGCTTTTACATGATTCTCAACAGGGCTTCCGGTCTGGCCACAGCACGGAGTCGGCCCTAATTGAAATGGCTGACTCTGTGAAATGGACGCTGGACCGTGGGTCGAGGGCGGTGTTAGTGCTGCTGGATCTTTCAGCAGCATTTGACACCGTCTCTCACAAGATTCTGTTGAAGAGATTGAGTGCTTTGGGCATAGGAGGTACCGTGCTGAAGTGGATTGCCTCTTTTCTATCAGACCGTACGCAGCAGGTACACACCCCTCCTTTCACATCTTCCGCCAGGCCACTTAAATAGGGAGTTCCACAGGGCTCATCCCTGAGCCCGCTCCTCTTTAATGTCTAGTTTACCCCTCTAGCGGAAATGATCGCACGAACAGGTGTCAAAACTACCTCCTACGCTGACGATATTCAGCTTCTTTTCACCTTTGATGAGCCCACTGCCACGGCATTTAATCTTTTGAAATCTTGCCTTAGGAATATATCGAAATGGATGGATTCAAACTCTCTGAGACTCAATGCAGGAAAAACGGAGGTGCTGTTTTTTAACTCCCCGACCCCTCTGGAATCCAGCCTATGGTGGCCGGAAGACTTGAGTCAAGCTCCCATACCTAAAGACTCAGTTAAGAACCTAGGGGTCCGCTGGGACAACCATCTCACCTTCGGTGCCCAGGTGCGAACCGTTGCAGCATCCTGCTTTGCTAAGATTAAAACAATAAAAAGGCTTATTAACTATTTGCCTACTGACTGCTGAAAGACTGTGGTTCACGCCCTGATAACCGCCCATCTTGATTACGCCAATGCGCTTTACCTGGGCCTCTCGGCAGGTCTGTGTCACCATCTACAGAATGTCCAAAATGCTGCGGCCCGTCTGGTGGAGGGAATACCTCCCAGACACCACATATCCCCGTACCTCCGCAAACTACACTGGCTTCCCATCGCTAAGAGATGTGAGTTCAAAGCTATGACACTGGCCTATAGAGCCACGAAGGGTAAAGGGCCAGTTCATCTTAAAACCAGCTTACGTCCCTACTGTAACTTTAGAACACTGCGCTCGAATTCCAAACTTCTTCTGGTTACCCCCAGATTCAAAAGAACCCGAACGGGAGGGAAAACATTTGAAGTCTGCGCATCACTGCGCTGGAATAAACTCCCGATATCCCTTCGCTCATGTCAGTCAGAACCTGCGTTTCGCAGGTCCCTTAAGACCTACCTCTTTGGCTCATAATCCCTCATTCCCCGCCCCCTGCTGCCTGATCTAACAGCGCCGGGACGTCCCGTTGGGGCAGCTGTGCGCTTTACAAAACACACAAATAAATAAATAGCGTAGGGGAAAATATTACTATTCCAACTCCAGAGAGTGCAACAGTAGGGAAAACATTGGATGGTGTAGGGGTAAAAATTACTATTCCAACTCCAGAGAGTACAACAGTAGGGAAAGTGTTGGATAGCGGGTGGGTAAAAATTACTATTCCAACTCCAGAGAGTGCAACAGTAGGGAAAGCGTTAATAGCGTAGGGGTAAAAATTACTATTCCCACTCCAGAGAGTGCAACAGTAGAGAAAACGTTGGATAGCGTAGGGGTAAAAATTACTATTCCAACTCCAGAGAGTGCAACAGTAGGGAAAGCAGAGGTGTGGCGCCGCGGCCAGGGCGACTGACTCCGGAATCTGGGGATCAAGGTTCGATCCCTGGCACCGGCAGCAGATTAGCCCAGCACCATGTGACTCTGGGCAATAGCTTGCTTAATCTTCCCGACGGCCCCCAGCGCCTAGAGACCCTTACGAGTGAGTGTGCGCTTTACAAATGTGGATTTATTTATTATTTATTAAAGCATTGGATAGCGTAGGGGTAAAACATACTATTCCCACTCCAGAGAGTGCAACAGTAGGGAAAACGTTGGATAGCGTAGAGGTAAAAATTACTATTCCAACTCCAGAGAGGGCAACAGTAGGGAAAGCGTTGGATAGCGTAGGGGTCAAATTACTATTCCCACTCCAGAGAGTTCAACAGTAGGGAAAACGTTGGACAGCATAGGGGTAAAAATTACTATTCCAACTCCAGAGAGTGCAACAGTAGGGAAACCGTTGGATAGCGTAGGGGTAAAAATTACTATTCCAACTCCAGAGAGCACAACAGTAGGGAAAGCGTTGGATTAGAGTAGGGGTAAAAATTACTATTCCAACTCCAGAGAGTGCAACAGTAGGGAAAGCATTGGATAGCGTAGAAGTTAAATATAACATACTTATAAATAATTGTTGTAAATAAAATAATAAAAAATTTAATTTTTAAATAACTCTACATCATTTGCAAATACACATTAATAATTACTAAAACATAATTACAATTAAATAATGAATTAACAATAAATTAACAATAAATACCAATAAATATTATTTAAGAAATATAAATTAACAAATAATAAATATTGAACACTAAAATATTTTTCAAAACAAAACACATATTAATTATTAAAAATTGATTAACAATTAAAAATGGTAAACAAACTTTTTTTGTAATGAAAAATTATTTACCAATTAATAAAATGATTTTCCAATTAATAAAAAGTAATTAACAATTGAAAATATCAATTACCAATTTACACAAATTAATTACCAATTAAAAAAATTAATTGCCAATTAAAAAATGTAATTACCAATAACAAACCTTAATTACCAATTTAAAAAATAATTAACAATTAAAATACTTAATTACCAATTAATATTTAATTATAAATAAAATAATTATCAATATTAATTAAAAATAAATAATTACTTAATTACAATTAAATTACTTCCCACCCAATTCCCCTATAAACCCACAACCCGCTACAGAACTTAAACACAAAAATGAATTAAAATTAATTTACAATTACTAAGAATTAATAATTAATTTACTATAATTAAATGACTTCCCACCCTATTCCCCTATAAACCCACAACCCGCTCCAATACTAAAATAAAATTAAATTAAATATAACATTTTTAATATATAAAAAATAGTACACATATAATTCAAAACAAATAAAAAACTTAACAAAAAACATATAACACATACATATAAAATACATAATAAAATACATAACAAACAAATATCGATATTTGTAACATCGAAATTAATAACATCGATATAATTGATATCGATATTACTAACTTCGATATTACTTACATCGATATAAAAAAATCGATTTTTAGGGTCGATATTCTGTCCAACGATATTCTTGACCTCGATATTCTTGACCTTCGATATTTTTAACTCGATATTAATGTTGTGCGATAATTTGAAATCAATATTTTGACTGTGCACAGCAATTTCTACCCAGGTTCTGAGGGACACAGGGTCACCCCACTGTTTTCTTAACTGGTTCACTAACCTTCTTCATACTCTAAAAACGGTCTATTAACAATACTACACAACCTAGAGATATTCCTCAGGGTACATGACTCAATCAGCTCCAGCCAAGCCACCTCCTTCAGGAAGCACTTGCGTTTTGCCAATATTAGTTTATACTCTTTACGGCAAGCTCTAACCAAGGTTTAATCTATCGGATTACCATTAACTTTCTCGCCGCCTGTGAACAGGTCGAGTCAAACCATCTAGGGGTTGGGATGGCTATTCTGCGTGCCGGGGCACTTAAAAGTTCACCTACTTTCGTGGAAATAGTGTAAAAAGCACTGATAACCTCCCCCAGGGTTATACCTGAAGAGGTACACAGCGCTAATTCAGTGGCACAGGATTCTTTTACTGCAATATAAAAAGCATCTTGGGAGATCTGCGTCCATCTGACCCGTCGTCTCCCGTCTATTGGTCTGGTCATCCCATTATGCTCCACTCTTCTTTTTTTTGTCATTCATGGTCCACACAATTGGACACAGAGTGGATTATGGTCGCTGTAGGCACTTTCCATAATAGTAAAACCACAGAATAAAGACTGTAAAAAAGATTCAATTATAATAAAATCTATAAAAGAACCACTACCTCTCCCTTTAAATGAGGGGTCAAGTGCCTTGCTATACAGGTCAGATAATGAAATGAGGGACATTAAGTCAAATTCATGTAGTAGATTATTCAATACTTTCCCCTGGGCAGAATGTTTGAAATGATTCCCCCTCACCCGAGGGCAGCCCAAGTCAGCTATGCTGGTGGTCCTTGGGTCTCCGCAAGGGTGTGTGTTAAAATCCCCCAAGACCATGAGATTTTGTAATTCGACAGTACAAAACTGCCTTATGAAAGAACCCACCAATGTGATATTACAACCACCAGGGGGACATGCCACAGAGTTCTAAAAATGTATAAGACCCAATTTGTTAGCCCCCGTCATAAAACCAAAGACTGTAGACCTGGGTTTGATGACGGCAAAACCTGCATCTGGCAGTCTACCGCCAGGGGGATATATATAAAGGCCTCCCTTAGGTCTACCAGCCGTAGAAGGGCAGGCTGGAACAAAGAAAGCCTTATAGCCTTCCAGAAATAAGCTACAATCCACCAACCATGTTTCTTGCAAACAGATCACACTATATTGTTTCATAAATTGCATCCAGTTAGGATCAGCAGAATATGGGTCCATGAACAGGATCCTTTCAGCTAATTGAGGTCTGTTCAAATTTACAATACCACAATCACCCGTTCCTGTTTTACGTGTACTACCTATCCAGCTAACTCTAAGCACCATGTTGATATTGTTTACCACCCTTAGTCCCAATGTGGTGTTATTTGATAACCAGTGAAGTACTTTGTTCTTCAACTGGCCAAAGTCCCATTTAATACCCTGGGGAAGAGATGGTACATTCCCCAAAACCCCTACATAAGGGGTAGATTCAGGTGGTAGATGGATAACTGGTAGGCACAGACTGGACCTCACTTCCCCCCTGCATCCAACAACCTAAAGATTGATTTCCTTCCAGAGCCCGTGCCTGTATAGGCATATCCCTGCTATTACTTGGGCCTTGGCTCGTTGTTGCAAGCCCCCCCCCGTGCTGCGGCTGGGACTGTAACTGTTCCCTGTTATTATTGGACGGATTTGTCAAAGTAAGGGGGTCCATTGCAGTGCTTTGTCCCGGTTGGACCCTTAACCCTCCTATTAAAGTTAATTCAGTGTGGTTGAAGGCTGATAAGCTTTTCTCTCACAGTGTCAGCCGATCAATTACCGGACCGAATTTTGAGTACAGCAAGTTTGTCATCGCTGCCTGGAAGGATTCCAGTGCACCCATTAGATCCGATGTGTGGGGTATTGAGGGAGGTGCGGAGGGTTTTGGAACAATGTTGGGTTTAGATTTCCTGGCTTTACCCCCAATTACTTGAGATTTCCTTTTAGTGCCTGCACCTAACTGTGGGCCCTCCTTGTCGGCCAGAAATAAATCCACACGCCTAATGGCTGATGATGTTTCCGATTGCTTACTAGTTGTGAAACCCGGATTCGCTTGTGTTGAAGAGGCTTCAATACACCCCCTTATTGTTTATTATAACAGCAGGAAAAAGGGGCAGTGGCATGGACGGCGGGTGAACTATTGGCTGGCTAAATGTCCAAACACTGGCCTGCATGCCCTCATGATTCCCGGTGATATTAGACAGGCTCAAAAGTTCATCGTCAACCCCTCGCCAGAGACACTTGAGTATCAACATGCGGGGGATAAGAGGCAATAGTTGGAGACCTAGAAAGGCGTCTATACACCAGCTCAAACTCCTTGTCTATCACCGCTCCCACCCGCTGTTAAAAGGAGTCCATAATAATTACTGAAGCTATGGTACCAGTCTTTGCCCTTGCAGGAGCTAGTGTTGCCTTACGCCTAACCATAGCTCAACAGATAAAATACCAATAAAAGGTTCCAAGGACGATGGGATAGAGTGTTACACCATAAATAACAAATAAAGCAGTCCAGAGTCATCAAAATCATGGGACAGTGGGACCAGAGTCAGGATGCGCTGTGACAACCCGCATACAGGCAACTTCTCTTTCAGTCGTACCTCCCGGTACCTCCACAATGCGCCAACTGCTACTGACTTTGTCTGCCCTGGTCACAAGGGACAAGACTATTGCGGGGTGAGCGTAGGGAGGAAAGAGTCCAGCAACTGCGGCCACAGTGAGGAGAGAAGCTGTATCTCCTCAAGTCAGCCTCGCTATTGCGTCTCCTTCCATTCTAATGAGAAATGCGCCCGGCGGTGCATCGGGTGGCACTGATACATGCCCGGCCTGGAAGTCCGTTCCTCCTTCGATGCTCTCAGTATGATCTGTCCTAGTCAAAAGCCCACTGGGTGCTCAGGGCAGTCTCTGGATGGGCCCCAGTACATAGGAGGGGGAAGGTGCGGAGGAGCATGGAACCGTACTTCCGCTTAGGTGCTCTTCAGTGCAGGCCTCCCTCCTAGGCACCTCTGGTGCACGTCGCAGTCAATCTCCAGCACTGGGGGGTCCAGGTCCGGGTCCGCAACTTCCACTGCACTGTCCTTCTGCCAGGGAGCGATGAGGACAGCCGGTGAACACTCGTTTGAGGCGCCCTTCACCTCGGAACCACAACGGCCTCGCCGCGATCCGTGTTCCGCACCACCACTGCTCCGCTCCGTCACTGGCTCCGCCTCCCGCACCATCACTGGCTCCACAAACCGCCCTCCCAGTCAGTGCTAGTCCATCCAGAAAGCACTCTACGACGTATATGAACATTGGACGCCACGCTACCACGCCGGCCAGAATACAGCTCTGAAAGTCACTAATGGAATGGTATTGATATTGAGTTTATTCTTGCCATGAGACCAGCATGTTACTTACACGGACAACTTGGGATATGAAGAAAAATTAAATACTTTGATTACCCGTTAGACCAATCCAACGACACAACAGATAAAACAATAAGTAGACGTTGCACAAGGCAAAAGAATCCAATCAAGGGTAAAAATAGAGTTTTTTGTTTTTGCCCTGAAGAAGTCCGCGAGGAGGGAACTCGTTGGCTACGGTTTTAATCTGTCTGAAAAAAGAAGTCTCCAATAAAGAACTTAAAGAAGAAACCCTGCCGAAATTGCCATTTTTGTTTAAATATTTGATGTGTGATTGAATGTTTTAAATATACTAAGGATCACTTCCGTAAAACCTTTGTTAAATCGACGTGTTAATCGAAATTAAGTGTGCTGGACCACTATGTTGTTTTGGAATTAGGAGATCTTGTATATCTCAGGAGATATAGGGGTTTTTTTTAAGTCTCCGGTCCTTAGCACCTTGTGCATCCAAATACATACTACTCCACTAAAGATAAGTGCACTCTGTTTTGCCTCAATCCCCTTTTAATTTGCCTTGTAGCCTTAAACTGTGTCCTTTACGAACAAATTGGTTATGAAGACTTATCCGAATTTCCCAAAGTAGTGTCAGAAGTCAGACCATTTCATTACCAAAATTTTTCAAAACTCATCCTCCACTGTGGAGAGATCTCTTCACATTCTTGATGTTAAGACTGTGGAAATTCTGCCTAAATAAGACTAAAATTCTTAGGCGGTCAGAGCAAGTTTCTGTAAATTAGGGGCAGTTATAACCTGTCTAGCCAAAACTAAAGGCCTCATTATGAGTTTGGCGGTATGGGAGTGGAGCAGCTTGCCCCTGCCCTGCTTTGAAACTGCCAAACCTCACCACCGCTACCTGCCAGATTACGAGTTTTCTCATGGTCTGGTGGGTGGTCCTTTGGCATTCCCACTGTGGTGCCTATTAAAAAAGCACAGGTATGGGAACGCCAAAGCCCGTTCCTGACAGCATGGACTGTGCAGTCCATGCCATGCAGGAAAAGGGTGCATGCAGACAGGGGTAACACCATGTGCCTCATGCATGCATTCTCAGGCCTTGAGGGAGCAGAGGGCCTGGAGGCCCCCTTAGTTTCCTCACTGCCACAGGTTTCATGGCGGGCTCATGCGCCGCCAGCATATTGCAGCTCTCAGACAACAGCACTACCGCCAGGGATCGCGGATCCTTGCAGTTACGGCGGTCTTATGGCCGGCCCTAACCACCACTGCACCTGCACTGCGAGTTAGGCAGTCCTATGGACCGCCAAACGCGAAATTAGGCCCTTGGTCTATTTATTGGTGGCTATTGTCTTGTATTTTACTCTGTTGACAAATGACTACTAAAGCTCTTCCCTACAGGTGTCAGGCCCTCTCTGTTAGGACCAAAGCAGTTAAAATGGTTCTCCTGAGAAATGCAGTGGAAAAAACTACCTAGGCGGCAATTATAGATTGCTAACACAATGAGAATGTCGGGCGGTCAACAGGTTCCGGGCAGAAACCAGCTCCTCAGGAGTGTAGACAGTGTCCCCCTCTGTTCCTACGACACAACACCCCCTGCGGTTAGCAAGCACACACAGGACGGGCGGTGACGCCAGAAAAGAGAGAGACCTAAAACCCTTAGGTCTCCTAGTGTGAAGACAGGGTACTCAGACGAGGTACACAAATAGGAAGCCGCAGCCTGCAGGGGAGAGAAGAACACAAGCATACAACACACTGCTTAGTATACTACAAGGAACTACGAGTTTCAGTTTTCTGTAATGAGTGTGCTGCAAGGCTCTTACCTGCCCAACGTGTGAAATGCACCCAAAAGGTATCCACATAAAACAAAACATACGAACCAAAAAAAAGGAGGGTGGATACTTAGGTCTCTCTTTCCTAAGGAATAATTCCACGGAAGAAATGAAGGTTTTCAACACAGTCACGAATATTTCCCAATTGGAAGAGTCAGAAAGTAAATGTACACCAGGGTCGTGATACTCCTCACTGAACCCACAAGGTAAACAAAACAAAGTTCTCTCCAGGGGAGTCGTTTCTCGGGCGTTTCTCGCCAAGAAATAGTTGCCGGACGCTAACACTCGGCGTCTTTCAAAAGAAAAAGAAAAGGAAAAGCAAAATCCCTCTGCAAGTGTCCTGTCAGGTAACTGACACGCCAGGAAAACCACTGCGGATATCCCGGTATCGGGTAAGAGTGAGCAGGGGCACAGCGGAGGCTCACAGGTTCGGGTGACGTCGAGGAACGCTGCTACGTTGATCCACCATCAGCGGGTAGGGAAGAAGGACACAAACAATCCAGTGTTCACTGCGGCGGGGAGACCTTGCACATAGCCGCGTGGAGAGTAGGTCGCCAGAGCCGACGCGGCCGCGCGCGGCTTCAGCTGCAAGGACGAGGAAAAGAGACACAAACCAGTTCAACGGAGCCAGAACTGCACAGATGATCCAAGGGTTGGGACTCAGGCAGGAATCCAAATGAAAACCAAGCACCGCCGATAGGGGAAAGGAGACATAAGAACCTCCCAGTCGGCATCTGATTGGTGC
This sequence comes from Lissotriton helveticus, assembly GCF_964261635.1. Taxonomy (NCBI): domain Eukaryota; kingdom Metazoa; phylum Chordata; class Amphibia; order Caudata; family Salamandridae; genus Lissotriton; species Lissotriton helveticus. The sequence continues at coordinate 1,359,514,468 of NC_136057.1, forward strand.
ATGAGGATCATAGTCTTCTGCAAGGCGCCTCAAGGCATTCTGGGACTTGTAGTCCCTGTTAGGCAAAATATACCTTACAACACACTCAGAACATGCCCTAAGAGCTCCGGGTCCTAACAGTACCCGCCCCTAAAGGTCTTCTCACAGGTCTAGGCTTGGAGGGATTGAGCGCATGGAACCTACGCACCAGTCTAGGAGCATGAATGTTCTCAGCAGGTTCCCAAGTTCTATCCTCTGGCGGATAACCCACCCAATCAATGAGATACTGGAGTCTGCCTCTGTGTCTACGTGAGTCTAACACGCGCCTTACTTCATATTCACTTTCGCCTGCAACCAAAACAGGAGGAGGAGGGGGTTCAGGGAGTATTGGGGCCACATAGGGTTTCAGAAGGGAAGTGTGAAAAACGGGATGTATTTGCATCTCGGGGGGCAGTACCAGTTTGAGGGCAACAGGAGAAATGACTTTTAGTACTTCAAAAGGCCCAAGATAGCGGGGTTGTAACTTGCGTGGCCCTTCTAGTCTTAGGTTCTTTGACGATAACCAAACCCTGTCGCCCACTGCATAAACGGGAGCAGGTCTTCGATGTTTGTCTGCTTGGGCCTTCATTAGTTCTTTAGCTTGCGTTAGTTCCTTTGTCGCCAGCTCCCATATCTGTGACAGTGTTTGGTGATGGTCAAGAACCGCAGGATTCAGTGTGTCAGAAGGGAGTACCTCAAGAGGTATTATTTTGGGATGATAACCAGTGGTAAAAAAGAAAGGAGAGATCTTGGAGGCGGCATGGGTGGAATTATTGTATGCGAATTCTGCAAGGGGCAGGGCTTGTACCCAATCTTGGCATGTAGTAGTTATCAGACACCTGAGATACTGCTCTAAGGTTTGGTTGGTCCTTTCGGTTTGGCCATCGGTCTGGGGATGGTAGGAGGAAGACAACCTGAGATCGATGTAAAGAGTTTTACACAACCCTTGCCAAAATCTGGAGATAAACTGGGGACCTCGATCTGATACTAAAACAGAAGGTAAACCATGCAACCGAACAATTTCTTTGATGAATATGTCTGCTAAATCCACAGCTGAGGGGATCTTTTTCAGGGGGATGAAATGGGCCATCTTGGATAACAGATCTACAACAACCAGGATTGTGGTGTACCCATGAACGTTAGGCAAGTCGGTGATGAAGTCCATACTAAGGGTAGTCCAGGGGCTGTTGGGCACGGGAAGAGTTTGCAATAACCCTGCAGGTACAGTATGTGAGGCCTTCTGACGGGCACAGGTAGAACAGGCCTTGACGTGTTGCTTAACATCATGAGATAGTTGCGGCCACCAAAACCATCGTTGGCAAAGACTTTTAGTCTTATTTTCCCCGGGATGACCAGCTAAGGGCGTGTTATGACACCATTGTAGAACAAGGCGGTGTAATTCGTCATTAGGCAAAAAGATCTTATTGTCATGATACCACAGATGGTCCACGATGGTGTTGTTTGGATCTTGTAACCAAGTGACTTGATCTAGAGGCGCATAAGCCTGTTCTAATAGGTCCATGAAGGTATGTGAATCAGGGATCTGGACTCCTAAGGCCACTATTCTGCTCTCGGGAATAAGAGGCAAAGGATTTTCCTGAACCCACTTGTTCTCCTCTCCAAGCCTGGAGAGAGCATCTGCCTTGCCCTGTCGAATTCCGGGTCTAAAGTGTATCAAAAAATCATACTCCCCAAAAAAGGCAACCCACCGTAGTTGTCTGGGTGTAAGGGCTTTCGCAGTGCGAAAATATTGCAGGTTTTGATGATCCGAATAAACAGTGATCACATGGGAGGACCCTAACAGATAGTGACGCCACTCCTGGAAAGCACGTTTGATTGCAAGGAGTTCCCTTTCTCCGATGGTATAATTTTGCTCTGATTGGGTCAGGGTTTTGGAGAAGTACGCCACAGGATGGAGAGTGCCTTTTAGATGATCTCTTTGTGATAACACACCTCCCACCGCATATTGAGAAGCATCTACTTCCAGGAAGTAGGGTTGTGTTTCGTCTGCATGTTTCATGATGGGTGCAGAAGTGAAACGTGCCTTAAGGGCCTGAAAGGCGTTTTCTGCTTCCTTGTCCCAGTGGAACTCAACCCCCTTCCTGAGCAAGCGAGTGATGGGTGCTACTAGGTCTGAAAAGTGATCCACAAACCTCCTATAGAAGTTTGCGAAACCCAGGAAGGATTGAATGTCCTTCACCGACTTTGGACTGGCCCATTCTAGGATAGCGGTTATTTTGGCCGGATCCATATGTATTCCTTTAGGAGAGATGATGAATCCCAAAAAGGCTACACGGTGGGTGTGGAAGATGCACTTATCGAGTTTAGCAAATAGGTGATGTTCTTGCAGTTTACTCAATATGGCTCTAACATGAGATACATGGTCAGACTCATTAGAGGAGTATATCAATATATCATCGATATACACGATGACAAAGAGATCTAAATATTCCCGCAGTATCTCATTTATAAAGAATTGAAATGCTGCGGGAGCATTACACAGCCCAAAGGGCATGACGTTATACTCATAAAGCCCGAATTTCGTCCTAAAGGCTGTTTTCCATTCGTCCCCTCTTTTGACTCTGATAAGGTGGTAGGCTCCTCTTAAATCAAGTTTGGTAAAAATGGTGGCCTTCCTAACCTGATCGAGCAGAGTGGAAATGAGGGGGAGCGGGTATTTGTTCTTGATAGTGGCTTTGTTTAACACCCTGTAATCCAGGCAAGCCCGCAATCCCCCTTCCCGTTTGGGTATAAAAAAAATGGGGGAGGACACTGGAGAGGTGGAACGACTGATAAATCCCTTTGCCAACATGTCTTGCAAATATTCTTGTAGGTATTTGGTCTCTGTTTCTGTAAGCGCATAAATGCGGCTAACAGGTAAGTCCGCACCAGGTATAAGGTCTATCGTACAATCGTAGGGACGATGAGGCGGTAAAGCTACAGCTTTCACATCGTCAAAAACCTCAGAAAATTGCGAATATTCAGAGGGTAACGTAGCCCCATCGATAGTGGTTGCAGAACAATACACCGGAGTGTGCCAGTGGTTGATGTCTCTGTAACAATGGGTAAGACAGTGAGCGGAGCGTAGGGTAACAGTTCTAGCGACCCAATCGATATGGGGGTTATGGGTCTGTAACCAGGGCACTCCTAGTATCGCACCGAAGTTGGGTGTATCAATCAAGTCGAATGATATACATTCGCTATGTCCGTTGTCACACAACACAATGATCTCAGGGGTGTGGTATTTTAGCATTCCCGAAGACAGGGCAGACCCATCCACAGCTCTAACATTTTCAGGGATATCTTTCTTAATAAACTGGATTCCCAAAGACTTAGCTAGGGTAATATCCAAGAAATTTCCCGTGGCTCCTGAATCCAAAAGAATAGCCATGGTATGCCTTCCTTGCGAAGGCAACACAAATACAACCGAGATGGTAAAGGGTTTGGGAATGGCGGAATAGACGTTCGCCACATGATTGGAGGTCGGGGACAGCAAAGGACTTGGAAGAGCGACCTCGATACTCCCCAAGTCAACTAGTTTCCCGACGGCATAGATTTAGTGAATTTAGGCATCCCTTCTCTCAAGGAGCCTTTGGGTTTCACCGGACATTCTCGGGCAAAATGGCCAGCCTTGCCACAGTATAAACAGAGATTCAACTTACGTCTTTTCTCTTTTTCTTCGGGTGTTAGGGGGCCGCGTATTCCTCCTATCTGCATTGGTTCACTTGTGTCTTTGGGTTCTCTTTTTTCAGGTTTGGTTATAAAAATTTTGGGGAGATCACCGCGAGTTTTTTCGCCCTTCCTCTCAGCCAGTCGGTGGTCTAATTTGACCACTAGATCAATGAAATCAGAACAATTTTCAGGGGGGTCCACTATTTGTGATAAGATATCTTTGAGTTCGTCTTTCAACCCTCTGTAAAACAATGAAGTTCTTTTATCGTCAGGCCAGTTAGTCTCTGTCACCAAGCGGTTGAAGGCGGTGATGTAGGTCAACAGATCTTTTGAGCCCTGTCTCAAATTAAGGAGCTCATTATCACTTGCCTGCATATACGTGTGCCTAGCAAAAAGGCCTCTCATACGCTCCTTGAATAGGGTGAGATTGTATAAGACAGGATCGTCATTCTCGACCAGTGTTACCGCCCATGAGGCGGCGTTCCCACTTAAATATGAAATAATAAAAACGATCTTTGCCGCGTCGTCAGGGAATGCGGAGGCTTTACACAAAAACATTAGGTGACATTGGTTCATGAAAACCTTGTATTTCTGACTATCTCCACTAAATCTTTCTGGCATAGCTAACGGTGTTTGAGGTGGGGTGACTACTGTAACCTGAACAGGAGAGGTGGATGAGGCAGAAGTAGAGGAGTCTTCAAGGGTGCTACCACTAGGCACCTGAAAATGGGAAGGGTGTATATAACTTCTTCTATGTCTAGCTTGTACCTCATGTGTTCTACTTGCTTCTATCAGTCTAGTGTTTTTGGCTGTTAACCTCTGGTTTTCGTTCCTCATCAATTTCAGTTCAGTTTGTAGATTCACCACCGTGGTAGCTAGGTCTCTAAGGGTTATCTCATCTGTCTCTCCCTGCATGACCGCGTCGTCCATGACTGTCTACACTCGGGAGGAGAGATAAACGTGGGCTTGGTTTTCTGTCGGGCGGTCAACAGGTTCCGGGCAGAAACCAGCTCCTCAGGAGTGTAGACAGTGTCCCCCTCTGTTCCTACGACACAACACCCCCTGCGGTTAGCAAGCACACACAGGACGGGCGGTGACGCCAGAAAAGAGAGAGACCTAAAACCCTTAGGTCTCCTAGTGTGAAGACAGGGTACTCAGACGAGGTACACAAATAGGAAGCCGCAGCCTGCAGGGGAGAGAAGAACACAAGCATACAACACACTGCTTAGTATACTACAAGGAACTACTAGTTTCAGTTTTCTGTAATGAGTGTGCTGCAAGGCTCTTACCTGCCCAACGTGTGAAATGCACCCAAAAGGTATCCACATAAAACAAAACATACGAACCAAAAAAAAGGAGGGTGGATACTTAGGTCTCTCTTTCCTAAGGAATAATTCCACGGAAGAAATGAAGGTTTTCAACACAGTCACGAATATTTCCCAATTGGAAGAGTCAGAAAGTAAATGTACACCAGGGTCGTGATACTCCTCACTGAACCCACAAGGTAAACAAAACAAAGTTCTCTCCAGGGGAGTCGTTTCTCGGGCGTTTCTCGCCAAGAAATAGTTGCCGGACGCTAACACTCGGCGTCTTTCAAAAGAAAAAGAAAAGGAAAAGCAAAATCCCTCGGCAAGTGTCCTGTCAGGTAACTGACACGCCAGGAAAACCACTGCGGATATCCCGGTATCGGGTAAGAGTGAGCAGGGGCACAGCGGAGGCTCACAGGTTCGGGTGACGTCGAGGAACGCTGCTACGTTGATCCACCATCAGCGGGTAGGGAAGAAGGACACAAACAATCCAGTGTTCACTGCGGCGGGGAGACCTTGCACATAGCCGCGTGGAGAGTAGGTCGCCAGAGCCGACGCGGCCGCGCGCGGCTTCAGCTGCAAGGACGAGGAAAAGAGACACAAACCAGTTCAACGGAGCCAGAACTGCACAGATGATCCAAGGGTTGGGACTCAGGCAGGAATCCAAATGAAAACCAAGCACCGCCGATAGGGGAAAGGAGACATAAGAACCTCCCAGTCGGCATCTGATTGGTGCATGAGGATCATAGTCTTCTGCAAGGCGCCTCAAGGCATTCTGGGACTTGTAGTCCCTGTTAGGCAAAATATACCTTACAACACACTCAGAACATGCCCTAAGAGCTCCGGGTCCTAACAGAGAAATGTCCACCCATTTGAGATATTTAAAGAGGTTCCTCCATGCATTATTGTCTTGAATTAGACTCGAAGGCTGAAGCTGAAGCAGGGCAGGTTTTATTAATGAAGTTCATTGGGTAACCTAAATTAAGAAAAATGTGGACACTGGCATTTGATGGATGAAGGCGCAGACATAAAAGGCAAATTGGGCCATAAACCAACAATTGCTCATGGGTTCAATCTATTAAAAAAATATAACAAGCATTGGCATAGCCAAAGGGTCTAGCCTTTGGGGCCTTATAAGTGTTTAGAGAGAGCTATTGGTTGTGTTAACGTTTTTAACATGTGTTGCAGAGCATTGTGAATGTTGTGCAGCATGTTTAAAAGTTATAAGTTATAATTAAAAAAATTTTATAACCATTTGTCACCTTATATATAACCTAGAAAACATTATATACAACTGTATCCTAATAAAAACCAGAATTAACACCAAAAATGTGTTCTACTTTTTTTTTATGCAAGGAAGGGGGGGAGGGGAGGTGCAGGGGGGGAGGGGGTGGGGGGAGAGGGGAGTGTAGGCGCTTAACATGCGTGATATTGGAAAAGCAGAACACGGCCTAGACCTCGCTGAACGTAACGCGTGGTATTCCAGAGGGCCCGATAATTCCAAGGGTTAGTTGAAAAGAAACAATGGCACAAGTTGCGGTTGGCAGAATTGCTTGATATTCCACTGCATAGTGCTGTTAATAAATGTAAAAATAATTTTACGCTTATTTTACGGGCTTATGCTCTCGCCACAGCTGGGAAGCAGCCTCTTGTTGTTAGGATCCAGGCAGAAGGGGAGCAGCCGACAGTCGGCCACTGGCTGATTGTAATTGTGAAGGGGTAGCTGCTGCCTGCGTGGGGTTCCCTGAACTATTCCTGAAAGAGCAGGCATGAGAGGGGGGCCTGCTTTCCTCTCCCCCTGAGTGCCTTGTTGTAAAAAAACAGTCTATTTCCGTCATTGCTCGTCAGTTGTGTTTATTGTTACTACGGAGAGTAGCTCCGTTAAATAATGTGCAACTGATGTTTTCATAAATAACGAACCATGGCTAGTGGGAGGAGATTGTAAGTGCTTGTACATTGCCGTGACAGTACAGCACAAATGTAGATTTTATATACCAGGACTTCGAGTTGTATGTTGATGTGATGGAGCAAGGTTACCATTCAAATAAATACAAATGTAGCTTCCCGAGCGCTGAACAGCCATTGTGGGTAAATTAATTGTAGATTTCGACAGTGGAGCCCTGCTCTCTAAAACAGAGGCCAGAGAGGAGCTGCTGATATTAGAGGAGGGTCTGCTGATACCACAACGAGCGCAGCTGGACGCAGGAGGGCGGGCAAAAATCTGATAAGAGGTGGGGCTTTATTTTTGTGTTTAAAAAGGTATACTAGAACATGTTTAACTGCCAAAAGCTTCGATTAAATAAATAAAGTAACAGTAATGATTGTTCTTTTGCTTTCAAATAAATGTTTTAATTAAAAGGCACGCAAAGTAGACTGGAGACAAAGGAAAACAAACAACAGCAGGTCACTTTAAGCACTAGCATAAATTATGCCTGATGGAATCAAAGAAAACACTGCACTTTGGGGCCCATCAGGAGAGGGGGGGGGGGTACAGACCAACCGGAGACACAATTTAAGGTGTGACAAAGGCCGCTTTATTGGAAGCAGGTGCACCCTAACAATGCCAAAAACCCTTGGCCTGTGCCGTACAAAACTAGGCCTAACTAAATATGCATTACCTGACAACCCCCCACCCCTAAAATGGTTCCCCCCGAAGAACAACATACACATAATTGCAAACTGCACCATGCCTGGCTAACTGTTATATACTTGTCATATGTACACTCTCCCCCCCTCAGTCCAGGAACACCTCAGTCCTCATATCCTGACCCCTTCCCCCCTAGACTAGGAAAAAGCGCCACTCGAAAGCCCACTACGGCTTTCGACCCCCCCTTAGGACCCGCCTCCTCAGATACCTACGCACCCCATAGCCCAGTCCGCTGCCCTCATCAGCGGCACAATATAGAACTCCATCACACACCGAGACCACTGGACACCGGCCTCCTTAAAGAAAGACACTGCGCCATATCCCAACTCCGGGTGTTCCAGCCTACCCCAAAAACTTCCATCTCATGAACCCCCCCATTTCTCTACCAATCGTCCTTCTTGTCCTGTCAAGGGCCACCGCCCCCTCTGCCAACTCCAGCCATGCCTAGGGACAAACTCCGCCAAAGGACCTAGCACCCCGCCCCCTGCTCCCACATCTCCAGTCAGTCCCATGCCAACCGTTTCACCAGAGCTATCCCCTGACACTGCACCAAATCCGCTACCCCCAAATGCATGACCAACACTGCAGGGCAAACCCCCCCCCGCACACCTCGTTCAATGCCGGTACTCACTCGTGCCAGCGCCTACCCCCCGTACCTACCAATGACACCCACAACTGTTCGAATAGCTACAAATGCAGTCCTTGTGCCTGTCCTCTACCACCCCCTCCATTCTTTCTTAAAAAAGGTTGACCACCAGCAGGGCAAAATTCCCCCCCGCACAACTTTGTTCAATGCCGGCAATACTCGTACCAGCGCCTAAAGATGTCCTTAAATTCTGCATTTATCTTGTCACATTTGCAGAGCTTCAAAGGCAGTGGTAAAGCGTCAGGTTAGGTCTTTTGACAAATTGCTGATTTTGAAATGGATATTGGTGTTTACAAACCAAACTTCTTTCACTTTGTAGTCAGAGAAAGAAAAGTAAAGGGAATTATGTGACAATCTTGCTGGGGACATAGACTGTGAAAGGAAAGGCATTATGATGTCATGTTTTGCAATTCACAACAAAATGTAAATAACTTTATTTAAACTGTACACTTCCAGCAGTTAGGAAAACAAAAATGCCTTTGCGCGCATTCACAGGTTGCAGGTCAGCATTAAATTATTCATATGCTGCAGCCCCTAAAAGAGAAACGCTGAGGGCCTTAACCCAAGGCTCACATTACCCCCAGTGCCGGGTATAAGTCTGCAGTTGTAGATGACGTGTATTCTATTAAGTGATTCACTTGACCAGGATGGAAAATGCCGAGCGGGAAAGACCGACTAGTAAAGTCACTCTCCTGGGGGACAATAGTGTCGCGGTATAGCGCTCAGTTTCTTTATTTATTCATTTAGTTATTTATTTATTTATTTATTTATTTTTAGAAACAAACAGCTTCGTAGAACCAGGGGTGCTAATGTGGACCCAAAAATGTACCGCAGAGGTGGTCTATCCCTCCTTCGGCCCAGGGTGCCCGCACGGTTCGTGCTTCCTATTGACTAAGCGGGAATGCTTCAGAATTCCTAACTGTGAAGGAGGCCGTAAACCGAGGGAGTTCGTGATAGTGTCCGGCAGCCATTCCCACCACACAAAGCTAAGAATGAGGCAGAAAGAGAGGTCCAAAGCCACCTGTCATCATTAGAGAGGTTACCAAGAGACATCGGACACCCTCAGGGCCTCAAACACATGACATCCCAGACTATGGTGCCCTGCACCGCGTACCAGAACACTAGGGTGCCCACATTTCAAAACCAAAAACCTCCACAGTGCATAACCTTTCTGCTGGACTACAATTTCACATTGCCGAGGGGCGTAGAGCGGCTTAAACGATAGAGCGCACAAACTTTGCAAACCACCCGAGGCACTAAGCGGCATACATAAAATACATCTAACACCCCGACTATAATTGGCCGCCTCCACACACGGGAGCCACCGGACAGGTGCCCCGCAACCGCCTTCGCCCCCCCCCTCCCCAGGCTGGCCTGCCCCAACCCCCTCTGTCCCGGCAGTTGCCAATGCTGTAACCACCCCCCCCCCCCTTCTCCTTGACTGTACCTCCCGGCATCTGGCACAACCTGCCCTCTACCAGCTGCATCAAACCTCCCCCGTGCACCCTACCACCAACACCTGGCCTCCATGAGGCGTGCCCAAGCCACTCCCCGCTCTACCACCATCCTTACCTGGCATCAAGGTTGGCGTCCGCACGGGAACCCGACGCCCAACCAGTTTCGCTGAGGGGGCCGTCACTCTCGGCGCTGCCCGCCGGGGGCGTACCTGTAAGACACTTCCAATATCATTACTCCTCACCCCCACCCCCTCCCGCATCTCCCCCTCCTCTGCGACTCCAAACTCTCACTTACCCAACCATCTTCCCACAGTATCCACACGCTAATCCCCACCTCCTCCCTAAAACAAAACTCAGTTTATCCTCCGATAACAATGCAGCACACGGAATACCACAACACCCACTCAGATTAAGGTCGACCAACACTCCATCCCCATCTCCCGGCGGCCGGCGAGACCCTTCGGGGTGGGGCTGGCGGGAAACTATCCTCCCGCCATCTAACACTCGCTTGTGAGGGGTCCCACGTTGGAGCGCGACCGCCCGTACCAGGCTGAGCCGGCCCATCCACTCGGTGCGTCGGAGCCGCATGCTGCTCACGCGAGCACCCAGCCAACCGTTCCTGCCAAGAAAAAAGTGGGGGGGAAGTCCAGCATGCCGGGATTACTCAATCACCGTGAAGCCAGTTAAATAAAACAGAGAGAGGCTGTTCCTAAACTAAAATCGCCCCTGCCTAACCATCGGCTGCCGTGTCACTATCCCTAAAATGGTGGACATTGACCTGACATGGCCGGTTAAGTACCCCCACAAGCCCAAGGAGCCCAAACCCAGCCCAAATATTGCCCAATGACAGCCCAACCAGCCCAAAACAGCCTGGCCCAGTCTCCTGCCAGTCAACCCCCCCTCCCCTCTCCCGGGGCCCCAAAACTCCCCGGGGGGGCGAGCCTCCCTCCTGTCGGCCGCCCCCGCAAAGCCCCATTAACCCATGCATTCCCTAAAACATTGGAGAATGGGAAAAAGTTATGCGCATGTTGGGAGCGAAGGGAATTGAAGACCCAAGAGCTGCGCCACCACAACGCCTCACCTCTAAGTGCACACACAGCAGGTATACTAGCCTCCAGTAGTCCCTTGTGTCCATGTCTGAGCAGGGCAGCGACACCGGGGAACGGCGGTTGGGTACAAAAAAGAGGTTTACTGAGAAGGGCTCTGCTTTTAAACTTTTGTTGTGACACAAGTTTATTAATTATATTCAGAAAAAAGTCAGGTATTCAGATACAACTAATTAAGCCAATACGGTCGCCAGCGAGTCTCCAGGGTTTTGACTCCATTCAAAACTGTTATGTTCCTTTAAGAAAGCTGGATAGAATGTCTAATCTATGTGATGTGATGGAGTTCTAACTGGATGTCATTCTTGTGGCATTATTGACAGTTGGTCCAGCTGCGCCTGGCAAGAGGCTGTTTGGGCTCTTACTTTACTTGGAATAAAGCCACCTTTCCATCATAACAACAACCAATCCAGCATAAGGTTGCCGGAAGGAGAGCCAGACACATTTCATGCCACTGATGTCACTCAATTCTTTCTGTCTCCTGTTGTGTCTTTCCTCTGCTCTGCTCGAGAACTCTGTTATTTTCAAGAGGAAGAAAAGTCAGAAACGATGCAGACCGCATCTTTAAATCTTTAAATCTTTAAATGGAAAACAAAATTCTGACCTTTTACCAGCATTTCAGCTCTTCTTCTTGTCAAGATCCTATTTGGTGAATAGCCTAGACAATCACAGTAAGAAAACTCGGCAGATCCAAAACAATTGTGTATAGATTGTGCAGTAGTACAAAGAGGATGTGAACTTCGGTCATGCTTTGCTTGGCATCCAACACTGCTTTTATATTTAACTACCGGAGGAAGAGCTGGCTGCAAGACTGTGGTGCGGCTCACAGTACACCCCTGAACAGAGGAGCTTAGAGGGGGAGGGGGCGCGGGGCAAGCAGCCTAGAATCAGCAATAAAATCCCTGCTAACAGGCGCAGCCGCGAAAACCAAGATAACGATCAGGGAGGAATGCGGCTGGCACAATGCGCACCGCTGCTTGCTTCCGAGACCCCTAGGCCATGGGAGTGAGGAAGAAAATAACAGCCTGCACATTGTCTGTACTGAATTGCATCTTGACATGTCCAACTGGCAGGATTTTATCCATCAGCCCAGTATCCTAAAATCGATCTTAAGAAAACAAGTTAGATCACTCTCTAAGGAAGAGGTTATGTAGTGACATTGGGATTCTTGCCACCTCCTATGAGGACCGCCCAAAGCAGCCTTACCTTGACGCCGCCTTAAATAAGTCAATCTTAAAGCGAAATTTAGCAGTGAGACTTATGGTACTGCCGATAAAAGACATTAACATGCGCTGGAAATCATTAGAGGCGGTCAGTAGTTGCCGACTGTGCCAACAGTATGAGGAAACCATGGCTCATTTGGTCTGCGTATGCCACTGTTTAGCACAGGCCCGCCATACTTTACTAAAACCATTGTTTCTAAAATATGGAACACGTACAAGATTTGCAAAATTCGCACACAAGGTGAAAGAACTTTTAGCTATTGCCTCGCACCATGCACTTTAATTGAAGTCCTCACGGCAAAAGCACCGAACACAAACCCGCACAGTCGCAATGGAAACTTTTATAGGTCCCACAAAAATTAGCGAAAGTTTGCACTTCAATGAAAAAACTCTAAATCATCGCCTAATCAGGGATTGTAACTAATTCAAGGCATTGACACTATTTGTACTGTTTTACTTAAATTAACGCTAAATGTAACATTTTCAATCTATTTTATTCATGTGGTATTTATTGTTTGTTGAATAGACACTGACCATAACTGAATTAATTAAGCGTTGGAACATCTCCGCAAGTTTTTCATTGTAACAATTTTAATTCATTGAAACAATAACATTTATCATACCACGGGAGTGAAAGTTTTGAGGCAAGGGGGACATGCACCGTCTTTGGCCATTTCCATGCTTTCATTATTGAAAACCACACGCAAAAGACAATGGGATGTTAGGGAGGAGGCAGACCCACACAGAGAAGTCTCTTAAATCTGAAGTGATTGCAAGAGGCCCTCTCCTAGTGCAGCGCGCTAGGCGAGACCTAAAAAAGGTATAACGCTCAAAAGGTATGTTGGGGTACAACCACTACAAACAAGGGAAGGTGGGTAGGAGGTTTATGGTGGAAACAACCTGTCAACTGTTTTTTATCTATAACCATTGAAAAACTTGTAAAAATGGGAAAAACACAAAAGCTTACACAGTGAAGTATGAGAATATAAATGAAATTAAGACTTTTTTGAATAGCAATAGTATGTCTTTAGTATAAGTCATTGAACGAACAGGGTGTAAAATCCTCTCAATCAATACAGTGAGTTTAACTGAAACGAGTTGACTGTGCGAAAATGGTCAAACAATTAAAGTCTAAATATGTCATAAACTGCTTACCATATGGTTTTGAACAATTAGGATGAAAAAAACGAACAGATGAATATTCAAATGAACGAAGAGTAATCCTGTTGGAATGATGACATTGCTAAATATTAGGACAGAGAGTCCACTTGAGGTCAATTAGGCACAGGCCGTCATATCAATATTTGAAAAAGTTGAGATAATCAAGCCCACTAGAGGGAGGGAAGAACATTTGTATAGTTGACTTGAAATTGAGAATTTGAGATTGGGTAATATACAAAACAGATGCGTGTTGCACACTGTAGCACTACTGAAATCTGTTGTATATTGATTCTTCTAGTAATATGGCTGACAGTAGTCATTAGCCCTTCCTTAGTGTTTTCACCTTCTCAGCCTCACTTTTACACTCTTTGCCCCAAAATGCTCTTTTGCCTTCATGAACTAAAATTGGTTCAAGTCGTCTTAGACCTCCTATCTGTCTTTAATATTATTGTTGCTGTCTCCCATATCTTAAGCTTTATTTCTTTATGTATGTTTCATTTCTTTTCTGTAAAGGAGGAAGATGTGTTGTATATTGATTCTTCTTGTAATATGGCTGACAGTAGTCATTAGCCCTTCCTTAGTGTTTTCACCTTCTCAGCCTCCCAAAATACCTGTGTGTGTTCTAACCTGTGAGAGTGTTCTACTGGTGTCAGTTGATGGTCTGGTCAGCTGGCGAGGTTTTGTACTCAGCTGTGTCCTACAATAAATCTACATGTAATCAATTAGAAGTATCCTGTCATCTATCACCATCCTATTTACAACAAAATCCAGTGGTCCAAGTAAATGAGATTGACTCAGACGAAAAAACGCTATAATCACAACAAATGGGGGAACATCCTTTTCAACGCGGATGTTACCCCGCAGTGCTTTTACGACGCGTCCTTTACAACGCAAGTCGTAACCACGACTTGCGCTGGAGGGCGCTAAAGGATAAAGAATAGTATATTTACTATTCCAACACCTTCCCTACTATCCACGGGGACTGGTGTTAGAATAGTAAATTATACTATTCACTATCCGCGCCCAACAGCGCAAGTCGTTGTAACGACTTGCGTTGTTAAAGACGCGTTGTAAAGGCACGCGTTGAAACGGTACGCATTGTACCGTCATACATCCAAACAAATGATAGCGTGCCCACTGGAGGGCGGTAATACATATTACCTCCGTGTCAGCCTTTATCACCACAGTCATTACTTGATGAGCGATATCTCCTGCAGACAGACCTTTAAAAGCCAGAGACAGCATGCTAATTTACCATCTTTCCAAGATGGACACTTCCTTTTCATCTAAGCAGTTTAAAAAGAAAGTATATCTTCAAGCAACTATCAGGTAAGTTAAATGATATTTAAATGCCACCAATGAGGGTAGAGTTCTAGCTTTGCTAGATGCAATAACAAGTCTTGAGGTCCTGCAGTAGCTGACTCCATAGCGGTATGTTTAAATCTGGTAGAATGAGCGGATTTCGGTGACTTTAAACCCTACTTTAGCAGTCTCAGGGAAGTCATTTGTGATAAGTCTAGCTGAGTGGACTCAGTGTGCTAGGAGAAAGTGAAAAGCATCTTTGCGTACCGTTTGTCTCTCGGGACCCAGAATATCCCCAGTGTAGACTCTCATGACAGTCTTGTCTCCTGCGGGCGGGTGCGTCTTTATGAGTGTATCTCTGTAGTTGGTAGAAAAGAGAGGCGCAATTATCATGTCAGGGGCCATTTTCTGGTTACTATAAAGATACAGGAAGTGCTGCTTTCTTGTGCCACACTAGACAGTCTGTCAGTCCAGGGAAAGTGGATGAGTCACAAGTCAGCCTACTTGTCCAACTACAGAAAGCTCAAGTCAGTACATCTCACTCGGACAGAATTTTCTACCCAGGTAGTGGGTCTTCCTTTACAAATCAACACCGACAACAGAGTAGTAATGGGATACTTGAATCATCAAGGAGGGTGCAGGGTTCAAACCCTCCGCCTGTTAGTACAGGAGGTTCCTGGGCAGAGTCAGTCCAGCCTGAGCTCTTTATGGACAGTTTACCTTCTGGGGAAAGAAAATTGGGCAGCAGATAACCTAAGCAGCGTGTTTCTTCTGATTAGCATATTATCAGTAACAAAGACTGTGTTCCACAGTTTGCAGAGGAGGTTAGGGAGGTTCGCCTCAAGAAAGAATGACTTTCTCCCACTCTTCCGCACAATTCTTCCTTGCCAAGAGCCATTGAGATTGGATGCCATGTCTTTCAGGTGGGCGACAGAACTTCTATATGCACTTCCTCCAATTCCTATGATTCCAGAGTACTAAAGAAGAGCAAAGAAAACAAGATTATAGTACTGCTGACAATCCCAAGCTGGCAGAGGCGCCCTTTTATCCCATCTTGGGAGAGCAATGAATCCAGGCACATTAGGAGATTTCAGTACATACTCACACTCTGGTAGGTTCTCCCCTTCATCTAAACATGTTAGAGAGGATGCATTTTCAAGCCTGGCTCCTGATAGGGTGAATTTGTTGTCTAAGGTTTGCTTTACTAAAGGGGTGAACTCCACCAATGAACTATATAAAGTACTGAACAGGTTCATAAACCATCGGACATGTGCCTCTATAACCGTGGCCTCACAAGAGCTTTGCAATGAGATAGCTGACTTGTTTGAAAACAGAAATTGAGATCATTTTCAGTAATTTTCCTGCCTTAGAATGAGTTTGATTCTAATCTTCCACATCCTTTAGCTATGGGAAGCCTGTGTGACTTTGAACCTTGTTCAGAAGACCAGGAGTTGGATTTGTTTCTCCAGACCAAGTCCGGTTCTCCACAGGACCTTTGCCCACCCACGACAACAGCTAGTCTAGCGGTATGCCTGGTCCCATGGTCACAGACGTATTCAACCTTTCCCTTACTACTGCTAAAGTGCCTGGGGAACGGAATGGTGCTTCTGTGTATCCGCTACCGAAAATTTCTACTGCTGATCCAACAGTTCTTTCCAACTATAGGCCTATTTAGCTATTATCCATCCTTGCGAAAACCTTAAAAAGGTTTATTATTAAACAACTCTCTGCCTTTCTTGAAGCTAACAGCATCCTCGTCCTCTCGCAATCGGGTATTATAGAGCTTCACAGCACAGAGACCGCGGTATAGGCTGTGTCTGATAATATCAGGCTCTCCCTCACTGTGGGAACTCCTGTCATGTTGGTACTGTTGGATTTATCAGCAGCATTTGACACTTTCTACCAATTTATTCTTACTTACAGGCTTCATGAGGCAGGGCTATCCGGCAGGGCACTACATTGGGTCATGGACTTCCTTGCCCACCGAACACAATTCCGCTTGGATTTTTTCAAGTCAGCACTGATGCATATGGACATGGGGAGCCCCCAGGGATCGTGCAGGAGCCCCACTTTGTTTAACATCTGTATGGCGCTATTAGCTCGAATCATTAGAGCCTGGGGTGTCATATGCAGATAACAGTCGCTGTCAGGATGAGTAACAAGTATCTCCAATTAAACAGCGATAAGACAGAGATCATACTTTTTGGTAAGGCTACTGACACATGGTCGGCGGATTGGTGGCCCGCACATATTAGTATGGCTCCTACACTGAGGCAGGTAGTAAAAAAATCTGGGCATAAGACTGGATTGATCTCTCTCCATGAAAGACCATGCCAGCTTCACCTGCGGCACATGTTTTCTCTTCCCCCAGCCACAGAGGAGCTAAATGATCTTTTAGCAAGCCATTTCAATAATAAGATAGATATAATATATCACTCCTTTGGGTCGGAAGAGGAAGCTCACGAGAGAAACCTCCTTGAGGCGATCCCCGGCTCCCCGACCCTAGAAGGGTTCCCCATCATCACGCGGGAACAGGTGGGTGTCCTACTGTCTCAGGCTAAATCGGGTTTGGCTTTAGACCCGGTACCATTCACGGTTATGACTGAGCTAGCCCCTATCTTAGCGGACACATTGGCCAATATCGGCAATATCTCAACAGCAACGGCCACTTTTCCATGTAAATGGAAAAATGCACGTATTAAGCCTCTGCTTAAAAAATCTCTAGCAGACCCTACAGACCTACAGAATTATAGACCTATCTCCCTTCTCCCTTGCTGTTCTAAAATCATGGAGACACTAATTAACAGACATCTTTCCAGTTACTTAGAACAGAACAAGATATTGGACCCATCTCAGTCCGGCCTCCCAGCA
This sequence comes from Lissotriton helveticus, assembly GCF_964261635.1. Lineage (NCBI taxonomy): Eukaryota > Metazoa > Chordata > Amphibia > Caudata > Salamandridae > Lissotriton > Lissotriton helveticus. The sequence goes on from NC_136057.1 coordinate 1,359,531,875, forward strand.
TCTTACAGCACTGAGGCTGCCTTATTGGAGGTTACCGACACGCTCAGGATGTCACTGGATAATGATTCTCCAGTGATGTTGGTGTTGCTGGACCTGTCGGCAGCCTTCAGCACCATTTTTCATCATATCCTTCTGAACAGGCTTCAAGAGATTGGTGTCGGAGGTCTGGCCTTTAAATGGACCCAGAGCTATCTTTTCAACCAAACACAATGTGTCCAGTTGGACTCCTATGTGTCACACACAGCTGCAGTGTATAAGGGGGTCCCTCAAGGCTATATTTTGAGCCCTACATTATTCAATCTATATGTCGCCCCCTTGGCCTCAATCATCAGGAACCGTGGGTTTGAAACCATCTCCTACGCTGATGATACGCAGCTGATAGTGCACATAGAGAAGGACCCTGCTGTTACCAAAGCTAAGATCATAAATTGTATGACTAGCATAGCAAACTGGATGAGGAAGAATTGTCTGCAACTAAACTCCTCTAAAACGGAGATACTCCTGTTTGGCAAGGCAGACGAACTGTGGGCTTCTGACTAGTGGCCATCAGAGCTAGGAGAAGCTCCCTCCCCCAGAGGTTGGGCGAAGAGGCTAGGGGTCAGAATAGATAATAAGTTATCAATGGAGGAGCAGGTGAAGACTCTTGCAGGCACCTGCTTCGGGACCATGCGGATGCTTAGAAAGATCTTACAATGGATCCCGCTTAACACCAGGAAGGTTCTCATTCAGTCGCTCCTAATCAGCCAACTTGATTATGGCAACTCTTTGCTGGTAGGAATTAGGGAAGATCTGTAATCCAAACTACAGGTCGTGCAAAATACTGCAGCCTGTCTTGCCCTGAACAAACTAGCACAAACCCCCTCTCTTCCTCTCTTATGCCTACTAAATTGGCTTTAGGTCAGGAAACAAGCCACCTTCAAGCTGCTATGCTTAGTCTTCAAGCCCCTACATGGAACGAGAACGGTTTATCTGACCAACAAATTTGAGCGGTATCAACCTGGACGTCAATTCAGATCTAGTAACCGCAGCTTGCTCTGCAGCCGAAGAATAAAGAAAGTTAAAATGGGTGGTCGCGCTTTCTCTTATCTGGCCCCCAAACATTGTAATGACCTCCCAGATCAAATGTGTGCCTGCCCTAATCTACCTCAATTAAAAAAAAATGCTTAAGACCTGGCTATTCTAAGATCTTACACTGCATGAGGTCTTTCTTTCTCAGGCGCCAAGAGATCCCTGTTGGGGATGATTCGTGCGCTATATAAATGACTCCAAAGTAAAATGTTTTGCTACTTTGAGGCTTTTAAAAAAAGCCCTGGCTCACCGACTCTGGTAGGAAGACTCTGGTCCAGGCTCTTATCACCAGTCACCTGGAATATGGAAACGTCTTGCTGATCTCAATAAATGATACCCTGCTGTCACACAGCAGGTGGTCCAGAATACTGCTGCGTGACTAATCAGTAACCTTCCTTCGTGCTCGTCTTCTTCCCCGATCTTTAGAAAGCTTTGTTGGCTGCCTATTAGGAAGCGAGCCATCTTTAAACTTTGTTGTTTGACACACAAACCCCTATTTAGGTGGCTGCCAGCTTATCTCTTGTCCATTTTAAATCCTTATCTTCATTCTTGATGTCTGGGATCGTTGGACAGGGCGTTTTTGGTGAATGCTTGCAGCTGCACCTCAAGCTATGGCGGTAGATTGCTCTCCTGCACTGCCCCCTACCATTGGAACAAATTTCCTTCAGGCCTTAACACCTGCTCTGACTCCACTTCCCTCAAGAAGGGGCTTAAAACTTGGCTATTTAAGATTTCCCGTTCTCCTCTTGCGCAGCGCTGCGATCCTCCTTCAGGAGTGATTTGCGTGCGATACCAAGTGATCAGATAAATATAATAATAATTAGCAATCTAGACGTCCTTCGAACCTTAGAGCCTATTCAAAGCATTGGTCAAACTATGAAAAATGGTGCAGGTATAAGGGCTTTGTCTCTGTATCAATGGTTCCCATAAGCGTTCCAGGTTTGTTGCCAGATGGTTTTGCCTGGGGTTAGCTACTTCTACACTCCATACACAGAGGGCAGAACTAGAACCTTTTAAGAACCCTCCCCTTGATCAGCTACATCCTTTGGTATCAAGGCAGATGAAAGGTTTTGTCCCTAAGTGACCTAGTCTTCTTTGTCCATCACTATATTAAGACCACTCCTACATCCTCTCTTTGAGCCTTTAGACAGGGCTGACTTAAAATTCTTTACTCTAAAGGTGGGGTTTTTAGTGGCCGTGTCCTTGGTCAGAAGGAAAGGTGAATTGGGTGATTTTTGAAATCATAACCATTTAGGAAGGTGTTCCCCAAACACAGTGGTTTTGAAGCTTAGCCCTAAGTTTGTCCCAAAGATTCTGTTCTTTTTTTCATTGTTCTTGAGAGGTGGTGCTACCAGTTGTAGCTCATGATCCTCAATCAGAGTAAGACTCATTTCTACAACTCTCTTGGTCTTCCTGGGGATTACAGAGGAGGTCAGAAAGGCAAAGATCTATGTGTGACTTTTGGCACAGTAAGAAATGGATTACAACTTTTCCATTCTTCCCAGAGGAGATGGATGAAGTAAACAATTGTGTTGGCATATGATTCTCTGGGTAAAAAGTGGTTAACCAGATCCAGGGTAGACCAACAAGGAGCAGATTGACAACTGGGACATCATTTAGAGGGTGTCAATTGAGGAGATTTGTAATACGGCCACATGGTCATCGCCTTAAACATTCATGGACCACTATAGATTGGAACTGGGGGGCTGTGGTTCCATATCTTTTGTTTCCTCATTCCTGAATGCAAGTTCAGACAGTTTAATATGTAAGGGAACAACAAGTATTCTACACATTATTAAACCTTTACGGTTTGTCTTCTCATGTCACAAGTCTGTGATTCTGTTAGTGATATGATTGTGAAGCCAATCTAGGCTTTGGTATCAGCTGATCAGGTAGTCTTCAGCAAGGAAGACAGATGAGGATGTAATGCCCCAGTTACTTACCAGTAATCTTCATTATTGCAAATCCAAGTCTTCCTCTCCTCAGCCTAGTTTCTCATCCCTCCCACCCCAGGGGGACATTAATTGAGACTTGGAACTAGAAACAGGATGTGCAAGAGGGTGACTACCTTTGTATGTTGATTAAAGGAATAGGGAGTCACCCATCTTAACTATCATGTTAACTTTTGCTTTAGAAGGTCTGTGGGCAAGATGGCGGCCGTGAGCTCGGCTGAGTGAGTCGGCGTTTCTCTCCTCTGAGCCGTAGCGGACCCCTACGTGATTACTGGCTCTTTGCATTAACTTCGCCTAATAAACTTCTTATCTACACGGCATGGCAAGAAACACGGACTCAATCTGATTCATGGCATTTTTCTCTCGCTTAAGTATTGTCAGACCGGCGGCTTTACGCAGACTTCTGTGGCTCTGGCAAGCTCCGTCCCGTTTAAACAGCGGCTCACCTGGTCGGCTATCCAGCCTGGGACCCTCCTTTCCGCCGCTCTGTAGTTACTCACCCGGCTGTTCTGCAAGTTGCTCAACGCTGTCGGCGTCAGGAAAAATGAAACCACCGAAGGTACCATCGAAAGCCACAGCTGCTGCCGTGAGATCCCGCAGTACAGCTCGGGCTCAGCAGGAGGCGGACCAGAAGAGCACAGCAGCTGCAGCTTCAACCGCGGCTCAGAAGACCCGTCCCGCTGGTTTGGATAAATCTGTATTACCGCTGACTCCCACTGCAATCGTTACCAGAGGGCAGACACTACCGGCAATGTTTAACAAACCTGGAATGAAGCTGAAAACTTCTACCATAGATGGCGGTTCCCACACACCAGCGCAAGCGGAAAACTCGAGGTCGGCAGATTCTGCGGATTCTGCTATAAAGGGGGGGGGGGGGGGTGAGTACTTCTATAACTGTCCCAGTCTCACTGCTTTCCATCTCGGCAGAATCCCCCCCCTTTCTGAACCTTCTGTACTGGTTAATGGCACTACTGCAGCAAAAGATTCCGCTCTGACTCCAGGCCTTATCCTTAATTCCTCTGTCTATCAGACCTCCCCAGCCCAGTGCATGCTGGAAAATGCAGTCCAATCTGCTAATAGCAATACACCCATTCTATCGGAGTTTCCTATTGAGCATTCTTATGATACTAGGGGGTCTGAGGTTAGCGAGTCCACTGAGAACTTTTACTCTGTTTCTGACCATTCCATATCTGGGGAGGACGAAGCCGAGCATCTGGGGCCTCAGAAGTCGGATTATGATAGTGACTCTGCGGACTGGCGCACCAACCCGTCATCCAAAGACTTCAGCATTGATACAGTTCGCAAAGCCTCTGGTACTAAATCATCATCCCTGTCTACTCAGCAAAACCTCCAGAAGGATCGGTCTAATGAACAATTGGATTTAAACTTTCAGAACGTCTGTGGAGCCACCACTCCGACTATGCCAGATATCCCAGATATCCCTGAAGAGGTTTCATTGGCAACGATCTATCAAACTATCATGATGCACAGGGAAGCAACTAAACAGGAAAATATGAGAACTCAGGGGTTTTGTCGCAAAATGCAGAACTCTCTTCGACGGGTTATTAAAACATGTACTGAGACTACTGCCAGGGTCGCTGAAGCTGAAGAAAGGATCTCTGCTCTTGAGGATGCTGCTGCTACTCAGAAAGAGTTAGTTATAGAGGTCAAAGAGCAACGTAAGGACATTCTATGGAACCTCGCAGATCTTGAAAATTGTGCGAGAAGAAATAATCTTCGTGTTTTGGGGATAGAGGAAAATAAAGAGGGCGACGATGTCCGGATGTTTATAGTTCAGCTTTTCACCGAGGCCTTTCCGGACGTCACCCAGTGGGACTGGAACCTTGAGATCCAGAGGGCGCATCGCTTTCCATTGAATAGGAAAAAACAATCCTCTGCTGCGAACAACCATTATCCACGTGCTATTTTGGTTTGCTTTAATAATTTCCTTGCCCGCGAACGTATATTTGACCTCGCCAGACCCAACAAGAAGCGATCTGCCAAAGAATGTCAATTTTTTGTTCGTCCTGATTTTTGCTCAGAGACTGTTACGCGTCGATGGCATCTCCGGCAACAGATTCCTTTATTTCAAGCCAAGGGAGCCCAGGTTTTTTTACTTTTCCCGGCTAAACTAAAAGTTATTTTCAAGGGCCAGACGAGGTTCTTTATGTCGGAGATCATCGCCAAGGAATTTCTGGATTCAATATAATTTAACTCAAGCAATGTATGATCAGTTTGATTGTTCAACATAAGCCAGTAGTCACGCTTTTTTTTTGTTTTTACTTCATTATTTCTGTCTTTACTCAATGACCCGTTAGATATATATAAAATGATGTAATTTTTTTTTCATCTTTCTAATGGTGCGGTAGGGTCATTCGATATTTTGAAAAAGCGGGAACGCTATTGGCTCAGCGGAGTGTGGGTAACGCTTACTCAACCATCATAAGGACTACGGTCCTGATGCCTACTATGGGGGAGAGGGGGTGTGGGGTTCACTGGGTGGGGGGTGGGTCTGGGCGGGGTGGTTGGGTCAACTAGGTGGGGATGTGGGTTGGTGTGGTGGTGGTGGACAGAGATGACCGTATTATTCATGCATAACTGCCTCTACTTTTTTAATGTACCTGAATGCGACAACAATTGTCTTTATATTTTTTTTCGCAAAAACAGTTTGGGCTGTCACTTCTTGATCAAATCTCATGGTTCCTCAAACATTGAAGTGTGCAACTTGGAATATTTGTGGATTAAATGACCCTAAGAAGCGTAGAATCTTTTTTGAGCTATTGAAGGTGATGCAATCAGATATCATCTGCCTGCAGGAAACTCATGTCCCTTGGGGTAATCGGTCATATCTTAGATTCCCAGGTTATGAGCTAGTGGCCTGTACCCGACAAACCTCTACAATCAGGGGAGTTGCTATTATTTTAAAGACCGGGCTAGGCTGTGTTAAAAGAGTAAAACAAGATAATTCTGGTAGATGGTTAATAGCAGAATTAGTGATCAACGGCCGTCCCCTCTCTATTTGTTCAATATATGCCTCTAATTTAGATGACCCACAGTTTATAAGGGACCTAAACATAGTATTGGCCATTTGGCCTCATCCGTTATTTTTTTGTGGGGACTTCAATATAAATATTCCCAGCCATCTAGATATAATAAAACCCAATATATATGTTGGACGAAAGCCTCAAGTTTATAAGGCACTTCGGATTCTCCTGATTGAACATGGTTTGTTGGATACATGGCATTTTCATCATCCAAATCAAGAGGGCTATACTTTTTACTCAATACCCCACAATAAAATTGTCCGTATTGATTATGTTTTTGCTTCCCTCCAAATTGTTCGGTCTGTTAATATCAAAACCAATCCAAGAACCATATCCGACCATAATCCCGTCGTCTTTACTATTCTCTGGGATCGCCCTATCAATCAAATTAGATCATGGACATTTGATAGAAAATTACTAACTGATAAATTATATCAAGAACAACTTAATTCATGGATTTCAGAGTTTTTTTCAATTAATACTGGTACTGCGTCGGTCCATATCGTTTGGGATACATTCAAAGCCGCATTACGCGGCGAAACTAAAAGATTTGCTTCTTACCGTCGGAAGACTGAGCAACAAATTCTTAAAACCAGACTTGCAGCTCTCGAACAAGCGGAATTGGATCTAAGTTTCAATATTCATATGGGGGAAGATACAGCAGCTAGCACTAAATCAGTTGCTATAGCTAAATCTAACCTATTAGACCCTTTTTACAAAGATATAGCAACCAAATACTTTCAATTTCGAACTTCAATGTACGAACTGGGTGAAAACTGTGGCAAGGTTTTAGTAAAACGCTTACAACAAAAGGCAGTAGCCAATCAGATTATCAGAGTTAAAGACCGCTCTGGCATTATTCAGGACACACCTAGCGATGTTCTAGACGTTTTTGCTGATTTCTACTCAACTTTATATACGGAAGATATTAATATAACTTTACATCAACAAACTGCTCTAATTCAATTTTTTCAATTCATGGACACTCAAAAAGTTACTGACGTCCAGAATCAAATCATAGCTGAACCTATTAGCTGGGAGGAAGTTCTGATCGCCATGAAATCTCTTTCTAATGGCAAAGCCTCAGGTCCAGACCTCATTCATTTAGAATTTTATAAAACTTTCTCACATCTATTTAACCAGCAAATGCTAGAAGTTTTCCGTCTCGCACAGACAGGTTCAATTCCCGATTCTTGGCGACACTCTACTATTGTGCTCTTCAGAAAGAAAGGTAAGGATGAATTAAACCCAGCTTCATATCGACCAATAGCTTTAATCAATACAGATTTCAAAATCTACTCAAGGATACTCGCTCTCCGTTTAAACCAAACAATTCTCTCACTGGTCTCCATTCGTCAACACGGGTTCATTCCCGGTCGGGATACGACTGATCATATCAGGCGAGTAATATCCCTTCTACATTGGGCAAACACTACAAACTCTCCCCTCGGGGTGATCCTGTTAGACGCCGAGAAGGCGTTTGACAGGGTCTCCTGGAGGTATTTATGGGGTGTTTTATCTTGGAAGGGTTACACACCAAAGTTTATTAAAGCTCTACAAGCTCTGTACATATCCCCAGTTGCTAAAATTCGTATTTCTGGGAGTGAATCACATTATATCCCTATCAGCAGGGGCACCAGGCAAGGATGCCCCTGTTCCCCTCTTCTTTTTGCTTTATTCATTGATCCTTTTTTATGCTTAATAGAAAATCCCCAGACTATCACTCCCGTTATTGTTCACGGAACTAAATACAAGTCATTGGCATATGCTGATGATATTATAGTTTTAACAGATAATGTCGCTCAATCTTTTCCTGCTTTGGAGATCTTGGCAGCTGAATTTGGCCTAATTTCAGGCTATAAATTAAATATTACAAAAACACAAATCCTACAATCTACGGCTATGCCCATTTCTCAAGTTCCCATAACCTCTGTAGCAACATACCTTGGTGTTCAAATCTCGTCTGATGTAGATCAGATCTTAGATTTGAACTACTCTACTACTATTGATTCTCTTCATAACAAATTAGAGCGATTAGATCACTTACATCTCTCGCTGTTCGGTCGGTCTAATATCCTCAAAATGTTTGTTCTCCCTAAATGTTTATATTTTTTCCGATCTATCCCATTAATAATCCCTTCTTTAATTTTAAAGAAAGCAGAAAGAATTTGTCAGCGATTTTTGTGGTCCTATCGTAAACCGAGGCGGGCAGCTAAGTGGACCTGTCTCCCGCAGGATCGTGGGGGATGGACAGTCCCAAATTTAACTCTTTATTACTGGGCAGCCATGATCCAACACTTTGCTATTCCTCTATTAGGGGTTACTGCTGAACTCCCGGTCCATCTCTCACCCTCAATATATTCAATATCATTGGGAGACTCCATAAATGGGGTACTTACTCGTATACTTGAACCGAGCTATTTAAAAAAAACTAAATTTAAGGTATTGTGGGCATTATTCTCGGTATGGCAAAGAGTTCGTCGACACTTCCATATCCCTAAACTCACCTATTATACCTCATTTACTGCCTCTGGATTACCCCCAATGATATTTCAAGAGGGGGTGGCAAATACTTGGATAGCCCTCGGGTTAAAGGAGATCGGTGATCTGGCTGACCAAGGGCAAATAGCTTCTTTCACCTTTTTAAAAGAGAAATATTATTTGCATTCTAACCATTTTTTTAAATATCTCCAATTTAGACGTTTTTTGGATAAAAAGCTTTCTCAAAATCAACAATGTTTCAAAAACTTGCTATAGTTGAATCTATTAGAAGGAAAACTAAAATCGGCACTTTATATCAATCTTTCCTATCCCAACTTCCTGATGATCTACATGATCAGAACAATAAATGGGCGATAAAATTTGGAGTACCTTCTATAGACTTAAAATTTCCATTGTCATTAGCTAGGCTGGTTTTGGTATCAGGTACTCTTCGCTCACAAAGCTATATGGCTATGTTCAATCTCTATTATACACCTGCAAAACTTGTTAGATGGAGGGTTGCTAGTGTGGGAAAAGGTTCGTTTTGTGCAAGATGTAAATCTCCCTCTGCAGATTCTGTTCATATGTTTTATAGTTGTCCGGAGTTATCTCTTTTCTTTAATCAAATTGAAACTTTTCTCACGCAGGTTACTAAAACCTCAGTTAAAATCTCTGCTGAAATGGTTATTACTGGCTATGAATATTCTACTGCTATTGAAAAAACAAGATATTTACAAGCCTTTCTTTTTATTTCTATGGCTATGGTCAGACTTTGTGTTACATCACTCTGGATAAATTCCGAACCTCCTACTTTTTTTCACTCCTAAGCCAGGATGTTGGCCTGGTATAAACTTGAGACTTTCGTCCAGCCCTTCAGAGGAAAGAGAAGACGTTTAATCGCTGCTAAGAACTGGGCACCATTTGAAAAATGGATTGCAAATTAACTAATTAATTATGTTTATTTGTTATTTTTATGTAATTATTTTTTCTATGCATATATCTTGATTGATGTATCTATGTTCTGATGGTTCATCTTTCCCACCACCACGGGATAAAAGGGGAAAAAAATCAATAAAAAAAAATTATTAAAAAGAAAATAGAAGGTCTGTCCACAGGAGCTATTGATCATCAAATAATGAGTGTAGTGAGGAAGACTTGGACAGAGAGTAATGAAGATTGCTGGTAAGTAACTAGGGCATTATTCAGTGGCCGTTATCATTTTTATTTTGTAAACAATGACATCTGATAGAAACTTATAGCTGCAGATTCCTTACCTTTGAATTTCCCAGGTGTCAGTCTGGATCCAGAAACTTTGTTTTTTGAATAGGAGTCATGTGCAAAGAACTGAAGAACAATTGGAGTAAGATTTATATATTCCCAAAAGAACAGCGATGTAGTCAAAATTCAGAAGAAAAATAATTGTTTTAACCAAATGGCACTACCATATTGGCAATGCACTTGGGTGATATTGCAGTAGAATACAAAGAAGCCGCCTTCCAGAACAATCAAATGTAGAAAGTGAAAAAGGACTAACATCCACAAGAGTAGGTTTTCTCTATGTAGTACAAAGGTGTCATCAGACCCCACACGAAAGCGGAGATATGGTTTGTTTATGAATTCAAAGATGCTAATGATTTAAAATTAAGTTGTAAGAAAAGCTAATTTCCCTTTTGGACCAAGAGCGTATTTCATTGTGTGTTGACTGCTGTATAGCCATATGAATTTAAGAAGGCATAGTTTTTTTATGATGGTTGCGATATGTTTTTAGAACTGGTTGCCCATGCTTTTTTGGCTGAATGCATGTGCCTCCTTTTCTTTCTTCCAGGTTCGCAGCATGATCCAGCAAAGAAAGTAACAACTCTCCCACGATATGAAAGAAAATGGAGACATCCGGCTGACTCAGTGGCTGAGATAACTGTGAAACCTCAATCCCTGAATCCACTAGTAGCAGAACCTCCCTCGCCAACACCTTCAGAGAGATCGGTTCTGCATGGGCCTTCATCTCCTCCCCAAGGTCCACTCCTGGTAACCAATCAGATGGGATCCAGTTTAGACAACTATTTAAACCAGGGTCCGAGTGGATCCATCGTCTGGTCTACGGACGCTCCACAGTCAGATCCGTCCCTCTCATGGGCCAATTCTCAGCTCCAGACAGTTGTGACAGGATCGGCGACATGGACAAATGCCAACCTCTACCCAGCCCAGTGGCCCAGTTCTGTCCTTTTACCGGGGGCAACTGGGCATGCAGTGTGGGCTAGCACCTACCCTGCATCTACAAACCCTTTCCTGTCATGGGCATCAGCTCCCCCAATGCTGGGATCCAATGTGCCTGTGTTTTGGTCCCCACAGCCTGCTCCAGCAGTTTGGTCAGCTCCATCTCTAGTTGTAGATGTGGGTGCGAGCATTCCATTCGCTAGTCTCTCCCTGAACCACCCGACAGCTGGCACAGTGCAGAGGGTAGAACTGCCACAAGCCATGGTAAGACCTTCCGGGTCTTTTTCCCCGCCTTATTCATACAGAGCTCACCATGCCACCTTCAATGATGCTTCTGCCAATCCCATGCTGGGCCCAGATGTTCCGCTTGGAAGCATTGATCAGTTTCTTGGCCCCAGCGATGCTACCCAGATGAGGATGGCCCCTATGCTACCCGCGCAACCAAAGCCTGCAACTATCCAAACCCAAGGTTAGTTTATATGTCCATCTCTCCTTTACTCATCCTAAATCTCCTACCACTGCTATGATCTCCAAATAAACACTTTCTAGAGTCTTCCCTCTTCTATCCCTCCACTATCCTTTCCAATCCAACTAACAAACTCACATTTCCTTTGCTCAAATTAGTTTCATATTTCCCTATACTAATTAACAACTAATACTTTTGGGGTTCCAAAGTAGTGTGTTACTCGCCGAAAAGCGTTTTGAGACCTCGTATGGGGTAGTAAGCGCTATATAAAGGCGATTACAATTACAATTATTCCTGTTTTATCAAAATACAGTGTGTTGAAGACATTCCATGTGTTTGCAGATTCCCACCATCTCACCCTCCTAGGAAGTGAGCACAGAAAACAGTTTTAATGTGTACTGGCTAGCACCTCCTATACTGAGAGAGACCGGCAAATGGAAAAATATGGAGTTTCCCTGATATGCTGACACTTCCGACATGCATTGCATTGCATGCTCCCATTGTAGGAGCTGGGATGTGCTTATGTGCTAAGATACCATCCGCCCAACCTGCAATTTTAGGCTGGGTTCGGACCAGGCAAAAGCAGTCAATCTAGTGTCTCATCCAGTATGCTCACACGAGGGCCTCCAATTCTGGCTGCTATGATCAACGCGCGCTCACCCAAGAAACACCATCTATATGTTTTTGACCTCCTTGTGGATAAACCAGTGGCTCTCCTGTTTATTACAGAGACATGGCTAGATGATTCTTCTGATCCAATTGTCCCACTGGCCATTCCTGATGGCTATAGGATCTCTAGAGCGGATCACCCAGAGGGAAGGGGGCGTGGGTTGGCCATTATATACAAGGATAAGTGGGACCTTCATGGGGGTGAGGTTGGCTCATTTGGGGAATGCGAAGCCTTAGATTTCAGCATTCGCTTCTTGGCACATTTTACTTTGGGGGGGGCTCCCTAATCTATAGGCATCCTGGACCAGCTGGGGCCTTTCTCAAAGTGTGAGGTGATGCTATTGTCCCCCAGGCTCTTCACTTTTCCCACTACATTATCCTCAATGATTTTAACATCCACCTTGATCAGACGGATACTAGGGACTCACGTGATTTTCTTGATATACTACATCTGGCCCAGCTCTCTCAGTGAATTAATCTCCCAAAACACCAAGGGGGCCATATCCTCGATCCAATTTACTCTAATTTTCCCATCTTGTGAATGATCCCTTCCCGGGATCCCTTCCCGGTACCCTGGTCTGCCCACTTCTTGATCTATTTCTCTCGGGGGGTGGCTAACGCTGACCCCCCCCCCCTTCGATGCAAACGCAAACCGGCGTTTAGCAAAATTGATCCGATTGTGTTTAGCCAGGACTTGGCGGCCTCCAGGCCCGCTCTTGCTAAAGATCTTGAGGGGAGACTTGCTGACTTCACAAGTTGGGTTTCAAACACAATGGATTTGGTATCCTCGGCCTCCCCCCTTAGGCTTTCTAGGGAGTCACCTTCTAAACCATGGTTCACGCCCGACCTGAAAGTGCTAAAACATGAGTGCAAGAAACTAGAGCGGGATTGGAAGTGCAAAGATTTTTGCCCTTTGGCTAAGCATATGCTCAGGTTAAAACAAAAAATTTATTACTCTGCTATAGCCCATGCTAAAAGCCTATACTACTCGACCCGCATTAACCTTGCCAGGAACAACACCAAGGAAATGTTTCCATCGTCCACTGCTTCATGACTCCTACAGCCCAATTGAGTTCTCCTCCATCTACAGAGGCCTAGTGCGATAATCTCTCTATCTTTTAATGGACAAAATACGCACAATCCAGGCAGCTTTTACCTCCTGCCGCAGGGTTACAGCTGGGCCCCTACCTCTGGTGAATCCACCTGTTAATCCTATTCACCTCCTGCCTGCCTTTACTCCCACTGATCTGCCTGGCTCTCTTTTGGCTAATAATGAGTAATTATGGTTCTATATGAGCCATTTTTAATGTGGGAAAGCTTACAGCAAGGAATAAAAGATATTATAAGCAAGTAAGCTTTACCAATTTTTAATTGGTGAGAATTATCTCTTTATATTCTCACGGGGTCCTTATACATAAGCACTGTTATGGCATATCTCTAGGAAATAGAATCACATATAGGTTTTTTTCTTGTTTATTTTTTCACTGGGTCGAGTTGTTCTTAAATTGCACACACATTTTTGTTTTCGGAAAAAATGTAACCCATGATGAAAAGCGGGTTTGCTGGCGAGCACCAGTCAGCTTTTCCCCCCGTGGTGTTGCAACCGTGAGGTGCCATTTTTTTCTTTCCACACTTTTTCTAGTATATAGGTGCATGGTTGATGGTAGTTTTTAGCTTTTAGTGTGAATTGGGATACACAACAGCAAAATACCCATATGGTAATGGTAGTATTTGTGGATGAGGTTTGAAAAAGAAAAAAACCCTTTACATTGTAAATAGCAAAGCATTCTGTGTAGCTAAGTAGGGACAGCCACTCATTGATTGAATATAGCTCTCTTAAGATTCCGAAGGGCTTGAACTCAGGCTCTCCATCGGACCCCTGCGCAGCCAGATTGTTGCCTGCTGCTGCAGAGACCATCAACTTTGAAATCAATAGCATCATCAATATGTCCCTTCAGGAGGCCTGTGTCTCGAAAGTCTGGAAGCAGGCCAAGATTCTTCCCTTACTAAAGAAGCCATCTCTTGATCCTCTTAGCCCAGGGAATTACCGTCCCATCTCCCTTTTGCCTTGTGTGACTAAAGTGTGTGCAAAGGTGGTGACTAAACAACTCACAGAGTTCATCGAAAGCTCGGGCCTCCTACATCCGGCCCAGTCAGCGTTTACGGCATCATATAGCACCGAGTCAGCCCTGGTGGAAATCTCAGAAGCCACCCTGGAGTGTCTGGACGCCGGCGGGAGGGCAGCATTGATTCTGCTTGACATGTCGGCAGCGTTCGACACGGATCCTCACTTACTGTTGCTCACCCGACTTGCAGAAATTGGTGTTTCCGGCACTGCCTGGGGTTGGCTTATGTCCTTTCTGGAGGGGCGGATGCAACAGGTCTGGCTGCCACTGTTTTCTTCATCTCCTCAGGTGTCCCACAGGGGTCTTCCCTTAGCCCCCTTCTTTTTAACATCTACGTTACCCCACTGGTCCAATTAGCAGAGGACTTGGGGCAAAAATGATTGCTTACACCAACGACACCCAGCTCCTAGTTACATGAGAAAAACCGATGAATCCATCTCCTCCGCAAAAAATTGTTTGACCTCGGTATTTAATTGGCTAGCTGCTGCTCAACTTAAGTGTAACAAAGATAAGTCTGAAATACTCCTCTACGGAAAATTCCCCCCCAACTTTAGAGAAACGCCCTGGCCATCCGAGTTTGCTATGCCCTCCTCGACAGGGAAACACGCTAAGAAGCTGCGGCTGGTTTCTATCGCCAAGGGGGCCGAAAGCGAACATCGACCCAAAGCAAGGACAACAGAAGAAGACATTAATTTTATCAGGGTACAGGGTACCAGCCACCCTTTAATTTCCCCTCCCGTGGGTGCGAATATATCCAGTATTCTCCAACATTGGGGGAGCATAACATCAGACCCTTGGGTACTAGATCTGGTCGCCTTCGGTCACACATTGGAATTCATACAAAAACCTCCAACTACACCACCCAGGGGAGTCCCCCCCTCGTCTTCACTTATTGCAGAACAAAATTTAAATTATGCTCGCGAAAGGAGCCATAGAGAAAGAAACAACCCTGCAAAGGGGTCAAGGTTTTAATTCCTGCTTCTTTTTGATCCTGAAGAAGTCAGGGGAATGGAGACCGATCTTAGATCTCAGAAAGTTAAACAAATTCCTAAGAAAGCAAACTTTCAGGATGGTAACTTTAACCGAGATTCTATGACGTCTCAACAAAGGAGATTTCATGACCTCCCTCGATTTAGAAGATGCTTATTTCCATATCCCCATTCATTGAGAACATCAAAACTTCTCCGATTTGCAGTGGCTGGTACCCAATATCAATTCAAGGTTCTCCCATTTGGTCTCAAGTCGGCCTGCAGGATATTCACAAAATGCCTGGCACCTGTGGCGGCGGCTTTACGTTCTCAAGGTCATCAAGTATTCCCATACTTGGAGGACTGGCTGTTAAAGGCTCCTACAGCAAAACAAGCGTCCAAAACCACCAACACTTGTTCACAACTGTTCACAAAATTAGGACTGACGGTCAATGTAAAATAATTTTTCACGCCCAGTCAAACATTACTTTTCCTGGGAGCCATGCTGGACACAGTTCAATGCAAAGCGTTCTTGTCAGAGGAACGTCAAATCCGGCGAAGACTGTTGGCAAAAAGCATTTCAAGGAAATGTCCATTTCAGTGAAGAAATACAAGTCGCTGCTCGGAATGGGCTCATCAGCGATCGATCTGGTTCCTTTAGCTAGACTCAAGATGAGGCCTCTTCAAGAGGAATTGCAAAAACAATGGCTTCAAACATCAGGATCTTTTGAAAACATAATTTGCATTACCCCAGCTATGAAGACTGCAATGAGATGGGAGTTTCTTACCCCAAACCTTTCAAAAGGATTGACTTTCTTACAGGAAATACCAGATTTCATCCTGACAACGGATGCTTCCATGGACGGCTGGGGTGGCCATCTGCATGACCTTTAAATTCAGGGCAAATGGTCCAATGCCCAAAGGCAAAGCCACATCAACAGCCTGGAGTTAAAGGCCATATTCCTTTCCCTACAGGCATTCCTTCCAATGATTGCGGGATCTTCGGTACTAGTCCATACGGACAACACTACCAGTATGTTTTACATAAACTATTAGGGAGGAACAAAATCTCTCACGCTGTCCACAGAAGCACAGGAACTGGACAACAGAACAAGGAATCTCTCTCAAAGCCAAACATGTTCCAAGTTTACAAAATACGCTGGCAGATGCTCTAAGCATAGTGACAGACAATTGCCACAAATGAGAACTCAATCAATTTCAGTTGAGAAGAGTGTTTTCTCTATGGGGGAAACCAGCGCTGGATCTGTTTGCCACAAACAACAATACCAAATGCCGGGTCTATGCCAGCAGGTACCCTCTCCCGGGATCTCAGGGAAATTACCTTTCGATGCGATGGTCAGGGATCTATGCCTACGCTTTCCCCCCATCCCATTGATTCCCAAACTACTAACCAAAACGAAGCTGGAGGGGTGTCGCCTGATTCTAATTACACCCAGGTGGCCCAGGCAACATTGGTTTTCGGAACTCCTTCACCTCTCAGAAACGAGTCCTATTCGTCTGCAGTTGTCTCCTCTCTTCTGTCCAGGGACAACGGTCAAGTACAGCATCCAAATCCGGAATCCCTACATTTGCATGCCTGGCTCCTGAATTCCTGGAATTCAAGGGCATGATTATTTCTCAGGAGTGTAGAGACATTCTCTCAAAATCGAGAGCGGAAAGCACCAATCAGACATACAAGCTTAAGTGGATAAGATTCTGTGTTTGGTGCCATCAAAATAATCTTCATCCATTTCAGGTAACCACTCAACAGATTTTACCATATCTTCTTTCTTTGGCAAAATCAGGCTTAGTTTTCTCTTTGGTTAAAGTGCATCTAGCCTCCATCTCTCGCTACAGAACAGCTTCGAGTGGCACTTCTCTGTATGCATCAAGTCTTGTCAAACAATTCATGAAAGGACTATTCTGTGATTTCCCACCAGTGCGGGCACCTCCCCTAGAATGGACCCTAAATGTAGTTCTCGCACAGCTTATGAAAAGGCCTTTTGAACCCATTCATAAAGTTGATTTGAAATACCTTACATGCAAAGTCGATCTTCTTCTAGCCCTTACTTCTGCCAGGAGGGTGAGCGAGATCCAGGCTTTCACGATCAAGAAACCTTTCTCGATTTTCAAAGACAATGCTGTAATTTTAAGGACTAATCCCTCATTTATTCCTAAAGTGCCTTCTCAGTTTCACCTCAATGAGCCGGTTATACTCCGGTCTTACTTTACGAAACCTTCAACTCCTGCGGAACAGGCGCTACATACGCTTGATGCCAAACACTGCCTTAAGTTTTATCTTCAAAGAACTAAAGACATTCGAAAAACTCATCAACTGCTTGTTGCTTATGGCTAAGGCAGAGAAGGGGCTCCTATAACAAAAGCCACTATTGCAAGATGGATTTCAGCCGCAATCCAATTCTGTCATACCAAGACTAACAAGCCTTTGAATAGATTGGAAAACGCTCACTCTACTAGAGCGGTTGCAACTTCAACAGCCCTATTCGCAGGGGTGACGTTGGAAAAGATTTGCCGTGCTGCAACCTGGAGTACCACACATACTTTCACGCAGCACCATTGCCATGGAATCCTCACAGGATGCTGATGCAGCAGTGGGTCAGGCAGTACTTCGCCATCTTTTCCATTAAGGTAAGCCTCTTTCTCTCCTTTGGAAAGAGACTTCTGTTTTTCTCTATGATAATTGCAGATATTATACTGTATAGGTATAAGTTTATATGCATATGTTAAGGAAATATGTGCAGCATTTCCTAGTAAGGTATGCATTTGGTTACGTTATTATCTTAACTTTTTTATCCTCTCGTTATGGAGACGTGTATACATACATATATATATATATATATATCCAAAAAAAAACACTCCGTGAAGAACAGGGAGAGGCCACTCGGGGGAGAACGATGGAAGATCTTTATTCGGTTACAGCATGTGCATAATGCATTTCAGCCCTACGGCCTTCCTCAGATGCTGCGGTTTGGCAAAGTATAACTCCACCCCCACCTTTGAATGTCCAGAACCACTGGTATTGGCTATTGGCAAAAGTCCGCTGACCACAGGTCACATGGGTGCAACTACACTGCAGTTCTCTCACAACTACAGCTCCCAGAATGCTGTAAAACCGGGTAAGTGTTGACAGGTAGTGGCTGAATGTATTACCCCCATAAGTATAGGGTTAAGTACTGGAAAGCTGCGGAGTGTTCTACTTAAGAGTCTTTGCGAAAAAATGTTCACCGATCTTCCTCCGGTCCCCTTCAACGTTCCAACCTCATATATATATATATATTTTTTTTTTTATATATATATATATATATATAACCAATTGTTGTTTTCATAAGTAAAGTCCTCTGCTTAGAACCTAAGATTTTGGTTTGATAGGTGCAAGTCTCCCACCATCCGCAATAGACATTCTAGAAAACTAGATGGTACTGGTTACTATTCTGATTCAGGCATGTGAATCTATGAAAGATACCTCAATACTGGATAAGAAAATAAGTTACTTAACTGTTACTACAGTTATCCAGTATTGGTATCTTTCATAGATTTCCATGCAATCACCCTCCTCCCCGTAGAGGCAGTTTCGGCTTCTATATCAGGACAATCACTTTTCACTTGTGCAGTGAAAATCTGAGGGAAACTGCCTCTGCTGGGAAGGTTCTAGAGGGTGCTAATAGCTGATTGGCTGCTTTCAGCTTTTGGTCCTTTTTTGAAGAAGGACATAGATGGGTTATGATAGCATGGGTCAGGGCCATTGTAGCCTATGGCAGTTCTGGAATACTGCTTGTTTATTATACCGTGGGACTCCCATGTCAACGACGGGGAATGATTCAGGCATGTGAATCTATGAAAGATACCAATACTGGATAACCGTAGTTACAGGTAAGTAACTTATTTTCTTTTCTACCGCACGTTGTGCTAGGGAGTCTCCACTGAGCTCTGCTTAGTTTTTTCCTTATTCCATTACTCAAGAGAGTTTTCAACTGTTTGTCTTCAACAACTACTACAGCTTCGAGTTCTTTCTCTGTTCAAAATGACTGACAGAGAAAAAAAGGCCTTTTTAGAGCTTGTGCCACCTGCTCTAAACAGAGGCTTTACGTGGATGACCCTCACAAGGACTGCTTCTATTGCCTGTATCCAGATCACAAGGCCAAAGATTGCAAGGTATGTCGTACCTTTTCCACCAAAACCTTAAGGGACCGTGAGGGACGTCTCCTGACCTGGCTCCAGAAGCTAAAAGTCCAGGAGAGAGCCAGTCTCCAGTGACAATAGTTATGAGGCCTCATCTGCTCTTCTTCAAGGAGATCACTAAAAAAGGGGAGATCTGGCCCTTCATCTTCAGAAGACCGTCCTGGGAAAGACTCTATAAAGATTTGCCATGGGTCTGACAGGCTTAGTCCAAGTAAATCTCCTCACCGAGGTGTAGAGGAGAGGAAAGGACTTACAACAGGAGAGACTGCAGTGAGGAAATTGAGCTCTGTACCTCCACCTTCTCCTCCTGAGGGAAGGAGAGCCTTCAAAAAACCCTCCTCTGTTCTGACTGAGGGAAAACAGGCTAAAAATGTTCCACGCGCAGTGACAAGGTACAGTCTCCTCAGCCCGCTCCGGCGGTTCAACATCCATCATCGACGGCTGTGTCGACGGATGCTGGGTCAGCAGTGACAAGAACTACGGCTGTGGTGAGGACGGCGACGACAAGGGCGTAAACGACGACGGTATCAGCGACTGCACCGTTGATGGCAATATCTACATCATCGACGATACCAGCGGCGACCTCGTCAATGAGAGAAAACATTTCTGGGGAAATTATCAGGAAGCGTCATATAACTCCGGAACTCACTTCCCCTAGCAAAGTGACACCCCTGCTACCTACTCACCTCCTAGAGGAAGATTTGGATGAAGAAATTCCATTTGGTTACGCACATTGTCCTTAAGAAAGGCACGTTAAGTGCCAAGATCTGTATTCTGAAGACAGATATGGAGAAGAACAGGACTATGATCCTCCCCAGGACTACCATGGAGGTTATCAGGAGGAGGTGGTCTGTATGGCATCCTCCTTGATTTCAAACTTACAGTTTCTGCTCTCCAACTATAAACAGAGATTTCTGACACCATCTTCGGCTCAGGAACAAGTCTCAGTTCCCGCTGGTCCACCTGCGGGACCTTCCACCCCTCAGCTGCCACCACCACCACTGCAATTGATAGAGGCTCCACCACCAGCTGCTCCCCTTATCCAGGATGATACCTCAGATGACGGCCAGGGAGATGCAGATCTCACGGACCCACATAGGGAATGGGATGATTATATTATTCCTACTCCTGCTTCCCCTTCACTGGTTCCAGTAGATTCTCCACCTGGGGAAATAGGTGGTTTCCACAATCTGTTAGAAAGTGCAGCCAAAATGTTTGATCTGCCGATGCCTTCTGTGCAGTCTGAGTGTTTCTTATATGACTTTAAGGGACCCTGTAAAAAGTCTGTAAGAACAACTCCCATTATCAAACATGTATGGGAAGAGGGGCTAAAAGTCACAAAGACCCCAGCACGGTGGTCCCGGTGCTTCCTCGATTGGAGAAGAAATATAAAGCCCCGGAGGATAACCCGCTTGCCTTGTGAGTCAGCCAAAACTGGATTCAGTTATATCACAGGCAGTGCAGAAGAAGTAAAAAAAATCCAGCAGCTCCTCCAACAACGCCTCCGGACAAAGAAGGCAGACGCTTGGACAATGCTGGCAAGAGGTTTTCATCTATGTCAAGCCTGCTCGTCAAAGCGGCTAACACTTTAGCCATTTTGAGCCGTTACGACCGCCAGATGTGGTGTGTCCTATCTCCCTACCTCGATCAAATGACTGGAGACAGCAAGGCCGTAGCGAAAATGATCCTCCAGGAAGGAGAGGGCCTCCTCTGAGGCGATTGATTGCATAATGGATATTGCGACAACTGCGTTCCGCTCCCTGGCTGGAGCAGCAGTCCTTCGTCGCCAGGAATGGCTTTAAGCAACCTCGTTTAGACCCGAGTTTAAGAACAACATTTTAAACCTTCCACTCTTTGGTAAACAGATAAATGATGCGCTCCAAGACATTAAGAAAGACACAGACAAGGCGAGGTCGTTAAGAATGCTTCAGTACCACAAGGTCTCTTTTCAGGGAGCGAGGGGTAGAGGTCTTCCTTCATACAGAGGGGGTTACCAGCAATATCGGTATTCTTCGTTTACACCTGCCTCACAGTCTTACCGTCCACAGTACAACCAGTGGCAGGGTCAGTCCACAACATATTCAAATTTGGCACCCAGAAGAAGAGCAGGACGTTAGGGGAAGGATTCCTCTAGGCGTCAATAGCGGCTTGCAGGCTCTGACTACTGTTTCTCCCCCTCATCAAACGCCTGTGGGGGGCAGGATCTCCATCTACTTCCAAATTGGCACCGGATTACATCGAATCGTTGGGTGCTCAATATAATCCAATTTTGCCACACGTTGGAATTTGTTCATCCTCCTCCAACCAACCCACCTCGCTCCAGTTTAACAGAACATCTTCGTCTCCTGCGCCTAGAAGTCCAACAAATGCTGCAGAAAGGGGAGCTAGAACCGGTCCCTTTCTCCCAGAGGAGAGGGTTTCTACTCCTGGTTCTTTTTAGTTCAAAAGACTGTCTAAAGGTGGCGGCCTATTGTAGAACTGAGGGAGCTCAATACCTATCTCATAAAGCAGTTATTCCGAATGATCTCCTTGCAGGGCATACTTCGACTTTTAAATTCAGGAGATTTCATGGCCACTTTGGACCTAGAGGACGCATATTTTCACATTCCCATCTATCCATCGTACAGGAAGTTCCTTCTCTTTACAGTAGCCTAGAGCCACTTTCAATTCAGGGTCCTCCCCTTCGGCCTCAGATCGGCACCAAGGATCTTTACAAAGATGCTAGCTCCAGTAGCGGCTTTCCTAAGAAAACAGCAGCACCAGGTTTTCCCCTAGCTGGACGACTGGTTGCTAAAGGATCCTACCAAGACTGCAACCAAGAATTCGGAGGCAGCTTGTACAAAGCTGTTCAAGAGTCAGGGTCTTACCCTCAACAGAGAAAAGTCAAATTTGTGCGCGTCCAAAAACGCCAAATTCCTGGGAGCCATATTGGACACGTCCCTAAAGAAGGCATTTTGATCACTGGAAAGCCAAACTGATATCAATGGCACTTCTACTTCTAAAAAGAAGGTCACTTTCAGTTCGCCTCTACAAGTCCCTTCTGGGATCCATTTCATCCTGCATTCCTCTAATTCCTCACTGCAGGCTACATATGCTTCCTCTTCAGGAGCAACTGGACTTACAATGGCGTCAAGTGGAAGGATCTTTAGGGGACATGATCACGATCACTGTGCCAATGAAAGAAGCTGCTTCATGGTGGATTCACAAGGAGAACATTTCCCAGGGTCTCTCCTTCATGGTCAACCCAGCTCCTCAGATAATTACAACGGATGCATCTCTGGAGTGGTCGATGGCTGCATCATCATCGTCTTTTGCACATCAATCTGCTGGAACTCAGAGCAGTTCGCCTAGCATTACAGGCTTTTCTCCAGAGAATAAAGAATTTGTTGGTTCTAATAAGAACAGACAATACTACGGCCATAAATTATATCACCAAGCAAGGTGGAACAAGATCCCGTCTGCTGTTTGCGAAGCTCAAGCTGTCTGGGAATGAGCGATCCTACATGGGGTCTCACTGAAGGCGGACCACCTCCCAGGGAATCTCAACGAGACAGCAGACACACTAAGCAGGCTAAGGTCAGTCAGCCATGAGTGGGAGCTGGACCAGAAGACAATGGAGGACATTTTCCGTCTATGGGGTAGACCGTCCATAGATTTCTTTGCTACACCAGAGAACAAGAAATGCCGGTTCTTCACAAGTTGGCATCACCATCGGGATCCGCGGGGAATGCGTTTTCGATGGCATGGTCAGGCACCTTTGTTTACGCTTTTCCCCCCATTCCTCTGATCACGAGACTTCTCAGGAAATTAAAAACAGAACCCTGCAGAATGATCCTAATAACACCGTCCTGGCCTCGCCAGTGCTGGTACACAAAGCTTCTTCTCCTATCCTTGGAGCAACCGGTTCCCTTGAATCCTATTCCATCATTACTGACGATGTCCCAGGGCCAAGCACTGCATCCGGATCCCCGATCCCTGCAATTATCAGCGTGGCTCCAGATCATAGAGTTTCTCGACTTAAAGCTCTCCACAGAATGAGGAGACATCCTTTCTCAGGTTCATGCTCAAAGTACAAACAATACCTACCGGATGAAGTGGAAGAGGTTTTGTCACTGGTGCCGAGAATCGGGACTTCACCCTTTCTCGTCTTCGGCGAATGAAATCCTTCCTTACATCCTTTCCTCGGCAAAGGCTGGCCTGGCTTACTCATCTATTAAAGTTCATCTAGCGGCCATCTCTCGCTTCAGAAGGACATCTTCAGGCCCTTCGCTCTGGTCATGCAAGGATAATTAAGCAATTTATGAAAGGGATTTTTCGAGCCTTCCCTCTAGTGAAGCCTCCTCCACCACTGTGGCACCTTAATGTGGTCTTGACTCAGCTCATGAAATATCCCTTTGAGCCTATACATAAAGCGGACTTAAAATTCCTGTCATGGAAGGTTGCCCTTCTTCTTGCTTTGACATCAGCTAGAAGGTTTAGTGAATTGCGGGCTCTCACTATCAATGAGCCTTTTCTTCAGTTTAAGAATGAGAAGATAGTACTCCGTACCAACTCTAAGTTCATTCCGAAGGTACCTTCGGATTTTCACTTAAATTAACCTGTGGTCCTTAAGACTTTTTTCCCTCAACCTACGACTCCAGCTGAAAGATTACTTCATTCACTTGACATTCAGCGTTGCTTGAAGTTCTATCTCCAAAGAACTAAAGATTTCAGGAAGTCCCCTCAGCTTTTTGTGGCTTACAGTGCTCCTCGTAAAGGATTTCCTCTTTCCAAACAGGGTTTTGTGTGTTGGATTTCCAGCTCTATCCAATATTGTCATCAATTAGCTGGGAAGCCCCTCAAGGGGAAGGTCCTTGTTCACTCCGCGAGGGCAATCTCTTCCGCTACAGCCCTCTTTGCTGGGGTACCTTCGGACATCTGCAGGGCAGCAACCTGGAAAAGTATCCATACCTTCACCAGACATTACTGCTTTGCTTCTTCAACACACAGCGACACTGCAGTGGGCCAAGCAGTCCTGAGGAACCGGTTTCAGTAAGGAGTGAGCTTTCCCTCTCATCCCTCCTTCCTTTTCCTTCATAAGTTCCTCGCACATTCTTTGATCAAGTTTATTGCTTCTGACTATTTGTGTACGCATATAAGGGTATTTTATTTGCATATGAACTTTGATGATATTTTGTTTCCCTACTACTTCTGTGGATTTTGGTTTATTAAGACTTTCTATAGTCTTCAAGTTTTTTTAAAAGAAAAAAGGAAAGAGAAGTCCAAATTGACAAGATGTGTTTTCTTTTCCTTTTTCTGATCTTATTGGTGCATTGTTAATAATTGTTCAAGATAATAAAAAACAAAGAATGTGCTCATGACTGTTAGCTACTCTGATTCAAGCATGTGAATCTATGAAAGTTCCAATACTGGAGTAGGAAAACCAGTTACTTACCTGTAACTTTAGTTCTCCAGTATTGGAAACTTTCATAGATTCACATACAACTCACCCTCCTCCCCTGGGAAAGCTCGACCTTCTGCATCCTTATGGTTATCCTGAAGGTCTGAGGTTCTCTCAGAAGGGTTCTAGATGATGAGGCTGATCTGATTGGTTGTTGATTTTATTTGGTCTCTTTTACAAAAAGAGGTGGATAGGTTACAAAACTGAAATGGGGCTAGGCCTGGTTTGTAATGTCTTTGCATCGCTATTTTTATATGTACAGGGGACTCCCATCTCAACGACGGGGAATGATTCAAGCATGTGAATCTATTAAAGTTTCCAATACTGGAGAACTAAAGTTGCAGGTAAGTAACTTATTTTCCTTCACTTCAATGACACAGGGTAAAAAGGTCCTGTTCACTACTACTATGACTACACGGTATGCTGCCACCACCAACTCGTGTTGCTTAACTCCTGGTGAAGGTGGTAGCCTTCCACCACTATGAGGGTAGCACTTTTGGTGCCCTTCCCAGTCTAAAAAGACATAAATCCATTAGTCAGGCCTATGTCATGGTGCACACACATGATCTGTGTTTGCCTATGACAAACAAAATCAGCATTCGGGATCCATACAACAGTACAGTTGGGTACTCAGGGCAGGGGTACACCTCTTTACTATGCAGAAGGTTTTCCCATCTCAACAGTGAGAATATCAGAGGGGGGCCTGACCTCCTTCTCGAGGGCAGTGGTTACTGTCATAAAGGCAGAAGGACATTGGGTTGAGCATTTGAAACATTGCTGGAATCACCTCTACGCACTTCTTTTGAGTTGAGGCTCTCGTTTGTAGCTTCTACCTTTGTGTGCAGCCCTTGGTCCATCCCCCGCCGCAGCCACATCTCTCCCCACCTGAGAGACCTACACTGGATCCCCATCAACAAGAGGATAACCTTCAAGCTCCTCATCCACGCACACAAAGCCCTCCACAACACCGGCCCAGCGTACCTCAACAGATGCCTCAACTTCTACACCCCCACCCACAAGCTCCGCTCTGCCGACCTCGCCCTTGCCACTGTCCCCCGCATTAGAAGAACAACAGTCGGAGGCAGATCCTTCTCCCACCTTGCCGCCAAGACCTGGAACACCCTCCCCACCAACCTACGGCAGACCCAAGACAAACTGGCCTTCAGAAGACTACTCAAGACCTGGCTCTTCGATAAGTAGCAGCAATCCCCCCCCCCCCCCCGGGCCTTGAGACCCTCACGGGTATGTAGCCGCGCTTTACAAGTGTCTTGATTGATTGATTGACTGGTCTCAGACTATCTATGAAAATAGTTGAACTATGTACCTATCTGTTTCAAACATACACTTCTAATAGAAAATTCTAACCAGAGATTACTCACCTGGTGAATTTCCTCCAGGATTCAGACTGGATCTTGAAACTTTCATAGCAATTCCTTTGTTCATCTGTAGGTGATGTTGTGCGGCTTTGCAGTGGTTCGGGCCCACACCAGATGTGACGTTGTCCCACTATTTCTGTGCCACCTCTGCTCGCTGATGTCAGTTCCTTTATTTGTGTGCCTGCTGATGCGGATCCGGTGCTTTTCTAATTATGTCACTTCTGACAGATTTTTTCCTAAAATTGACTTCAGTTTGCAGATAATGTAACCCCCAAACATTATAGGGTTTAAACTATTCCAGTCTGTAACCGTCAAAAGTCGTTGCCAGATTGCCACAACTTCTGTCTATGGTGCCTTGTCCGTGCTGTGCAAAGATTAATAAGACCACCACCCATGACGATAAGCAAAACTTGCCATTGCTGAACTCCATAAAAAGTATTCCCGGTTGAAGCTGAAAGTGCGGGCCCACTTTACTAATCCGTCCGTAGTCACTACTCCTGCGACTGGTCGTCATCAAAGTCATGGAGTACAGGTATGTCTAAAAAGTCAAACAAAAATTCAAAACATAGGTCTCCTCTTCATGTCACTCAGAGTCACATGACACTGCAGGCTCCTCTAGGCCACACTCATTCATTCCCCCACTGAAGAACAATTCTAACATTGGTTCTGATTTGGCTACACCCCGAATGGATAGCGACACTGTAACAAGTCCAGCAATTAAAGGTGAGCATGGGCCAAATCTTATGTACCTCACTGGAATCCCTCTTAAGCGCCTTTGGGCCCATGGATCCAAGAGGGCCTCCAGTTGGCTTACTGTCGGCGGATCTGTCCTTGATGCCAACTGTTCCCCTTGATGTCAGACAAAGGCAACCCTTTTCCCAACGTTGGTGCAGCTGGTTCTTGGCAACAGTCACTATCTCGCCGTCTTCACCACGCTCAACGCCACCTCTTGCTCCGCAACTTGTTACCACTGGTTCAAGTGCTGTCACCGATACCAACATCAGCAGTACCTTAAACTGTATCAATAGTTTTGTTGAGCTCAGAGGCCAATGCCCCATTGTCCAGAATGCATGCCCATCAGAACCACTTACGAGCCACAGTATGATGTTGGGGATGACAAAGGGGACAACAGGAATGATGACCCATATGATGATGGTAATCTCTTTGATGACTTTCAGGAGGCCAATGGTCCGGACACTTCCCCAAATTTTGACCTTTCCTCATGAAACCCAACTATGGACACTGAGGAGTCCACCTCCTTTTCTAGAGTCATTCGTAGAGTGGCAGAGATTCTTAACTTCATATCACCCAAATAAGAAAACAGGAATAATGTTCTCCTCAACTCAGCACAGTCAAGCCAGTAATGTCCTGACAGAGTTGCTGGTGGGCACCTTGTCAAAGCCAGGTTCTAGCTCTCCAAATAATAGGCAGGTGGAAAGAAGGCACAGGTCTGCTCCTGAAGACCTAAAGACCTTAGTGGTCCAAGCCTCTGCTAGTCAATTGAACCCAATGTATTCACCACCACTCCCCCGGACAGGGAATCTAAGAGGATGAGGACATATGCTAAACCACTGTTCTCGACCAGTCTTGCTCTTAGGTCTGTGAATACAACAAGTCTCCTGGGCAGATATTCACATGCACTCTATGTCAAAGTGGCAGACATCTTGCCAACTGTCCCAGACAACATTGGTTTAACATTACAGTGGCTGACCTTAGACGGACGGATGCATCAAATTCTTCAATAAAATCCAGTTTGGACACTACTGACTATCTGGGTAGGGCAGTCCACACTGTGTGGTACTTAGGCACCATGCTTGGATTCGCTCCATATGCTTCTTATTTGTTGTTCAGTAGTCCTTTGTGTGAATGCCTTTTGATGGATCCAGACTGTTTGGAGTGAAGGCGGACTCAGCCTGTGAATGGTTTAAAGAAAGTACGGCCACTATCAGTTCTCATCGCTTAGCTCCATCAGTTCAGCACTTCCCCCAACAGCAGTACCCCCTTGAGGCTTCAGAAGAGGGTACCAGCAGTGGCAAACACAATACAGGCCTCTGTAACAAAAGGCCTCCCACTCCTTTTGGGGTAGTTGCCACGAGGCACACCAACGGCATCCAGGGCCTAAAGGGCAACAGAACTACCTAGACCGCAACCCCTCCAACTACAGCTGCCACAAAACCTATTGAAATCACACTCTGTAGATCACAAGCGCCTGGTAGGTCACATCACTTTTCACCTCAATGGGATGGAGGAGCATCACATCCGATCAATGGGTGCTCCAGAGCATGCAACACAGATATTATCTATTTTCCCTAATTCCCACCATAGAGATAGAACCCACACCACAACAACTCTCAGAGGGCCACTTGTTCATAAGCCACAGAAAAGTTAAGTTCAGGTTCTGTTGGCGAAGGGAGAAATAGGAAGGGTGCCAGCATTAAAGATCGGTGCTGGTTGTTACTCCCTCTATTTCCTAGTGCCGAAAAAAGACAGAGGCCTTTATCCCATCCTCAATCTGTGCCCTCTGAACTTTTTCCTTTGGAAGGACAATTTTAAGATGCTGACCCTGGCCCAAGTTCTGCCTGCCATAGATCCAAGAGACTGGATGGTATTATTGGTCTTGCAAGACACATATTTTCACATTCCTGTTCGGAAGTCCCTGCGGTTCCATAAAGGGAACGAGCACTTTCAGTTCCCCGTGCTCACCTTTGGCCTTACCAGTGCAACTCTGTGTTCACAAAGGTGATGATGGTCATCGCAGTCCATGTCCAGACGTTAGGAATACCAGTCTTCCCATATCTCGACGACTGGCAGCTAAAGGTGAGCTCACCTCAGACAGTCAAAAGCCAACTCTAGAGGACGACCATCCTGTTGACATCATTGTTGTTTTCCATCGTGTTGAAGTCACAACTCACTCCTTCACAACTCCTCTCCTTCATTGGACCCATACAGGACACAGAGCTCTTCCGAGCTCTGCCTCAGTCTCAACGAGTCAAGAAGATTCAGGCTATGATCCTGATGTTTCAACCCTTTACTGGGTTTCTGTGAGAGCTCTGAGGCTTCTTGGCCTCTTGCATCCTGCTTGTAGACAATGCTAGGTAGGAACTGCAGACTCTGCAGTGGGATCAGAAGTCTCAGTGGGCTTAGCTCCAAGTCAACTAGTGAGATTTCATTCAGGTTTCGAAGGAAACTGGAATAGATCGGCAGAGGTGGCGTCTCAACAGCAATTGGACCAGTAGCAGACCCTCTGCTAACCCCACCTAGAGGAGAAGGTTGTTGTGGCTGCATCGTTGCTGTGTTGGGGATTACATCTGGGAGAGGTGGAGGACATCAGAGGACTCTGGTCTTGGGCAGAGGTTCGCCTCCACATCAACGTGTTAAAACTGCGAGTGATCCGCATGGCACTGAAGGTTACCTCCTGACCATGAAGGGGGAACGGGTACAAGTACACACAAACTCACAATTGTCCTGTGGTACTGCAAAAACAGGGTAGTGTGGGGTCATGGTTCCTGTGCAGAGAGGCTCTAAGTCTCTGGAAATGACTGAACGCTCAGGGCATCTCCCTAATGGCCCAACACTTGTCAGTAAACACTAGGGAGGACGAACTCAGTCAACATTGCCTAGCGTACCACGAATGGCTATTTCACTTGGAAGTCACACAGGGCATCTTCTACCAATAGGGAGAACTCTGGAGTGATCTATTTGCCACCGCAGAGCCTGCCTAGTGTCAAAGCGTTTGCTCTTTGGACTGTGCAAGGAAGTTCTTGCTAGGAGATGCTTTCTGCCAGCATTGGGGGTTGAGTCTCCTGTACGCCTTCTGCCCCTCCCTCTACTGCCCAGAGTGCTAAAAAAGATCAAGAGAGACCGGACCCAAGTCATCCTAGTGACGAGTGTGGTATCTGGACCTTCTGGCCATAAGCATGTGCCCTCCAACACAGCTGTCACTTTGGAAAGACCTCTCGTTTTTGCAGCAAGGCTGAGTCTTACCCCCGAGCCTTCTTAGCCTGCAGCTACAAGCATAACAATTGAATGACAACAGTTAACAGTAGATAGCTTTCAATTCCTCCCCCTCCCCCGCCCCAAAAGTAATCAATGTCATCCTAGCAGCCAGGAGTCCATCTACTAAATCTATTTAGGCAGAATGTTGATAGAAGTTTGTTGTCTGGTGTTCCTTCCAGGACATCCAACCCTTGAATACACAGTGATTGGATGTTCTTCTACTTTGTCTATCCTTAGCCCAGCAAGGCTTTGCTTTGGCAATGGTTAAAGGTTACCTTTCACATCTTTCGGCCTTCTTATGTTTACCGGATCAACCATCCTTCTTCACGTCACCTGTTGTGATGTGTTTTTTTTAGGGGAACAATCCACATGTTACAGCAGCATCATTTGTGATTCCATAGTGAGGCCTTAACTTGATACTCACTTACTTAATGTTCACCCCTTTAGAACAAATGCACAGTTGCCCTTTTCACCTACTAACAATTCTTCGATATTCCTCATCAACATGGCATTGGTCAGGCAAGCGAGTGTACTTTAGGTATTTCTGTGGAGCCACTATACACATCTTTCTTTCCGGACATATTAGCCTTCCAGACAAAAGCAGAATTTCAGCATGCCCTTCTGCATTGTACAATCCATCACCTTCCATACTTTCTATGCACCACCTCTTTTCTCTAATGAAGAATAGCCGCTCCATTGTCTTGATCTGAAGTGTGCCCTCAGCTTCTAGTTTGATTAGACCAGAGAATACCGACAGAATAAACAACTTTTTTGTCAGTTTCTCTAGCTAAGAAAGGCAAAGCAGCCCAAAAGAGAATCATCTCCGAATGGATTATCTTGTTACTTACAGGTAATCTCCATTACCCCAATTAGGGTCCTCCCCGTCCCAGTCCTTACAACGTGAGGCAGTCCTGCCTCCACCCAGCCATTCACAACGCTAGCATTCAAAGCTTACATAAGCCCAGCCCACCAACCACCATGCCGGTTATCAACAAGACTCCGACACAAACACAGCCAGAGGGAGGGTAGAGGACTGGGTCGGGGAGGACCCTAATTGGGGTAATGAAGATTACCGGTAAGTAACAAGACATTACCCTCTCACGGGTCCTCCCCTTCCCAGTCCTTACAACGTGAGGAACTCACAAGCAGAGAAGCAACAAAAAATGCAGGACACCAGGGAACCATGCAAAGCACAAATCTGTAAAGATCAACAAATAGCAACGTCCAAGACGCCAACAGAAAAACAGCCAGCAGAGGCATGTAAAACATCAAGCCGATAATGTAGCACAAATACGTGATGGGACAGCCAGGTGGACGCCGAACAAACTCCTGGATAGAATCCCCCGCCGCCCCAGCCCAGGTAGCAGACACAACGCTGCAAACGACCCAGCACCAGAGACGGAGGAGGCAGATCCAAAAGATTGAAAAGGCAGGCAGACTGCCAAACGCCAACACGACCAACCATGGAATCGGAAAACCCACATCCCCTGAGCCACACCCCCACAGGAGACAAACAGGGCAGGAGAAAACCGAAAACTCCAGGGAACGATGGAGGGAAAAACCGGAGAGCCCAGCGAACAACCAAGGAAGGGGGGACAAGGGACCTCCCCCCAGTAGGCAAATCAGGAAGAATCACCTCCAGCTGCCAAAGGAAACGAGAAGAAATCACCGGCAGAAAGGCCGGAACAAACCACAAAACAACCAGATCCGACAGGAACTTCAAATAGGGAAAAGAGCCGAGCAAAGCACCCAACACACCCAACCGGCAAGCGGAGGTGATGGCCAACAAAAAAGCCACCATATCGGATAACAAGAACAAGACCGTTACCAGCAAGGGCTGAAAAGGGAGCAACAGCAGACACCCCCCCCCCCCCAGACAGCAGGCAAAACCCAAGAAGGCACGAGCACAGGAGAGACCAGCCGAGGAAGCCGATAGCTCAGAAGGAACCGACTCACCAAAGGGGCAAAAACCACCATGGAGGCCCCAGGACCCCGACAAGCACGAACCACCGTCCACTGAGAAGACAATGCGGAAGGGGTAAGGCCCTGAAGAAAAAAAACATCCCTGAGAAAATCCAACACAGAAGAAAGATTCCCCCAGCACAGGAATCACCCAATGGGAAGAACACCAAGAGAAAAAAGAACCCCAAGGACGACCACAGCACCCAGGAGTCGAAGGCCGACGTGACAACCGAATGCCACGAGCCACCACAGAGGAACAGCCCAAAGACGCCAATGACAACCGCACACGAGCCAGGCCGTCTGAAGCAAGCGACAAAGACAGGGCAAAAACCAGCTGCGGACCCAAAAGCGGAGCCGGAGTCAATGGAGTCCAGCCAAACTCAACCCCCGCCAGCAGCAGCAGGAGTGGAAACCAAATACAGCGAGGCCAACAATATAGACACATACCCCCGCCCCCACATTTCCAGACTATTCAGGAGGAGAAATAGGAGGGAAGGCACACAGAAAGCCCAAAGGCCAAGGAAATGTGCAGGGGCCATGCAAAGCCACACCAAATCGAACCAAACAAAGTAAATGCGCCGCCTAAGCGAGCACCAGATGGCACAAAACAGAGGACAGGAGGAAATGGCCCAAGCCGCGTCTACGAACGAAAACGCAGGCGATCCCGAACAGAAACTCAAAGCGAATAGAGGTGACACCGCCCAGAGTGAACCGTGGGAGCCTGTGCCACCAGAGGCACAAGATATACCAATGAGCCATAGCGTTGTGGGAACAAAACACAGAAGCCAGCAGGAACAGAGACATGCAACTGGTCCCCCCAAGAAGGCCCAAGCAACAATGAGCCACAGGAATGCCAGCACGAATCAAAAAACTCGTCAGTCACCAAGGACCCCAACCCCAAGGACAGGCATCCGAGGACAACAAGAGGAGAGAAGGGAGCTGAAAACGCACCCCAAACACCAGGTTGGGAGAGCAAAGCCACCAGGCTAAAGTAGGAACCAGAACAGGGGAGAGAGGAACCAGAGCCATGTAACCTGCATGGAAAAGGACCCAAGGAGTCAAGCAGAAGAAACACCAAGGACAGGAGGAGCAGGCAAGCCCAAGAACCACAGCTGGGGAGGCAGCCCCCACCCTCTGGATCCGCAACCAACCCCGAAGAGCAGAAGGGCGACCCAGCATGGCCCGCAAAAGAGTCAACAGGGAAGAAAACCGGAGGGAGAAAACAGTCCCCTGCAAAGTGACAAACAGGCCCGAAAAACCGAAGGCCCAGAACAGGAACCAGATGAAAAATGGCCAGAACCAATACGAACCCCAGAAACCAAAACAAGGTCATCAACGTCACCACCGCCAGAATAGCCACAAGGAGGGTGGAAGCAGAAACCAGACAAAAGCCACATAGGGAAAACCCTACAGCACCTGGCCATCCCCGGCGGTCACCCATCCAGGTATTGACAAGGCTTGACCCCGCATAACTTCTAAGAACAGAAGAACAGGTGCTAGCAGAGTGGAATTGCCAATCAGCAAACAAACCGCACAGCAGGAGCCAGCACCGCAAAACAACCTGGGGAGCAGGAGAGAGGCCGAACGGCAACACACGAAACAGAGAAATGAACCCATCCACAGCAAACCGCAGGAACCAGCCGGAGAGATGGAACGTGAAAAACAGTCAACTCCCAAAATCCAGGGAAGCAAAAAAAAACACCCACCAGGAAGAGGGGAAAGACAGACCGCAAGGGGAACAACCGCCCAGCGGCACCAAACGGTATAAAGCCCCCTGGCACAGAACCATGCAGAAAGGAACCAACGGGCACCAGGAACAAAAAGGAAGAGGAAGTCTGGCCATGCTCCGCCACCGGAATGGGCACAACAGTGCCCAGAGACAAAAACAAGCCGACGCCCAAAGAAGGAAAAACGCAACACGGGCAAAAGGACAACGGAGAAACTGTGAAAACAGCCCAAAAAGGGGGACGGCCCGGAAAGGAATATGGCAACCAAGAGTGAAGACTGACAGGACCCATCAGTCGGAAAGCAGACCGGACCAACAAGCCAGGAACAACGGAGTCGAGCCCCCAAAACAGGAACAACAACAGCATTGGAGACAGGGAACCCACTACGAGAAGAACACCAGGTGTGGGACACAGACCCAAAGAATACGAGTCGCAACCGCAACCACGAGGTCACGGAGACCCCCCAGGGCACAACAATACCCAAAGCCCCGGACGACCAACACCCAGGGGCAGCCGCAGGCCCAACAGTGGCTGGGAACCAAACGGAACACAGCTCCCCCCACCATCCGACCACGAAAGGGCCGGGACGAAGACAGAGCACCACCACACAGACTGTCAGTGGAGGGAGTAAAAGCCAAGGAGCCACAGAAAAACAGACAGTGGACCAAGGCGCCAGTGCCACGGCAGCTGCGGAGAGGACTCAACCCACCAAGC
The DNA here is from genome assembly GCF_964261635.1 of Lissotriton helveticus. Taxonomy (NCBI): domain Eukaryota; kingdom Metazoa; phylum Chordata; class Amphibia; order Caudata; family Salamandridae; genus Lissotriton; species Lissotriton helveticus. The sequence continues at coordinate 1,359,566,278 of NC_136057.1, forward strand.
CAAGACAGGAAGGAGGACCCGTAAGCAGCCAAACAACTCCACACAACTCATGAGAAGGACCTGTGAAGTACAGGCGGAACAAGAGCCAGCACACACCCCAAAAGTAGAAGCAGCATATGGAAATGCAGGAAAGTTAGAGACTAAGTCTGCCAGGCGAAACCGCCATCCCAGAAAATGCGGAATACCCTGAGTATCTGCCGTAAGCCATGCATCAGTCAGGATATCCAACAGGACATCATGGAAGGGAAGGTCAACCACCACAGAGGAATCAAACTGTGCAGAAAAACCCCACAACAGCCAGGGAAATAGGGCTACAACCCAGCATCACGCTAATAAAGACCTCATCCTCAGGACAACGCACCGCAGGCCCCGGCAGCGCAGACTGGACAGCCGTAATCATCGGGGAACAACCTTTACAACGCAACTTTTACAACGCACTACCATTACAACGAAACTTTTACAACGCAACATCCATTACAACGCATGTTTTTACAACGCAACCATTACAACGCATGACACTACAACGCACACCACTACAACGCATGTCATTACAACGCAGTCATTACAACGCATACCATTACAACGCATAGCATTACAACACATAGTACCCCTACACTATCCAACACTTACCCTACTGTTGCACCCCCTGGAGTTAGAATAGTAATTTTTACCCCTACACTATCCAACACTTACCCTACTGTTGCCCCCCCTGGAGTTAGAATAGTAATTTTTACCCCTACACTATCCAACACTTACCCTACATGCAAAGTAATGTTATGCGTTGTAATGGTATGCGTTGTAAAGGTAGTATGCGATGTAATGGAATGCGTTGTAAAGGTAGTTTTTAAAAATTTGTTGTAAATGCATGCGTTGTAATGGAATGCATTGTGATGGATGTTGCGTTGTAAAAAATGCGTTGTAAAGGTAGGCGTTGTAAAAGTATGCGTTGTAACGTCATACATCCGTAATCATCAACTGTGTAAAAGCACAGATTGGAACTTTATCACCTCAGGGCAATTTGACAGCATGGGCAGGTTCCAAATCCCTTCACAGTATCCAGCACAGACCCAGAATCTGCAAAAACATCATCCACCTGCAGAAACAGGCAACTTTGCCGCATGGAAACAGCCCAAGCAGGCACAGGTGAAGATGCCCCTTCACACATGGTGAGCAAACCCGAGCAAACCAAACAGGAACTCACCACACAACAAAGGAAGTGCACTGCAATCTCCAAGTAACACTGTCCCCAATCACCAAATCACGCAACGTAAGACTGGTGAAATGAAAGAAAAAATATAAGGGCAGCCCTGTAGTCTCCACCCACAGCCCCAGTTCAAAAGACCATGGCTGTGGGGGCCGGACGCTGCACTAGAGCCACAGCGCCGGAACGACTTGGGGCCAGGACACCACGAAAACTCCCCACCCCGGCCAAGCACATGAATGGGGAGAGTCACTGACTCCAGAATAGGAGCGCGGCCGACCGGGGGACAGGAGCGGCTGCGCCGAGAGAAAAACACACAGTAAACAATGCAGAAGTAAAAAACTGCAAATGAAAAACTCACGTGAAAATCACACAGTAAATAATGCAGAAGCATCACACTGTAAATGAAACACTCACGGCACCGTCCTGAAGAAAATCCGAAACAGAAACAGGAACCGGGAGCACCAGCATTCCGAGCGCCGTCGGAGCAGAAAAAAAGCAGGCATGGTGGTAGGTGGGAGGGGCTTATGTAAGCTTTTGAATAATGGTGTTGTGCTTGGCTTGGTGGAGGCAGGACTGCCTCACATTGTAAGGACTGGGACGGGAAAGACCCATGAGGGGGTTATGTGCTATGCATTAAGATTTGCTGTGGGTTGGCCAAAAATCCAACTCCAGAAAGCTTGCATGCTTGTTTCTCCAGAGTAAAGGCTTCTGCAACTGCACAGGGGTGTGAGGTGCCTGTTTTGGATATCTTTGAGGCTGCCTCCACCACGTGGGGGGGACCTGCTTTCGTATCTATTCACAAGTTGCGGAATCAGAAGTTAGAAGTCTCTATCAGAAGAACAAATTACTTGCTTTCGTTAATGCCTTCTCAGATACAGAATCTATCTAACTGCAGATCTGTAACCTACCATCCCTTCTCCCTGTTCTGTGGAATGGACTCATATAGTTTATCGATAAGATCCTAATTTGGAAGTCTACACACAGTCATATTCTGATTTCAATGGCTCCCTGTCCGCCAGCACATACAGAGATCAGAAAGTAACTGACGTCAGTGTATGGAGGTAGTGCAGATACAATGGCTCGACCAGGGCTGGTCCTAGGCTTTTTGGGACCTCGGGCGAAAGGGAAGATGCGAGGCCCTCCTAATTTGCATGTGACATCGCAAGAAGTGACATCACAGAAAGTGACATCACGAGAGTTCTAATCTTCTTTGGTATCGCAAAGGAGCTTTTGTGTGCATTTCAGTAACATGGATAAAAAGATAAATAGAAAAATAACAACAGAAGAGTGCTACTTGGTAAGAAACACAGAGGTAACTGAGCACAAGGAGTCAACAACACCAATTAGGTTTGTTTAGAAAGCCCTCACTCACCGACCTGGTCGGTGACATGCTTCATCATCCGGCCCCACTGGGTGTGACCGAATGTCACCCCAGTGTGCTTCAACGCCAGATTTACTGCGGAGCGGGTAATGTGAAGGTGTGGAGGCTAGGTGACAAATTTACGTGGATAGAGTGATGTGGTGAATTAAAAATGGCTTGTGTGTATCAAAAATTGATTTAATGGTTGATCACCAAGGACATATTAAAAAATGTGTTGGTAAACAAGGTCAACTAAATTGGATGGCCTGTTTCCAATAACATTACGTGATAGTGAACGGTCAACATGTTTCTGCCAATGTTGGTGTAGTTAACCTGGCATTCGTCAGGACCTAATGTGATTAAACCCCGGCGGTATGGGCACGCTCGACGAGACGCGGTCTTGAGGGCTGGTCAGGTTTACACACGGGTGCCTGGCGTTGTGGGCGATGTGCCAAATACGCCATCACCCCCCTCCCGCAGTCTATGGGGTAAAATTTTCTCTCCTTCTAAGTGCATCTAATTTTTGAGTCTCTGACCCTGAGAACAGAAGGGCTGTGCCTCCCGTTTTTTAATCGGTGAAGCCCCCTTTACATTGCACTTCGACAGATATATTTTTACTTTCACGTCCCTTGGTAGGGTGGGCCTTAGCGTGCCCATACCGCCGGGGTTTAATCACATTAGGTCCTGTCGAATGCCAGGTTAACTACACCAACATTGGCAGAAACATGTTGACCGTTCACTATCACGTAATGTTATTGGAAACAGGCCATCCAATTTAGTTGACCTTGTTTACCAACACATTTTTTAATATGTCCTTGGTGATCAACCATTAAATCAATTTTTGATACACACAAGCCATTTTTAATTCACCACATCACTCTATCCACGTAAATTTGGCACCTAGCCTCCACACCTTCACATTACCCGCTCCGCAGTAAATCTGGCGTTGAAGCACACTGGGGTGACATTCGGTCACACCCAGTGGGGCCCGATGATGAAGCATGTCACCGACCAGGTCGGTGAGTGACGGCTTTCTAAACAAACCTAATTGGTGTTGTTGACTCCTTGTGCTCAGTTACCTCTGTGTTTCTTACCAAGTAGCACTCTTCTGTTGTTATTTTTCTAGTTAGAGTGGGGACTAAGAGTGTTCTGTTTGCCCTACCTCTCTTTTTGTTGATTTTTAAAAAGATAAATACCCAAATGAAATAAGTCCCTCTATTTTAAAGTTGTAGTAAGTGGATCACATTAGTCACATTGAATGAAAACGCTAGGCTCGGGTCTCAGAAAGATGGACTTCCTTACTCAATGTTAACTGATTGTTTCCAGTTTAGAGCATGATAAAAGGTCCAGAGCCCTGCGGAATATTATTTGAATGGCATCACCATGATAACAATTATGAAACCAGATATGGCGAAATTAAGTTGAGTTCAAATAAATGAACATTTTCATTTTTATTTGAAAGATTTATAAATTACAGGTCAGAACTAAAAGGGCAGCAGAGTTCTGTAGGAACAAAGCAAAGCATGTATTTTAGACAAACGCCATGCTTCCATGTGAGGCTGCATCAAAGAAGGGTTAAAATCAGCCCTGTACTGAACAAGCATTGGAAATGCAATAGGTCTCGCATTAGAAAAGTTGGAGCTTTGGTTTTGTAAATGACAACTTTTTTTTATGTGTTGGTCTTGAAAATAGCAAAATTAATTGCTTTGTCATTTACAATGCCAATACTTTTAACTTTTTCAAATGTGACACCTATAGCATTTGTAATGCCACATGTTTTGTATGTACGTGACTTACATGTATTCATATAACAAATACAAATGGCTTTTAATTTTTTTAAATAATTAATAGTTAAATAAAAATTCTTGTAATTTATATTAGCAATAGCTTAAACTATTGTAAATAACTTTTGTGAAGAATATGTGCAGTGTATTTTATTGTGACGAAAATGCAGCCACGTCAAAACATGCAAACAAGTCCCCTAAAAAAACAAGGATGGAGGGGAAACAGTGGCATAGGGGTGAAGTACGGATGAAAAAGAACATACAAACAAGAACAAACAAGGTATTGCAGTAGTTAACAATAAAGCCTTGAGACTATCTCCTGTTCTGCACTCGTCAATAAAAGTCACTCATAACCAAAGTCTTAACCAATGTGTTGGCCGATTTAATGTTAATGAATAACCATTGAATAGCAACATACATTTCCGATACATGATAATGTTCCCCATCATACAGCTAGCTGTGTGTCATGCTAGGCATGTGGATTATGCATGGCAGGAAAATAAACAAAATTAGTCAACTTGTCAGCTTCTAACTTGCATGTCTCCAGGCATCGGAAACAAACTAAAAAATAGATTAAAAAAAATATTTATTTAATGCTTGTTGCGTGTTTCCAGCTTTTGCCGAGATTCCAGAGCTTAGAAATTCTCTAGCAGTCACTCGGCACAGGGGAGGCAGGGGCGGGTGCAGGCGCCATAGGCTAAAAGGGTAGGGCGGTTGGATGTTAAGCGCCAAATGGCAGAGAATGAAGAAGAAAGAGAAACAAGCTGGAGTTAGCCAATTGTTGAGACACAGCCGACTGAGAACATCAAAGCTGTGAGAAGCTGTCTGAAGAGAAGGAAACAAAGCTGTAATTGAAGGCAGAGTGAAAACCTGGTGTAAAATAGCAGCAGGGAAGGAGGCGGAGAGGAGGCGCTGAAGGAGAGCTGGAACACGCTTTAAAAAGCCTCAGTAATAATAAAAATAATGCAATGCTGGAGCCTATTTCAGATGAATGGGACAGGCATTGTAGTATAGTTGTTCAAATTGCTGGCACTGGAATCCGGCATGCTCTCTCGATTAGGGGCACCACGGTCACTGGCATTTGAGAAGTGTACAGTGTTACATGTCACAGAGCCCCCCCTAGCAAAAAAAAATCACAAAGATCAGCTGAGCAGCCATCATCTGGATGTCGGAGAGCGCTCAGAATTACGGTAAACTGTGCCGCATTAGTGGAGGCAGTGGGGAGAGAGGAGAGCAGAAATGTCCTGCAGATCGGGACATGGAGAACGCTTGAGGTGTTGTGGCATCAAGAATCATGGATCAGCTGAGAGAAAGGGAGGCTTCCGCTGAAAATGTATTCAGCACAAAGAAGGTGCCTGATGACACAGGAAACCAAGCCTCACGGAGAAGGAGTGATCAGCTCGCTGAGGCTAAAGATTCAATGAGACAGTTGGAAAAGCTACAGAGGAAAGAAATATCGAAAAGGTGGGAAATGGAAACTGCTATGAAAGCACGGCTGATGAAGTAAGGGCAGACGATTTTTTAATGTCGGACCTAAATATCTGGTGATGCAGATATTGTGACTCTCCACTATATAAGAACAGAAGTAATCGATGTTCGTGTGTAAATGAAACACGGAAAGAAAGAGACACTTACACATGCCACGAAGTTACTTTACGTACAGCAATGTAAGCATCTAAGGGAAACAAGGAGAAAGACGAGAGACGGCCTGCGGCCGTCAAAGTGAAAGTACGGCCGGCGGAGGGCATTGCTGTGGGGAGGGGGGAGGAGAAATGCGACACGGCGGGCAGGGGAGGGGCGGAGCGGGGAGAGCGGCATGAGGGTGTGAAGCAGCAGGGGCCTTTGAAGTGAAGCTAAGCTTCACTTCAAAGGTGTGGGAGGAGTGCTGCTGGTGATTGACTGGCGATTTGATGATGTGCACGCGCATTTTAGGTCAATGCGCTTGCGCATTGACCTAAAAGCGCACGGGCACAGCATCAAATCGCCAGTGGAATCGCCAGTTAGGTAAACTCTCGATAAGCCCCTATATATCTCGCTCCCGCTCAATGCGCATTGAGATCGGTCGCTCGACCTAAAAAGCGGTTTACAATGTGAATTTTTAGTTCCTAAACGTATAAGGTAATTTGATTTATTCCTTTCATTTGGATCGTGTGCTGCTGCATTTATGACGGAAAATTGTAAACTCAAGTTCCAGAATGCAAGAAAGTAACAGCAAAACTGCTTACATGTCGTTTAAAGAAGCAACTTGAGACCTCCTCTGGTTGAAGTCTGTTCTAGTGAGAGTTACAGTTTTCATATAAATTCCGTGCGCTGTAACTGAAAATAAGTTTGATGATTCACTTATTTTGGAACTATTAGTGAAGCCAGTTGTGAGGATAAGGCCGTGGACAGCTTTGGTGTGACTGTGTTCATGCAAGTGTGTTTGCTGCACCCTGTGCTGTTGCTATGAGATGAGAGTTTTGGCCTGTGCATCATCTGGACAGAGAAACACTATCAGCAATTAGGTTTTGCCTCAAAACTACTGTGCAACAGCTCCGTTTATCAGCTAGAAGCTGCCGCCTTACTCATCTCCGGAGAATTGGTCTTACATACTCTTGGAGTCATTAAGAAGTTCTAGCATCGTATTTCGTATTTCTGAAGGGATGTTACCAAACTGCTCTTGCTGTGGTGATGAACAAAGGGAGGAGAGGTGACTGCAGTGGAGAACCCGCTATAGGGGAACATTATCAGTATGTCAACAAGTGGGACTTAAAATAGGGAGTCAGACTTTGTTCAATGGGGGCATTGCATAGAGCTGCAATATGTTTGTCATACCAGGAGGCTAGCACTGGCTGACGGGTCACAAAGGGACATCTGCAGCGCTCTTGAAGAAGGCACAGGCTAAACACTATTACAGTTTATTTTGGACACCTTGCCTTTTGCTACAAGCACAACATATATTTCAGGCTCAGCTCAATACACTACAAGGCTATCCTTAGAACCTTACACTTAAAACAAAATATGCTACAATTTACAACTACTAGTGTAACATTCAAGTAGCTGTTAGGTAGCACTCAAAATGTCATAGATATAATGTTGGGTTGTGTGATGGAAAAACGCATGTCTCAATAACGCATGCCTTAACCACGAGGTCTAAACTCTGACCGCGTCTTTACCACGTAATTTCGTGGTAAAGACATGTTTGGTAAATGGGCGTGTGTGGTAAAGAGCACACTCCTGCCACTCTTCCCTAAACCTTAAAGCACCCTAAACCTAAAATCCCTACCTTCTCTGTTCCTGAGCCCAACTGCCTCACCCCCTAACACCTAATCCCACCTACCCCCACCCTGGCTCAACTTCCCCCTCAGCCGTAAAACTGTCCCTTTCCTGTCCCCTGTCCTTAGCCCTAAAACTCCTGACCACCCCAGCCCTGAAAACTACCCAACCCCCCACCCGCAAAACTCCAGCAACCCAAATAATCTAACCCCCACCTCTGTCCCCTGCCCTAAAATTCCCAACTATCAACTGCCCCCTCCGCCTGAAAACTGCCCCTATCCTGTCCCCTGCCCTGAGCCCTACAGCAGCCCACTAAAAACCACTCCGACCCCAGCCCCCTCCCTGAGCCCTAAACAGGCCCTTACCCCCTAAAACCTAACCCCACCTACCCGGCCCCAACCAAACTGCCCCCATAGTCTTAAAACTGTCCCTTTCTTATCCCCTGCCCTCAGCCCTAAAACTCCCGCCCCACCCACAAAATTACCCCATCCAAATATTATACCCCACCTCTGTCCCATGCCCTGAGCCCTAAAACTCCATACCCCCAGCCCTTCCGAACCCCATTGTCCCTGTTAACTACCCTGACGCCATACCCTCCCTGAAAACTACCCCCAACACCCCTACAAACTACCCCCCATCCCCTCAAAATCCGACTTATCCCTCCACCTCGTCCCGACCCTTCCTCTTACTGCTTGCTGCTCTTCCACATGGCAGCTGCAGGAACTAGACCGCGGATATGCCTGAACCACGTATATGCTTGGTTAAGGCATATTCTTAGCTCAAACGTGCATGCTACCGCCTGTGTGGTTCTGCCCCATGTAGTTCAAGCTGTGTGGTTAAGGCTGTTTCCCATGATGTAGATATGCCATAGGTAAGCACAGGGCAAATACAGAAATGTCACACATAGGCAAGGGATAGTCTGAAAATTAAAATACCCCCGAATTTGAAGCAAAGCTTTTATAGCACCAAGCAAGGCAAGCAAGTCAATGCAACCGTCCCCAGAAGAGATCACTTGTCTCTTCCTTCTAAGCATCTATCCATTCATCCCATCTGCCTGCTGAAAGCCATAATTTCCCCTTTACATTCTGTCATCCATTCAGTCTGTTATCCATCATTCCGTCTTTCACCATTCTGTCTGTCCGCCCATCCGTGTTCCCACTGTGTATCGGCTCAACAGGGTGTTTCATAAGCTGAGCGAGAACTATGTTGAGTTGCCAAGTTGGAGGTAGAGACTTTAAGGGAGGGAAAGTCCTAAACAGACCCTTAAGAAGTTGTTTATTCAGTCTACTTGATCAAAGAGAAGGACCTGTAGAAGATCTCCTGAAACAGGATATTGCTGCCAGGTGAACTTTAATAGAGGCGTGAGCAAGACTTGAAGTCGCCAGATGGAGAAGGTAAGGCAATATTTGCTCTGGAGAAGAAGAGAGAGGGTGTACCTTCGCAGACTTATACCAGATGCAGAATCTCTTCCATTTCAAGGAATATGTCTTGTTTGTACTGTCGGCTCGAGCCTGAGCCAGAACTGTCCTGCAGTCTGGAGGAATGTCTAGGCCATGGAACTCTCGGAACTCAGGAGCCAAGCCGATAATTTGAGAGATGCTGGATCAGGATGTTGGACTTGTTCCCGGTCCATTGTGAGGAGAGAGGGAAACGGTTTCAAAGGGATCGGCGGTTCCAGGGAGAGAATCTGGAGCTCTGTGAACCAATGCTGGCAAGGCCACGCTGGAGCTATCAGTAATAGCGTGCAGGGTTCTGCCTTCAACTTCCTGAGGACCCTGGGAACCAGGGGAATCGGTGGAAAAGTGTAGGCAAAGACGTTGAACAATGCTATCGAAAATGCATTCCCTAGAGATCCCCGTTGGGGATGCCAGTTTGCGAAGTTTTGGCATTTGGTGTTGTGCTGGGTGGCAAATAGATCTAAGAGAGGGGTGCCACATTGAGAGAATATGCCGTCGAGAGTCCCCTGGTTCAACTCCCATTCGTAACATGTTGTTTGCTGCCTGTTTAGTGTATCAGCCAGCACATTGTCTGTTTCTGGAACATATTCCGCTCGTAGGGAAATGTTGTGCTGAAGCAACCAGTTCCAGATCTTTTGAGATTCGTGAGAGAGTGGCAGTGAACGAGTACCCCCCTGCTTGTTTAAGTAGTGCATTGTCGTAGTATTGTCCATCCGGACAAGCACTAGAGAACCTTTGATCCAGGGCAAGAACGTCAGGAGGGCCAGATAAACAGCTCGTAGCTCGAGGAGGTTTATGTGAAGTTTCCGTTCGGAAGGAGACCACTTTCCGCTGATCCGGAGTTCTTGGAGGAAAGCTCCTACAACCCTCCAGGGACGCATCCGTTGTGATTATTTGTGGAGAGGCTGGAAGTAAAAGGGCAGGCCTTGAGAAAGATTCAGTGGACGAGTCCACCACTGTAGAGCAGTGACCATTTGAGGGGTCACTTGAACGACATCGTCGAAGGATCCTTCGGCTTGAATCCACTGAGTGGAGAGGGATTCCTGGAGAGGACGCATGTAGAGGCGACAGTAGGGAACCAACAGAATACAGGATGACATCATTCCGAGAAGTGATTTGAACAGGCGTACTGAGAGGAACTTCCTGGATCTTATGCGGTTCGCCAAGTGAAGAAGTTTGCACTGTCCCTCTTGTGACGGGAAAGCTTTCTTCTGGTTTGTATCTAGAATAGCACCCAGAATAGTTATCCGTTGAGAAGGTTGGAGGATAGACTTGTCCTGATTCAGAGTGAGCCCCAGGCGACTGAAAAGCTGTAGACAGGCGTTGGAAGATCTGTTCGCGCCGTCTAGAGAAGGTGCCTTGACGAGCCAGTCGTCGAGATAGGGATAAACCTGGTGATGTTGTTGCCTGAGGTATGCAGCCACTGGAGAAAAGCATTTTGTGAAAATGCGTGGGACTGACTTGAGTCCGAAGGGCAGGGTTTGGAATTGGTAATGTCTGCCTGCCACAGCGAACCTCAGACATTTTTTGTGATTCTTGTGGATAGGGATATGAAAGTAGGCATCTTGAAGATCCAAAGATACCAAGAAGTCGTTTGCATTGAGAAGTTGCAGCACTTCTTGAATGGTGACCATGCGAAACAATTGTTTCTTTAAGAACTTGTTGAGACTTCTCAAATCTAGGATTGGTCTCCATTTCTTCTCTTTTTTGCGCACCAGGAAAAAAATGGGAGTAAAAACTTTTCCCCCGCTGACGAAGAGGAACCCGCTCTATAGCTCCTTTCTGGATCATTAGTGAGATTTCCAGGAGTAAAAGGCGCACATTTTTGTGAAGCATATGCCGAGGAGGGGTCTGCGGAGGAGTCTGAACGAACTCCAGTGAGTGTCCAAATTGTACCAGTTGAAGAACCCAACAGTCCGTTGTTATTTGTTTCCAATTGTGGAAAAAAATGGGAAATTTTTCCTCCTACTTTGGTGGGTGGAGAGGAAATGGAGAACGGCGGTAGAGAAAAGTTATTGACACCGGGAGTAATCCTTCTGTCGTTGGCCCTTTCCGCGTAAGGAGGACTTAGTGAATGAAGATTGCTGCTGTTGGTGCCGTTGTAATTGTGGCCGATATTGTTGGTTGGAGGAGGAATAGGGAGACCAATATTGTTGGTAGTTCCCTCTAGTGGAAGATTGTCCTCTACCCCTTGAGCCTCGAAAAGGAGGGTTTTTAAATTGAAGGGTACCCAAAGCCCTGGCCGTGTCTGTATCCTTTTTTATGCCTCGAAGAGTTTCGTCAATATGAGTGCCAAAAAGAAGCTGACCATCATAAGGCATGTTTAGATTTTTCGTCTGGACTTCCGGCCGGAATGTAGTCGCCTTAGCCTACCTTGACGTCGGAGGACCGTAGCCCCAGCCAGTTGGCGGAAACCAGTAGAGGCGATGTTCGCCCTCTAACAAGATCTTCTTTGCTTCCTCTTTCGAGTCGTCTGGTAGGGCCCCCAAGTATGGTGCAATGTCGGCCCACCTCTGCCTCTTGTAGCGCCCCAATAACGCTAGAGAATTAGACGCACGCACTGTCAATGCAGACATGGAAGAAAAACGCTTCCCAATATTGTCTAGGCACCTGCCTTCCTTATACGGCGGGGCGGAAAGCGGAGCAGAAGGGTTTTTAGACCTCCGCTGAGCTGCCTGAGTGATGACGGAATCAGGCTTGGGATGTCCAGTAAGGCAGGCTCGAGCGGTGTCTGGAGCTCTGTACTTTTTGTCCAGACGAGGCAACACTGGGGGGACTGTAGATGGATTGTGCATGATTTTAACACCTTGATCCCAGATGTAATCAATGATAGGCACAGATCTTACTGATTTCTTAAAAGGTTCCTTAAAGTCGTAAAGGAAGCAGTCCTTCTGGTGAGAAGGCATAGGAATCTGGAAACGCTGTGCAGCCCTTTCCAAGACATTATGAAAACACCCAATGTCCTCAGGAGGCGAATCTGCTTGAGGAGGCACCGGAGACGCTGGGAAAGGCGTAACGTAATTGTCCCATTCATAATGAGTTAATTGGGACTCATGAACCTCTGCTTCCTCCTGTTGATCATCCTCCTCATCATCCGTGGAAGGTGTTGGTGGTATTGTGGCAGGCACAGACTGTGGAGGCAGAGGTGGAACCTGTAGCCTTGGCGGCGGAGAGAAAACTGGGGTAGGAGACAGAGCAGAAGTAGGAAATCTCTGCTTGTAGTCGGAAATTAGAAATTGGAGTCAGAAACCAAAGACGCAGGCAGACAAACCATGGGTGATTGGCGAAGATGGCTGTCGTCCAGGTAATATGACTGATCTTCTGCATCTTGTTTGTCATAGTCCGAATCCTCCTGGTACTTTACATGAAGTTCCGAGGGACTGGTTGCAGCCCTGAGCATTCTGCCATCGTCTGAATCTTCTTCCTCGTCCAAAAGGTGAGACAGAGGTAATGGCTGGACCCTGCTAGATGAAGTAGCTTGAGTTTCATGATTTTGAGGTGAACATACACACTTTCCACATTTGACTGTGGTATCGTCGACGAGGCCGTCGTCGGCGTAGACGACAGTGGAACACCGACGGACACATCTAAAGGTAACGTCGAGGAACCTCCCGTCGACGGAGCCGTCGTCGACAAAGTCGCCGTCGTCGACGAGAGAGACTTTGACGGAACACTCCTCGACGATGTACTCGTCGATGCGCTCGTCGTCGATCGTGGCGTCAACGCTGACTTGGACATCGACAACGATTTCTTAATATTGATCATCGACGACAATGGCATAACAGCAGTCGACGATGATGTCGTCGTAGTCAAGGTGGATGGTGAGGACGCCAAGGATGTAGAGACTGTTGTCGTCAACGTGGTTACTCCCACAGTTTTTTTCAAAGGTGTGCAAAATCCTCAGTGGAGAAACCTTGGTTGGTAAGCCTTACGTTTTGCCTCTGGAGACTTTTCCTGCGTCTTCTTTTGAGGTGGCTGCGACGAAGGACCTGGAAAAGCATCTCTGGGCCTTTTCTGTGAGTTTTTTTAAGACTTTGTTGAGCCCTCACTCTCCTCACTGGACAATGAGTGTTCTCTGTCTTTAAGCCTCTGCAGCCAAATTAAAAGACGTCCCTCCCGGTCTTTTAGAGTATTTGATGAAAAGATACGACATACCTTACAGTCTTTCGATGAATGGTCTGGATAAAGACAGTAGAGGCAGTCTTTATGTTGGTCGTCGACATGAAACCTCTTCTTATTGCAGGAAGCACAGGGCCTAAAAGGCCTTTTTTAGGAGTATCTGACATGAAGATAAAGAGAATTTCACTCAGATGAAAAAAAACACTTGAATTCCAGAAACAAGGAAAAGCTGAGCAGAGCTCTGTGAAGACTCCCTTAGCACGACGTGCGGTAGAAAATCTGAGGGACTAGCGCTCCTTCCAGGAAGGTTCCAGAGGGTGGTGATAGCGGATTGGTTGTGCTCTATAGTTTGGTCCTCATTACAAAAGGACCTGGCTATGTTACAAATGTGAGGCCTTTGGCCTATCTCTCCATATGTCTAGTGAGACATTACTTTTCTTATGTACCGGGGACCCCATCCAGAACACGGGGAATGATTTAGGAATTTGTATCTATGAAAGATCCCCTAATACCGGATAAGTGAGGGGACTATGACATGGCATTCTCGTTCCTTTTTTTGCTCCCATTATATAGCACGCACTCAGCCCAAGGTCTTTGGAGTGCTTTACAAAAGTACCAAACCCATAAAAATAGATCAGGGTTTTTTAGGCATGGGGGGGGGTAATGATTTGCCCAGACTCTCAGGATTTAGAGCGGATGCCTAGACCTTTACCTGGTTGCCCACTTCCATTAAAAAACTCCATGTGCTGCCAGGCCCAGGTGAGGGAGTTTTACCCTCTGGCTTTCACAGCACTGAGGCCAAGGAGACCCTGCCCTGGGCCACACAGCACTGGATAATGGCTGCAAGGCCCAGGAAAGTGGGCCCCATTCCTGTAACTTTCAGCCTGATGCAGAGCTTCAAGGCCCAGGTGACTTTGGTTTGCTAAACCCTGCCATGTCAGTCTTTTCTGGCTGATCCCTCCTCCCCCAACCCACCTGTCCTCATTTGATAAAGTCTGGACGGTCCTTGGAACAAAGGGGCCCTTTTGTTGCCAGGCAATGCAAAACAGAAAGGGCAGGTATTTAAGCGAGGTACTGCCCTGCTCCTGAAGTTGTGAGCCAACACAATTGTTGGCTTTACTGCTGCTGTCCACTTACTAACCCACTGTTTTCCTTTTCCCACCCCTGCACCGTAGGAATATCACCATACCCTTGATCGAGGGAGGTCAAGGCACCTCCCTTGAAAAATACATGTGTGATGTGATCGGATTGGGGAGGCAGCACTGGAGGAGCAGGTGGACAGACTGATAGTGTGGGATTTCACAAAGAAGCAGGGCCCCATGTTTTCAACATGAGTACAGGGCCCTCGACAGCTGTCCACATTTCACATGCTTAGCCCCTTCTTTCACTAATTCAGACCGTCACATACACTGCTACTGTTCCCTGTTTCCTCAAGCATCTTGCTCTTTGTTGCCATTTTGCCCCATTACGTTCATCTGTCACTTCTCTGCTGTACTTTTACTCTGCGATCTCTTCCCCACTTCTTATTTTATTCCTTTTTTGTCATACCCCCTCCTTTATATGCACTGCGCCTCAATTTTCTGTGCTTCTTTGACCCTTTTCATTTATCCTAGTTGAACAGGGTTGCCACATGGCCAGAAGAACAAGCATTGGCATAGCCAACAGGTCTCGCCTTTTGGACCCTATAAGTGTTTAACCATGCAACAGTTGATGTTATTGCACCAAGGATATTGTGCTGGATAACTAAACACTTATAAGGTCCCAAAGGCGAGACCTATTGGCTATGCTAATGCTTGTTCGTACATTGTTTGTGTCTCCTTTTTCCATTTCTTTTCTTTCCTTCCATCTGTGTATGTCTCCTCTCACTGGCCACAACCTGTTTGCCTTAATCTGTTATTGTTTTTCGGACAACTACCCACAACTTGTTTACATCACAGTCTCTCATCCGATGAAACTCCTACCACTGTGACCTAACAATAGGGAATCTCATCCAGCTCACCTATTAATCACACCAATCATCTGCATGAGATCACATCTTTCTCTTGTTCATTTAATCCACCACAAAGAACCCAAAACTCATCTCAGTAGCCAACTATACTCAATAATATCGGACTACCCTCTAACCTTGGGTCCTGGAGCAGAAAGCTACAAGAAATTAACATATTTTTTAACCAATCTCCGACGATGTTCACATAAAAAAGTAAAAAAACATGACACCAAAGGTGGAGGTCCTGGCAACAACTTGCTTCCTGGTCATCTTAAAAGGGGTGAGGGGGGGAAAAA
Organism: Lissotriton helveticus; assembly: GCF_964261635.1. Classification (NCBI taxonomy): domain Eukaryota; kingdom Metazoa; phylum Chordata; class Amphibia; order Caudata; family Salamandridae; genus Lissotriton; species Lissotriton helveticus. The sequence goes on from NC_136057.1 coordinate 1,359,581,740, forward strand.
AAGAACATAGATCAAAACTGGTTGTGGGCTAGTTTTGTGAGGCAATGGGATCACACATGAGGGAGGGACGGAAAACATCCACTCTTATGGAGCGCTTATGAAAAAGAAAAAAGTATTCAGTGAAAGTGTGAGCAGTATCCTTGTAGAAGGTTACAAGTCAGCCAAGCCAAAGGATGGTATGAATGGTGGATGTCCAGGGGAGAGACAAAACACACAAGATAGGACAAGATGGACAAGGAAAGCCATCAAACAAGAACCAAGCTAATAAGAGTGACCATAAATCTGGTCAATTGTGAGCAATAGGTCGGCTGTAAATTCTCAGTGAACCCACTGTAGATCTTTTCCAACCAGAGTGCGCTGTCTGGTAGGCGAGACCTAAAAAGCTGCGAAGTCTGTCCTGGGATAGAGGGGTGCTGCCCGTGCGGACTCTGAGTACGCTGTATCATTAGCACAACATAAAGACAGTTAGAAGACAGGTCAGGTAATTTATTTATTTGTATATGATTAATTAAAATCTTTACAAAACAATAAAACAATGCTAAAAATTGCTAAAAATTAATTTTGTGCGATTTCCTAAGTTAACAAATACACTTAATATCAGTTTGTAAGTGTCAATAAAAAATGTTTCAAACGGTCGTCAAGCGTCTGGCTTTTATTGGTCCGCACACAGCGTGCTCTTGTGTCTTTTTGCAGTTTAATTTTATTTTGTTTTAGTAGGGTTAAAACGCAGTTTGACAGCGTGCCTGCATGTCCGAACGCCATATAATTTGAAGGATGGACATAATAAATTGTACCTCAAGTCCTTTAATTTAGGGCAGATGCAAATAGCATGGATGATAACTTCCTTGTCAGGTTTGCACAGACGACCCTGCTGCTGGCAGTCTTTTTCTCTCCCAGGGCGGCAAGTGCGGGGCAGCCGGGATTACAACAAGGCGTAGTTTTAAAAACGTTTCTTTCATCTTTAGGTTCATTCCGATGTTAAGATATGCTTGTGGTTGCATTCTTCCATAGTCACAGAGCGTGATCCAGCAATGCGCTCTTTTGGTTAATGCCTCCTTATCGTCAATGGAGGAAATAATTTGTGCTGATTCTTTCGTGACTTTTTTGAAAGATAAGAGGTCTGTTGGGGTGCCCCAAAGGTCTGACAGTCCCAGGACTTGGAGTGAATCAAATAGATAATCTCTGACTGAGGATTTGCGATGTCATAGCAACTCTTCCCATAGGTTGGAGTTTAAAGAACCAACCTCAGAGCTGCAAATCTTGTGTCAGCTGGTAACATATGCGCTTCGCCTTTCCAGTGTTTGTTTTAGTATCTTGACAAAGAGAGAAGGAAATGGCCCAACTATCCAAGTTACAGGGTACCAACAATGTAAAAAATCGTAATTTCCTTGGAATTAATTAACACCACAATCACATTCACTTGTTAAGCACTTCACTTCGTTCCCATACTGGGTGCCACAACAGGGAGAATCCAATAGTTATCAATGCAAATAAACCACAATCTTGAAGGGACCCAAAAACATTTTTTACAAAAAATATGAATTTATTGTCAATCAAAGAATAAAAACATTACAATTTCATCAATACATGTTGTGCATCTAATCATTTAATATAAAAACCTAAAACAAAACTATTCTTGCATTAAAAACATACTGATGATTTAATTCAGTATCACAGGTTTCAGCCTCTTTTTGTTATACTGTGTATGTTTTTAATGCAAGAATAGTTTTGTTTTAGGTTTTTTATGATATGATTAGATGTACAACATGTGTTGATGAAAGTTTAATGTTTTTATTCTTTGATTGACAATAAATTCATATTTAAAAAAAATGTTTGGGTCCCTTCAAGATTGTGGTGTATTTGCATTGATAACTATTGGATTCTCCCTGTTGTGGCACTGAGTATGGGAACGAAGTGAAGTGCAAACAAGTGAATGTGATTGTGGTGTTTATTAATTCCAAGGGAATTACGATTTTTGACATTGTTTTAGTATCTTGGCAGGTTAAAGATTGCCCTGTATGAGTTAGCTATCACTGTGTCCAGTAATGCTGCATCCTTGCCTTGAAGGGGTTCCCTCCTGTATGTGAGAGTCGGCTGTAGCTTTGCGCGCAAAACCTGGAGCAGGGGGTTAAGCGTTAGGTCGGGAAGTTTGGCTTTTAAGGATTTTATCACCAGGTGAGTCACGGTTCTCTTACCTTGCAAGGACTCCAATTGGGGTTTAAACAAATTATTGTGGGCCAAGATTAATCCCAAGTATTTATAGGTAGTTACCAAGTCCAGCCCTTGTCCATTTAGATGCCAATTGATTTTCCTCTTTTTCCAGTAGCTCACTGCCATAACCTTAGATTTGGTCAAATTTATTTGCAAGGAGTTTCTTTCTGAAAAGGAGTGAGCTACATTTAGAAGATGTTGGAGGCCAATCGGAGTCCTGCTTATCAGCACCAAGTTGTCCGTGTACAGCAGATTGGACAGTGGAATTTTCCCTAGTTTTGGTGCATGACAGAGACATTTATCGAGTTCCCCTGGCAAATCTGCAAGAAAAAGGTTAAAGAAAAGCGGAGCTAATACGCAACCCTATTTTAAACCTTTTGTTGTGGGAATGGGGTTGGAGAGGTGGGTTCCTGCTCCTAGTTTAACCTTAATCCAGGTGTTTGAGTGGAGTAATATCAACACATCTAGAAGATGTTTGGGTGTTCCCCAGTTATCCAGTTTCCTCCAGAGTTCATTGCGATCCACGTGATTGAATGCGGCAGTGTAATCAACTGCAGGGTCAGGGCCATGTTGTTGGTTGTGGTCCCTTGACCCAGGCAAAAGCCTGTTTGATTGATTAAGATTACGGAGTTTTCTGATGCCCATGATGTTAGCTCCTTCAATATGGTTCCAGCAAAGTACTTAGCCTCCACGTCTATGAGGGCAATAAGCTGAGAATGATTTGGGAGTTTCCTGTTGCCATGTTTAAAAACTGGGCTGATTACTGATCCATGCCAGGACTCCAGTAGAGTCAGGGTATCCTTTATATTTTTGAATATCGGTGTTAGTGCTGCGCTCCAACATTCTGCATCTGATTTATATAGCATTGGTGGAATGCCATTTGTCCAGGGGCACCTGTTAGTCTGCCCCTGGCTACTTGCCTTTTGTCGTCGGCCGGTGTGGAGGCCAGCAGAAGAATCGGCGAAAGAAGAGGAACTTGAGTTGGGCATTAATTTACCCCTTACAAGATGGTAGCACAGTTCCTCTTGCGTCTGTTTCTTGGGTCGTGGCCATTATGTGGCAGTTGCCTATTTTTTCCCTCTAAGTTTCTTTGCTGGACTCCTTTATCCCCACTTCTTCAAGGCTATCCTCGTTGTCAGTAGTTCTGCTGTTAAAGTGCTTGAAGAGATATTTTGTCCATGCTTCCTCTGTTATGTTAGAATTTAGGCCAAGATGGTCTGGATTTTTTATTCTTTTGATCATTTGCCAAAACCTTGAGCTGTTTTTCCGTTTAACTTCGTGGAGGAGTTTGGCCCATAACTTGTCTTTTTTTGTTTCTTTCTATCCCATTTCTTCCTTTTAGCAGTTTTTGTGCTTCCTGTAGGATAATTTGTAAGTTGTGATTTGTTGGGTCTTTTCACATCTGCCTCAGCGTTTGGTTTATTATCTGTCTTTGCATTTTCATTTCTGGAGTAAGTTGTTGTTTGGTTAATGCTCCCTTTTGATGGCTTACCTGGTTTGATGGCCCTTTTAGTAGTTTCTCGCTAATAGCTAGGTGAAAACTTTGCCACATTTCTGACGGTTTTATCGTGGAACTTGCCACTTAAGTTAAAAGAGTTTTTTCTGTAAGACTTATGGAGCTGATGTTGCTGGGATTGCAGCAAAGCCACTTTCGGTTTGAAGTCACTTCAATGTTAATGCCTGCTTGAGAAGTGAGTTGATTTTTATTGTAGCTTCTGGAGTCAGTGGTCCCTGAGGTTGTTGGACCCTATCTTAAACGTCATTACTCTGCCAAGCATATTTAAGGATGTAAATGTGTAATTCAAATGGGAAGATTGCCTTTGTGAATGAAATGTTGCAACTGGTGGATCGTCTTCTGGGTAGCACCCGTTCAAGACTCTTAGATTAAGGTGTTCTAATTGCCTTAACAAGTTTTTGAGCAATTTGTGTTTTTTTTTTATTTTTGGGGAGCCCGGTTTTGGCACTTCCCATGCGGCGCTAAGTTGTTGGTCAAGGCCATCACCTGGACCCGAGCTAATAAGATACATGTTAAAACCGCCTACCAGGATAATAAAATCGGAATCCTCTTCATCCATTACTTTTTTCATGGCTTTTATCAGTTCTTTGGCAGCTTGCCGTTTCCGTTTGGGGTGGATGTAAGTGTTAATTATTATAACTTCTTGAAGTTGGCTGTTATTTGCCACCTGCATTACGCTTGGAAGTGCTAACTGAGATTCTATTGTTGTAATCTCACCTATTGTTGCTATAAAGGCAAAAATCATTAAGCCCCCTGATCTGCGGCCAAAAATTGAGCTTTTATTTGCTGGGATACAACAAGATGTATACCCTTACAGTTCAAATGCCTTTTCCTGCCAGATTTTTTTTGTGTGAAACTTTTTTATTGTTTTGTTACATACAAACAAAAATAAACAGAAAAAGATTGCAGGGTATAATACTGACAGTCATCACTAAGGCAGATTTAAGTATAGCATCATGCAATTATAGAGATCAAGAAAAAGAAAAACATATAATCAAGTGCATCACATTGCTATTAGAATTCTTATCTATCAAGCCCTCCGGCGGTACATATTCGTCTATGTGGACATCTCCTACCAGGGTACCAAGTAGCCCCTGAACTCTACATCAGTCCATTGGTGCTGTTCGCTCATATATATATATAAAAAAGGTGGGTCATCTATGCAACAACATATTGCTAGCGTTACTCTTCAAGGATTTGCTTCCTTTCACACCCAGCCCCTATGATCCTTTCACCCTATATTCGGGGCTATTTATAGCGGAGCTGATCTCTATTAGCAGCCAGCTCGGGTGTATGTGGGTGTGCCAACAGGTAACATGTTAGCGACGTCCAGATATCTCTGGGTCTGGATGTACTGGGCAATAGTTCAGCATAGTTAGTTAGTTGTTCCTGACAGTAAATCATGTCATCAAGCCAGGTCTTGAATTTGGGCTCACGCCCCCTGCCCCATCTGCAGGCCACCCGTCTTTTGGCCATGAGCAGCGCGAGGGCTACATATTTGCGATGTGTCCCCTGCACTTTTTAACATACCCCAGCAAGGCCATCAAGGGCGTAGGCTCCAAATGCGCATTATTCATCAATGTTAAGGCCTCGAAGACCTGCCTCCAAAAATCACCCACCCCTGGGCAATTCCAGGCTAGGTGCAAGAAGTCAGCACTCGGAGCATGACACCTGTCACACCTATCTGTGTTGCGTAATTTATATCTGTGCATCTTAACTGGTGTATAGTATAATCTATGCAGGTATTTGTAATGAATCATCCACAGCCTACTGCTAGCTGAAACCCGCTCGGTTTGCGAACAGCAATTTTCCCAATGCTTGTCCGTTAGGGGGAAGCCCAGCTCCTCGCCCCATCGTGCGCGAGACGGCGCGGCTTGTACCTCCCTTTGTGTATGCACCGATTGATATATGGATGATACAAGGTGTTTGGCTGTCGTGTTTTGGAGGACTAAATGTAGTGGTGCAAGCGCCGGAGGTTCTGCCAGGAATTCCGGAGTCAGGGACCTGACTCCCTGTGGCAACCTTGTGTATAAGAAGACGTCCAACGGGGTTTGCTGTATGTCCTGAAATATACTCTCAGAGTCTAAAAACTGTCCTTCTCGGTACAAGTCCCCCCAGGTAATGATTCCCACTCGCTCTCTAAATTTATGAAATATAACTTCCTGGAGTAGGGTCATCTGTGGGTGATACACAAACGGCAGCAGCGGAGAGTATATTATAGGGGTACTCAACATTTGTCCAATGCGTTGCCACGCCGTAATCGTGGCATTAATGGTGGTTTGCATCTTCTGTGCCTCTGGAACCATATACGATGCACCTTCGATAGGTATCGGGTGGACAAGCCAGTGCTCAGCCGCCACTTGTGGCATATATTTCGCTCGGGTCACCCAAAAGAAGACATAATGGGCTTGGGCACTGAGATAATAAAGTTCAAAGTCCGGAATCCCAAACCCCCCCTTCGAATAGGGACCGTATCAGAACAACCCATTGCAACCTTGGCTGCTTACCCCCCCCCCCCCCCTCCCCCTCCCCACCAGCCGTATCAGCTCAGTTTTAAGAGCCGCAAAGAAATGTCTCCCTGGGTAATATGGAATATTTAAGAAAAGGTAAAGCAATTGGGGAAGTATCACCATCTTAACTAGGGAGGCCCGACCGGCCATAGAGAGCGGCAATGTGATCCATCGGGCAACATAGTCAACTATGCGATTTAGGGCGGTTCCATAATAAAGACGCATCAGTTCAGCTTTATCCCTGGTTACTCGGATACCCAGGTATCGCAATTCCTCGTCGCACCACTCCAATGGATAATCTAAAGAGAAACGTTTGAGGCAGAAACCTGAAACCCGAATACATAGAACTTTCGCAATATGAGGACAAATAAAAAAAAAAAAGACAAACGTTTGACAGCTGCCGTCAGCGGAAAGAAACAGGACTTCCCCCAGTTTATCTGGATCCCAGACAATTTCCCAAAAACAATGAACTCCCGGAGGAGTGGGTTTAGATTATTCTTAGGGTCTCTCACATATAGAGTGATATCATCGGCATATAATGAAATCAATATCTGCCTCATGTTACATCTTAAAGCTTTGTCATTGTGGCGGTGCCTCAGCCGTGCTGCTAGCGGTTCCACCGCTAAGGCGAAAAGTAAAGGAGACAGGGGGCACCCTTGTCGGGTGCCTCTGGTAATCAGGAAAGCAGGAGACGCGTGTCCATTCATAAGGACCTTAGCACCCAGACGGTGATACAACAGTCAAATCCAGGATAGAAAAAGAGGTGGGAATCCCATTTTTAGCATGACACCAAAAATATAATCCCACTCAATGGAATCAAAAGCTTTGGTGGCGTCAAGAAAGACCACCGCCAAAGGTAGATCTGGGGAAACGTTATTTAGAACAGTGAAGAGTGTTCTCAGGTTGTGGGAGGTGGCTCTTCCTGGGACAAACCCCGACTGATCGGGGAGGATCAAGTGTTCCAGTAGCAAGCGAAGCCTATTAGCAACAAGCTTCGCCAAGATTTTGGCATCACAATTAAGAAGTGATAGTGGTCTATAGGACCCGCACTGCTGGGGGTTTTTCCCGGTTTCAAAAGAGAGATAATGAGAGCTTCTCTCATGGACGGCGGAAGGTAGCCCACTTCCAGTGATTCTTCGTAGACTTCACGCAGGATAGGAGCCATCAAATCTATGTAGGTTTTGTAAAATTCTACCGGGGTGCCATCTGTACCGGTACCCTTGCCTGATGACATGTGCATTATGGCTTCCCGAACCTCATCTAATTCGAAGGGGGCACACAAAAATGTGCGATGTACATCGCTTAACCATCCCAGCGCTACATCCCCCAGGTACGTCTCGAGGTCCAGATCACCCTCTCTAGTCGATGTATAGAGCTCGGTATAGTGACGTGTAAATTCCAAAAGGATGCTCTCGGTGTCTCTGCAAAGTCCCCCATCCGGGCCCTCCAGTACTACTACATAATTTGAGTGACGTGGCTTCCTAATTGTGTCTGCTAGTGCTTTCCCAGGTCTCTCGCCCCCACCGTATTGTCGAGCTACCCAGTGCTTGCCTCTAAAGTGTGTTTCCCTCTGTGCCATGTCCAAGTATTCAGTAAGCGTCTTTCTGAACTTATGTTGTGCGTCCCCATCCGGTCCTAGCGCTAGTATTCCCTCTAGTGTTTTAAGCTCTGAATCCAGCCTACAGAGGGTGTTAGTAATGTCTTTGAGAATCCCAGCTCCTTTAGAGATACAAAACCCCGAAGCGTAACTTTAAATGCTTCCCATAGGGTCTCTACACTGTTCACCGTGCCTTTGTTTCGTTCAAAAAAGTCTCGGATCTCCTCCCTCAATTCCTCCTGGAAAACCATATCCAATAGTATACGCGCATTCAGTCTCCATGCACAACGTGGGGGACTAAATTCTGCCAATGATGGTGTAAGTTTAACTGGTGCGTGGTCAGAGTATGTCCTAGCTAGATGTTGCACCTTGTGTATTGCGGGGCCCAAACATCTAGATACAATCCAATAATCCAGCCTCGCCCACGATGCGGCCTGTGTTGTGTAATGTGTGCCTTCACGTTTCTGAGGGTTGGCGTGCCTCCATGCATCTAATAACTGGTATTCAGCTAGTGTGTTCTGTATAGCAGTGCGCGCTTTGGTATAGTGGTGAGGGGCAGGGTGCGATCTATCCATGCCTGGATTATACGTAACATTGAAATCCCCTCCCCAAATGATATGATTGGAGCCTATCGCGTTTATCTCAGCCCATAATGAGGTAAAGAACTCTGGGGCATCCGTATTGGGTCCGTAGCAACATGCCAGAGTCACTGATTCAGATCCCAGTCGCCCCCAGGCGAGGCAATATCTACCCTGGGCATCACAGGAGGTACCAGCCAACAGGAAGGGCACTTGCTTTTTAATCAGTATCGCCGTGCCCCTCGCATATGATGAATAGTTAGAGAAGACTCTATGTTCTGCCCACCTATTCGCAAACATGTTAGTCCTCTGGGGAGTGAAGTGGGTCTCATGTAGCATAGCCACATGTGTCTGTTGCCTATCCAGGTACGCCAGGACCTGTCTCTTTTTTCTAGGATCCCCTAGCCCCCTGACGTTCCATGTAACTATATTCAAATACGTAAGGTTAGTGCTAGCCATTGAACCAGGTCTGCAACTAAGTCGGCCCGTGCCCTCCGAATGTATTGTCCGTCAGCCATATGTGTGCACTGCATATTATCATACTGCATGTCAAGTGATCTATTTGCCGCCACCTGTTCGATCCTATCTTCCAAAAAAACCATTTTCAATACATGTGTGATACAAACTCGAAGTACCCATGCCCCCCTGAATTCCCTACCCCACCCACTGAAGCAGCCCCAACTTGCCTGAGAAAAAGTCCCACCCCCCCCAACTTGAACATAAACAACCAACAATCCCCACAAGAATCCACAGTGTCAATCATTGGGGGAATACCCACTGGAGGTGAACCATAGGCTACAGCACAATTACCTCCTTCCCCTAAGGCCCCCCACAGGTGGTATATCTGGGCCTCATAGGGGAGAGGGTGCCTGGTATTCTGTGATTCAGCTCAACATTGCCTACCAGTTACATAAGGTGCGTGTCTTTCAGAGTAGGTCCAACTGTACCCTATCCATCCCTTCGGGTCGCCAGTATCAAAAACAGTTGTAAGTGATCAAACAGAGAGAACAACGATCAATCAGATTGAGAGGCACCACTTCATGGCGAATCATCCTCTGCTCCCGTCCAGAGGGACTGCTGGGACGCCGGTGCAGGTCCAGAGGCATGATGAGTACGTTTCAGATGCTTGAGAAATTCTTCCACCTGTTGAGGTTTGGTAAAGAACCGCTGCTTCCCCTGGTGGGTGACCCTAAGTCTGGCAGGATATAATAACGCATAATCGATCTGAGCCCGCCTCAATTTATTCTTTACCTCTATAAATTTGCGTCTTTCCTCTTGGACAATAGGGGTGAAGTCCGGGTAGATGGAGAATTTGTTACCATCATAGTTCAATTGTTGCTTGCTTCGTGCTACCCACAATGCCACGTCTCTATCCCTATAATTCAAAAGTCTTGCCATTATAGGCCGTGGAGTGCTGCTATGCGGCGGTCTCGGCCCCAGCGAGCGGTAGGCCCGTTCTACTATGAACTGATTAGATAGGGACTCCGCACCAATCGTAGACAGCAACAGCCCCTCCACGTACCCCTCCATCTTGCCTGTGTGGTCGATTCGGGAATACCAACTATGCGAATATTATTGCGCCTGCTGCGCGCTTCTAAATCTTCGTTCTTGGCAGCAATCAGTTTCATGAGCTTATCCATCTGAGCAAGTTGTGTCGTGGTCCTGGCCGCCGTGTCCTCGGTGTCTGATATGCGCCGTTCTGCTCCGTCAGCCTCTCGTCGTGCCCTTCCAGTTCATGAGCAATTGCGTCCATTCGCAAAGACATGCGATCTACTTTGTCCACCTCTTGTAAAATGCTTTGTACATCCGAGGACTGCGTCATCGCGCTTGTCTGTGCTTCCTCTCTCCTGTCGCATTCTTGCTCTTCTTGTGAACCTTTAGCATCGCGTTTTGTTGCCTCGAAGTTCAACTTAGGTTGCCTTGTGTCTGGCTTGCCCATGGTGCTTCTGTATTCCTGTTCGCCTTTCAAAGACCTATTCCGCACTGCCCTGCGGCGCCGACATTCTATTCCGTTGCGGCACTCAGAGGTAGGCTCGTATCGCAGCAAGAGGGTCAGTATCCGCGTACACTGTCCCTACGAGGTTCAGGCTGAGGACTCTGCAGATCTTCACTTCTGCTCTTGTGCCAGATATCTGGGCCCCTATGTCCCAACAAAAGTGTCTTATATTAGTTTGGGATTTATTCCCCTCACGTTCTGAATCTTGTCTCCGGCTCCCCAGCGCCTCACAGTTCCAGAGCCTTCTTGCACGTCCATGGGGTAAATGCAGCAGTTCTCTGCAGTTGCGTCAGTAGGCCACCGCCACGCACCCACGCCTCGATCCTCAGCGCAAGCCTCAGGTCTTAATCAGCACCTCCAGCGGCCAGCCTCCCCTGCTCAGGCCTCACACAGCGCCGGGCGGTCTCACAGCCCCTCGCCTTCCGTTGCACAGTGCAATGCAGCCAATGTCTCTTATTTCAGGCCACAGGAGAAAGGTCACTTCCCTCTCGTTTTCCCTGGAGCAGTTATAGGAGATCGTCAGAGGGGCCTGTATGCAGCACACCTAGCGCCTCTGGTCAGTCCCAAGTCAGTGCCACCACAGTGCTGCAGATATTATAATGCGCGCTCTTGCTATTCACTACGCCCGCCAGGAACACTAGTCTGGATGCGGGGTATTGCTTGCTGGCCCTACGCGAGGTCTGCCCGTCACTCCCGTCAATATGGTGCAGCTGCCGGTGGGGTAACTGCTATGGCCGCCGCCGACCCTCCGGGCCGGGTAATTACAGCGACACTCACTAGTCTCGCTCAACCCGCACCTCTCCGCCGGTCTCACTATCGGGCAGCCTGTACAGGAAGCAGCCGTTCGCCCAGGCACCTGTGCTCTTCCTACAGTGCCGCCGCAAGAGGATGTTCTGCGCCCTCTAAGCCTCTCCCGCACAGCCTGCAGGTCACTCACCGCGGGGCCTAATATCCTCAAGGCAGGCCACAGGCTCGCGTAAGGGTCCAAGCCTGCACCGTACTCCGCCGCGATTCCTCCTACGCTCTCGGCGGCTTGTTCCTCCCAGCTCAGTAGAGGCAGCACTGCTCCGATTTTCATGAATCTTTCACCGGAGCCCCAGCAAGTTCTCCGCAGCTGATTCCGAAAAAAATTCCACCGCAGGCAAGTTGAAAATCAGGGTAATTACAGGATAAGTGTCCCAGGCTGCAGGAGCCTCACTGGTGTGCGGCCATGCTGCTTGTGCGCCACCTAGCGCCCCCTTTTCCTCCCAGGTTTCTTGAAACAGTAACAAATCAAATGAGTTTAGATATTGCAAAAACTCTGGATCGTCGCTTTTGCTGGCTAAACCGTTGATATTCCAAGTACATATGCTAATTTGTCTGTACTTATCCAAGGAGTGTTCAGAGTTACTTTCCCTTTGTCAATTTGTGTGGTCTACTGTGTTGATGGTATGCTGAATTGACCTCCAGTTTTGTGAGGCGACCAGCAAACATGATATGGTTTCCTTGGTTCTTGTCATAAGAAGAAAGTTTTTGTGTCTTGGGGGTGCGCTCTTGGAGAAGTGCTCCTTTCAATACTGAACTGGCGTTTTTCCACGAGGGTGTCCTGCCGTTGGGGAGGTGTTGGATAGTGAGGTTGCTTTTCAATTTTCAGTTTTATTCCCCATTGTTCCTCCAGGATTTTTTTGGCTGTCTCTATGGAGTTACAGGTTTCTTTAGTTGTTTCCGAGCATTGTGGATCGTTATTTGACAGAAACTCTATTTGGAGAAGACCAGAGGATCCAGTGTTTTCTTGGCTTGTGATCGAATGTAAAAGTCTCAATATGTTCCCTCTGTTCAATATGTTGTCTCTACCTCGAGATGTGTATTCTGGAGTGAAGAAAATAATGATTGTTCTGTCCCCTTGTTGCACTACCGTTTGCTTTGTTAGTGATGCCTCGCTGCCGGAGTGACCAGACTGGAGAGAGCGGACTGGACTGCCAATAACTGGGCATGTTTGGTGCGTACTTCATTGCCTATCTCTCCCAGGTTCTCTCATGGTGTCAATTGTTCCACGTATTGATTAATGAGATAACTCTGCATTACTAGTCTGGGCGTTGTCGCAGATTTCTGTAATTCGAGTGTGTTCGGTCGTTATGAAGTCAGAGTTATGGGCAATTTGAGTTATTTTTGCTTGAGGAAGTCTACGCTTGCTATCACTGAGTCGAGGTTTCCATGGTACGTCTCAGGATGGTGTTGGTAAAGCTGCTGGGGAGACAGCGATGGATGATGGAGAAGGACTCTCAGGATCCTCGTGCAAAGGTGAGAGTTGATGTTGATTTGCATCTGCGGCATTTCGACCGTAGGTGTTTGCTGTTGGGAATAAATGTAATTGCAATTCTTTACAAGATCTTACATCAGTTGGAAGCCTGTCTCTTCCCTTCCATTTTTCCTTCCTGCAAGTTTTGCAAGAGGTCTGGGCATTGACTGATACACGGTCCACTGTGGTTACAGAAGCTGCTTCCCTACCCACCAGGGGTAAATTGATGCTTACTGCCAATTCTACTGCTGGTTGAACCGTAGGCGTCGTTGATATTCCAGGCAGTTCCATGTTAAGTTCTGGGATCTGTGAAGCTGTTGATTTTAGGTCTGATATTAGATCCCCTAACATAGATGGTAAAGTTGATAACTTATCTACGATCGATACGCAGGGGCATAGTGAGGGTGTCGCTTGGACCACGTAGGCCGCTTCCTGACCCCTCTTTATGAGACCATTAAGTTCTGATATCTTCCAATCAATTTCTGAGATGGAATCAGCCATTGTCTGTAGAATGGTAAGCTGCAAGTCCATTTTATGAGATTTCAATTGTAGGGCTGAGTCTTGCAAGGTATTTAGGATTGTTGTCCATAGAGATTCCAGGAATGGATTTCCAGTATTGTTACTTTTCTCCAGTCTTGGGAGATTGTTTACTTCTATAGGTGAATTGAAGTGAGCTGGTTGCAAGTTATAGGAGGCAACTAATTCTTCCCATTCCTGCGTGGCTATGAAGGTCATATTGTTCGTAGAGTGGCAGTCATTGTATGGTAATAGAGTGCGACGCACTGGGGGCATGTTTGCTGTTGTCTGCTGTGTATTACTAGTTGCTCCCAGGTGTCTGCTTGAGTTATTTGAAATGGTTTGGTTTGAATAGGAGAACTATTGTTTATTTGAGAGAATACATTTTGCGTTTTACATTCCGGCTATCCTGTTCCTTAGTCGTTGCTAATTGTTCTACCTGGGTTAATTTTATTGTCTTCATTTGAATAGGGGAACTATTGTTCAATTGAAAGGATGGGTCTTGTCCTTTTCCGTCACGATGATCCTGAACCTTAGTTTTAACTGGTGAGTCTAAGCTTTCTGTGTGAAGTATGCTGGCTTGACTTGGGTTTGTCTCGACTCGACTGGTTACATTTGAGTGTTTCGCCAGTTCGGAGGATTTGTCCATCTTCGGCGAGCTCCACAAGCTATTGTTTGTGGTACTTTTTCCAGAATGGGGTGAATCCAATATGTCCCTGCTTTGACTGTTAGCTCCTTTGCCTACCGGGTTGGTGGATTCAGCCACTCCTGTACTTCCGGAAGATGTTGGCATTATGGTTATTGCCCCGAGAGGAGGTTGACTATTAACCCCTACGAACAGTGATGTCTCGACTGAATTGCTGTGGGGAGGGCTGCAGTCAGTTTTACTTGATAGGAGTGGTGTTTGCAGTCCTTTTATGTTCCCAGTCTTGGAGTAAATAGCTGTTCCAGGGTCCTTCAGGAAGGAAAATGTTGTGTATATCTTTGGTTGGTAGGTGCATATCTTTTTTCTCTCAGGCATTCCTTCAATGGTTATGATGTCGCTTAAGTCCTCTGATGATGAAATAGAAGGCGGTAATAACTGTGGCGATGACTGCGATGTCTGTTGTGCCAATGACAGCTGAAGGGCCAGTGGAGAGAACAGTAACTGTATGTTGTCGCCGAAGTTGACAGAGATCAGAGTGTCAGCTGCCTCCAAGACGTGGGTTTTGCATGCCGGTTGCCCTACCATAGATGGACTTAAGCGAGTGCTCTGTCCTGGTGTGAGAACGTTTGCCATCGTTTTTACAGATACGTTTTCATTTTTATTTTCATTTGTCGTTACAATTACAATTGCAGTTGTGGTTGTGCTTGAAGTTGTCATGTTGGGTTCTTCTTTGAGTGCTCTATGGACGTTGGGGTTTTTATCCCGGGGTTTAGTTGACTGCGGCGTCATTATTGGCTCGTTGCCTTTTCCTCGACTTAGAGTTAATTTTTGGTTCGAGTAAGGGCTGCTTAATTCTTCCGGATCTTATTACTGTTTGTGGGTTTTTTTGTTTTGTTTTTCTAAGTTTTTGTTTTATTAGTTTTGTTTTATTGGGTAATTTGTGTTTGAATGTGAGAATTTTTGATGTTAGTGTTTTGGATACTTCCTCTGAAGTAGTTGATGTAGGAGCCTCAGCGCTCTGCTTGAAAACTCTGCTACAAATCTTAAAATCTTGTTTTATTCAGGCCGCAGAGAATGGGGTACAGAGACAGCAGAGGCTAAATCAGACCGCCCCAGTCTGGCCCAGCTGCAGCGCAGAAGCACAGAAGCACAATCACAGAAGGCAAAGAGAGGGAGACAGAGGGAGTCAGGGTAAGGCAGGGCGGCAATGAGCAAAGTAGCAAAGCTAGGGCGGGAAGCAGGGCACACTGGATGCTGCAGACTGTACCCAAACTAGTTGGGTCGCCTACGCAGCGCACCAGGGCACAATACTACACGGTTGACTCTAAGCAACCGAGCTCCCCGCCTTTTACCTCAGCCTCCGCGCAGTCTTCAGTATGTCCGCACCCCACTGCTGGTTCCTGATGTACCTGCAGTCAGGTCCGCAGTCGGATCCGCGCTGAAACCGCTCCGCCGCACCTCTGGTTACTCGGCACCCTGGCTCTGGGGTTGCCAGGGTTGTTTGGCTCCCGTAGAGTCGGGAGCCGCTCGATCGCTGCCTAGCACGGAGCTCCGCCCCTCCTTCGGCGCATGCACAAGAAAGCAGGAAGACAGGTTTCATGAAAGTTTATTTTTCACACAATCAATAATTGGATTGGGCTGAATGTAGTGGTGCTAATGTTTAGGGGCCTACTGCAGGCTCCTTCAGCCAGCATGGTGCAGTGTGGCTCACATCCTTCATGTGACACTGTCAAGGCCCATTCTAGAAGATATGGGATTCTCGGGGTCGCCTCGCCCATTGCAGGCCCAGGGGCCCATCATTTTGCGTTACTTCATTGCCAATATACTTAGAATCCAAACAGTGAATGAGGTGACTGGAAGCCCCAGCAGCCTTTCTCTGCTAGCTTTGTTCAGAAAAGTGCATGGACTGCAAGTGCGGACATTACTTTATTACTGTGCCACAAGTGGAATATTGAAATGGGAAGAATCGTCCTGTTAAAAATGATTTTTTGCATAGCCTTATTAAACATAACGTATGCAGAATATACAGTTTTATACTACTTTTTTTATTGTGAATATTTAAAAAATCTGCTTGTGTTGCGAGCCTTCATTTTGATTTTAGGTTAGTATGCGCCGAAATTCTTTTTTCGATTGATTTGTCCTGCAACCCCTTCTTGCACAGTTTGACAAGATCTAATTGGATCCCCTTCTGTGCTAGACTGTACCACACTTGCTCATGCTGCCCTATTTGTTCGTGGAGGCTGGCCCGGGATCTTTGGCATGGCCTCATGTGCAGGCCGGCAGCGAGTCAGTGAAAAGACGGAGGCACGCTCCAGGCGCTCATGGCAGGGAGATGATTTTAATACGCAGTTATATGAGCAGAGACAGCCAGAGCAGCATCAAGCTGTAACAGTTGCACTGAAGCCCGGCCGCCTTGGCGTTGGCATATTCCTCAGCACAAGGCAGCGTGTGCCTCCTGCTTCCGCTGCTTTAATGCTCCCTAGGAAAGGGGGAGGGCTTTGCAGAATTGTACCCATATTGAGGTTTTGTTTGTGATGCTAAGTCATGTGGTGTACTGTACTTTAAGATGCCAACCTGCCTCCTCCACAGTAGGCGATCTTTGCTGCAGTGCACTTGGAAAAAGAGCCCAGTGCCATGTATACTGCTTCATACAGCATGCCGTCGAAAGCCTTGCCGGTAAATGCTCTCTATGCACCTGACACACGATCTTGCTTCTGTTTCCCTTGTGCAGTGCTGCTGCAGCACGGAGGGGACCCAAACATCCGAAACACTGGTGGCAAATCCGCCCTGGATCTGGCTGACCCTTCCGCCAAAGCAGTCCTCACAGGAAAGAAATCTAAAATGATGTACCGAATGTTCTTCTGAGATTCCGACAGCTTCTGTTTTACCCTGCTTGTCAGTTTGTCTATCCTTGAAAAGCAGTGCAGGTCATGTATTTACTACGACTGGGATGCAGTTTATTGTGCTCATGTGTGACCATACAGTTCATTTTCCGACTGCCACACAGGCATGGATTGTTTGCCCCGTTTTTTTCAGAAACTAATAGCAACTGCACATTTATTTAATTTTAATGTATTTTCATGGAGCAGTTTACGGATGTTGAGTTCCAGCATTCCTCAGCCTTCACTAGTTTTTTCGAAAGACCTTTACACTTGAGCGAACCAGGACGCATTGGAAGTTTTGATGGGAAAGCCAACCTGCTGCCTTATTAACCCAGATCCTCAGCTGATGTGACGTTCTGCCATTTCCCTGGCCTCCCAGCTTGTTTCGCAGTGCAGGTAGAATCCAAAGGTTCTTACTAAGTATTAGTATTCTGTGCTTGTCTGTTGTACACAAAATCGGCCTTGATGCAAGTATTTTTGACTCCAAAGTTGCATTGCTTTAAAAACAAGCGCTGAAAGACATGCGCGGCCCCGCGGCCGCGAAAGTTAAAGCGACGCGCAACGTTTACCTTAGGGGAGCGAGCAGCGGTCGGCGCGATAATTGCAAACAGATGGCGCCGCTGCTCGCTCCTGCAAGGTAAACACCATACATATACAAGGGCTTATTGGAGTTTCCACAAAAGCCCGGAGTGATTCCAAGAGGTCACAACAAAGCAGCGCTTGCGGGCTGCATAGGCGAAACTTTAAAAAAAAAGCAACAATTCCTAAAGCTGGTATTTTTGACCCTTCCCTGTAAATTCTTTAAACAGCAGGTATAACTAGAAAGTCCTCTTAAGTGTGTTCTAGAGAGGCATTAACAATACCTGATGGGTACTTAAAGTAAAGAAAGGCAGAAAAGTCATGTTACAAATAAATACATACTATTATTTTAAAGTCCTACTAAGTATAAGGTCTGGGCCTTTGCAGACTTAAAAAACAACAAATGGCCTGTATTTTTCTCTTGGAAAACTAGCAACCCTAAGGTGACCAATGTTCATTGTGATGGAGTGTTTTCTGTCTTTTATTGTGAGCCCTGCAGGATACCTTGCTTTTCATTCATGAAGGAGCAGGGCTCATTTCACACCTAGCGACACTTTAAATACCCATCTAATACCTGTTCTCACGCAAATGCAGCAATTCGATTACTAAAGTCCTTTCGGCCCATGGCTGCAATGCCCAGGGGAGGGAGCCTCCTCCTTTGAGCTTCACAGCACTCCATCACCATAATAACCAATTCTTTAAAAGGCACTGCTGTGAGGCCACTCTTGCATGTTAAAAAAGTGGGATGGACTCCACGAGGAGCTGCACAACACCACCTACTCACATGCAGGAGAATTGCTACTAAAGTTTCAAGATCTAGTGGGATGCCTGTGCAAAATTTACAAGGTGAGGAATCTGTGGCTACAGTCTCTACTGGAAAAAGCGTTACAGAGAGTTACTAGCTTCTTCTTCACAATGGTGGGAGTAACAATACTGATGCACTAAAGGTGCCACATGAAGGGTCCAGGCCTATTGCTTTGCTCTCTTCTGTACTGTGCTAATGCCATTCACGCTGCCTCTCATCCTGTTATTCCTGCCAGAACAATATGTTGCTCTTGGAGCCTCTTGATATCTATCTCTAGTGCCTGGGGCGCAAACAGAACTCCAAGTCTTGTGCAAAGTGTGACCTCCATCATGTTAATGGTATCAGGGAGCGGGAGGTAAAGTAATTAATGGCATAGGCTTAGGACGAACTTGGGCTGGTCGCCGAGACAGACCTAGATCACTCTTCATGTCCCACTCCAGCTTGCCTTGACCATCATGTCTTTGAACAGGCCCCCTTCCAAGGACATGGACAGACCTTCTAGAGAGAAGCACAAGCCCAGTCTCAACAGCATCTTCAGAGCTTGTTTTCGTGGAGATTCGGTGCCAGATTTGCTCTTGTTCAGAGCTTTTGGTCACTGCACTGACTCATCACAAATTGCAGCTTTCACACAGGCGATGCTAGCACTTTTCCATCCACCTGCTGCTCCTTCTTGTGTGCCAGAGGGTCCCAAGAAACCACAGTGGCCTCCCATTTGGCTTCTCACAGCAGTTCTACCTGGGACACATGTCAACCGAATTAATCCTTGTTGTAATGCTGTTCTGGTGCTGCTCAAACCTCTTCATCTGCTGAACTCCTTTAAGGTTTTTTTCGCTAGAGCTGCCAGTGCTGTCCTCAACGCCACCAATTCTGACTTTGGATCTGTTACAGAACGTAATGAATTTTTCAAAGACAGAGAGCATTTTGTTCGGATCGCAAAGCAAAGTGCAGCAGCATTGCTTTTATCCGACTTAATGTTAAGTAATTTGCTGTGCACCATTGTAATATATCAATAAAACATGAAGCGGACTTTGCTGTTTGTG
Source organism: Lissotriton helveticus (assembly GCF_964261635.1). NCBI lineage: Eukaryota > Metazoa > Chordata > Amphibia > Caudata > Salamandridae > Lissotriton > Lissotriton helveticus. Next base: position 1,359,600,894 of record NC_136057.1, read on the forward strand.
TTCTTCCCAATGTGAGTGTTATCAACTGAAGGCATATGGGAATTTTGTGTCTTTGAAATGTATTATATTGTATAGTATTGTGTTGTGGTATTTGTATAGGGCTTACTATCAATTTTTGGGGCGCTAATACACATGTCCACGCAGGTAGCACGCTACACTGTGTGGATGCCTAGTTGGAAGAGTGTCGTCTTTCCTTTGACACTATTTTATTTATTTGAAAAGTTTTATATAGTACTGGCTAGACCCATGGGTATTGGAGCGGTTTACGGGGGTAGAAGCAGTACAAGAAATATAAACAATTGTTCAGGGCAGTCAAATATAACACCACCAAAAAGGGACAGGCACAAGCAATATACATGAGAGGGGTGCACAAGGGTGGAACAAAAAACAGTCAGTTACAACTCCAACAAATGGTTTAGATATAAAAAGGCAAGTTTACATAGGTAATAAAAGCACCCAGGTAGGGCTAAGCAGTAGAGTGAGGTGGGGGGCCAACAATCTGGGAAATTAACATGATATGAATGACAAAATAAAAATAAGTGGGGGAGAGTACTAGTGAGGAATAGTAGAGCGAGTGAAGGATAGGGGGAATGATGGGGAAAGGTCGAGGGGTGGAATGGGGAATAGGTAACAGTAGAGAGATCGGCTGAATAAAGTGGGGGGCAAGGAGAGCGAAGGGATAAAACAAAAAGTAACATTTATACAGGGAGGAGATCGAGAGTAGGGTCAAAGGATAGCTCATGGACAAACTATGTTGGGACCTGCGTCCATGTCCAGTGTGATGACCACCAAATGTTATGTGATGCGCAGTGCTTAGCTGTGTGATGGATGCGGAACTGTGAGGGGCAAATGCTCATTTTTATGGTATATGTTATGCTGGCAGCTCTGATTAGCTCTGCAAGTTCTTTAACTGTGCTGTGTTAATTTATCTTCTATGTTTTTGATCAAATGTCATATGCTGTCTGTGGCAGCACAGAAAGATCACTATGATTTTATGGATCCACTAGAGGTAACATCTTGATAAAGAGTGGGGCAGGGGGTCAGTGTTCTGCCTGTAAAGATAGCATTATAGTCTTCCTTGATTTGATTGCCATTACCAAATATCATTTGAAAAGACTTGCCAAGATGAACTGCAATTTTATCATTCTTTTTGTTATTATAAGATGTTGATGTTCAGAGTTTGCGATGATTTGGGACCAACAGTGTGGACTATGTTAGAGTCCACTGGTTGCCAGCAATTTGTGGCAGATATCTCTGGCCTGGTCAGGCCTGTTTGGTTAGTACTGAGTGACTAGTTAAGCATGCTTGTGTAGCTGTGCCTATGCCATCCAGTTTCTAGCAAGGCTCCGCAGTTTTCATGCATTACACACCTATCTCATTTACTATGAGGGATAAGCTAATTAATTGGTATATGATACTGTAACATAGTGGAACCGAGATGAGGATCATATACCTCTCAAATACCATTAAGAGGGAAATTCGAGTCACCCATGCCTCCAGGCAACAAAGGAGGTTTGTCACAAAAAGGGGTCCCCCTGGTAGGTAGACTGACCGGACCTGGTTGGGCAGTAGACCTCAGTTCAGAGATGTGGAAAAAGGAAGTCACTTACCATACAATGGAAAGAGGGAAACAAAATCTTAAGATGCATTCACCATCATTAGTGGTCCCGTGCAAGCCCTCGCCCGTGTTAGTTACTGGCACGCGGCGCGGAGTATTAACCACCAACGCGCCATCCGCAACCACCCTTTACCAACATAGGGAAGACACGCAGGCAACACAATGCTGGCCATCTGAACCTTGAACCGGAACGGCTGCAGGCTGACCCTGCCACACACACTCGCCTACTACTGTGCCTCAGTGAGCTATACCAGTATACGCCTTACCTATTCACAGACAGCATTATGGATACGGAACTGGTGAAACACCTATTGCTAATCCCCCCCCCTACCACCGGCTAATTACAACTGCCTATTGAGATACTTGTGGGGACTTAGGGAGATAGATAACGCGGCACTAATGCTGGGTGAGCACTGTATGGCTACTCATGACAAAATAAGACAAAATCACAAGATCTGCCGTTTATGCAATTAGTTAACAGATGACTGTGTTTGCCTTTGCAAGAGATTCGCCGCCGGACCCCCGGGTTGCCAGCTAAATGGCTGTGTCGCACAATTGAAGGTTTACCTGCTTGTTTACTGTTCGGCTAGCCCCAGTGAGCCGATGAAACTGCTTTATATGTTGTACATCTTCTGCATAATAAAGGTCTTCTAAAAACCAAAAAAAATAATTAGTGGTCCTGTGCAAGAGGAAGAAGATGTAAATCTATTGCGTCTCTACAACTTCAAGATTAGATGGTTTCAGGATTTCCTTTTTGAAAATTAAATAAGGAAGCTGTCTGGTAATAGACTCCCTCCCGCTGATGGAGTAGTGCACCAAACAGAAAAATGCATTGACATGAACTGCAGTGGCAAATGTTCCTGACAATGCTTATTATGCAGTCATCTATAAATCTAAAAGGTGGTCCTTCCACCAGGACAATGGAGTAATGTATTCCATTACACTGGCGTTATAATGGGCCTTCCACTAATAATTAAATGAGTCCCTAAAATGACCCTAATCTTACATGTCGGCTACTGTCATTTACACAGACATGATATAGTGACATGAATTATATCAAATTGATAATGGAGTACTGTCATAAACACCAAATTAACTGTCCTCCATGCTGTGGTTAGAGTTGACAGGTAAAAGGCATATTTAAAATGTCTGTGAAGTGTGGGGTGGGTGTACTATGGTTAAAGTCCCAGATGCCATTAGGTAGGTTAAGGTCTTCAGGTTCAGAGTGGCAGCGGATACTTAAAGTGCTGATTGGAAAAGCAGTTATTATAGTTCATCTTTGTGTTGAAGTTATTGGAGATTAAGTTGGGAGGACCTCTCCAGTTTGGTTTGAGTGGGTATGTATGCCCTCTTGATGTGGTGTGCTGCCCTGTACTGTTCAATAGCTCTTGATTGTGCTTATGCTGGTATATGGGTTAGCTTTCTAGGTTAAATTTTAAGGTAAGCGGCCGATGCAATTATCTTGGAAATAACGTGTAAAGAGCAAGAGGCCCTCTGCTAATGGGATAAGCGTTCCTTAAGGCAGGAATCAATAAATGAGTGCAAAGACTTAAGGCAACTGAACATATATTCAACAGCACAACAGTTGCAAAATAAACTAGAGAGAACAAAAACATTTTTTTTAAAATACATGTTTTTTTTTTAATTGGTTGTTTCTAGTTTATTTTGCAACGGTTGTGCTGTTGAATATATGTTCAGTTCTCTTAAGTCTTGACACTCATTATCTTGGAAATAACCATCCATTTTTCATCTCTCTTCTGAACGTTAAATGCTTCTTGATGCTTCAGGTATTAGTGGGCAATGAGTTTGAGAGCTCGCAGAGGCTGATTCTATTTGGGGGCATTTTTCTTTGTGCTGCTGTGAGGGACATTGACAGCGGGACCTCATCGTGCTAAATTGCTGCCCTGGTGACAGAGGAGGACTCCAAGGTCCAGGAGCCTTCGGGAGCGCGATCACCTGCGCTAGACCTGCCGGTCCCGCCCTCACCTCCTACTTAACCTCTCGCGGCCCCCGCTTCGCCAAGCCCGGGCCAAGGGCGGGCCCGTCTGAGCCTGTCCGAGACTGACCGAGGCCACATCTCTTGGTCGTCGCACTTAAATATTGTTCCCGGACGGTTGTAGATACTGTGAATAGTTGGCATTGATTAGAACAATTTAGCCTATCCCTCACGTGGCAAAGGATATTAACCAATGCTATTACAGAGCCTGATTGACTGTGTTTTTTAACTTCTGTAATTCCTTGGTGTTAATTAATGAATAAGCTTTGAGCTGGTGGTTATGAGATTAAGATACTCATGCCCATTTTAACTTTTCTTTCCTTGCACCGTTCATTTTATGTTTTATTAACAGGAGCCCAAGTTTGTTTTTCTGATTTGATTCTATGTGCAGGTTATCATAAAGGCCATAACGTTGTACGTGGGAATCTGAGTTTACCTTTTTGCTATTGACACAAGTAGTAACCTGCTAAATACCCCTTACATGACATGTCGAAACGTAAAGGAAATAAAAATATTGTTGAGCCCGCGGGTTCTACTATTGATACATACCTTGTGAAGGCGGTAAGCACCATTAGTGTTGAAATTGATAGGGCGGAATGCCGACTTTCACTAGGTTTAGGTAGCCTGTCGGCCCCTGTAAGCTCGATAGACCCACTTGTGGAGCCAAGTATTATTACCAGCCTAGATATTACCCACACTGTGTAGATACCGTCCCTGTATCTAAGTCCCCAGAGCCTAGAGAAGTTCACTGTTTGCCGTCTACTAACGAGGTGCCCACCCCAAGAAAGAAAAGGGGTTGTAGGAAGCCACAGCTTAAACAGGGGACGACGATAAGTAAAGGTACCAAAACTCCCCCTGCCTTTTGTGCAGGAGAGCAACCAACTAGCACTGGGATGTTAAACGATATACAGGTCAATCTGATCATTAATGTGCTGGTCGCCAAAATTGAAACATATCTCAAACCGTTATATGATAAAAATTGATATAATAAGTGGGGAAGTTACTAGGCTGAGTGGGGGATTGAACATTCATAATGAGTTACTTAAAGCAACTTCTAATAGCCAGACAGACTGTTCTCAAATTGTTAGTGATCTTAGAACAGCAGAAGTAGTATCTGACACCTTTAGGCTGGCGGGGGCCATCACTAATTCTAATGCACACGCTCTGGGTGACAACTTAGTCCCTCCAGGCCCCACAAAGCAATTGGCAGGGAGCAACCATGCTGGTGATGCACGTAATTTAGGCACTGGTAAAAAGGAGAGCACATCGGAGACTAAAACCCGGACAGAGAAAGATTTAGTAGAGGGAAAAAGTTGCAGTACAATCAATCTACCCCCAGATTGCTCACGGTATGTGACAGTCTTGGTGAATGTCTCCCCCCTTAGCCCGATACAAATGGAAACACATGCATCTCTTAAAAATAAAACGGTGCATTGGCTTAATTATAATTGTGGCTTTCCGGTGAATCATGCCGATAAGATCCTCACAACAAGAAGAGTTAATTGGATAGGTCCTTTGAAGAAACACATGACTGTGTCATTATCAATTTTAAAAACCCACATAATGCTAGGCTTTCTCTGAACAGAGTAGCAGCTTTGCCAGTCAATGATCAGGGTACCTCATTACTTGGTTTCTTTTATAACCATCTACAGCAGGTAAAACCTAGAGGGGTAACCCAGGAACGCCAAAAAAAAGCTGGGTTTCACCACTTCAGCCGTATTTTGATTTACCTGTATCTAATCGATTCCAATCTCTCGGTACTCTTGAGGAGAATGATTGACAGGATTTAGACCGCCATACTATTAAAATGGCGGACAGCAGAGGCATTGACGAACCGGGGGACAAAAGCATAGTGGGACAGGGATCTGTGGCTCTGGCAAGTTCACGGAGAGCCACGTACTCGTCTGATGAAAGAGGCTCTGGCCAAGAGCAAGGGGTGATCCCTGAAGACAACACTGGCCAACCCACAGAACCAGAAACTGCATGTCAAATAAGAGGGCTCTCTATAGCCAGTTGGAACATAGCCGGGCTGACTAAAAAGAGGGAAATGTTAGGATGGATGGATTTTCTCAAATCTCATGATATTATCTGTCTCCAGGAGACTTGGTGTACGGATCTTGCTAGTTTTGAGGGGTTTGTATCTTATGACTTACCAGCTCTGTGTTCTGTGGTCGGTAGAGCTAAGGGGGGTCTTTTAATCATCCTTTTGTTAACTAACTTGCCTATAGAAGTAAAAAGGCACATTAATATCGGGTGTCATTCACAGATACTCTGGTTACATCAAAAACATGCCCGGGATGTTCTTTTAATTAATTTTTATAATAACCTCTTTGACAGTTCATGGTCTAAAGTCGTTACAGAACTGGAGAATGTCATTGTCAAGTTAAGTTCAGAAGAGGATATTATTTTTGACATAATTTGGGTTGGAGATTTTAATACATCTATATGTCCTCTGTCTACTACAAGGGTTTGTGGGCTGAGAAAAGATACAGGTGATGATGGTATTCACTTCTCCCACAATCTGTATGGCGAAACACTCAATACATTTATGGTGAATTTTTATCTGGATATTATGCAGTGTGCAAGAGATGGATCGGGGAAACTGGTCCCCACCTTTACAGGCAGAAATGCAAATTCAATTATTGACCATGTCCTGGTATCGACTAATATTATTCCTATGTGTACCACCCCTAGGATCGAAAAATCCTTACTTAGTGATCATAATTGTATTATAATGAGAGTAGCCATATGGGAAAATAGGTCTGTAAATACATTAGTAACTGTGGGAAATATCGAACCGTATAGAGCTAACGGTACAAGAATCAAATGTAAAGGGGTGAACTCGGACAGGGTGTTAAAAAACATTGTTATGGAACGTTTTGTAGAGGTTAACGAGAATCTGGATGTCAATAGTGAGCCTGCACTGATTTTAACGAATTTCTGTAAAATTAATAATACCATTGACTCAATTCGGACTATGACCTCTAATAAGGAATTTACCCAGAACAAGGGATGGTTCGCCATGCCTGTGCCTACTCACTTACCCAGTTAAAACAGGCACAGGCCAGCAGACCTTGGGACCTGACGCTTGTAAAGAAATTAAGATTAGACTATAAATCCACACTTAAACCGAGGAAGAGAGAGTTACAACAGGAGGCTTGGGAAAAACTCACTCGGCCGCGGATACCTCAGATTGCCTATTGTTCTGGGCTACAGTTAATTATCCCTTTTTAAAAGATGAGGCGGTTCCTGAATTGTTGTCCCATGTTGGCTGCGAGGCCTGGGTTGCCCATTTTTCTAGCATTTTTAAATCAGGTAACCTTACTAGTAATAGCTCTTATCAATCCCAGTACCTGGCGTATTGCACCGCTAATATTAAGTAGCAAGGGAGGAAAGGCCCCGTGACCCGACGGGGTCCCAATAGATGATTATAAAGCTGTACCTGCTTTATGGGGACCTTTATTAAATATTGTTTTTAATGCTGCTGTAACTGAAGGAGTTCCTCCTACTTGGGGTGAATCAATTATTATTCCTATTTTTAAGAAGGGTGTTAAATCGGATGCCAAAAATTATCGCCCAATCTCCCTTCTAGATACCTCCCTTAAAATTATGAGTAGCATTTTACTTGTTAGATTAGAAGAATGGGTGGAGGATAATGGGATTTTGGCAAAGACACAATATGGTTTCGGGAAAGGGCGAGGAACCCTTGAACAGTGTATAAATTTAGATTAATTCATTGGAAAATACACATGTGCTAAACAAGGGTCCCTTTTCCTATGCTTCGCAGACCTTAGCAGCGCTTTCGACCTAGTGGATCACTCCATCCTATGGTGAACCCTTTTAGGATCTGGGGCCCCAGAGCCTATAATCTACTTCTTGGCTAGGCTCTATGAAAGATTGTTAACATCTGTACGGTACGGGCATAGGGGAGAATGTACTCCTAAATGTAATGTTAGATGTGGCATACGACAGGGCTGCGTCCTTGCCCCTCTGCTTTTTACACTTTTTATTAATGAGGTCGACGCAGTACTTAAATTAGTAAAATCGGATGCACCACAGGCGGACGGCGAAGATGTATCGGTACTGCTTTACGCAGACAACGCCGTGCTTTTATCAAGGACCCCAATTGGCCTTCAGCGGCTAATAGATAGGTTCGCTGATTTTATCACCATGAGGAAGTTTCAGATTAATAAGATCAAGACATACACTATGGTCTGTGGCCCAAGACGAAAAAAGATGAACCCGTTTTTTATAGATGGACAGAATATCCAAACGGTGAAAATTTTTGTTATTTAGGGATTACTTTTGCCAGGGACGAGACTTGGTTACAAGAGATGTTGAATGTCCGGGCAAAGATGGCAAAAAGTGTCCATGGTGCTTTTAGACTTGCAGCGAAGCTGGGTGACCGACGAATTAGAGATATGACCCATATTTACCAGTCAAGAAGTACCTCTATTGCACTTTATGGTGCGGGGTCTGGGGTCATTACTCTGATAGTAACCTACAAATGGTCGAAAATATGTTCCTCAAAAAATTGCTCTGTTTACCATCCTCAGCGTCAACTGAATTAATTTACAGGGAAGTTGGAATCTGCTACCTGACGGACTTAATAGCATTTAGGCCCTTACTGATCTGGAGATCCATATGGCGAAAGGAAGAGACTGCTTTTAATGGAACAATAATCAAAGATTGTCTCCAATTGGATAATCGTCTTAGATTCCCTGGGTCAAATATTATATAAACAGTTTTAAGGAACTTTTTTAATTAAATATTTTGGATGACCAAAATGCCGTAGTAGAGCTGCCCAAAACAAAACTTGTTTTTGTTACACAGAAAAAAGAGGTGTCTGAGTAACATTGGGCATTTAACAACTTGCCAATTTTACAACTGTTATTCGGTTTATGAGGGTTTCCAAACTTACTTGAGCCAGGTAACTAGAATCTCACACAGATACATTCTCACTAGACTGAGATTTGGGTTCGTCCATCATCTGGTATCGTTTCCACGAGTAAAACAGTACCCAGCTTCTCCCTGCCAATGCGACGGCCACACTAAACAAAGCATTTTGCACTTTCTCCTCATATGCGATCTGTACATGAATTTTCGTATTGCATTTTTAAAACCATTGTTTTTGAAATATTGTACTTTCACTTCGGAAGCTGCTATGAGGTTGATTTTTACAATGCAAGAACCTGACATATGTTTTTTTTACCGCAACTATTTTTCTTAAATTTATTGATGCAAGGAAAAGTATGATGTTTTAAATGTCCTAACATTTGGCTGGATCTTAACCATATATTGCACAGCAATGTTTTCTTTTTAAACAAATGTATGCTGATGTATTTTCTATGTGTTTTTATGGTTGTTTGTTATGAATCGAATAAAGCTTATTGAACTGAACTGAGTTTGAGAGCTTGGTGTCTGAGTCTCCTATGGACTATTTTATTCTAATGATTGACGATCCATTGTGCTAGCCTGGAATGTGGTATCCTATTTTGTTTGTACATATAATTTGTAGGTATAGTGGTCCTTTCCCTTGGGATACTGTGTGGATGATGCAAAGTGCTTTGAACATTGAATGTCTAGCTATAGGTAACCAGTGAAGTGTTTGTAGGGCTGGTGTCATGTTTTCTCTCAGAAGAAGGTGGAGGAAAATACTGAATTGCTTTGTTGAACTATGCATATGATGAAGCAGGGGGTGTCAAGGTATAGTCAAACTTGTAGTTTACAAGAATGAGGGGAGTTTGTAGTTTTTACCGGTATCTGAGCTGTGGAAAGATGTGTCACTACATTAATTATGTAGTAGGTGTTCCTTGTGACCTCTTTGGTATGTTGCATCAGAAGCACTTCTGAGTCCTTGGTTACTCCTAGGTTTCTAACTTGTCTTGATGTAGTAAGTTCCTTGGGCCATATTTCAGTGGGTTGAGGTTTATACTACTGCCCACAAGCTGTGATTTCTGCCTTTGTGGTGTTGAGTTTTAGGTAGTTAGTTGTCTGAGGTACAGAGGCAGTTGCCAAGACGTGACTTGTAGAGGCTTCCTGGGCCATCCATTTTTAGAATCATTTGTGGATCACAAGGTGGATACAAAAGATGGTATGGAAATCAAGCTTTGTCTGTCTTTGAGGTATGGGGCAGCCACTCTGTTCTTGTGCATTGCGAGTTTTAGGGTATCCCATATGGATAAGATGGCTGTCCGTAAGCCTCTATATGGTCTGAAATGAGATTGTTGATCTGACATCACATTATTTACCTCTATAAAATGGACACATTTAGTACAAATTGCTTTTTCTAATAGTTTACCTAGGGACAGGAAATTGGAAATTAGGATGTAAAGTTCTGGAATGGATGGGTCTATTTCTTCTTCTTGGGGAGTGGTCTAATGTAAGTAATTTTTTAGCTCAGGTAGGAAAGAGCCTACTTACAAGGACTTGTATTGTAAGTGTCTAGCCACTGCCCTGCACAGGTTAAGCAAAGGATATCTTTTCAGATTTTGGCCTGGTCTGAAGGTGACTGTGATGTCCTGTTTGAAATGCAAATTTTGTGTGTTTTTCTAAGTAGGTTATAAGAAATGGAAGATTAGTGTTGACCATTATCACAATGGTTTGGTCATGTCTAAGAAGAGTGTTTGATATTTTGTAGTTCAGGTAGTTTTCTGTTTTTTCAATGTTTGAGATCAGTTTCATGGAGATTTTTGTCACAGATGACTTATGATTGTGTGGTTTCTGTGTTTTGACACTCCAGACTAATGATTTCTTCTAGAATCTTGCGGAGTTCTTTTGATGGGCAGTCATCTTCAATTATGTGTGTTTAGCAGTGTTGTCTTTTGGTGGTTCTGATGGTTGCTTTGTAGGCTCTGTTACAGTGGTGCACAATGAGTTTATCAATCGCATCTCTTGTTTCCCTTCATTTGTATAGGAGGATGCTGAGCTGTGTGTTAATTTTTTTGATCTTGTCATTAAGCCATGTTGTCTTCTTCTTGGGGTTAACTCTGGCAATGGTATTTGTCTGTATCTGGTTGTCCACAGCAGTGGTGATCCAGTTGTAACAGGTAGGTATGTCCTGAGATTGCACATTGACTGGTATTTTTTCGAGGCAGGAGTTAAGTTTTGGGCGGTCTAGTTTTTATCAGTGTCTCTGTGTGTGGATTTGTTGTTTATGGTACCGTAGTCATATTGTTTCTTCTAAATGTAATGATGTGGTTGTTGTTTCAGATGACTGGAGAGTTGTCAATCACCATGGCATATTTTCGAAGGGCAAATATAACTTTCAGTGTGTGACCAGGAGAGTGGTTTCAGCCCGATAAGATTTGTTGGAGATTGAAGGTCTCAAGATTTGATATCATGGCAGCAGTTGTTACTAAATCCTTCTTCTCAAGCCAAAGGTCGAAGACTTCTAGGATCTATATGTTGGGATGATTTGGTACAGTCTTGGTCGCTGTATCTAGTAAGGTGTCCTTAAACGTTTCACTGCTTCAAGATCACCTACAGATCATGAGGAAGGAACAACAGAAGTTTGGAATTAGGTGATAACGTACCTGTTACGATTCACGGTCGCTCATGTTGAAGTTTTTGATATACGAGATTTGTAAAGTGCTGTTGTGGATGACTGCTATGCCACCTCCAAAGCTTTTGACACGATTTTTGTTGATGGTGCATTCCAGTGATATGGCTTAATGGCATGTGGTAGCAGAATTTGCGTTGAGAAGCATTTCTGTGAGGAATGTGAGCTTTATGCTGATTCCAATAGTAGGACAAATATATTGTGACAGTTCATGTTAATGGATCTCATTTTGAGGGTATGCAGCTTATCTGCTGAGTATTTGTCCTCTTGGTGAGATAATGCACTGAAGGTGTGGGACCTGGTGTGGAAAGAGGGAGTGATGGCATGGGGGATATAGGATGGGGTCAAATGTTGAGCTGTTCTGATTGTTGCCTGATGTTGGACTGGGGAGTGGGCGTTTGGATTAAAGAACTGAGGTGTAGAAGGAGGAGAGATGGCATGATGCGGTATGAGGGTGTGGTCAAAGAGTTGGCTGCTCCTGCTATAGCTTGAGGAAAGATTGGAGGGTGGGCGTGTGAGTTAGGGATGTCTGACATTCGATTGATAGGTATGGTTATAAAAACTGTTTTTGGGAAGTGGTTGTGGTGCAAATGCAAGATTTCAGAATGGGGAGGAATGTGGTAAGGGGGGGAAAGGGTTGAATGTGTAATTTTGGAATCTAGCGAGTATGCGCTTATGCCTTACTCTAATCATTAGCTTTACACATTATGTGTGTCTGCTCTTTAGGTTGAGCTCTTCATGAGGGTGGGTTGTCCTTAATCCAATTCCCCATGACCCAGCAATAGTTGTCTTCACTCTATGGATGTATATGGGGTTTGTGCCATAGGTCCTAGGGCCGGATGTACGACCATGTCATTTAGTGACTTGCAAGAAAAATTTCCAGGTTTTACCTGTGATCGATATTATTCCAACTCAATGCTCAAACAGGTTCACGGTACTGGCAGAGATTCAACAGGAGATAGAAAAAGATACCCCTAGTAGTGGAAAGAACACCTCCCCTATAGTAGTCATAAATGATGCTTGTGGCCACATAACCCCAAGAGACAGCCTAGGAACTATTAGTGATTTAGTTAATCTAGTCTCACTACTTAGGGACGAGATTGAGGGCATGAAAAAATTAATAATTAATTTAGCTGTAACTACAAAAAACAATCTAGGTGACCCTAGGTTTCAACCCGGGGTTTCTCATAAGACAGCTACTGCCTATCCAACTAAACTTTCTCAAGGTTCCCTCCCATTAGTAGGGAAAAGCGTTCCCACAAGTAGCAAAATGCATAGGGCTGATTATGCAGAGGGGGAAGTGACAAGTACATGTAATACCCCTATTCCTACCAACAATAGGGCAGACCACTCCACGATCCAAACCAAGGCAGTACATAAGCCTAGCGCCAGCGTCCAGAGGACACAGAGGGGCTCCAATGGGGGGTAAGGCAAAGAGAGACCTGATTGCCCAAGGGAAGGGGTAGACTCCCTGACTAACAAGGCCATTCACTGGCTGCGGAATGTCAGAGGGTGTCGATCGGTTATTAGGGACGACCTAGTCAAAGCTAGGAGATTCAGCCATCCTGGGGCCACTCATGATGTTGTTGAACTAACTTTGTCTTCCGATAACCTAGTTGAGAATCTGTTCATGCTAGAATTCAGATCAAGCCCCCCCTATACATTCGAGTATACAGCTGAGAAAGATGCTCCCTTTTCCATTCTTGCCTCCCTTAGTCAAGGATAATAGGCATGGGTCTAATAGATCTAGGCTCAATTCCATTATTGACTACCCAAAAGGGGGACGGACGAAATGACCAAAGAACACCAGGGGCACAGAGATAGGGAGCACCAAGCAAATTGAATTATAGTAAAAGAGACTGATTATGTGGGTTTGTCAGGATCTACTGCAGCAAAGATTGAAGTACCCAGTGATGTTGGAGGGATGGGACATGGTGTCTCTAGCCCAGGGGCAGCCGGAGGTCAGAATTCCCTAAGTGTACATGGCCCAAGTGTCCAGACTCTAGCCCCCCCAGCGCTGTGGTGCGAATCTAGTAGGGCTGGGGGCAAAATAGTATCCTGGAATATAGCGGTATTGGGCTCTAGAATGCATTCACCCGAATGGGTTTCCTTTATAAATGGTTTCGATGTTTGCATTTTTCAAGACACGTGGGCCTGCGAGCCCTTGCTCCTTTTTTTTTTTTTTTTTTTACCTTATTCGTGCCAGCGCTAAAGGGCCCCAAGGGCCGGCCGAAAGGGGGTTTAACCATCTGGGCCCGACAGGCACTCTTTGATAGAGTAATAGAGCTCCCTACAGGCAATAATGACATCCAGTTGATCAGGCTAAACATGGCTTTGGGGTATACATTAGACATCTACAATTTGTACGTAAGAGGGTCGGGTGGTGGGAAATCCCAGGTTTTGGCAGCCCTAGACCATCTGATTGGGGCTCAACCAAGTGAGAGCAACATACTAATTGCAGGGGACTTGAATATGACCTTTGAACTCCTCTCAGTAGGTGACAGGTACTCTGGGGAAGTTGTGGATTCCGAGTGGGGGATCCCCAAACTGGACTTAAAACCGGTAGGCAGATGGACATAAAGCATAATCCAGATGAACGCTATATGTAGCGAAAGGGGGCTCAGAGCACTGAATGGAAAGAACAGCGAGTGACGGCCAGGGTAAGAACACCTTCGACAACGGCCGCTCGCAAAGCAGGATTGATTATGCTATCTGCAACCTGCCAATTTGGCACCTGATGAGCGACATGAAGGTGGTTAGTAGACAGGAGAGTGATCACAACCCCTTGTGTATTACTCACCTCATAAGGGGGGGGGGTACCTGGAGGGACAAGGAATCGCCGAAGAGGTTCTAGCAGAGATCGTTCCAACGAATAACATGAGGCGGGTTAAGTGGCCCCAAATTATGACGAAGAGCGAGGTGCTAAAGAGCATTAGTGAAGACCTGGATAAAACTACTTCTGCTATGGAAACCATATTGAGGATAGGAACTGAGAGTGGAAATGAACTGGAAAAAATATTGATCTGCACTGTGACTTTTTTTGAATCTAGAAAGGGACATTTTTATAAGGTAGTCCCCCATTCTTAAGGCAAGAATAATCGCCCAAAAATAACGGGGTGGTATAACGAGGCTTGTAGGATGGCAAGATCTTCTCTGGGAACAGCAATTAAAAATAGAGACCCAATGGTCATTAGGGAAGCAAGACAGAAGTACAAGGCCAGCATACATATGGCCAAGAAGCAATGGGACGACCAGTGCTGGCAAGACCTCAAAGCTGCCAGCATTGCCAAGGACTCCAGATTATTTTGGAGTATCGTTAAATGGGGGAAAGGAGGTCTCCCCAAACCACCGACTAATCATGTTTCGCAGAGCAGTTGGTTAGAATACTTTGGACCCCAATATTCATGCCGCCCTGAGGATAAGACTAGGGAAATTGTAGACACTGCTATATTTTTAGTCCCTCCTTTCAGTAACACAGATGTAGCAGTAGCTCTGGATTCAGTCCCAAGGGGGAAGGCTCCCGGACCTGATGGGGTTCCTGCTGATGTTTTTCTGTATGATTAAACGCGATGGGGCAGGTACATATTGGAGCTGGCCAATGCGGAGGTGCTTGGGGCACCAGTACCAAAGTCTTGGCAAGGGGCTGTAATAATCCCTGTGTATAAGAAAGGAGACAAAACACTCCCTGTGAATTACAGGCCTATTATCCTAATAGATACGGTACAAAAGGTGATAGGTAAAATGACCCTAGCAAAAATTATGATTTGGGCAGAAGAAAACAATGTTTTGTCATCCTACCAAGCAGGCTTTCGTAAGCTTACTAGCACCATATAACAAATATTCAGGTTCACGCTACTCCACTGGAAGACAGTGCAGCTAGGGAAGGGTAGCCTCTATGCTGCTTTTATCGACCTTCGAGCAGCCTACGACATAGTTCCTCGGTCACAGCTGTGGAAAGTGTTAGCCGAGATGGGTATGCCGCTGGAAATTCTGTCATTTGCGATGAGACTGCATGAGTCAAACTGCAAAAATTCAGTGGGGGAGGCATGGGCAAGTCACCGCTGAGTTTCCGGTACAGCGGGTGGTACGCCAAGGCTGTGCCATGGCCCCCACGCTCTTCTCATTATATATTAACGGTGTAGTGGAGCTTATGTTGTCTGGAGCCGTAGATGCTCCCACTTTGGATGGAGTGAAAACGCCAATTCTATTATTTGCAGACGACACGCTCATTATGTCCAAAACCCCTAGTGGACTACAGCATGCCCTGAGGATTTTTGAGGGCTTTTGTGTTGATCGTGGGCTAGAAGTCAACGTAACCAAAACAAAGCTTATGGTATTTAACCCACATGCCAGCTTCAAAGGGAATTTTTATATGGATGGCCAAAAGGTGGAAATGGTCTCAGACTTCGTCTACCTGGGTATCCACATAGCAAAGGGCGTAAAGTGGGGGAAGCACACAGAAATGGCGGCCCTCAAACTCCGTCAAAATGCAGGTGCTATAAGTGTTGAGCATAAAAAATCTTTGACTAAACCGATCCTGCCAGCACTTCAAGTGTACGAGGCTAAAGCACTCAGCTCGGCACTTTACGGTGCCGAGCTTTGGGATTATGACAATTTAGCCCCGTTAACACTTGCTGAAAACAAATTCCTGCGTAATCTTACTGGCCTCCCTAAAAGCACACCCATGAAGCCATTGCGCTATGAACTAGGTAGGAAAGCCATATCAGACCTGGCTAGACTACGACCCATTTTATATTGGCGTCGTATTTGGGTCACTCCTGAACTTTCTCATTATGTGCGTTTTTTTTGGGATGTAGTTAAAACTGATAAATTCCATATGATAGGCTGGCTAAAGGAATTGTCCAGAACACTGGAGAAAATGGACATGAAGGGGTTGTGGGAGAACCCAGAGCTAGCCCAGTTCCCGTCAAAAGACATTCTAAAAGCAAAGTACTGGGAACTGGTAGCCCACCGGAATTGGAATGATGCAGACCCCTCCTCCATGGAAGGCCGTTTCTTGGAAGTAAAAGTTTCCCCGTCCCTGGAGCCCTATTGGGACATAATAACTAAGCCTGAGGACAGGAAACTTTATTTCCAGCTTAGAGTGGGGTCGCTCCCAATTAGATCGCTGACGGGAAGATGGGCAGAAGCTAATTCCAATGTTTGCTCAGCTTGTAATAGTGAAATCGAGTCTATTGCCCATCTTCTTTTTGTTTGTGGGGCCTATTCAATCCCTCGATGCGTTTGTCTAAGGGCGATGTGCAAACAGCTTGGTACGAGAGAGAGCAAGGTGGCTTTAAGAATAATCTGCACCAGCACTTTGCCTGTTATTTCTGTGGCGGTTGCCAAATTCTTGGGGTGGTCATGGTCCATCAGAAAGAAATTCTTATTGTAAATGTAGGTCTGCTGAGATCAAGCTAGGCATCTTCCCCCCTAGCCAAGTGGAATGCTTTGACCACCTACTCTGGGTATTTACTGGTTTTATAATTATAACACTGTATGTTTTTATTACTGATTTTAATATTTGTGAAGCCATGACGCTTTATTCTTTTAAAACTTTTTTGTGTAAATGACTTTCTTTTTTCTGTAAATCCATTTTATTATGGACCAAAATGGTTTTTAAATGTATTATGCTTTTATGAGTTTTTACCTCGAATAAAGCAAATTTGGCTTCATATAAATGTACCTATATATGTATATATATATATATATATATATATATATATATATATATATATATATAGAGAGAGAGAGAGAGATATACATGAATGTCTATATATATATTTATATACTTATATTTAGTTATTTAGTTAGAGAAAGCAAAGCAGAAATATAGTTATTTAGGTAAATACAATGGGGAAAATGTTATCCATTGACATGCTCCGACTGTCCCACATACATCTCCAATATTCTAAAAAATTATAAAAATGAAAGATGTGTTTTTTGTTATTAAAATGTTTTATTAAATCCTACAAAACATGCTAAGAATTTTTTTATAAAAAAAAAACATATTTAAAAACTTATATATTTGCAAGTTGTCTGTAATAAGAAACATAATCATATACCTAAAAGGATTTCGATTATATAGTATAAACATTTTTAATTTTACATGGTATAATCGGGATAAATACAATATTATTGAGAGCAAAATTTGAAAACTGAAACATGTAAATTGTAGGATAAACCATACAGACAATAGTACGTTAGTGGGAAAGTAGGATTGTGGATGGGTGAAATTAAGTTTTCCAATTCAAAGCTGCGTGAACATTATAAAAAGTGTTATTTGATGTAGAGGTAAAATGTAGTGTTGCAACAGTAATAAGTGCAAGAACAGTGAAATAATTGTTTTGCATAAGGTTAACGTTTATTGCTTAATATTACATTAAGTGGAACATTACAAACATTGGATTATAATTTAAAGAAAATAAAACACTTAAAAAATTCTAAATATCACTAAAAATGTGTTTATAAATACATACATTGAGACTAAATAATTAAAATATAATGTGAAGAAAAAATATTGAAAGTGATAATATCAGAAATAATAAAATTTAAAAACCAGCATTGACATCATTTTTTTTAAACTTTGAATACAATGGGGCCAATAGAAATATCTATAGTACCGTGGGTGTATTTAGTACAGAGATGTGTCGAAGCAGTCAGACAGATCCACATCAGGCTGCATTTGGTGAGATGGGATAGGAAAAAGCATCAAACGAGCAACAGATTTCAATATGAGTAAGGACCATGGTTGCAGATCGTTTTGCATTCAACCACAATGGATTACGATGCAACGTTCAGCCATGCATTTCATACAGCTTTTTCTACATTTATAAAGCTAGTAGTAATTTTGTTTGTTCGGGTCACGATCAGAGTTTCTAACAAACATATACATACTCAATGGTGGAATCCTCAATTGGTGTACCACATGGACATACTTCCATGCTGTGACTAGCATGGGCTGTAGGGATGTTTTAAAACAAACCTGTTCAGATTAAAGCTTGTGATGCAGACCTTTTCCAGGCTGCAGCACAAGTGTTTATAAAATAGAGAGGTTTACACATGACTCAAAGGCAGTCGGTTCACAAAATAGGTGGGTGAGAGTACTGACTAATTGTGAGTCGATCACATTCTTGCAGCAATGGCGTTAAAACAGTCTTCCAAATGCAATCATTATCCTAAATAATGTTATCCGTGCTAATGTTAGTTACATTAAAAAAAAAAAAAAAGGAAAAAAGTCTTTACCATAACATAAGAAACTTGGAAAAGTTAAAAAGACTATTAATAAATGTATTATTACATCAAAAAATGAATACGCTTTAGTAACAGATATTCGAGTACAAATACCTTTACTAAAGTATTAACATAAGATAATTAGTACATGTTTTATAAATGAATATAAATAAGAAGTGAATACCAAAATAATAATTTAACATTCTATTTGTAATTATTGAAATACATATAAAAAAGAAATAAAATAAGAAATGATACCAAATATTAATATATATATATATGATTAAAATAATAATCTGTGATATTTTAAAATATGTAAGTTGAAAAATATGTAAAATTAATAAAGTATATAACTTACAATGTGGAAAATTATCTTACTTTCATGTGTTCATATTTATATATAACAAAAGTCACGCTAATGATATCAAACACACATTATCTGCAGTACATATCAAGCTTTAATGTTTAATATTTCATTATGTATTATAGATTAACATTCTATTTAAGTTTTAAAAAGACAGCAATTGACATGTTTTTAAAATCGAAATCGCTAACTCAGCAGAAATAACTTTAAGTATTACACAATAAACGTAATTCTCCAATTAATATTAATAAACAACAAATAATAATTATTTAATAAGAAATATTTTAATCCACATCAAATACAGCTGCACACCAGTAACCAGTCAACTATAACGTGGGGGTCGACCAGTCTCATCAACTTCAGTTCATTCAAAATCAAGCGGCTAGACTGGTCTTTCGTCAGCCCAGGACCAGTTCTGCCAAACCTCTTCTGAGGAGCCTGCATTGGCTCCCTGTGGTCCAGCACAGCCTCCTCAAGGTGGGCTGCTTGACTTACCAGGCCTTGACTCATCAAGGTCCGTCCTTCATTTCCTCTCGCCTTCATCGCTATACTCCCGTCCGAGCTCTCCGTTCTTCCAGCTCCAATTTGCTGTCCGTTTGTTCGTTCAAACGGAAAAGGCTTGGAGGACTAAGATTCGCCTTCCAAGCTCCCCACCTTTGGAATTCCCTGCCTCCCGATCTTCGTCTTATCCCTTCTTATCACTCATTCAGAAGGGCCTTGAAGACCTGGTTGTTTACCCAAGCTTTTGACTGATCTCCGTTTGATTGACTTTCCCTGCCTGTAGTCTTTTCTCTTTGCCTGTCCAAAGCGCCATGAAGCCGTTGGTGAACGTGCGCTGTACAAATGTCTTTATCATCATATCATGGCGTGGCTTGAATGCCGAGGAGTTAGGCAGCGTGAGCCCGGAGCTCCGCGCCCGATCCCGGCTAAAATCCTGTTAAACTGCACGAAATCCGGCAGATAAAGACCGTCCTGTTGGCAGAAGGCATCGGTGGGGCGACGGAGCCCCAAGGCTGAAGCTAATTGCCGCTAATTGGCACAGAAACCCGACTCGGCGAACCGCTCGGGGAGCGAGACGCTTCGACCCAAGATGGCGGATTGAGGATCGAGCCGGGGTAACTGCAAGCCGAAGGAGGTCAGCGATCTCCTCTCCAGAGACACCGGATAAATAAGGGGCGCCGCCGGAGAATCTACTGTGCGACCGCAACAGTGAGGATCGTAAATAACATCTCCTACCACCCACGAAGAGACGGCGGTCGGCGACTATCGGACTCCCCCCGTGGCACACTCAAGATGGCGGCGGTCCCAGGAGACGAGAGCTGAAGACCCTGCAAAGTGAAGGGGCTGAGGAGACGGGGAACGGGGATCACGCTGTACGGAGCCCGCTGGCTAGGGAAGGGTTCCTCCTGATTACAAAGAGGAGCGACCTGCCCAGAGCCTTACAGCCAGAACGCAGCCCAGATCCGGAAGGGTGACGACGATCGCGAGAAGCCCAGACCCAGGGGAAGCGGCACCACGCGCGTCTAACTGCAGAGACCTGAATAAGGTAAACGCTCTAATAGGGCTGGGGGCATACGGAGCCTTGGGCGAAGATCGGAGAAAGACCGGTACTCCCGCGGCACAGTGGAAGACACAGACGGCGGGGGCTTGACCCGGGGGAGGCACGAGTGGAACTAAGCCTACGAGCAGACCCACGCACCCTGAGAGAGAACTTGGTGGCGGCTGGGGATACGTGGGGGACCCCCGACCTGAGAAGGGGAGCTTCCTTGGAGACGACCATTAGAGCTTGGCTGCGACAGCGCCGGTGGAGTTGGCAGGCCAGGAGGGCTGTGCAGCGGACGACGACAGGAACGGCCATATCTAATCCGAGGCTTCAACGAGCGCTGGAGAGAAGCAGGGCAGCGCACTGGTAGAGATAGGGGGACCCCTATTCCCTGGTGGAGCATAGGCCTTGCAGCGGCTGAAGGGAGACCTGAGACACCTTGGCTGACTAGCCCGAGACGGACAGCGCGCTGTAGCGAGAGACCACCCTTGAACTCGTTACTCAGGCGTAAAGGGAGCTGGCCGGAAGAGGAGACACCAAGAGCTGGCCGAAAACTTGCTGCCTGGAGCCGGTGGAGCCACAGGAGGTCCACGTAAGGGCGGTCAAACCTTCGCCCGAAGCAGTGAGAGGACCCCCACCCCTAATTTTTGGGATTCCAAGCAGAGAAACCGCCGTCGGGCGAACAAATCGAGATGGGGAAACCAAAAGAGAAAGGGGACGGAGCTATTAGCTCTGAGACGACAGAAGGAACGGAGCAGGGCCATACGGAACTACAACAAATGCAAGATCGTATATTGGAAGCTATCACGGCCATGAAAGAAGCTCTACAACACGATATCGCTCAAGTAGCAACAGGATTGGGGCTCCTACACGCAGACCACGATAAATTAAAGGACAGGGTCAAGAGCACGGAGGTCACCCTGCAAGAGATGGTCTCGGAGCATAAATCTATGGAAGGACGGTTGAGGGATGCCCTAGACCGAATACTAGCATTGGAACGGCAAGCGGAGGACGCGGAAAATCGCAGTAGGTGCAATAACGTACGCTTGATCGGACTTCCAGAGAAAAATGAGGGGGACGACATGGTGGTATTTCTTGATAACTGGTTGCGGACTGAAGTGGCGCCAGAAGGGCTTTCACCTTTCTTCACGCTGGAGCGGGCGCACAGGGTCACAGCCAGGCCGCCTGCCTCGGGCCAGCCGCCCGTCCGGTGGTGATCAAACTGCTGAATTATAAGGACAGGGACTGGCTGTTGTAAAGGGCCAGAGAAGCGGGCCCCTTTCAGGTGGACAATAACAATGTGACAATGTTCCCAGACTTCACATTTGAAACACAGAAACTGCGGGCCTCCTTCTTGTCGATCAAACGGGAGCTGCGTGTAGAGGGCATAAAGTATTCTCTCTTCTTCCAGGCAAAGCTCAGAGTCGTGGTGGATGACAAAACACTCTTCTTCCCCACATCAGCGGATGCCTGGGCGTGGTGGGATACTTATAAGGCTGGAAAGGACGGAGCTCGAGTTAGAGCTGAGGAGGAACAGCTGAGACAACCGACCAGAAAATCACAGCGACTTCGGAAGCACCGACAAAGGACTAAGAAGCCAACGGCATCGCAAACGGAAGAGGAGAGGAAGGCGGCACTTCAAGCGGTGGTGGACTTGTCGGGAACGGTGCACAGCCAATCATGCATGGGTTCGGACTCTGAAGGCCAGGCCACAGGCTCGGAAACGGAACTCTACGATCTTGGTGGTGCCAAGGGGCCAGTTGTGACGCCACAAACGTCGGAAGAAATCATAGAAGCTTGAGAGGGAAAGTATAAAGTGCTGTTTTATACAATGAACCTGGGGGGACCGAGACCCTTCGATGCAAAAGACTGTGGTGTAGAAGAACGGAAACTCGTGAGTGATTATGGGGGTATTCTGGGGCGGGGGGACGGGAGTGTGATAGCCACCCTCGGAGCCGCGTCACGCCCTGCTGGCCCCTAAGGTCACCGTAGTGGAGACTGCAGAATACAGGGATAGCGATTGGGGTAGTTGACCCTTTTGTTAAAGTTTGGATGGGAGCTGCTTTAGTAAAGGTGGGTCCTGTTCTGGGGGGGGAGGGTGCCAAGAGTAGTTGGGGGGGGCTCGAGGCGAGGGATGTGGGATCTGGGGAACCGTTGCACAGTGGGGGAGGAGGGATCGGGGGAAGCCGCCATATGCGCCTGGGAGCTGACTGTTGATACTGTGAACTGGTTTGCAAGGGACAATGGCTAGCTCTGGAGCACTGAAATGTGTGACCTGGAACGTGCGGGGTCTGCATACTATGGCGAGAAGGCACAAGGTGCATGCTTATCTAGTCCGTAGAGGAGTTCAGATTGCACTATTACAGGAGACACACCTGACAAAACAAGAGGGCATAGCGCTACAGCGACGATGGAGAGGGCAGCTGTTCAACACTACATACTCTGCATTCGCAAGGGGGGCACTGATATGGATTCGGGCGGGGGTTCCCTTGCAAGTGACTAAGCAAATGATTGACCCAGAGGGCAGATTTGTGGCCGTAGAGGGGAAACTTAGAGGTCGGGACATAATACTATGCAGTGTGTACGCGCCCAATATTGATCAGTCTGCCTTTTTGACGAAGCTATCAGGCACGCTGGCGAGCTACTTAGCAGGTCCTATAGTCATGGGAGGGGATTTTAATTCTGTGGCAGACACTACATTAGACAGATCTCACCCACCATTAAGAGCATCACCAGTGCATAGGCTAGCGAAGCACAGGCTAGAATGGCAGGAGAGATGGGAACTGATAGACGCTTGGAGGCCACTGCACCCTACCGTGAGAGATTATTCATATCACTCTAGTCTACACGATCTTCACGTCCGGCTGGATGTGTTTCTGTGCTCCTCGCTTGTAATTTCTACTGTGGCAAACGCGGAGTACTTGACCCGCACGTTATCTGACCACAATCCCCTATTGCTGACACTAAACTGGATGACCGAGATCTCGCGAGTCCCGACCTGGCAACTGCGACCAGATACTCTAGACGACTTGCTGTTCAGGGAAGCACTAGGCGAGAGACTCACTCGATATTTTGAGGAAAATAGTGGCACCACGACCTCCAGGGCGATGGAGTGGGATGCCTTCAAGGTTATCATCCGAGGTAATTGTATAGGGGCATATGCGGGAGCCCGTAAGACACTCTTGGACGACTTTGATAGGGCTGAGAGAGAGCTGCGGAAAGTCGAGTTGGAGCGCCCTAATCACCCTGAGCTCCAGGAAGCAGTTAGCAAGGCCAAGGAGGCAGTGGCGGTGGAAATGGAACGGTTACGAAGCTTTGATCATAAGGTCTACCTGACGAGGGCACACGCTGAGGGAGACAAGGCGGGAACGATGCTTGCCTGGCTGGCTTACCCAACTAGGCGCAGCCATCCGATCCTGGCCATTGAGGAAGACGGAGGAAACACCTACAATACCCAAGCAGAGATTTTGGACAGGTTCCGAGCATATTATGCAAGGCTATACGAGAGCGGATACAGATGGCCAAGAGTCTGAGATTGACACCTTTTTGGAGGGACTGCAATTGCCGCGGCTAGAACAAGAACAGTCAGACGATCTGGGTAGGGCCATTACACTGGGGGAAATAGGGAGTGCAGTGAAGCAGATGGCTCGAAACAAAACACCGGGACTGGATGGCTTGCCCGTAGAGTTTTACAGTAGATACCTGGTGTTCCTAGCTCCGCAACAACAAGCGGTATACAACGAAGCTAAGTCGAGAGGGAGGCTGCCTCAGTCCATGTGCGAAGCTCTAATGATCCCGTTGCTGAAGCCGGGGAGGGAGAGTAGTAAACTCTCCTCCCATCGTCCGCTGACCATGTTGACGACAGACTATAAAATCCTGAGCAAAATACTGGCCAATAGACTGTTGGGCCATATGACGGAGCTGATCCACAGGGACCAATCAGGATTCATTCCCGCGCGGAACACCACCAACAATATACGCCGAATGATACGGCTACTTGGAGACCCGATGTCAGAGACGAGCATGCCTTTGGTATTATCAATTGACATCGAGAAGGCGTTTGATTGCTTGGAGTGGGAATATCTTTATAGGGTAATGGAGCGTTTCGGCCTGGGAGATAATTATATCGGTTGGACCAAAGTGTTGTACACGGCGGCGAAGGCACGGGTCCGGATAGGCTCCCTGATTTCGAGCCAATATCACGTGGGCCGTGGAACTAGGCAGGGGGGCTCGCTGTCTCCTCTGCTGTTTGCATTGGCGATAGAGCCTTTTGCGGCGGAAGCACGGACGGGGCGTTATTACAAGGGCTTAGTTTACAGGGGGATACCGCAGGCTTTCTCACTGTATGCGGATGACCTTTTGCTATTTTTGGAAAACGCGGATGAGGAACTGGAGGGAGCAAAAAGACTTCTCGAACTTTTTGGAAAGCTATCAGGCTTAAAGGTTAACTGGGCCAAATCCTGTTTATTTCCGCTACGACGGGGGGAGGAGCGACCTGCTAATCTCCAGATACTCAAATGGGAGCCTAGTTGTTTATAATACCTGGGAGTACATGTATACCATTCGGCGGCAGATATGTTAGAGGGCAATGTGGGCCGTTGTATCAGTGCATTGAAGGGAAGCATGACCTTCTGGGCCACTCTTCCGCTCTCGGTGACAGGCCGTATCTCCTTACTGAAAATGATAGCACTACCGCGTCTCCTTTACTACTTCCGCACATTGCCGGTGTGGATACCGAGCTCTATTTTTCGACAGCTGAGATCAATGCTGATATCCTTTCTATGGGGAACAGGCAGACGCAGAATAGCGTTCGACACGTTGCTTCGACCCAAAGATGAGGGGGGCATGGCAGTGCCAGGTTTTGAGTACTACTACCTGGCGGCTCAGTTGCAGATCTTCACACAGGAGGTAGCGAGGGTGTATCGAGGCCAGTAACTAGAAAGAGACGGGGGCACTCCCCGGCATGTGCTTGCTTACATCACCCTGCAGCAGAGGCTCCTCATCGGAGACCTCTCCCTGGAGGAGCAGACATTTCGACTATGTTGGAATCGAGCGCAGCGGAGAGCAGGGGTACGCCGGATGTACGCACCGGAGATACCGTTGGGAATGGTGACAGCACTCCCCCACGGTGGCGACTGGTCGCGACTGCAGGGGTGGGAAGATGCGGGGCTACAAATGCTAGGTGATCTATACGAGGACGGGGTATTACTCCCATACCAGACCCTGCAGGAACGCTTCGATGTGCCGAGAGGAGACTATCTGATGCATGCTGCTGTGACTAGAGCCATGCAGGCGCACTGGGGGGATGGGTTGCAGGAACCCGCTACATCCATGGCCTGCCAGTACACAATGATGGCAGCTGGCACCTATAAGGCAGTGACCTGCCTTTACTCTCGAATGCTACGAGAAACGTTAAAACCACTAATAACACTGAAGGCCAAGTGGGGAAGAGGTGTGGTGCCGCGGCCAGGGCGACTGACTCCGGAATCTGGGGATCGCGGTTCGATCCCCGGCACCGGCGGCAGATTAGCCCAGCACCATGTGACTCTGGGCAATAGCTTGCTTAATCTTCCCGACGGCCCCCAGCGCCTAGAGACCCTAACGGTTGATTGTGCGCTTTACAAATGTGGATATTATTTTTTTTTTTTAGATTCCTGACACTACTTGGGCGCAACTACTAAAGCGAGCAAGGAAGAGCACGAGAAATGCACGATTTCAATTGATACATTTCTATATCCTCCTGTTTTACTCTGTTTATATTTACCAAATGAATTGCAAGAAACACAGTAAACAATGATAAACAAGTGCAAGACGCTGGACAGTTTTTCAATCTGGATTGCTTGGGTTATTGGAGAACCTATAAGTCCTATATATCCCAAAAAGAGAAGGATAATGACGATTCAATGTTACATTATTTGGAAAAATTACAAAAATTCCAGTTGAAACATTAAGACAAATGGCTATCTTTTAAATAATTTAGTGAAATATTTACTATTGTCAAATATACATTCGCGGATTTAGAAATTTGCACACATTAATGACTTAAAATGTTTGTCTAGTTTTCAGAAATGTATAGTTTACTGGAATCGAATTTTGTTATCAAACCAATTACTACCAAAACATGGAAGGAGGTTGAAATAAAAAAACCAGAAACATAATACTATGTCACAGTGAAAAATAAAAATTTGAAAGACATATTTGTTTTACTGTCAAAAGTCAAGTTGCACAAGAACTGTGAGATGATGGTAATTTAATCACCACAAATACTGATGCAGTTTACAATAATAAACAAGACTCCACTGAAGCAATTTAGAGCAAATATTTGTAGAAAAAGGAATTTTTATAAAAGTATTTTTAAATATTTATGGGTATTTTGAAGGGGAAAACAATACCACTGGGTACCTTTAAAATCATCCGTGTTTTGGGAATAAGGGCAGAAAGTTTACATTAAAACATAGGTGGACAAAAACTTACAATGGCCAAAATACAAACTACCACAAATAAACAAAATAAGGATGAGAAAAGGGGGTGGAAATAGTGGGGGGGGGAGGGGGATAGCCCTAGCAGAAAAAGGGGTTAAAATACAACTGCTACAATATTTACATAGTGCTTCCCAATAGACTTATAAAGTGCTTTAAAAAAAATCAATTAATCAAATTAATGGCACTCTAATTTATTACATTAGCGCAGTTAATTAAAACTAGTGCAATAACATGCAATCATAGCGCCGTTACACTGTTAAAAAGAATATACAGAGGAAAAAAACAATATTTTAATTCATAAACATATTAGTAACAAGGCAGTATTGTAGTTACTTTTGTAATCTTGAGACTGGTAAACAAACCCAAAATAAAATAATTTAATACAGAGACGCTATGGAAAAGTGCAAATAAAGTTGGTGATGAGTTCATTTGGGTGGTGGGCGGATAGGGTGCGGACAAGAGAGGTTAAAAGCAGACTGTCAAGGAATCTCACATATTTAACAGAACAAGCAAGCACTTGAATACATGGGGAAGTAAAAAAGTAAAAAATTAAAACAGAGACCATATGCCTCACAAGATGGACTGAAGCACCTTTTTAAATATAATGGCTTCTGGAGAAAATGTAAGGGAGCATTGAAGTAAAAAAAACAGAAGATGCTACCATGATTAAGACATCCAGTTGCACATTTTTAAAGCGCCTCCTTAGTTGTTGGAGCGCATAGGTTTAAGGCAGTCGGCACAAACCTAGAAGTACTCGATTAAAGAACAAAAACCATATTGATTATAATTTGCTGGATTCATCTTTCGCATTGTTATAAGTAAAGTAATATGGATCAATATTTAGAAATATATTTGCAGGTATAAATATATTAATCGTTTATATAAAATATTGTGGCATTATTACAACAAAAAATACTTCTTTTGTAAAAATAAAAAAATGATTTAGAAACAAAAAACTTGGTGACATTTTTTTTCCCTTTACTGTATCCATATGCTTATATACGAAAATAGATTAACAATTAATGATTAAAACTGTAAATATTTGCAAAGTTTACACAGGCCATAAGAGTTTCTGTCAGTCGAGGCCGAGCTCCTCGCTCGGTCAAACCTTGACGTGCCCTCCATGGCGGAGCGCATCGATCCGGCGGGATCCACTCGGGACAGAGACGCCGAGCACGGCTGCTGGTTTAACGCAGAATTAGGAAGACTCGGGGAGGAGTGGGGGATGATGGACGCGGCCCCGGCTCGCTCTACTCGCATGAATTACAGCAGCAAGCTCACGAGCTCCGGTCGGTCGGCCGCCACCCGAGGTCATGCGGACGCCCTGAGCAAATCCGGGGATTCTACAGTGCACCCTCGCAACTGCACAAGGTAGTGCTGTACCACGCAGACTTAGAAATCCCGGATGAGAGGCTGAAATCGGCAAAGTTCGGGGAGCCGATCACAGCCGCGAGGTGAGCAAAGATGGCGGCACCCAGGGTGGAGCAACACGGCTGGGATGATGGCCGGGACGGAGCCGGGACAGATCAAAGCGGTGGGTGTCCCCGCTTCCTTTGCCAACCGCAAGCCCTGAAATAAGCCCAGAGAACCCCCCCCCAGCAATCACACCGGAGGGGCAGAGCGGGTGCTGGTGCGGGCTGCACTGCGATCCCGCGCGGCAAGCGCTTCGGAGACAGAGCACCATGAACAGCCAGCGGCAGGAGAGGCAGTGCCCCCCCCCCCACGGATGCGCTCGTGGACAGTGAGCACATCAGAGACGGGTGCAGAGGTGACGGCTCCTACCGTGCTCAGTATGGAGGCAACATTAAAGGGGGTCACCATGCAGCCCCTGCCGAGAAAGGTGAGCCCTGGCTGCGCTGTAGAGAGCGCTGTAGAAAAATGCCATTCTACCCCGGTGATCACCAGGCCCGTCTGATGTTACAAAACAAGGGAAGAAAGGTGCCGAAAAACAAGAGTGAGCACGGGGTCGTCCCCCTTGTTTAACTTTCTTTTTCTGACTTTGTTGCCTCCCGTTCTGCGATCAGCTGCCTTGGCGCCTGAGGTCTTCCTTCCCTGATCCCTGGTCTCCAAATCGAAATCCTCAGCCCCAGCTCCTCATGGACGATGAGGCTGTGACTTTGCTGCGGACTGCCTTTCTACCTCCGGACTTCCTGGCTATGGCAGCCCTCTTCCTGGACTTTCGGGCTTGGACCTTTGCACTCCCCGCCATTTCCTTTCTTTTCATGACTCGCTTCTTCTGCTACCTCTCTCCTCTGCCATTTTAGCGTTCTCTGACTTCTCCCCTCTCTGCCCTAGAGACCTTTCTATTGTCTATCCTGTTGCCTCTGACACACTCCTCGCTGTCTTAATCGTTACTAACTGCTTCCCTCTCTCGTTTGTCTCACTTTCCTGCACTTCTCTGTCCCTCCCCTGGTGCTGTGACTGCATCCCCCCTCCGACTGCATTCCCCCTCCAACCACACTTAATGAAACTCTGCTTTTCTGTATATAGAGATAACTCTAATCACTAGTATATGCAGTAGACCGTTGTGCTCTCTACCTTTCCTATGTGACTCTTAGAGTATATCCAGTCATATCCCTTCCCTATATATATAGAGATAACTCTAATCACTAGTATATGCAGTAGACCTTTGTACTCTCAACCATTCCTACGTGACTCTTAGAGTATATCCATTCGTATCCCTTCCCTATGTATTTAGAGATAATTCTAATCACTAGTATATGCAGTAGACCTTTGTACTCTCTACCATTCCTATTTGACTCTTAGAGTATATCCATGTGTATCCCTTCCCTATGTATATAGAGATAACTCTAATCACTAGTATATGCAGTAGACATTTGTGCTATTTAACATTCCTATGTGACTCTTAGAGTATATCCATTTGTATCTCCTCCTTGTGTGTCTTTACATCTTGTATATTTGCAATTTTTTTATGTTTGTACCCTTTATGTAACGCATGTAATACTAAGTCCTTATGTTTTTCAACTGGTTCTTATTTAAAGCGCTCTGACACCCTCGGGTAAAGTTCGCGCTATATAAAATACCATAAATAAAATAAAATAAATAAATAAATAAGGCACCCGTACAAATAGCAGCAGCGCTTTACGGGAGGCATAGACAAAAGCCTGGCAACAAATAAACCAGGTTTTAACTGAATTAATAAGCCCCGTAGGAGGAGCGCAAATACAGCAAAGCACATTATAGCAAGGGAAGATCAAACCGACGGGGAAGCTTCAGCTAGGTAGCTCCGTGCTGTATTTCTAATCTCCCCTCTGACGTAGGGGGAGATCAAACCGATGGGGAAGATCAGCTAGGTAGCTCCGTGCTGTATTTCTAATCTCCCCTCTGACGTAGGGGAAGATCAAACCGATGGGGAAGATCAGCTAGTTAGAACACCGGCGGAGTCAGGTAAGTTAGTTTTCTTCATTATTATTGTTAACCCGTGTCTCCCCCCACACCCCTCTTTACATGTGGCCTTGGCAGGGCGACGGCCGCAGGAATCGTCAGCTAAGTTAACCCTCTTCCTCACCGTTATAGATTCGCCGCCGCGGTCGGCCTAAGGCCTAGCCACACCACTGTTTCAAGCCACAACACATTTATAGCAAGCCAGGCGCTATCAGAGCGATGTCGGAGCGCTAATCCTTGGGATTAAATAAGAACGTGTCGGGGTTACAAGAAAAGCGCATGGACCCGTCAACACAGCGGGAGTGGGAAGGAGAAGCTTTATCAAAGCGTTCGTCCTCCACTCTGAAAGAGAACACTAATCCGTTTAGCTGTTCATCACCTGGCAGGAAAAGTACCGAGAATAAACGCTGCCTCTAACAGTAGCAGGCTCAAAATCCCAGCACCAGGGCACAAGTCCTATAAAAAGAAGTGGGGGGACTGACCAAGTAAAACAATATGCAAATGCCCTCGTGACATCACGACGTAGCGCTATAAAAGAAATAAAATAGTGCTATTTAATTTATTTGTGTA
This sequence comes from Lissotriton helveticus, assembly GCF_964261635.1. Taxonomy (NCBI): domain Eukaryota; kingdom Metazoa; phylum Chordata; class Amphibia; order Caudata; family Salamandridae; genus Lissotriton; species Lissotriton helveticus. The sequence goes on from NC_136057.1 coordinate 1,359,631,666, forward strand.
AATACTGGACTAGACTAACACATCTGACGGTCTTACAGTGTCTGAATTTATATACAGGGACAAAACAAAGGCTCCCTCGCTGCCTGCACATTGCTGCTGGGAATGGAAAGCAGGCAACGTGCAGGTGCTACTGAACGTGTCCCGGTGTCTGAAAATGTCACCGGGACAGGTTCAGCATATTTCTGTGGGGCACAACTTCTTGGCAGGGGGGACAGCATCCACCCTGTGAAAAGAGTGGGGGGACGCTGTGTACCTGCATGTAGCCCCGACTCGAGCCCTGCCCAGCACCCTGTAGTCATGTGTTTAATGCACGGTGGGCCCGATTCACAAAGGTAAAGTGAGACGAAAGGCTAACTTTACTACTTTCAGTATTCACAAAGGGCATTTATCAGTAGTAAATGCCCTTTGTGAATACCGAAAGTCTAATTTAAGACTTTCAGTGTTCACATTTCTGATGATCCGGCAAGGGATTTTGTTTTGGAAGCAACGGTCAATGGTTGGCCTGTTTTAAGAGAAGTTCCTGATCCTGCTAAGGGTTAATGGAATGTGAGAGATGAATTGAACATTGTTCAAGGCGAAATATTCAGAGGCGACAGGTTGATTCCCCCATTTGGAATGAGAGAGAAGATAATTAATTTAGCTCATGAGGGACATTTAGGTCGTAGCCTCACCAAAGCTAGGGTCAGAGAATCCTATTGGTGGCCTGAGTTGGACCGTGAAGTCGAAATTATTGTCAGGGACTGCCACATTTGTGCTGGTAATGATAAATCCAGGAAAGTGAACACCGCTCCTCTTTCTCCTGTTGCTATTCCCAAACGTCCCTGGTCTAAAGTTGCTGTTGACATTATTGGACCTTTTGAGAACCTTGGACCCTCTGTGAGATTTGTTGTTGTTTTAGTAGATTACACTTCGAAGTGGTTGTCTGCTTCCTGTATGGGTTCTGTTTTGAGTAAGAATGTTATTGAGTTTTTAAAGGATGCTTTTACTTGCGAAGGAATACCTGACATTTTGGTCTCTGATAATGGTGTCCAATTCACCTCCCAGGAAATGTCTGACTTTCTGAAGGATTTATCTATCACTCATCATAAGACTGCTCTTTATTCTCCGCAAGCAAATGGTTTGGTAGAGAGCATGAATAGGTTGATTAGGGTGTGTGCCCAGACCGCTTTGGAGAGAAGACTTCCTTTAAAACCCATTCTTAGAGAAAAGCTTTGGGCACACAGGAACACTCCAAATAGTGTAACTGGTGTTTCGCCTTTCAAAATACTCAAAGGAAGGGTTGCTGGTTCCAAGCTTAATCCTTTGTGGTTGTCTGTTAAGGATAGAGGCTCTGTAATCAAGGATTCTAGGTTGAAAAACTATCAAGATAAGTACAAGCGCAGGTTTGACGTTTTGAAGGGGGCGAAGAATTCTTCTTGGAGAGTGGGTGATTTCGTGTTTATCAAAAAGGCTGTTTGGTCCCCAAAGGGTGAGTCAAAGTATTTTGGACCTAGACGGATTGTAAAAGTCATGACAAATGTGGTTATGCTTGCTGGGGGTGATGTTTGGAACATGTCACGATTGTCAAGGTGTGTGGAGGGAGATGATGGTGTTGTGAAACCTGGTCCTGGTCCCGGCAAATGTGTTGTGGAAACTGCTCCACTGAAATGTTCAGATCTTGAACGCTCGTTTCATCTTCCTCAAGATAAACATGTTTCTTCTCGTGAGACAAACTCTAGAATTAGGAAACCTCCTTTGTATCTTCAGGATTACTATCCTAAGTGACTTATTCCGTTTGTTCCCATTTTTCTTTTCCTTGTTTCTTCCCTTTGCTTTTTCCACATTTAATCTATTCTTTTCTTTTCTTGATCTTGATCTTTCTTTTTATTTCGTTATTATAATAAGGGAGATGTGTTGTATCTTTACCTTTAATTATGTGCATTCCTTGTTGAGAATGCAGCCATGTCATTTAGAATGTGATGTGTTTACAGTATCAGTTGCTAGATGGTCTTTGATGTGAACGACTTGCCTCCCTGTTGGGCTATTAAACTACTTCCCACTTAATACTCTGGACTTCATCTTTACAATACTTTGTGAATACCGAAAGTCTTAAAGTTGGACTTTCGTCTCTTTGTGAATGGGGCCCACACAGTTTGCACCCATGGGTTGGACTTGTAGGTTTCAACCTCACTTTCGAAGATTCCATTGCAGACCTGAGTGATTTGGCATGTGAAGCTGCATCATCAGTATTGTGTATGTGTTTCTGTCACTGTTTTCAGTAAAAGAGTCTTTATCATTCTGTCTGATCCCTCAGTATTGTAAAGACGACTTAGCAGCTACCCTGCTTTCAAATCGATTATATGTTGAGCCTGTGTGTCTTTCTTTTGTCCCATCTTCTAGTGATACACGGCCACATGCATCAATGTTCCCGTTTGCGAATTCTTAATTGCGAAAATTAAGGAATCGCAATTAAGAATTCGCAAACGGCTATGCATTAAGAAATCACATATTTTTTTGCGATTCCTTAATTTTCCTTAATTGCGATTCACAATTTACGAATCGCAATTAAGGAATCCCTTTCCATTGATTCCTATGGGCCTCTAGGCCCATAGGAATGAATGTGAAGGCATTCTCATTTTGCGATTCGCAATTAAGGAATCGCAAAATGAGAATGCAATTTCAAGGGTGCAGGGGGAGTCCAAAGGACCCCCCGTGCACCCCTGAAATGTACCTTAAAGTACTTTTCTCACACACACATGCCCCAAGGGCATGTGTGTGTTTAAAATGAAACTTTCAAAAATGCACTTTTGTGCATTTTTGAAGGTTTTCGAAAACTACCATGAAGGTTAACTTCATGGTAATTTACCACTTCCTATTTGCGATTTCGCAATTTAAAAAAATCATGCATTGCATTTAAGAAATCGCAAAATTGAGATTTCTTAAATACAATTGCAATTTAAGAAATCGCAAATAAATTGCGATTTCTTAAATTGCGAAAAAAACAAAAAGCTTAATGCATCCCAAAAAAGGGATTTGCATTCGCAAACGGCCGATTTTTGCGATTCGCACCGTTTGCGAATGCAAAAACCCTTGATGCATGTGCCCAATAGTCTCATTACACTTGATCTACACTCTGTTTTTCTATTCACCCTTTCTCACGTCAGTGCACCAAGAAATTAGTGTTCTCTGGTGTAAAATATAAATAAACAAATAAATAAATACATACATGCATAAAATAAAGTTTGGGTGAGTTCCTATGTTCTTTGGGACTGACTGAAGGTCTTTGTAGTTTAATTCAATGTTGTCTGTCTCTATGTCCTCAAGCTTGATTTGAGAGCATATGCCACTGCAGAAAGGAATCACAAAAGAAAATCAAGAGCAGCACAATAGCATTCTTTGTGCACAATTATTTTCGATCTGTTGATAGTTGAGTCGCTGTTGATGCTTAAAAGACACAATCAAACAAACACAACCAGAAAAATGAAAAAGGGAAAAATAAATGTGTTTTTAAGTTGTAGTCAATTCGAGTGCTTAATTTGTTCGCCCTTATCTTGCAGTCAATTTTGGGTTTAGGAGAAGGACTGATTGTAGGTTTGAAAATGAAGGGCCTGAGATAGAGTTTGGTGGAGGGTTACTATGTCACAAACATGACGGATATAATGTCTGCCATATTTTAAGTGTACTATATTCAATGATACTTGTAATACAGAATTTGGGATATCCGTCATGCTTGTGATGGAGTAACCTGTCTGACGAACTCTAAATCACGCCCCAAGTTGCTTGTTTCACTCACCTGACTTGCAGGGCCAGACTAGGAACGCAAAGCAGCCCTGGCAATTTTGTCTGACCAGCCCTCAGGGTAGAGGGGGTGAAAGTTTGAAGCACTGATGCTTTGTTAATGGGGCCGATATTGCAGCACAGCTGCAAAACCAGCCCCCACCTCTGTAAAAACCGGCCCAGCCTCCCGGGAAAACGCCCGATGCCCACTATGGCCAGTCCGGCCCTGTTGAACTTTAAGTGTGTTGGACCCTGTGTGTAACCAAGGGATTAGAACAGGTCACATCTGCTCCCCTCCTCCAACCCAACTGACTGTGTAGGGATCACAGTAACTTGACCATGGCTTCTAACCCCACACCCAAATGAAGTAGGTATAAAATTAAGGTAATTTGACCACAAGGATTCGCGTTCCCATTGGGCACAAGTAATCTATTCTAGTTAGGGCTCCCACTAGTCTGTGATCCCCTGATCACAAGGGTTAGGGATCCTAATGGACCTAGGTCATCTGATTATTAGGGCTACGTCTCCCATTGGACCCAAGGGCTAGGGCTCTCATTGAATCCAAATCATCTGACCGCTAGGGTTAGAGCTCCCACTGGTCCCAGGTGTTAGGGCTCCCACTGGACCCAGTCGTTAGGGTTTCCATTGGACCCAGGTTATTTAACTGCTATGGGTATGGCTCCCATTGGATCAAGATGTTGGGCTCCCATTTTTTCAGGTCACCTGACCCCTTATTTAAACAGAATCTTTAGGGCATCCAGTCTGAGAGTCCAGGTAAAGGACGACAGGTTAAGGGTGCAGCATGTTTGAGCCTGGCATGGACCTAGGGATAGAAACTCTGCCACTCCTCTTCCTGACCTCCAGGTAAGCAACAGCTCACCACAGGAGGTAGCTGCTGTTCCTGGTTGTAGGCGACTTAGGGCCAGATGTACAACCCTATTTAGCGAGTCACAATATTTTTGCGACTCTTTAAATAGGAATTGTGAGTTCATATTAGGAAGGGGCGTTTCAAGGGCGTCCCTTCCTAATAGCGAGTCAGAGGCCTATGTAAGAATGTTTTGCGGCTGCAATTGCGATTGCGAAACACTCGCAATTTACCGCCCTCTTCAAGAGGGTGGTAAAGCACTCGCGAATGGGAAGGGATCCCAAGGGGACCCTTCCTCTTTGCAAATGCAGGGGAAAATATTTTTTAGAGGCAGGTAGTGGTCCCAGGGACCACTACCTGCCCTTAAAAAATGAAACCAAAACGTTTAATTTTTCCTTTTTTAAATGCATCCTGTTTTCCTTTAAGGATAACGGGTTGCATTTAAAAAAAAACTACTTTATTTAAAAGCAGTCCCAGACATGGAGGCCTGCTGAGCCCACCAGGCCACCATACCTGGGAGGGCTAGACATTCCTAATGGGGTCACAAATTGCAATTGCTTCATTAATATGCATGAGGCATGCAATTTGTGACCCCATTAGGAATCGCTAACAGTGTCTCAGACACTGTTGTACATGGCATTTAGTGACTCGCCAATGGCGACTCACATTCAAGATTTTCCAGTTTTTATTTATGATATTCCTAATCTTGAAATTTAAAGTGGAATGATTTACCACACAGGTGATGCGGTTATGTTCTGGTCGTTTCGATCCCTGAAGTAGGGCCATTCTGTCGTAGTATTTTGCCCTCTTAAAAGCATGTCGTACAAGACGATGTGGGTAGCCTCGTTTCAATAGTCTGTCCTTCAATTCGTCTCCATGCTTATGATATGCTTCCAAATCAGTACAATTGCGGCGAATCCGCAAAAATTCGCCAAAAGGGATAGATTCTCTTTGACAGTTTGGATGAAAACTATCAAATTTGAGAATGGTATTAACTTTAGGTGGTTAACTTTATGCTTATTAACTTTAGGTGGGTACCTTTTTGCCTAGATACATGTAATCTATGGCTTCTCTGTTGTCTGATACCATGTAGAGACCACTTACGGTCCACTTTGTGCTTTTTTCTTTTTCTTTATGGTCCAGTTTATCTCAATAAACCCACGGATCAAGCGACATAATTGTGCGACATCGGGGACTTATTAATTGGGCATTTTTGGAGAGACACCCATGTTTGGATAATGAGGTAAGGTATGGCTCTGGGCTGGAGCACACATGAGTCACATGTATAGTGACCATTGGACTATGACTCTTAATAATAAATCTCTTACTGTTATAGGAAATGAATAGAAAGAAAGCCCTCATACCTGTGATACAGCTACACATTTGAATATACATCAAGAATTGAACACACACCAAGATCTTATGGTGTGAGTGTTTATTGTCTTTCCTTTGCTATCTTTGACCAGTGTGGAATTTTGGATAAAGTCCGGATACATGGGCATTAGGATAGAATGAGACCCTCATGACTTACTGAACCATCCCATTGTAAGATCGACATTAAATGTATTCCTATGTGGAGGTTGACAGTGGTGCGTCACTAAGCTGGGATTGGTGTCAACAATCTGTTTTTATTTTGCTAAAAGTCTGTGGGTTTTTTCTATTGTGTTTGGTGGCAGCGCCTACAACCACTGTTATTATATTTTTTAGGTCCCCTTGGGTCTCACTGGGTTGCTGTTTCATCTGGGGAAAGGTCCTGAGGAAGGTGGCCTAGAGCCGCCGAAACGCGCGTCGACTACCAGAGTGCGGGTCTCAAAAATCTGGTTGAGACTGCTCTAGTGACAGGGGGCTCCCTGTCTACTAGTACCCAGCTACCTTTTCACAATTGGAGCTTTTGTGAATGTGTATGCATGAGTGTGTTAGTTGTTTGTGTGGGTGAGAACCTTTTGGGACACATGAATAATTGTTTTTTCTCCCTTTTTTAACGAAAATAATTCTTCTTGTTTTTTGTATAATGTTGTTGTAAATAGTGATTCTTTTTTTCTTGTTGTATATATTGTGTTAATAATTTACTTTTGCTATATGGATTTTGTGATTTAGCTTCATCTGGTGTTTTCAAATAATGAATTTTGTATTGTATCTGTGAAAGCAATGCTAATACTTTAAAGTATAAAGATAATAAATGATATATATTTTTGAAAAAAATGAGAAAAAAATGTGGTTGGTGCAATTTTGTCACTTTTATATGAAGAATTTGATAAATACAGATCTGAAATAACTGAGGCCTAGGAGGGAACTTTATCTCTTATTATTTGCATTCTCGAATGCTTCATAAAAGCCTGACGTCCCTTACGACGTTGAAACTGAAATGGGAGGAGAGTGTGGGGACGCCTATACCAGATGCAACTTGGGGTCAAATCCTGAGGAGGGCGTGGAAGGGATGCAGGAATGCCCGTTTCCAACAAGTACACTTCTTTGTAATACATAGGGCCTACTTAACACCAGGCAAGATACAAAGGCATTTCCATGTGCAGGGGGCGGCATGCCCTAGGTGCTTCTTCCCAGGGGCGGAGATGGACCACATGATGTGGGATTGCCCGAAGCTGGGCTTGTATTGGTCGGAAGTGGGAGAGATATTGAAGGGAGTGACAGGTAGACAGATGATTTTCGATAAGGCAGCCTGTCTACTACTTTGGTTCCCACACACAAAGAAAACGAAGATCACCAGTAAATTCATGGACCTGGGACTTATTTTGGCCCAGAGAGAGATCACCTGGCACTGGAAGTCGCCGGAAGGCCCGTCCAGTAGGCGCTGGGCAGCGGAATTGGAAAAGTGGACGAGAAGTGAAAGTATGGTCCGGCTTAGACAGGCAACCCGCACAGCTGATGAAAAGGGCATGGAGGCGGCACGGGCGTGGGAGGGTCTAGTACTTGCACGGCATGAGTACCACGAACAGGAGAGAGGCCAGGTAGACTGAGACTAATAGATGATTCCAGGTGACGCACAATGATATGAGTATTGTTCCCTCAGCTCCTGAGTAGCGAGATTTCCTCCTGAATTCGGCTCACACCTGCGAGAAACTAGGGGGTGGGTGGAGGTTGGGGGGATGAAGGACCTCTGCCGAAAGAGTGAAGATGATTGTTGAGAGTGAATAGAGAGGTGGTGACAGGATGTAGGCTCGTTGGGTAAGTCCCATTAGATGAGGCAAAGGACATTGAACTGATTCACTACTCTTTATTGGGGCCGGGGGGGACTGGTTACTGGTTGGGGTTGGGGTTGGGTAGGTGAAGAAAGGCAGATCTTTTACACAAGCCTGAATGTACTGATGTCAAGTGCATAGTGATGCTGTTGTCCTCTCGCCTGGTTTCTGTATGGATTCCTAGTTGTCGGCGCCCTGCCTCCGGGATGTGGGCTGATTGGCTGTGTGTACTTTTGGTCAGGACTGAGAACCGGCGATAAGCTGGTACAGGCGGAATTGTCACTATGATTGTACACTACTGTTTCTGCAATAAAAACTGTTTTAAAAAAAAAAAAGGGGATGTTGGATGGAGCGTTTGAGCAAATCAAACACTCACCCCTAGTCAACTGATCTGGGTTTAATCCATCACCATTCTTTAGCTCGCTCAGCCACCCCAGTTCAGACATGGCCATATGCAAATCAGTGTGAACCTGTGCCTCATGAGAACAGCCCAGCCCGAACTGCCAAGCCATGTCTTCCCTGGACCAGAAACAAGCATCCTGGGACCGGTTTCGGATTCATAATCCTCATCAGCCAGGCTATCTTGAATCCAGTGGCCAAGTGAGCAAGGGACTCACGTCTGAGCATACCCTGCCACACTTAGGGCGAACAAAGCGATACAAAAGGGGATGATGGACGGAGTGTTTGAGCAAATCAAACACTTACCCCCGGTCAACTGATCTGGGTTTAATCCATCACCATTCTTTAGCTCACTCAGCCACCCCAGTTCAGACATGGCCATACGCAAATCAGTCTGACCCTGTGCCTCATGGGAACAGTCCAGCCCGAACTGCCAAGCCATGTCTTCCCTGGACCGAGAACAAGCATCCTGGGACCGGTTTCGGATTCATAATCCTCATCAGCCAGGCTATCTTGAATCCAGTGGCCAAGTGAGCAAGGGACTCACATCTGAGCATACCCTGCCACACTTAGGGCGAACAAAGCGATACAAAGGCACTTCACATGACGATTAGTTTTTTCTTCTGGTGGTGGCACTAGGAGCATTCTCTATTAGTTCTCTCCTAAGGATGCATTTGATGTGACAACACCAAAAACCTACCTTTGCCACGCCAGCGGGCCAGAGCCGTGAGGGGAACGGCGGCAGCAGCAGGACGCCGGGAGGCAGCCCGGTCGAGCGGACCACACTCCCCAGCAGCCCCTGGGGCAGCAGCGCGCCCGTGACGTGCTAAGAGCGCCCGGAGGCACCTGTAAAAGGCTGACACCCCGGGAGCCCAGGGGGGAACACCAAAAACCTACCTTTGCCACGCCAGCGGGCCAGAGCCGTGAGGGGAACGGCGGCAGCAGCAGGACGCCGGGAGGCAGCCCGGTCGAGCGGACCACACTCCCCAGCAGCCCCTGGGGCGGCAGCGCGCCCGTGACGTGCTAAGAGCGCCCGGAGGCGCCTGTAAAAGGCTGACACCCCGGGAGCCCAGGGGGGAACACCAAAAACCTACCTTTGCCACGCCAGCGGGCCAGAGCCGTGAGGGGAACGGCGGCAGCAGCAGGACGCCGGGAGGCAGCCCGGTCGAGCGGACCACACTCCCCAGCAGCCCCTGGGGCGGCAGCGCGCCCGTGACGTGCTAAGAGCGCCCGGAGGCGCCTGTAAAAGGCTGACACCCCCATTCGCCCCGCGAGTCGCGCGCGGGAGCGTCCGGGAGAAGCCCGGGACAAGGGCGGGACAGTCTTTGGCAGTCGTTGGCAGGAGGAAGCAGGGCAGGGCCAGAGACTCTGCCCCTCGCAATGGGAAAACGCAAGCTAACAACGATTGGTGGTGAAGGTAAGAAGGCTAAAGTCCCTAAGAAATCAGAGACCATTATTTCATACCTGACATCTGCAGTAGGGGCATTAAACGATGAAATTGCTAGTGCGGAAAAAGAACTGGGCCTTGACCGCTCGGATACAGAGAGGAGGAATTTAATAGACACAGTGGTTCCTGAGCATGTTACACACATCCCCCTGGAACCCATTATAGAAGTCGCGACTTCTACTGCCTCCCCTGCTCCCAGGGCCATTACCCCTCCACATGCCCTGGATAGCGATATTGTACATGTGGTTTCTACTGTAAACACGCGACATAAGGCTAAAAACTTACGAGGGAAGAAGTCACATGAAGTACATGGCGCTAAAGCGGATAAACAGACATTCCAGGGCCTCCAGGACAATTTGGTTGAGGTAGTGGAGGGCTTAATCGAATCCCGTTTGGAACCTTTACTTGTGAATTTGGCCAAAGACATTGTGGACACTCTCAAATCATGTGTAGATAACATTATGAAAAAATGTGAAAGGATTGACAAATATCTCACGGAGCCTAATATACATTGCCCACGCTGTCAGCCCCACACTAGAAGCAGAGTGGCATGTGAACATGAGGCGAGGGTTATAACATCAACTGCGGCTTTATCTAGTTCACAAATGGAAGTGCACAGCTCGCAACATTTACCTGCATCCTTGTCACTTGATAAAAATATTGATTTAGCACGGGGGACCCATTTAGTAGGGGTCGAGGAGATGGGGAGGGCAGATACGTTACCTACCCCTAGACCACAGGTGCACCCCTCCAGTAAGCCCAGTAATAGACTGAGCCGCCCAGTGGATCTCCCCCCGGAGGCAGCAAGCCTAGTTGTCATCCTAACAGGGATTCCGCACATTAAACCACAACAGAGGGAATCCCATTTAGATTTGCTAAATAGAACTAGGAGATGGTGTGGCCAGTTCAGCAGTGGCAGTCTGGATGTGGGTAAACATATTATAGCGGCACGAAGGGTAGAATGGGTGGGGCGGAGGCCTAAATGCATTGCTGGAGATTGCGTGATTGTTAACTTTGATACACCCAACATTGCAGATTCCCTACTTTGGGATGGTTCTGACCCAGGGAGTGGAGGCATCAGACCACTCCCATTAGGGTACTTTTATCCTCCCCCCTCCTACCTTCAACCCAAAACAAACTTCCCTTATGCCCCAGTCCCCTTAGGCAGTGTGGAGAGACAGGGAGTGAAGACTCATGTATCCTATCAAACCCAGCAGGCATTATTGCGGGTAAGGCCAAATAGTGCTCTAGTAATAGCATCCGAAGTAGAGCATACCCCCAGTCATGGGCCAGGGATCACACTCAGCAATAGGTTCCATCCTCTTCTAAACACTTCTATGCTAGATACAAATGATTGACAACCACCCACTGTTTCACCATCTCGGGTTGTCACTACAGTAGCTAGTGGTCGCCATGTCACTGCAATGAGCTGGAACATTGCTGGGCTAAAAAAGAAAGTCTCTGATGAAAGATGGTTAAATCTAATCACACAATATGATATCCTGGGTTTCCAGGAAACTTGGGATTCCAGTGGGGATTTTTTCATGGATGGGTATCAGAGCTTTTCTACTAAAGCCACCCCTGGGGAGGGTGGCAGACACAAGGGGGGCCTGTATATATTTATTTCCTTAAAATTGCGGGGTTCTGCACGGAAAATAGCGTTTTCATCTGATAATATACTAGGTATAGAGTGGGCAAGACCAAATTCCCCCTTAATCTTGATAATCAACTTCTATAACGCACCTGATAGAGATAGAAGCTGTTCACATTTGAGTTCCCTAACTTCTTTTTTAATAACATATAAGTCACAGCAATCTGCTTTATTCGAAACCCTGTTATTGGGAGATTTTAATGTTCATCCGTGTAATTGGGGATGTCAGAATAAGGAGCTATTGGGCCCACCAGGAGCTCTCAGTACTCATTTTGAGCACACTCCACAGGGGGCGGATTTGGAGAACTTATTAGCAAACCAAAACTTGTACGAGGCACACGGGTCATGGGAGGACGTAAGAACACCAACCTTTGTTGGCAGAGATGCTAGCACGGTCATCGACTATATCTTTATCACACCAGGGTTAATCGACATGGCGGTATCTTACGAAGTGATTCCCTCCCCCTTTAGCGATCACAACCCAGTGGTCCTGCTCCTGAACATGGGCCTCAACAGCGTCACCCAGGTTGAGCGTCTGGGGGGTCGCAGTGATACCCTTGTCCCTAAGGACCAGGGCCGCAGACTAAAATGGGCAAAGGTGGTGCCGGATTCTTTTATGAATAACCTTGTACAGAACTCCCAAGACGACATGTCAATTTGTATGGATAGTACATCTGAGGGTAGTGCCATTATTAGTTCTTTTTCCACTATTTGTTTTAACATTAATAAGGAATTAACTTGCACTAAGAAGCAGGTTGATCTCTCCACCCCAAGATGGTTTGATAAAGAATGCTCAAGGACACATAAGGATTTACTTCAAGCCCTAAAACAACAGCCAAGAAATAAAGACCTTGTGGTTGGGCTTAGGAAAAAATATAGACAGGCGATTGAAAAGCGGAAAAAGTCTATTAAAAGTGAGGCTTGGGATAGTCTAATATCGACCAATACCTTGAAGGATAGCTCCAAATTTTGGATGGTCATTAACCATCCTTATTTTTCTACATCAACCAATACTGTCATGGACTGTGTAATCTCTGAAGATCAATGGGTTGATCATTTTAGTAAGATCTACAAGAGTGATATGCTCCCAGCACCCAGTAGGTTCCATCAGCCCACGACTGAAGCCCCCCCTGTTGTTTTCAATGAAGTGGAGGTCAACAAGGCAATAGTTGAGATGACCAAACACAAGGCTCCAGGACCCGACGGTGTTCCGGCAGACTTATACAGCTCGAGTCCACTCCTTTGGGCCAAAATACTTACTAACGTTTTTAATGCAACGGTTACAGCGGGGTTCCCTGAATCCTGGGCCACCTCAACTATCGTCCCAATATATAAGAAGGGGCCAAGAAACGATCCGTCCTGTTACAGGCCGATATCGTTAATTGACTCCGCTGTCAAGATTCTCGGCAGAGTTATCTTGACTAGACTGAGCAACATTACTAAAGAGAAGGGGGTGCTCTCGGAACTCCAGTATGGTTTCCGTGAGAAACGGGGCACAATTGATCAGTGCCTGAATTTACATATACTGGTTAGCAAATATACTGTGGCAAAAGAGGGTCATATATACCTTGCATTTATGGACCTTTCTTCAGCCTTTGACTTGGTCAATAGGACCAAGTTATGGGCCATTTTAGCTGGGATAGGGTTTGATCCTCCTCTTATAGATTTTTTGGCGGCCCTTCATGAAGACTTATCAGCTTCCATTAGAATAACCCAGGATGGCAATACCACCAGACCCTTTAAATCCAGAAGAGGAGTGAGGCAAGGCTGCATTTTAGCCCCACTCTTATTCACCTTATACATCAACTCTTTGGATAAAGCACTGGAGGGGTCCACACTTGACATCCCGTACGTGGGAGGGGCCGCAGTGCCTGTTCTGCTATACGCAGACGATGCGGTCCTCCTCGCTCGTACGGGAGTGGGGCTACAAAAGCTTCTGGATGCATTTGGTGATTTTATGGCGAAACTCGACTTCGTGGTCAATAATAAAAAATCTCATGTTATGGTGGCCGGGAGGCGGCAAAGGCCAAAAAAACTAAAAAGTTTTAGTTGTTGTGGTGTGGGGGTCTCAAGGGTACAGGTCTTCACTTACCTGGGTGTGATCTTTGAGGAGAAGGGCTCATGGAAACCGCAGGTGTGCGCTAAGTCACTTGCCGTAACCCGCTCAACCTCAGCCTTGCTAAGCTTTGCAAAGCGATTAGGCTCACGTCCAATGGAGGCACTACTGAAAGTGTACAAAACAAAATGCCTTTCCATAGCCACCTATGGCGCAGCGCTGTGGGGTTACTATTCAACCGGTGATTTGCAGATTGTGGAAAATCAGTTTCTAAGATCACTACTAAGTGTTCCACAATCCACCCCAGTTTTTTCCCTACACACAGAGTTAGGCCTGGGCTTCATTACTGATCAGCTTCTCTTGGAACCATTGGTATGTTGGGCTAAAATCTGGCTGAATAATGAAATTAGGCTTAACCACATTATTCTTAGGGATTGTATGGTGTTGGATAATGCTTTAAAGATCCCGTGGTTAGCTTATGTGAAGGGCGCCCTGGAAAGTCTTGGTAGGCCCAACCTTTTTAGCCACCCTAATACAATCTGCAAGGGGGACGTGAAATGGATTAAGGAAAATTTCCTGAGGAGGGCAGCGTTAAAGCGGGAGAGTGAGGAGTTGATTAAACCCAGAGCAAGAGCAAATGTTCTCCTCCTGACCACACCGTCGATTGAACCTTATCTAACAATTGTAAGCCGTCCATACCATCGACACCTTCTTGTTAGATTTAGGTTCAACATCATCCAGTACTCTCTGGGAGTCTTCCCTGTATGGGGGGTGCCAGATGAGTCAATACCCTGTAGCTGCGATAATTTTTCAGAGCAGTCCATTTTACACTTTGTAATGTTTTGTGAGCATTTCAAGAAGAGTAGAAAACTATACCTCGTCCCTATTTTAAGGGAAGCAGGCTTTACTCAGGTGCGCCCAGCGTTTCTTCATCTGCAGTTACTAGGGAGTACCAAGATAATCTTCGGGGTTGCTAGCTTTCTGGTCGCAGCTATGCACACAAAAACCAGGAAGCTATCCCCGAAGGACATGGAAGGGCGCCCTCATTACATTGCAGATTTAGCTAATATTTCTTAAATTAACTACTCTTCTTATGATTACATTGCGAATGTACTGTTTTTGTTTTAACATCTAAATTATTGACTGGATTTACATAGCACTTTGACTGATTTTTAAACAGTTTTAACCATATGAATTATACGATATGTAAAATAACTTTTTAACAACTGTTTTTATAAATTGTACTGTATTGTTGCTTTTATGATTTTAACTAATCGAATAAAGCTGGCTTTTGACTTTGACAACCTTTAACCCTCTCCTAACAAATCACTTGAAAGTCTTTTATGCTCTGCCCTAAAAAGACACATGTCTCCTCCTAAGGTTATTTTGCCCTCTCTTACAAAGGTGCTTCTAGAGGTCACTATTTGTGCCCTTTCCTAAAAAGGCAACTGAAGAGACTCCCATTTGCCCTTTCTTGAAAGGATGTTTGAAGAGACAACCATTTGTCCTATTCTAAGGAGGCCACCTAAACAGGCTCTTAAAGAATTAACCAAGTACATTCTTCTACAGAGGTAGATGAAGAAGCAACCACTTGCCTGCTTCTAGCCCTACAAGAAGAAGTTTTATGAGGCCTGCATTTAGCCTCTGTTAACAGGGAAATTGATGACACAACCATTTGTTCTCTTCTAGGAAGGCCCTTCACAATGTGTCCATTTATCACCTAAGAATGTGCTTAATAAGATCATAGCTTTTCTCTCTTAAGAAGTCTTGTGAAGTCACCATTTGCTCCACCCTAACAAGAACACAATATGGTCACAATTTGCCCCTACTAAGAAGGTGCTTCATGAGGTCTACATTTGATATATGCCTCTCCCACCGCTTGACAAGGTTCTTGAAAAGGTGACCATTTGCCTTCTCCTAAGAAGGGGGTTGACAAGACCACTATTTACCCTCTTGTGACAAGGCACTTTGTTGTAATGGAGGTATGTATTAATAGAATAGGGGTTTTAAGATTGTCCCTCATATGTTGCTATAGTGTTAATATCTACTATGTCATTAGCTGCATTCTGATGTAATATAGAATGTTGAGTTGAGATAGGTAGGTGAAGAAGAGATGCTGTAGGAAGAGCAGTTAACTGCTCTCGCTCCCGGTTTTGCTGGAGCCTGTTTTGAAAGAATAAATTGCTCTTCAGACTTCTATGTTGGTAGTCTTTACTACAAATTTGGCCACTCGTGGCCTTGGCATTTAAAGCTTCACGATCTGGGCGATGGTTGTTAGTGACAAGGCGTTTCTACTTTCCAGCAACTTACTTTGACTTTGGCAAAAGTACATCAACAAAAGTATTTAGTGATTTTAACATCGAAATCTGGGTGAGTGCATTGTTTATCAAAGTGTTAGAACAAACGCGAAGACTTGCTAAGCAATTTAAACTGTGCAGTGCCAACCTGAGAATTCCACGGACGTGCGACTTGCCTCGATCATATCTATGCTTCATAGCCAAAGTACTGACGTACAACCTAGCGCCCATATTGGGTGGAATTTGAAGCAAGGCTTGAAGGCACGCATCGACGTACAAAGTGTTGGCCATTTTAGGTGTACCCTTCACACATACTCTGTAGTGCCCATTGTACTGGAATATGCACGGTATGCTTTAGTTTTCTGACAACATCAATACAATTCTTTCAGCATTACAGATCCGGATGATACTGAAGTGTCTGCGTCTAGTTTGCGCATTCATCGCTTTAGTTATTATACAGTGTAGTCTTCTACAAATATTAAACATTGCTACACGGCGCTGTGATTTTAACAAAATCTGAATCGGAAAAGCTTATTGGTAAGTGTGCGCACATCGCATCTAGTGCAAGTGTATTTATTCCATGAGCACAGTGAACTTTGCAACAACTTCTTATATAAATGAGGTAAATTTATCTATTTTGAAGATTGTTACATACTGTACAGCAAGGCATTATGGCATCAGGTACCTTAAATTTAATGCCACCCCAACCATTTGTACCATCATCTGGTGACAATTCTCTAACAAGGCGCGAATGGAAAGAATATTTCATGAAGTATATAAAATTGGACCAGCAGGCCAAAGGTGATGTTTTTCTTCATGCTATAGATGACTTGGATACATATTATGCACCTACCGTATGTGTAGGCATAGACATGAATACGTTATATCATAGGAAGCAGTCTAAGGAGGAGAGTATTGAGGATTATGTTTCTGCTTTGAAGAACTTAGCTTTGACATGTTGTTTTGGTACATTACACGACAAACTGATTAGAGACCACATAGTCATGCATGCAGCTGATACTTCAATACAAAAGAAACCATGGCCCAAAAAGGGAGTCTCCATTACAGGAAGTTGTTGACTTAGTAAAGCACACTGAACTATCTAATAGATGCTCAAAAGCTGTACTGGAAGATAATAGGACAGTATCCGAGTTGGATACAAAACAGGATAATAAGGATGTGGTTAATACAATAAAGTCAAATAGGAAGTCAGACACCCCTCGTGGAAATAATATTATTCAAATGAAGCCTAATTTCATGAAAATGCAAACTGAATATGCCACTGATTTTAGATGTTATAGATGTGGTCTCACTGGACATTTTGCCAATGACAAAAAATGCCCAGCCAATAATCAGAAATGTTCAGGATGTGGTATTGTAGGGATTTTCAGAAAGTCTGTAGGAAAAACAGTTGGAATTATAGAAAGGTATCAATAAAAGTACTCGAACAGGATTCAAGCTCTATTTCATAAGATAATGATCATGAAGATACCAGCTTGTGTGTGTTAAGTGTGGGCTCAGAATCTGAAGTCTTGAGTTTACATAGTGAGAAAAAGAAACCCAAGTGTGAAATATTTATGGGAGGGGAGACTATTATTGTTACTGATGATTCAGGTTCACCTTATACTAACCATAGTAGATGAAAAAGTGTGGAAAGAGAAATTTATGCCAGTTGTGGGAAACAAATTAGAGTCACCTGATATTGCTCCAAAAAGCTTTAGAGGGGAATCTATCATTCTCATCAGCTATAGGAAATTGATGTTTGTGGTTAAAGATGTGAAGCAGAATGTAAATTATATGTTGCCAAAGCTGGTCCTTCGGTGTTGGCGTGGTGGGACTGGGGTAAACTTGATATCATTTTGAATCTCAATAGTGCCGATCCTGTTATGGTAGTCCAAAGTAAGGAGGAGGATGAGACAAATATAGTAGAAGAATTTGTTGGAGTATTTTGAGGCACCATAGGTAAACTTAAGGGATTCCAGCATAGGATCATTTTAAAGGACAACGCAGTTCCTTGCGTCCACAAAGCTAGAAATATCCGTATGGAAATTAGAGAAGAAGTGTTAAAATAATTAAACAAGTAACAAGAAGATGGCATAATATAATCTGTGGATTTTTCAGATTAGGTTACTCCATTACTTATAGCACGACACGCTAAATGGCAAACTTAGATTATGTGTTGACCTAAGAGATTTGAACAAGAATATTCTAGTGGACCAATTCCCTCTACCCAGAATTAATTAAATGTTATCGGCAATAAAGGATATTTAATGGTTTAGGACTATAGATTTAATTGCTGCGTACCATGAGGTGCCCCTACATCCTGAAAACCACCGGTTAACAGCATTGATAACACCCTTTGGTTGCTTTCAGTTTGTAAGGGCACCTTTGGGATTGGCATCAGCAAATGCGATGTTCCAACATTTAATGTTCAAATTGTTTAAGAATAAAAAAATATGATATCCTGGTTATGGGAAGAACGAGAGAGGAGCATGATTCCAAGCTTAGAACAGTTTTAAAGGTTTTGCAAGATAAAGGTTTAACAGCAGAGTATGTGAAGTGCAAATTTGAAAGAGGAACAGTAACATACTTGGGTCAGGAGATAGCTGAGAATAGTGTTTGTTAGAAATGGTATTTCTGGTTGGCTGAGGTTTGCGCCAAAGCCAGGCAGAAACCACCACTCTAGTTAGGGCAAGGGAATTACACTCCAAAGATAACCCCTGCTCACCCCCTTGGCAACGTGACACGAGCAGTAAGGCTGATCCCGGAGGCAATGTGTAAAGCATTTGCGCACACACACCCACCAGCAACAACATCCCAGGCCCCCCACAAAAGGAACTCCACACAAGGTTATATAAAAAAATAGCCTTTGTATTATCAAAGAACATCAGATAGTAATCACGCCATATGCATTGTGTCAACTGGCACGGGCAATATTTACAAGGGATTATGTACACCTGACAGGGCCACCTGGACCACTGTCAGGATTATCACAAATTGAACTTGGTAAAGGTGAACTAAAACATACTAGTAAAAATAGGTCATAGAACGTACAGTCAGTAAACACTGATAATCACTGCACTTGCAACAGTCTGTGCCATGAAATCTATCATATACAGTATCCCATCAGTCTGACTACATTAGACCCTCACCACCTAAGTAAAACCTTACACTAGGGGCGTAAATCACACAGGGAAGTACAATCTCCCTAACATACCTAAACAGGTAAGGCAACCTCCTCTGCATACATCATATCTAGAGGCATCAACCACAGGGTGCGCAAAACATACTACACACAGTACATTTCCTAACACCCAAAGCATTAGCACATAACTCACATCAAGGTCAAGGTTGCGCCACTGCGCCAGAACCTAAACGTTGCAGCTGCCCACTACTTGCTGGGCAGCTGAGGACAAAAGCAGGGCCTAAACGCTGCAGCTGGCACTAAGTGCTGCGCAGCTGTGGAAGGCCAAAGTAGGGGCGAAGGAGTGCGTCCCACTCCTGAGTCCAAAAAGAACAAGTCCCTAGAAAGAAAAACCTAAACGGTGTAGCTGCCCACTACTTGCTGGGCAGCTGGGAACTCAAAACTGCAACAGGGGCTCTCACTAGCCCTTCAGAACATTGCTCCAAAACGTTGGAGCCACACAGGGCTCTGAAAGTTCATATTGTGCACACGGTGGAGCCTTCTAGGCTCTGAACACACATGTGCCCTCTGGAGCACTCTGGCTCCTCAAATAAATAAATGCCCCCAACGGTGTAGCCCTCTGGCTCTAGGAATACTTGGGGCCTTCAGGGGCAAGAAAACAGGCCCTTCTCTTGCCCTCGGGACCCCACTGGGTCTTTCGAGATAATTAGGGCCATAGTTGGAGCCATATGGCTCTGTACAAATGGTGGGGCGGCCGACTGCCATCCGGGGCCGCCCCTCTCTGGGCGAGACTAACTTGGCGCTCTCCCCCCCCACCCTCCGGGCAGCTCCACTCACCGGCTACTTCTCCGGGGGCGGCGGGGGCATGAACCATACTTCACCCGGTCCCCCATCACGGTACCGGGACTTTGGGAGGCGGAGCCCTCGCGGCTCCGGGCTGACTCCTCGGCCGGGGCTCCCGCCACCGCATGGGATCCCTGCGACACTGGTGCTGCGTTCTGCTGGCGGCCCCGGGGCTCTCCCTAACTCACGGGAGCCCCGGGCCATGGGAGGCCATGACTCGGCCGGCTTTTCTCCTTCTCCGGCAGGGCGCCGGCACTCTAGCCAATCCCAGTGCGGCAGCGGGCGGGACTTCCCTTCAAAACCGGAAGTCCCACCCAGCGTCAGGCACTACGGTGCCTGACTTCCTGTTTGCGGCACGAGGGCCGCGGCAGTGATTTTTTGGGCATAAAGGAGGGGTGGGCACCCTCGGTACGCAAAATAATACGTAGAAGCGGGGTGGGCACCCGCTAAGGCACACAAATAAGCGGGGTGGGCACCCGCTCTAGAATTAATTCAAAGTGGGCACCCGTGATGGCTGCCAAAGGGCAGGAGTGCTTCCCCCGAGGGAAAACGACAGCGCTCTGCCCCTAAATGAAAGATAAAGCGCTCACAAGGCGCTGGGGTACAGCAACTGCAAAGCCCCCAAAGAAGGATCCCCCAGAGCAAAGCTTCCCAGCAGTCCGGGGCATCAGGAGGGGCAATGCAGGGCCCAGGGGCCAGCCCACAGGGCACTCCAGCAAGGAGACAGCCCCCATGGCAGTCCCTCCTGGGCCCCACTGGCAGCAAGCCCCCACCTGTTAGGATCCAAGCAGGAACTTGAGGTATCCAGGCATCCAGGGGCCGGGCAGGGCCCAGGGAGGCAAGCCTTCCCCTGGGCCCCAGCAGCAGCACGCCCCTGGTAGATTCAAGTCAGGAAACAAGAACGTTTTACATGAGGTCACAGCCTCTTTTTATACACACATTTCCTTTGTTGTCAATGGTGCAGGCAAGGGGCAAACCAGATGCAACTGGTTCCTGAGCACTTTGTTTTGCTCAGCCCCTCTGCTTATTCACAGGATGGGTCAGGGACATCAGACACACCACATGGGGTGGAGCCAGCATTGTGGAGGGAAGGCCCAGCCCTATTCAGGTCCCAGGTGCACTCCTCCCACCCATCTGGATGTAAATCTCTCCATTCACCACCGGGGCAGACCTATCCTGACTCCTGGAGCCAGGCACACCAGCCAGCTCCAGCCAATCACAAGCGTGACAGTCAATTCACATTCACTGCACAGACAGGCCGACTTCTAGAAGTGGCACTTCCACACCAGACACATTAAATCTGCACACATCATCGCGCAGCATTCAATCTCACGAGTCCGCACATACCAAACTCGACCCTGCACTCCCCACACATCAGGAACTATCATGGACTCACATATCCCTCATGTATTCCTATGGGAGGGCAGGCCAATCTCACACATGCACTCAGAGAGCGCACGCACTTTACACTGGAACACAGTGTCAAAGTGCGCAAAGACCAGAAATCACTATAATTATGTAACACTAAAAGGCAAAAAGTTGAGGGGTGAACCTGCCAGAAGGGCCAAGTCCAACACAACCCCCTTCCAGCCAAAATGCAGGGCAGACCAATCACCACTGTGATGGACTTCCCTGCTTTGGGCGATAGAACACGGACGCGGGCCCGCACTGCAGGGACACCCTCCGGTTGTACGCCATGTTGTTCCACAAAACAAGCACACAAAAAAAAATATTCAGGCCCAACTAGGCTACACCACCGGTACTCCTTAGTTGTCCACGGCTAGGACCAGGCCCTAGGCCACCCATATACCACTGGTCCTTTCCACTCCACAGAGTGGGGGTGGTAACCCCTGGCATACACTAGCCATTCTCCACTCCCTTTCTCAGCGTAGTTCCAAACTACAACTGATCCTTCAACCTAGCGACCGCACCCTCAGGCTGACCAGAGGTCACGGGCAAGAATGCCCCACCCTACCTCTACTTGTGGGGTTGTGCACTCTCCCAGGAGAAGCACCTTCCAGAACACAACTCTCCCACCAGTTTAGGACCTCTCTCCCTCAACTGGTCTACCACCTGGGATCCAAATTCACTGGATGCACAGGGGTCAGTGGCAAGGTCTCTCTCCCTCTGCAACCCCTTCCAGAGTTCTGCATCCTCCCAACTGGAGTGGTACCCCTAGAAGGCAAACCGGACAGGACGCTGGCTACAGCCGCCCTGCCGTCCAGGACAGGCAAACACCTGAACCTGGCTCCCCAACCTAGGGACGCTACCCTTTGGTTAGATGCCTGGCGCACCAGGACTTCACAAGTTGAAAATAAAGTCTAAGGCTTTCTCCTCTCCTTCAGCAGCAAGGCAACCACTGCAGGCCAATCCCCCGGGTCAGGGACAGTATTCCTCCTTCAGCTTTCCCAGTTCCTTCTCTTCAGGCAGTGGTTTCTTCTTGTAATTGCAGGACACTGCTTACAGTTGCCCTTACGTCCAGGACAGGCAAACACCTGAACCTGGCTCCCCAACCTAGGGACATACCCCTTTGGTCAGATGCCTGGCGCACCAGGACTTCCTGAGGGTGACACATAACTAATGTGTCATGTCACAATTCTGCCTGTCACTCAGGACAGAAGTGGCATCAGCATGGTCACTCACCGGCGACACAGCCCTTCTGGCTGGCCCCTGACCCACTGGTTCTTCCATTGGGGAGCCTATCCCCCTCGCACCCCTCCATCTGGACTTCTGCACCCTCCCAACTGGAGCGGTACTGCCAGACAGCAGAACTACTGGAACCCTGCTTACAGATGGTCCAGGTTCTCTCAACACTGGGAGATCCTCCCCAAATGGCCTATTAGTACAGCCTAGGCCCCCGACCGGATGTTCCCTGAAGAAACAATCCAGGCCCTGAGACTGGGTTTCGGGCACCTGGAGACCCGCAGTCCCACCCACTCCTTCTCCTCTGAGACAGGACGTGAGCCCCTACACCGGGACCCAGCTGGGCTACTCTGAACCTCACCTGCGTCTTACCTGTACATCCCCTGTACAGCATCTATATCCCACCTGTATTCTATCACGTGTTACAACAGATTCGGACCACAGAGCCAGTCATGAGGTCGGGCAGAGTTAGGAAGACTCCCTTAAATCCAAAATCCAAACAAAAAAAAGGTTAAGCAAAAGCGAGCACAGAAGAGTTAAGCGGCCCAGGACTGGGGCCAGTATCTATTAAAACAAGTACCGAAAGCAACCCAGTCAAGGGAAACACCAGCATCTGTTCTGGCACAAACTCCACCACCAATGACGATGACGTCAGCATAGTGCCAAGAACGGGAGAATCAACTTCTCATCAATTAGTCGACCCAACGCAGTTACCAGGAACCCAAAGGGATAGAGACCTCATAAGTATTGACGAGGCATCTCAAAGGAAAAAACCCTGCACCTTCCAACCTAAAATCTACACAAAATTCTTGTTCTTGAAAGATCCTGGACCAGCAATTTATTAAAAAAGCGAGAATGTAAAAGGGTTGCAATCGCCAACACAAGCCAGAGAAGTTCGGACCAACTCATCAGCCAACTCATCAGTCTCTCACCACGTTCCCTGAACCACAGTCCCACCACCAAGTTAAAAACCAAGTTAAAACCCATCAAAGGAATACGCCTATGGCGGGCGACCAGGTTCTACCAAAAAGCACCGCCGACATCAGGTCGGCTGGATTGGACTCTGAAGAGACAATAGGGGCAAGAGTTGAAACTGATGTACTAGGGGGCTTGAGGAACCCTCCGGGTTCCCTGACCCCAAACCAGTTTGCTGATCAATCGGGAACGGTCCCCCGCTGCAATAATTACAACCAGGTGCACCAGTAGACCCGGTGGTCTCCAACAGCCCCCAGGCCAGCAAACAATCAGAACGTTACACAATGTCTCCTTATGAAGACTCCCACGCATCATGTCCGGACTTGTCTTTCCTGGCCTCACAGGAATGGGAGTAGCTCATTGCTTCTTATAATTTAAAACCTGCTCAAAATCACACATCTCCTGCACCAATGAATACACCATTGCAGGAAAGATGCAATTTCAGCAATACTACGGCCACCGAATCTATATGGGCGGCAATTTTAAACTCAATGCAATATTCAACCACTGCTGTACAATATCAATCACACAAAATGGACTTTCAGCTTACGGTCCTTCAGACCCTGGCCAACTTCACGTCAGGGATCAACAAAAAGTTATCAGAGCTTAACAGTCTAATTAAGCGGGGACAAGAAGCGCTACACGGAAGACAAACCGTTCATCTTGAATGTACTTGCGCACCAATAATCGATAAGCTAATAACATTACCAACTGTGTAAGGGAATCTTATATCAGACATAAAAGGCAGTGCTCCAATGTCCCTTAAATCTACAGATGGTCAGCAAAAAAGTCAGGGACCATTTCGTCCAAACCCCAAAAAATGGATCCAACACCAACTACCGTATTCAACACTCTTGTAGATAGTGATGCAACACCAATAATGGCCCCAACACAAACAACTCCTTCCAAAAAAAAAACCACACCTTGGAAAGCCCATAACAAACAAAAAAGGAAGGGTCGTAATAAGAAGCCAATAGCTTTTGCTCTAAGCGCTTTGAGTAAACCACCCGTCATTGTGTTTGAACCAGATTCCGATGTTGAAGAAACTGGGTCCAGTCCCTCCTCCACCTTGCCTTGCAGGTTGGATCATTCCACCGCAGGGCCTCCCACAACCACGGCTGTCACTTTGGGGCCACCATTGAGATCAGCAAGACCATTGAGATCAGCAAGACGGAACACCCCAAAAGTGAATGAGAGGCAGGTGTCAAAATTATTAGCAAAAGACCCAGCAATTCCAAGACATATCAAGGAAGATCAAACCTTGGGGTCATCATCCAATGAAGTCCATCTGCCAAAAAACGAAGATCGACAACAACAGTCGGTGGGGGGCTCTGCAAAACAAAGCTGCTCATGCAGCAAAATGAAGTCTCTATCAGTCCTCTCGCCAATCTCTCGCACTTCTGTCAATCAAGGAGCAGGACAGAACAACCTTCTGCAATTAAGGCCTCATTCACAGAACAAAACCCCTATTTACAGAATTAAGGAAAGCACAACTGAAGAATTGGTCAGTATCATCCTCATTCCTGAATATGAATCACAGGGAAAATATGATATATTAAACAGAGGGAACGTTTTATGACTCTGAAATTCCATCCCGAGCCTTGAGAATATAAACTCATCGGACTTACTTTCCATAGAATTCCTTCCAAATAATAATCGTCTGGGGCCTGAGGTGACAAGGACATGATGGAGCTCTAGTGAAATCGCGGACAAAATGAAGGAAGAAGAAAGCACGCTCGAGCATTGGGGTATAAAACTGGCACCCGAACTGAAATCTCCTTATCTAACTCCGTTTTTAAAAGCTCAGATCAACGTCCCAGACAAAATCACCACCTCTGTATTAAGAGGGGCAAGAAGTAGAACTCCTGGTGAATTAACTGCTTGTATAAGGGTTCCAATCTAAGCAGAAGCTAAGGGTCATTAATTCCAATTTTGAAACCGGGACCACAGGCCCGGTCGCAAATAACACGCACAATAATAACAGAGCGTCCAAATTGACAAGAATGCGACACCCCACAGATAGCTCCATCAGAACAAGGAAAAATTAAACTCTGTATCTGGAACATTAACGGCCTGGCAGCCAAAATGGTCGATTACGAGGTAGTTAATTATTTGAAAACATTTGACTTAACACTCCTCCGGGAAACCTGGGAAGATAATGCCCAGGAGCTCCAAGGGTATACCTCCTACTTCATCCCGGCAACAAAGGACTCTAACTTTGGTCGCATTTCGGGGGGACTAATGATGTTGGCTTCAATAACTACAGTGGGTTCAATACAATCCATAGAGGTGGAAATTACACCACCTAATGCAGTTCACTCATTACAGATAAAGCTTAATTTCAACAATATGTCACAAGAAGTTATAATAATTAACATCTACGTGCATCCCAAACGGAAACAAAAAGCTGTAAAGGAGCTGTCAAATGAAATAAAACGAATTATGGATGAGCAAGACACCGATCACATAATCGTTGCTGGAGATTTCGATCTATACCTTTTTGGGTCAAGCCAAGATGACGGATCTGTACACAAACTCACAGCATTATGGGGGATGCCAAATCCGGGCAGAGCAAATATTAACAAACCGTCAAGATGGGCCGAATATCTGTTACAGGAATTAGAAAATTTTAATTTAAGAGCACTGAACTGTCATTTCTTGGAGGACAATCCACCAGTTGCTACATTTCACTCATCAAAAACTTCCTCTTACCTAGACTTTACGTTTGTAACACTAGCCATGTTCAATAAAATAGCAACTTACAAAATAGGCGACAATGCTCAGAGCAATCACCTACCACAGGAAGTGCTGTTGAATGCGAGGCCGGCCGATATACTAGATATTTGGAACCCGATTGCAACTGAAGAAGGCGCCAATCTAAAGCGTATAAGGTGCAACGCTAACAATATTGAAGCTCTATCAGCCTCTGCTAAAATCCTATTTGAGAGAGAAAAAGAAACTCGGCCCAACTGCAACAGCATGGGAAAACTTTATCAAGACCTTCAGTGGAAAATTTGCGACAAGGACTGGGACCAAACCAAGAAAATCGGAAGACGAATTAACAAAAGCGAAATCCAGCCCGGAATCTAAGAGCCTCAAACGCACTATAAATCAAACCCTACGACAACTGCAAAAAATACCGGGGGACTTGGAGCTGCAGTCGACTCTTCAACAAATGAAGGCACTATTGAACAGGAAGAAGTGGAGGAAAATAAGACTAAAGAATAATGAAATGTGGGCTAAGCTACTGCATGACGCCAAGCAACACAACAGCGCTAAGTTTTGGCAAATGATCCATAAGTCAGAGCGACGAACCACCCAGGAATTAGCTCCAATATAACAGAGGCTGATTGGGTAGATTATCCCTCCGCCCATTTTAACAACAATAGGCAAAAGGGGGGGAATCAAACAAGGGAGCGGGCATTGCTCTTCCGGATATCGAATCCCATAACAAGGGAAAAGTGATAAAACTGCACAATCAAAGATCACTTGGCCAACAGCACCAATACCCATACGCAACAGGGGATCCTCTTGGCTGCTGATTTAGACTCTACAAACCCCACTGAAGAGGAAGGATATGCTCCCACAGAAAAACAGATAAAAGGTCTGATAGCCAGGGGTAGAGTTATGGGAGCGCCCGGCCCAAACGGGATCCCACCGATGTACAAACACTTTTGGAGTAAGGCTCTATTACCAGTCTTCAAGGGCTTAAACTCCACAGTCACCATTCCGGAATCTTGGAAAGGATCTATTATTAGCCCAATTTTTAAACAAGGCAATAGAAATGATCCAAACAGCTACCGACTAATAGCCCTTCTTGCCGTAGATGCCAAATACCATGCAGGAACAATCTTGGATGAGTTAACATCCTGGGCCTCAGAAAATTCTATTATTCCCATCAATCAAACTGGGTTTTGCAGTGGCCAAGGAACAACAACAAATATCTTGTCTCTCACGTTGTTTAATGGATGCAGCCAAGGAATTAAAAACGCCGCTCTTCCTTTGTTTTATTGACTACCCAGCCGCCTTCGACCATGTCGACCGTGCCAAACTCTGGGGAAAACTGGAAAGTTGGGGTAGACCAAACACACTCTTTGATCGGCTAAAACAGGTTCACACAGATACATGGATCAGGATTAAATTTGGCACAGGGACACATATCTCAAAACTAATCATGACCTCGTAAGGCCTCAAGCAGGGGTGGGTCCTTGCCCCACTTCTTTTCAATCTCTTTTTAGCCGAACTGCCTGGGGAGCTGGACAGCTGTGTATCCCATGCTCCAAAACTGGGAAACAAGCTATTGTCTAACTTGTTATATGCTGATGACCTGGTTTTAATCAGTCGGACGCCAATTGGTCTTCAGCACCTATTAAATACGACAAGCAGTTTCTCTAACTGGAATGCCCTCAAAATAAACCTCAAGAAAACCAAATTTATGGCAGTTAACTATCACAAAAAGAAGAACAATAGCTGGTTCCTAGATGGCAAACGTCTGGATCAAGTACAGAGTTATAAATATCTGGGAATACTAATGGATCATAAAAAACTCATTCAAACTTCAGCTAGAGTCCATGCTGAGAAAGGGGATTACAACATATTTAGCACTGAAGTCAAGGAAAAGAGACGGCCCCCCGACCTCACGCTTAATCCTTTTCTACAGGTCCTGAGGGCCAAACTGCTGCCGACACTGACATATGGGAGTGAGGCTCTTAAAGGTAAAGACGCAGCAGTTCTTGAAGTCGTAATAGTCAACTCCTATACAACAATCTTCCAAAATATGTCTCTCCGGCTCACATACGGCTGGAATTTGGGTTCCAAAGACAAACAGTGGAAAGAAGGAGTGCTTATTTTAAAAGTTAGCATAAACTCCCACCTCTGGAACGCCTTACTTCATCAAGAAAAATGTCCAGCCAGGATGGATTATCCTCTGGTATGGGAGATGGAGGAAATCAAATACCTCTACATTATATCACTAGAGAGAGAGATGCCTTAATGATAGCCAACTATGGCACTGCCATGGTTAAAATCGCTGATAACATTACCAAATGGCTCTGTTTACCGCTATCTATGGCAGGGAGAATTTCACTAATCAAAATGGTCCTCTTGCCCAAGCTCTTATATCTATTTATTAACATCCCATACTACCCTGGCTACTCCTTTTTTCAGACCCTCAGAACGCAACTTACGCGACTAATTTGGGGAGGGAAACAACCACGTCTTAGTCTCAACACTATGATGCTGCCATACAGACTGGGTGGGTATGACGTGCCTAATTTTGAATATTATTATTACTGCGCCCAGACCCACTTCGCGACTTACTGGTTCCACCCACCGGCTTACATGGCCCATTTAGCCGTTGAAGATGGCTACATGACACCAGCGCCCTCGATGACTTATCTCTTCACATAGGTGAATGAGCGCGGGCGGGATCCGTCCACGGGGGACTGCACAGTGCTGGCTTGGCAGAAAATAGCCCATAAGCTGGAAGCCCCGATGCTATACTCCCCCAATATGACTCTGGCACGTCACCCATTACTGACGGTTACGAAGGAGGGGATTTGCCGTAGGATGCTTGAGAAACTGAACTATTCCACTTGGGGGGACTTTTCCGCCCCCTGACTCGGTTTTTTGACCAAAACACACCCACGGTAATGGACACATTTCTTTACACCAGACTACGACTCAATGTTAAGGCGGCGACGCCGGCCTTCCCAGAGGAACCACCTGTATTAGTGCCGTTACAGCTGTTTTTGCAGAAAGAGACCCCCAACACGCAGTGTCTTTATTGTATAAGCACACCCAGACGGCGTCACCGCCCACTACGAGCAAGGCAAGACAGGACTGGGACAGGGACCTAGCAATTACACTGTCTGATGACCAGTGGGAACAAAGCTGCACACACACGGAAGCGGTTACAGGGAACAGCAGGCTGCGGCTAATACACTTCAAGTTCCTTCATAGGCTGTACCATACCCCGGTAGGGCTCCACAGATTTCACCTCAGGGATGATGATCGGTGTGTTAGATGTGGTGAGGAAGGAGCAGGCTTTCTCCACCTGGCGTGGACTTGCCCACAGGTAGCACTTTTTTGGGAACACACATTTGCAGGCCTTTCCAATATGCTGGACACCGAGCTGACACCTTGCCCTTTAATGGGCCTGTTGGGCCTCTCACAGGGTGTCAATACCCCACACAAGTAATTCCTAGTCATGAGCCTGCTCCTGGCGAAGAGACAGGTCGTGAGCCGTTGGGGGAGAGGGAGGGCTCCTAAATTTAAAGATTGGATTCAAACCATGACTACATGGCAAGAAACTCTAGGCCATTATGCTGACCAGTTACCTCTGAAATCCCGACCGAAGGACATTTAGAGCCCTCTGACTAGGTATCTACTGGCGCAGGATGCTGAAGGGGAGATGGTGCGAATGCCGAGGATGTGGCTGGGGGGGAAGATGCCCTTACAGACTCCACCTAATGTTGCAATTGTGTCCATGGGACTGCACACGCAGCGGAAGGGAGTGGGAAGGGCTGTGGAACTGCTGAATGTGCTGGCCCAGGGCCTCGCGGACATTACATTGAGAGAACCTGGTGGACAACTGCTAATTGATAAATGACTTGCATTGCGAGACTGTGGATCATGTAGTTCATACTATGTAGAAATCTGCCATTATTCCTGCTGCCTGTTACGGGGAATGCGAGTATATCATCCAGACTGTGTAACCCAAGAGCAGGGAGCCGTTGATGGTAATCAAAAGGGGGGATGTTCTTCTTGAAGATGTAGATGCAGGAATGTGTACAATAGTAATACGTAATGGCTTCTTTTTGATCCGTCGCAATGTCTATTACACAGATGTACTGCATCCTTTTCTTTTTCTCAATAAAGGTTTTTGAAAAATCAAAAGAAAAAGTCCAGCCAGGAATTACTTGTTTGACTCTATTGAGTTATTGGGCCTGTCTGAACTCTGGGCCGTTCCAACAGATCATCTTTCCTTAAAAAAGCAGCGAAAAAAACAACATCCATGTTATCTGTTTAGAAGACAAAGCAATTCTTACTAAAAAGGCACACGGCTGGATAGTGCTCAGTGACTACGCAAGGCCAAATCCCCAAGCCTACTTAGGTGCAGGAATCAAGAACGAAGGAAAACGTCCTAAGGCTGCTTTTGGGGGTAATTGCGATTAAACCCCATCTTCCACCATGGGAAAGGAAAGGAGGCATTCCGACCTGTCGTCTATGCGTTAGTGGGAAGGAAGACATAATTCATGTAATTTGCAACTGTCCCAACTTAAGGGATATAAGATTCACCTTGTTACGTCCCTTTTTCAGGTATTACCGCATCCGGTCCTGTAGGCAGGCAGTGAAGCATTGCTTCAACCCCATTGACGTCCAGCTTAACTGTCAGCTAACAAAATTCTTCGAGACGGTAACTAAGAGACTTAAATCCCTGTCGTTACCTGAAACACATAAAAAAAATGCTTCTCATGTGTAAAATTAACTTGATATCTTATTTTAGTTGCACTCGCACTTTAATTACCAAGCCTCTAACTTGAACAATGGACCTGGTTACGCTGTGTCATCCAGCTTGGGAATTAATGGTAGTCACTGTCAGTCAGTATTACCCGAGATAAAAGAACTTATGAGAACTGCTTTTAAAACAGCTAATTGTGTAAATTGGGAATATTTTATTGATGGTCCTTCTTTAATGTCACTTTTAAATGCAATAATCTGTGTACAATGGGAATTTTTATTGTTATGTATTTGCAAAGATTTTAATTAATCAAGCAAAATGAACATTATCTTATCTTATCCTATCAGACAGCTATTGAAAAAACAAGTATGATTTCCTGTGGACAAATGAATGTCAAGAAGCATTGCAGGAAATTAAAAATGTACTTTGTTGTACACCTGCACTACTGGGCTATGACCATAAGTTAAGGTCAATTGTAACCGCTAACGCTAGCTGTAAGGGTCTTGGTGTTGTGTTAACAAAATTGGATGGCACTAATAACGAACATATTATAGCATTTGCCAAAAGATCCCAAACCCCTACGGAAGAGAAATATGCTGTAATCGAAAGAGAAGAACTAGCCTGTGAGTGGGGGTTGGAGCATTTTAGGGCTTTATATGGAGGTTTAACGTTATTCTTCAAAGCAGTCATAAACCATTGACAAGCGTTTTAACAAAAAGGGTTTGTTGAATGCTTCCCCATGTTTAGCCCTTATGTCGATAAAATTGCTAGATTTTAATTACAAGGTATGCTGTGTGCCAGGAATCAAAAACAGAATTGCTGATTGCTTAAGTAGAATGCCTCTTCCTATGAACATTATGCCAGATGATGATGTGAAAAATACTGTATGGCCGAAATTGATAAGTGTATGGATGGCATAAAAGAAGAGGAGTGGAAGAAGGCAATGTTTGAGGATGGATTTTTACAAGAAATTAAAGAGTGGATACAGAATTGCTGGCCTGCAAATAAGGAGGTTGGAGAAGAGTTAAGGGTGTACTAGGAATTAAGACACAATCTTTCCATGGAAAATATAGAATACTAGTTACCCGTCGCGCGTTTCTGCGATCTCTGAAGAAAGGAAATTCAAGGAAACTCGTTATGATAACATTAAATTTACATTGTGTCATTTTTATTGAAACTAATTCATTTTAATATGGAAAACATTTCAAAATGTTTCTTAATTCTATTTATTTATTCGAGTGCTTGTGGATACACGATTTTTTGTTTTTCCATCAGGTGCGTACATCAGTATTCGAAAGATTATGAGGACCCTGGGGGGCCGATATTATAAACAAATGTATGCCAGAAACCTTCGCGGGAGTGTACTCAGCAACTTCCCAAAGTTTCCTGGCGATTGGATGAATGCTTTTTTAATTCTATTTATTTATCCGAGTGCTTGTGGATACACAATTTTTTGTTTTTCCGTCTTGTGCGTACATCAGTATTCGAAATATTATGAGGGCCCTGGGGGGGCCGATATTTTAAAAATATTTATGCCAGAAACCTTAGCGGGAGTGTACTCAACAACTTCCCAAAGTTTCCTGGCGATCGGATGAATGCTTTTTTAATTCTATTTATCCGAGTGCTTGTGTATACACAAGTTTTTGTTTTTCTGTCTAGTGCATTCATCAGTATTCGAAAGATTATGAGGGCCCTGGGGGGGCCAATATTTTAAAAAAGTTATGCCATAAACCTTTGCGGGAGTGTACTCGACAACTTTCCAAAGTTTCCTGGCGATCGGATGAATGCTTTTTTAATTCTATTTATCCGAGTGCTTGTGTATACACAAGTTTTTGTTTTTCTGTCTTGTGCATTCATCAGTATTCGAAAGATTATGAGGGCCCTGGGGGGGCCAATATTTTAAAAAAATTATGCCAGAAACCTTTGCGGGAGTGTACTCAACAACTTTCCAAAGTTTCCTGGCGATCGGATGAATGCTTTTTTAATTCTATTTATCCGAGTGCTTGTGTAGACACAAGTTTTTGTTTTTCTGTCTTGTGCATACATCAGTATTCAAAAGATTATGAGGGCCCTGGGGGGGGCCAATATTTTAAAAAACAAATTATGCCAGAAACCTTCACGGGAGTGTACTCAACAACTTCCCAAAGTTTCATGGCGATCGGATGAATGGTGTTTTAATTCTATTTATTTATTGGAGTGCTTGTGGATACACGATTTGTACATCAGTATTCGAAAGATTATGAGGGCCCTGGGGGGGCCAATATTTAAAATAGATTTATGCCAGAAACCTTCGCGGGAGTGTACTCAACAACTTCCCAAAGTTTCATGGTGATCGGATGAATGGTGTTTTAATTCTATTTATATATTCGAGTGCTTGTGGATACATGATTTGTTGTTTTTCCGTCTTGTGCATACATCAGTATTCGAAAGATTATGAGGGCCGTGGGGGCCGATATTTAAAACAAAATGTATGCCAGAAACCTTTGCGGGAGTGTACTCAACAACTTCCCAAAGTTTCATGGTGATCGGATGAATGGTGTAGTAATGCATAAAGGACAAACAGACAGACTGACAGACATACATTCGTTTTTATATATATATAGATTACGTTGTGGAAGAATAATTTCCCTGAAATGACTCAGAGAAAAAGTGTTGAATTTGTGTCATGATGGACATTTAGGGATATCCAAAATGAAATACAGGGTCAAGTACTTGTACTGGTGGCCAGGTTTAAATTTAGCTATAGAAAGGAAGGTTAGAGAATGTGTTTAATGTAACAATTCTGAAAAGTCACTGGTTACTATGAAGCCTCCCCTATGTACTTTAAAGAGTGCAGAGATGCCATGGGAGAGGATAGATTTGGACATTTTGGTTCCAGTTTGAGATGGAAATGTATTTAAGTGTATTATTGTGTTAATTGACCACTTTACAAAATGGCCAGATATAGAAGTAGTGTCTAGGGTGAATGCCCAGTTGGTAGTAAGATGATTTGATTAAATATTTTTGAGAGAAGGGCTACCCAGAGTGATTCTGACTGATAATGGACCTCAGTTCACTTCAGAGGTGGTCAAGGCCTATTTGAGGAGGAAAAGTATTGTATATAACACTACCTCGGTCTATCACCCTGCTGGAAACAGAGAAGTGGAGCTTTAATAGAGTGCTAAAAAATACTATACAGTCGGCTAAAGAGGCAGATTTATGTTGGCAATGAAGTGTGGAGAACTGTGTGGGCTCATAGGGTGTCACCTTGTAAATCCAATGCTTTCAGCCCATTTGAAATTATGAGAGGCAGGATTCCTGTTACGAAAGACAACGTAGGATGGATGTCTAGAATTTAAATTAGTATTTGGGCACCCACATTGATGAAGGAAAATGTGTCTAAGGCCCAGAAGGGTTGTAAACATTATTTTGACAAAAAGAACAAATTCAAATATGTAAAGTATACAAGTTGGTGACTACTTTTTATAAATACACCGGGTCTCTTAACTCTTACCCAAAGGGATGCATTACTCCCCTTTAAAAGTTGTTAAGGTGCTGTGTAACTCAGTCCAACTAAGTGATGGTAAGGTGTGGCATTTAAGTTGTGTTGCTTTTATAAGGGCAATAGGAATATTACCCAAGAACCTAACAGTGTTTATCATTCGAGTCTGTATGAGTAGCTTTTGGATGAAAATGAAATATAGAGCCAGATGCTGAGTTGAAAGAAGATAAGGAAACAGGTGGTGACATGGAAGCAGTGGGTAAGGATGAGACAGATATGGATGAGGCTGATTGAGATTACCAAGGAGTGGAACAAGGTGAAGAGGAGGAACTACGTGTCAGTGGTAAACAACCTTTACCCTCCACGTCAGGGTCTGAGAAGGAGGGGAGGTTGGAAAAAAGAATAAAAATACCTGTGAAATTTAAAGACTATGTTTGCGGTAAGGTATGATCAGGAGCAGCTCGTGCAGGTAAGAGCGGTGGCGGAGTGAGGGGGGTAGTCAACAGACAACGAATGGCGAGATAAAAGAAAAAGATAACCACCTACCTTGCGCTTGCCGCATTGCCTAGTCTGCAATGCGGCAAGCGCGAGGTAAGTGGTTTTCTTTCTATTTTACCTAGTCGTCTGTCGACTGCTGCCCCACTGCTCTTACCTGCACGGGCTGCTCCTGGGTATGATATAATACCTTTAACTATATCTATATTGTGGACATACGTATTAGTATTGTACCATGTTTGGACATCTAGTACCTATTATAAGTCTAACCTAGTTGTGCTCAATTTAAACATGTATCGTGTATATGGAAAAGTTCTATCATTTATTTATTTATTTCTATTTTCTTATGGTGTTATTATTGAGGAGGGGATGTGTAGTAATGAAGGTTTGTAGTAACTGAATAGGGGTTACATTGTTGTCCCTCATATGTTGCTATAGTGTTAATATCTACTATGTCATTATCAGAATGATGATGTAATATAGAATGTTGAGTTGATATAGGTAGATGAAGAAGGCATGCTGTAAGAGAAGTAGTTAACTACTCTTGCTCCTGGTTTTGCTGGTGCCTGTTTCAGAAGAATAAACTACTCTTCAGACTCATATGGTCGTAGAGTGTTTACTACACACTCAATCAGGCAGACATTTTCTCTCTCCTACAAAACTGCTTTGTGAGGCCTCCATTTTACCTTTGCCAAGAAAGTGCTTGACAAGGCTGCCTAATGCATCAACTAAGAAGGTGCTTGATGATGTCTCTCTGTGCCTTCTTCTAATAAAACTCTGGGTGAGTCTACCTTTTTGTTGTTCTCTCATAATAAGGTGTTTGATTATACTGCCATTTACCTTACTCTAAGGAGGCAGTAGACAAAGCTACCATTTATTCTCTCCTAACAACGACCTTGATGAGGCCACCTTTTCCCCTCGCCTAAAAAGTCCCTGGGAGGAGTAATTGCTTGCTGTATCTTCGGAAGGCGCTTGGCAATGCAAGTATTTGTATCCACCTAAGGAGAGTCTTCTAGCAGTTATGTTTTTTACCTTCTCCTAACAAGGTACTTCAAGAGGTCAACATTTGTTCTCTACTAAGGAGTCTCTAGAAGGGGCGAACATTTGCTCTAGACGTGGCCACTATTTACGTTTCCTGACAAGGTTCCTTTCAAGCCTGCTATTTGCCGTCTCCTACTACAGTGCTTGATCATACCATCATTTGCCTTCTTCAAAGAAGGAACTTCCAAAGGCTGACTGTTACCCACTCCTTAAAAGGCACTTTACAAAGCCACCATTTGCTATTGCCTAGCGAAGAGCTTGACGAGGCATCCTCTTCTAAGAAAGCGCTTGATGAAGTATCGGTTTCCTTTTTTCTAAGAAGCTGTTTGACAAGGTGCCATTTTCTCTCCCAAGAAGTGCTTGATGAGACCACCATTTACCCTCTCCTCACAAGACATTTGCTGAGACTTTCACTTGCTGTAAAGGATGGCCGGCACGTCAGATGAAGGTAAGTTGTATTTTATTCAAGTTACTAACAATACGGAGAGCACAGGAACAGGTCCTACGCAGAGGACTGCACTCTCCAACTGAAAATCCCCACATTCCAATCGATCCGTGACTGCGTGTTATACTGTTACCATAGTTCCATGGCAACAGGACACCACACAGCTTCCCCAACTGATATATTCACAAAACAAGAAGTCTAATGGGAACTAACCACAGGTGAGAGACCGAAGGGAACCAGGAACAAGGGTACAAGAAAGAAAAATGGATATGGAAACAAGGTGGGATAAGGTGAACAGGGGAAGACTAATGTTGAACAACACAATGAATGCATTGTAATATAATCCTTACGTTTCGTAGGAATGGTTACCACTCTACCAGACCTGGTAGCCCTGCTAGAACTTACAACAACAGGTGTACCCACCTCCGCGGACTCACCCCGAGAAGTTAGATTTTCTGAACTTACTGGCAAACCAGCAGAAGAAGATGAAGCAGAAGAAGAACAATAGCAAGAAGCTGCAAGTGAATCACCTGGGAAGGACTCGTCCCATTCATTCAACAGCCAATGTTTGGAAGAACCAATTGTAAGTTTGCTTAGATGCCAAACCCTTCCGTCACTCAACTGAGCCAAATACTTAAGCACCTCTATAACTTTATAAGGAGAAAAAAAACGTATGTCACCCATACGCACCTTACAACACAGCTTCACACACACTGAATCCCCCTTCTTGAGGATACATTCATTGACTTTGTTCCTCCCATCATAGTAAGTTTTATAAACTCCCTGAGCTCTTTCCAAATTGTTCCTGACTCCCACAGGTGACTATTTGGTCAGGTATTTTTGAGAAATCCACACAACATTAGCATTGGTGTAAGGCTCTCTCCCCCTCAAAATGTTGAAAGGACTATATCCTGTGACAGTAAGAGTAATTCTATATGCCCAAACCATTTTTATTCAATTCCACTTCCCAATGCTTCCCTGCATTATTGGTGCTCTGGACACTCCCCATAATGACACTAATGAAACGTTCAACAGCACCATTGCACACTGTGTTGTAAAACAAAGTTTTCCTTTCCCTGTCATTCCTAGACAAAAAAATAATTTTTAAAATTGCAAAACATTTCAGCTGTATATTGGGGACCATTGTCGCTCAGGAGGGATTAAGGAATCCCCTCTCTTAGGAAAACCCTCTCTAAATATTTCATCACGCCCGTGGAATCCACTTCTTCCAAGACTTCCAGTTCCGGTCATTTTGAGAATAGGTCAAACAACACACAATACTTTTTGCAATCCCTTCTTTATCCAAGATAAGGCCCAAAACATCAATAGATAAACTGCTCCACAGTCCTGAAGGCAACTCAACTTCTCCTAAAGGTAGTCTAAGCATTTTCCAAGACTTGTCAGCTGATGCACATTGAACGCAATTCCTCACAAACCTTTCCATTTCTGAGGAATTGCGTTCAATGTGCATCAGCTGACAAGTCTTGGAAAATGCTTCCTCACAAACCTTTCCATTTCACAATTGGGAAGTGTCCTGGGACTGTGAAGGGAACATGGCGGCGGCAGGTTAACGCCCGTCGCGGAGCTCCGTAGCGCCGTGGTACTGCAGGAAACAACAGCGAAAGCAGGATGCAGTTTTCTCCTCCCAACACGGTGAGAAACTAGGTTTTAATTTTTTCTCCCCCTGTGGGCTTTCTCCGACACGTATTCCGGTTGTGTCGTTACAGTAGGAGATTCATCTGTAGCGCTCGGAAGCGCTAGGACCCCGAGGACGCATGGTGTGTGGAGGTGTGGGAAGAGCCGAGCCTAGCTGCAGTCGATCCTCCCCTGCGCCAGCGTCAAGTGCAGATTCAGAGGGATCGGCGTTTTCTGTTGGCAAGCGGCGGGTGAGGTTGTGGTCTCGTGCACAAGCTGCACTCTTCTCCATTCAATTTCGCGGACCTGTCTACCGGCTCCAGGTTGAAATATCCGAGCAGACTGTAAGTGGAATAAACACCCCAAACACTGGTAAGGCGGCTTTCAAAGGGGAGGGCTGTATGGATGTGCAACTGGTGTCATCTGTGAAGTCAGCCCAGCCTTTACCAAACACAAAGAGTGAGAGACCATTATCCAAAGCGGGGGAAGTAGAGCCTGGTTCTAAGGGGGTCCCCAATCTATCAGCTGAGGGTTTAAGTGAGACCTCGGGCAAACAATCGGTTTTTAATCGAAACAGATATCAACTTAGATCCAAGCAAGACCTGAAGTTAAAGGGGGTTTTAAACTCTGCTGACGGCTTGGAGAGAGGTGGTCCATCTCCTGTAACACCCGTTAAAAGGAAGAGACAGTTAGGAGTAAAGAAAGCCGGGGGATTAAAGGTGACTGGTCAGTCTCAAAGAAACACCCCATTGCTTGAGGCTTACTTTAAAATCATGGAGCGAATGGCGGATTCTAAGGAAAAGGAGAGTGAGGGTACGCTGTCTCAGTGTCAGTCTCAATCCCAGCCCCTGCCTCAGTCCCAGCCTCAGCCTGAATCTGAACCTGAGTCAGCAGTAATAAGGTTGGAAAATCGGTACACACCTCTCGAAAATGCACAAGAGGAAGTGGAACCAGAGACTATAGTAACAACTGGTAGTGCGGGCTCGCCAGTGCCTGTAGTAAACTCCACACAGGGCCTCCCGGCGACTTCCCAATCATCCTCGCAACCAACCGGGCTGTCTAGCCTCTCACCACCCTCATTTACACAGGCTTCAGCGGGGCCCGCTCAAGACTCCATGGCCCCCCAACTACACGAGGGTTCAATAACGGCTCAGTCTGAAGGAGAATTGATCGGCTCCCTATTCAAATCTCTCAGGGAGGACCTCCTGAGGAAATTTGAGGTCTCAGAAAGCAATCAGAGGAGCCTCCATGAAAGATTTGATCACCTTGAGGCAAAATTAGAGGACATTTCTGTATGAACAAATGTGTTAGAATCTAAGGCCTCTCTATTATCCGATTCCACGCTGGGCAACGCTAAAGATATAAGCTCCTTAAAGGTACAAAATCGATCATTAATGATGGATATAGAGAAACTGGAAATGCACACACGCAGAAATAACATCCGAATTTTGAAAATCCCTGAAGGAGAAGAAGTTGAGGGCATTAAGGGCTTTGTGTGCAGACTCTTACGAGAAGGAGTCTTGAAAGATCGGCCAGACATAGATTTGGAATCAGAGATCCAGAGAGTGCACAGAGACCCCTTCAGGTTACATCCTGACCGGAAGGCCCCAAGGAAAATATTGGTTAACTTTCAAACTTACAGTATTAAAGAATTGATCTTAAATAGGTGCCTTTCCAGATCTTCCTTACATCATCGAGCCAATCCATACTTAATTCGTTCAGATATAGGAGGTCATACCGCCCAGAGACAGTGGGAATTAGGCTCCAGGATGCCAGAACTTAGGTCTTTTGGAGCACAGGTTAAGATGAAGTTTCCCGCACTGTAAAAGGTTATGTGGA
The DNA here is from genome assembly GCF_964261635.1 of Lissotriton helveticus. Classification (NCBI taxonomy): domain Eukaryota; kingdom Metazoa; phylum Chordata; class Amphibia; order Caudata; family Salamandridae; genus Lissotriton; species Lissotriton helveticus. The sequence goes on from NC_136057.1 coordinate 1,359,671,338, forward strand.
ACAACAAAATGTATAACTGCAATCACCCAGAGGAGGTAGATGATCTCTTATTAAAAATGAGAAAATACCCTGGCATAAGGTATTAATCAGCTGATTGCGGAGCAGTTATAGCAGTGAACTAAATTGAGAAGCTGTGGTCAGTCATTAATAAAGTCAATATGTATAAGAAATCAGTTAATACAGAGTACCAAATAAGTAGATGGTAGATATGTTAAGGGGAGGGGAACAAAAAGAAAAACAAATCTAAAAACAAATAAGGGGCTTATTCATCAGTGTTTGTTCTAATATAAATCTAAAGTAAAGATTCTCCTCCTTCAAGTAAGCAAATTTTGTAAAAAAAAAAGAGAGCACGGGTATAAAATTAATCCACAAAAACCAAACTTGGTTTCTGGAGTTTAAAAAATTTTTTTTTTTTTACACACGATAATCCTGCACCAGCTGTTTGTTAGTCTGCAGTACCGCAGGAGTTGGGGGTTCCCCATAGGCGAGACCAGCGCCTATTTCAATGGGGGGTTTCCTGTGGGAGGGTTAGGGATGGGTTTAGGGGGGAAGGGTAAAAAGAAAAAGTCCTCATATAATGTAAAAACCAGCAAGTCAGTCAGCACATTGGAAGGTGGGAATGTCACTTGTTTGTATAGACTATCATGGCTGCTAGTAGGCTGAGTAGTTAAAAAATCCTCTCCTGGAACCTCAATGGAGTTGGGAGCGTGAAAAAACAAGCAAGGGTGTGTGAATGTCTAAAAAATTCAGAGGCCTCAGTCTGTTTACTACAGGAAACACATTTAGAGGCAAAGCTGTGTAAACAAGTTTTTAGTAAGCTAGGTTGGGTTGAAGAGGTACTCTGTTCAGGGCAAACGGGGGTAACAAGAGGGGTAGCCATAATTATAAGAGCCAACAAGGGTATAAAAGTACAGAAATGGGACACGGACCACTCAGGAAGATGGTTAGTGGCGGCTCTGTTAATAGATAATGCCCCATATACCTGTGTGGTGTATTATGGCCCTAACGAGGATAATTCCAACTTCCTTCTGAAGCTGGAGGGAAGTCTATTACAGTATAATGCACCAGTAATATTAGGAGGGGACTTTAATTTGGTTTTGGATAGCATGTTGGTTCGCACGTCCAGAGCAAAATATTCTACCCCGAAAAACTCCCTCCGTGTATTAAGAAACATTATGAAAGATTTTAACATCTTAGATGCTTGGAGAGTAAAGTATGGTGCTCTTAAAGAGTATACCTTCTATAGTAAAAAATATAAACACTACTCAAGAATCGATTATTTCCTTTTAGACCGCTCTTTAATCCCCGACTTAGTGTCAGTAACCCATTCACCACTGGGTATTTCTGATCATTCAGGGATAGAACTTATATTGAACTTCAGGATTAAGCCCATTGTGGGCAGATGGACCCTGGACAGAACCCTTATGCTGGAGAATCAGACTTTGTCCAAGATTAAAGAGAGTATAACTGAGTTCTTCCTTTTCAATATAGGTTCCGGTACAGAACAACTCGTCTGGGATTCCTTCAAGGCGTACTTGAGGGGTATTTTGAGCTCCATAATGTCTTTTAAAAGAAAATCATTCAAGACAAGAGAAACTCAAGACCTCGAAGGAATCAAAAAGAAGGAACTGGAGCTGCAATTAGCAGTCTGGACGGACAGGGATTGTATCCCAAGGTTAGAAAAAGAACTCCTGGATCTTCAATCCCAATTCCAGTCAAGAAGCGATAAAGCTATCAAGGACAGATGGGAGGTTAGCAAAATGAAGAACTTTGTGTATGGGGAGAAATGTGGAGCCCTTCTTGCCTGGAAAGTAAGGGCAGAGATGAGTAGGAACACCATAGACTTGCTCATCCATCGAATATCTGGGAATAGTTAACAGGAGATGATCTGATCAGGGAGGAAGCGAGTGGTTTCTTCAAAGACCTTTACCAAGAGGCCAGTGGCATTGAATTAGAGGCGGTGGATTCCTGGCTGGGCCGGATAGAACTGCCCCAACTACCTGATGAGGCTAAGAGTTTACTAACCAGTGAGATCACAGAGGGAGAAGTGAGGGCGCAAATAAAGAAGATGAGTCGGGGGAAAGCGGCAGGCCCAGATGGCCTACCATCAGAGGTGTACGAAGACAACTTAGAAGTAATCCTGCCCATCCTAGTATCACTTTTTAACAGAATTCTCCTCCAAGGGGAAAATACACCTACCTCTTGGCTTGAAGCTACGATTGTATTAATAGCTAAACCAAACAAGGACCCCCAGAGGATAGAATCCTACAGGCCGATCTCTCTTTTAAACTCTGACTTGAAAATCTTCTCTCGGTTACTAGCCTCCAGGCTAGCAAAAGTCATGAAGTCAATAATCCACCATGACCAGAGAGGCTTCATACCAGGTCGACAGCTGAATGAACTTACCTTTCAGGTATTGGGGGCTATAGATTTCGCAGAAGAAAGGCATCTCCCTTTAACAATTGTAGCAATAGATGCCGCTAAGGCATCAGACCAGGTAAACTGGGTTTTTCTCTGGGAAACAATGGCTAAGCTAGGGTTCCCATCCATGTTCATTGAGGGAATCAAATCTCTTTACAATGAACCTCGCGCCAGAGTCTTGATCAAAGGGGGCTTGACGGACTGGTTTAACATCGCCAGAGGCACAAGGCAGGGATGTCCCCTGTCTCCCCTATTGTTCGATGTTTACATCGAGCCCTTCGTATGTTCCCTGAGATCAGATCCTAACATTCTGCCCTTTAAAATGGGGGAGGTTGAACTTAAAACTGCTTTATATGCAGATGATCTTCTCCTTTACACCACTAACCCTACAGAATCGATCCCCTTATTATTTAAACTGTCTGAAGAATTTGGGAGGGTGTCAGGTTACAAAATAAACAAGGAGAAGACCGAAATCATGAGCTGGAACAGTTCCCCCCCTGTGCAGGGCGCTAAACAAAAAATGAGGTATTTAGGGATACAGCTTACTCAGAAATTAGCAGATACCGCCAAAACCAGCTGGCAGAGCGTAGTAAAGGAAGTTAGTAAGTCACTATCAAGATGGGTGACTCTCCCTTTGAATATCTATGGAAGAGTGAACCTCATAAAAATGATCATTCTCCCTAAAATAACCTTCCTCTTTAACAACATTCCGTTATCTTTTGACTTTAAAGACATTGCCAAGCTACAAGGTAAAATTGGCTCATTTATCTGGGCTACAAAATCTCCCAGAATCGCTTGGAGGAAATTGAGAAGGGGATTGAAGCTGGGCGGCCTCGCACTACCAGATCTCTTGATGTATTGCTATGCCTTACAGCTTAAGAACTTTAGAATCTTGGCGAACAGACTCGACTCTTCCTCGCATGGTCGCCTTTTCCAGGCAATGTTATCTGACCAGTCATTTAGCCCAGACTTTTCTCTTTACAAATTTGGACATCAAAAATTTTACAAAAAGGTCAGTCTGAAAATTCTGCAGGCTGCATTAAGAACCTGGCTGTATCACCGGAAAGTCTCGCAAATCCCCTATTATAACATGTACCCCGGATTGTCTCCTAGACAGATTGGCAACCCCTTTGAGAGAGGCAGGTGTAGCAAAGTGGGCAGACCTTAGTACCAACTTCCAACTGCTGGACTGGGACTCATTAGTTAACTTAACGGGGGTCGTTAACAAGATTTAAGTTTTATCAGTTGTCCTCATGGTGGGGGAGACAAGATTGGGGGATGCGGGAGGAACCTCAATTCTTAGATCTCATAAACAGAGTTGGTGTCTGGAAACGCGAGGTTGCCTTCTGGTACAACATGCTGATTGGGGCAAATGACACGTTAACGTCCGAGATATCAAACCTTTGGAGTAGGGATATAGCCGGTAATCCTGAGGAGATAAGGAAAATTTGGTCTGATGCATTCGTTATATCACAGAAAACAATTAAACCAGCTAACCTCAGAAGGAACCACCTATTCACAACTTACAGGGTGTATTGGACTCCGGCCAGGCTCTCCAGGTTATCAGCAGAGAGTTATTGCTGCCCAAAGTGTAAGCTGGGTGCAGCTGATGACCTACACATGTTTTTTGGGTGCCCACAAATCAGCAGTTATTGGAGACAGGTGTGTGTTTTTTTAGAAGAGGTTTTGTTAACATCAATTTCATGTTGTCCCAGATTAATCTTTTTTGGGCTCCCCCCAGGATATGTGTTAAACAACCCTGCCACACAATTTATCTTCTATGTAATTGTAATCGCAAGGAGAGAAATTTGTAGAGAGTGGAAGTCGGTGGCACCTCCAAAATTTGCTGATTGCCTGAGGAATGTCATGATGATAAGTCAGTCTGACTTGCTGTGCGGTGACGAAAGCGCTAGCAAAGTGTGGTCAGCTTTAAGAACGTGGGCTGAAAGTTAACCAAAGTCCAATGATTTTGCCAGTGGCTATTGGCCTGGTCCTCCCAGGTAACGTGTCGAACGGGGAGTCGGACTAAGAAATAGCCTGCCTCTGGGAGATCCCTGTATGCTCTGCACATTCCATCGAGGGCGGAATACAAGTAATCTAAGTGTGCAAGTGGCAAGGAGAGCTCCCACTTTGAGGTCATATCTGCTGGTGGCATATATGAGGACACAAAAAAAAAAAAACCTTTCCATTTCTGCTTCACTACCAGGCCACCAATACCCTGACTTGACCCTTTGCTTTGATTTAACAGTGCCCAAATGCCCATCGTGGGTTAACTCCAAGATTGTCACACGTAATTTAATGGGAGGAGGGGGCGTTGCTAACCAGCAAGCATGGCGGACGCGGCCTAGCCAAGCTCCGGGCCGGGCCCTTTATCCTGTTAAATAAATGCATATCCGCCGTCACTGGACCCCTATAAGCAGTTCACAGGGGTTTAGTGAAGACACCCAACCGCAGACTGAGAAAAACAGCATGCCACTGCTGGGAGAACGCTGAAAGCACGGAAGGTTTCTCCCAGTGCCGCGGACTGCGGTGAAGAAGAGACGGAGGCCACACTATGCAGCACGGTCTCAGAGGGGATTCACTGACGGCGGGTGATCGGAAACATAGCAAGGGGCTGGCGGGGTCTCGCAGTGATGGTTGCATCTGGCTGGAGACACCGTACTGATTACCACTGATTGGCGGCGCGGCACGGTGCGGCAGAGAAGCTCCTAATGAGGTATGCTGGGCGCATCATGGCGGCTGCTGCGCTACGTAGTATTTAATATGCGAGTGCTGCGGATGTCACTGCGGAAATAGAGAGCTGTGGTGAGCCTGCGGAGCACTCCGACCCCAACCGGAGGATACAGTGACCCAACACTTCCTGCACTGAGGTGGGGGCCCAGCCACACTGCATTAAAATACTCGAGATCGCGGGTGAAGACCAGAGATATCAGGAGCCCTTATACCTGCGCTGATGACAACAACACGCATAGCAGCGGCTCACACGGTGCCCCAGTGGGGGCCTGTCTCACTACCCTGAGTGCCTCCCTCCCACTGTGCACAGTGATCGGGGTCGCCGATTTGACCAGAAGTGCGCTGCAATATTGTGCAGGACTAAGAACGCATATATGTACAGTGATTGTGGGGACTCTCAAACATTGCTGATTCCCGCAAAAGAAACAATAAGTGTTCCTGAATATTGACATACATGCTAACCTGTTCCTCTGCCCATTGATTTGAGACCGGATCAACTACGGACCCACTCGAGTGGACTGATGTGAGGCCCAACACTGCTACGTGATTAGAATATTATTGAGGTCAGCCTAACTCTGCAGTTAACAGCATGCTGCTGAACTGGGAAGTGCAGACAATACATAACTGGTCCAACAGTACCACATACTATCCAGAACGCAGTGAGTCATACTACTGATCCACGATGGATTGCACCAGGGGGAAAGAATTGGACCTACCAACATCTAAAAAGCACGATCACACAGAACAGGAAAAGCAAATAGTGCCTCCGAAGAAGACTGTATACCTCACGCCGACAAGTTGGACCTGATTCTTCAGGAAGTACGCAACTCTAGACAGGCAATTGAACGGCAGGTTAGTGCACTTGTAACGGGACTCACCCTTTTGAAAGCCGACCATAGTAAACTGGCAGACACGGTCCGTAACAATAATTCAAATTGCGGAGACTACGCCTCAACATAAGAGCCATTCTGAACATATTGAACAATTATGGGGGGAGCTGTCAGACCTACGCGATAGAGTGGATGACTCGGAAGGAAGGGCCCTCTGTAACAACGTCCGTATAGTTGGATTGCTGGAACGGAGTGAGGGATCCAACCCTACTCAGTATATAGAACAATGGTTTAGAGATGTGATTGCACCAGTAGGCCTCACTGAGCTCTTCAGAGTGGAGAGAGCTCACAGGATACCCATCCGCCCCCCCCCCCAGGTGCCCTACCCAGACCACTAATTGCACGTATACTGAATTTTAAAGACTGCGATACCCTACTTTTTTACTGCCTGCGAAAAGCCTCCAATACAATTTGAGAATAAATGAATATCACTATACCCAGACTTTACTTTAACGGAACAAAAATTGAGAGCATTGTTTCAAGGAGTTAAGACTCCGCTCAGAGGGTGCAATTTTAAATATGCTCTCCTTTTTCCAGCAAGGCTGAAAGTAAGCTACAAGCAAAAATCCCTGTTTTTTGATAGCCCGGCTGAGGTGGAAGAATGATGGAGGTTACGCTAACGCCTGATCCCTGACAAAATGCCTCCCAGCCTTTGCGCCCGAAACCACATAGAGCTCTACAGACTCCGCAGGGGAAAAAAGATTGTAAGAAACAATCAGGACTGGAAGTTACTACAAGTCCCACTTAGGAACAAATTGTCGACGGACAACAATCTGCAATACAGGCAGCTGCTGCGCTGGACATCCAAGACGCGCATTCAATTTCAGACTCGCTTGATTCTTCAGAAGATACGACTGCACATTCTGATTCTGAAAACAGACTGGCATTGTTTCAGTCCATTACCCCTCAAGTGGTGAACAACTACATGGGTTGAAATTCATGGTTTGTAAGTACAAGGGTAGAAGTGTGAAAATATTAGCTTATGTAATTATTTACTGAAAGACCGGTATTTGTAGCACCGTTTATATATAGAGTATGAAGGGGCACTGGACATGCCGGCCATTTGGCTACTCCGGTATAATGTACCCCCGGGGATACTTAATGACTATGGTTGTCGCTCCCCCCGTTGCAACTGCTAATCTGTTTGAAGTGTTAGGTTATATAGTTGATACCAACATAAGGGTTTGGTCCTCTGATGTTTTATGGGGGAACCTTGTATTGGGGATTGTTGTAATTGTTTTTTGCCACACTCACCCATTGTTGAATTCACTATTGTCGCTGGGACTGCATTGGGGTAAACATGCCACAACAACACAGCTTGCACTATGTCTATTGCTGAGAAATATAAAATTGTGACCTGGAATGTTAGGGGGATAGGGTCGGTGCATAAAAGACACGGAATATATGCACAATAGAACAGACGTAAATCCCACATTGTATTACCTCAGGAAACACATCTTACAAACAGTGAGGCTGTTAAACCACGGAAAAAATTGCGAGGACAAATATTCGGTACATCCTACTCTGCATTTGCGAGGGGTGCAGCTGTCTGAGTTAGGACTGGCACCCTGTTTATAGTAGCGGAACAACGAACAGACACCAATGGTAGATATGTTGTTCTCCGTGGTACACTGGATGGAGAACCGCTTATACTTGGAAGCATCTATGCCCCTAATACGGAACAGGATTAATTTCTAACGACACTAAACACGATACTGGCATATTGGGAAGGTTACCCCTGGGTGTTGTAAGGAGATTTTAATACTGTATTAAACGCAGACCTGGACCGTTCACACCCTCCCCTAATGGGAACCAATTGTAGAAGGCAAACTAGTGAACTGGGCAGCAGGTTGGGTAATAGAAGATGCATGGAGAGTACATACCCATAAAAGTCAGGAGTATTCGTTTTATTCCCCTACACATATATCGCATACATGCATAGATAGAGTGTTCCAACTTGGAGATTACAGCCACTTTCCTTGGAAGACCCTGTCTACCGTATTGCCCTCTCTGAGGTCATGGAGCATTACTTTAAAGAAAACACATACACTGCGAGTACGTATCAGATAGAATGGGAAGCGTTCAAAACCGTTATTCGTGTGGTGGCTATTGGCACCAAAGTAGGACTTCGGTCCATAGTAGATAAAGAACTGCAGGACTTAGAAGACTAAAATGGGAGGGTTGGAAACAGCTGCAGCATTAGATGACACACAGAAGGAAGCATTGCAGGAAGCACATATCAAGCATGCTGAACTGTTAGAACAACTAAGAACAATTGATTACCATACCTACACCCAAAAACAACATGTAGAAGCAGATAGGGCCGGACCATTACTAGCTCAAATTATACGATGCACTCCATCCCCTACCCCTATACAAGAGGTGCGCACATTAGAGGGAAACACTGTAACTACACAAGCCAACATTAACCGGGCTTTCAGAGACTATTATGCAACATTATATGCTGCACCTGCGGAGCTACAGGAGGAAGACTTAACTGGTTTCCTTGAGGGATTAGAGTTCTCCTAGCTTGTTGACATACAAGCAAAAGGAACTGGCAAAACCCATAACGAAAGCCGAAATCCGGTCAGCTATAAAAGACCTCCCACGTATTAAGACCCCAGGACTTGATGGCCTGCCTGCAGACTTCTACGTGACCTTTTCGGCACTACTGACCCCCCATCTTGAAAAATTATACCAAGCTGCCTTGTAAGCAGGTTTCCTGCCCAACCATGAGACAGGCTTTGGTTACTTCACTGCTGAAACCTGTCCGGAACCCAACAGAAATATTGGGATACCGCCCCCTTTCCTTATTAAACACTGAATATAAAATCCTCAGTAAAATACTAGCTAGCAGATTTCTAATTCACACACCTAGGTTGGTGCATATTGATCAGTGTGGTTTTGTCCTGAGAAGAAGTACTTCAGTGAATACCAGACATCTGCATCAAATACTCACATTGATACCCTCAGGGGACAGAAGAGACTGGCTGTATTTCACTTGACTTGCGTCAAGCTTCGTTACTTTACATTGGAATTATATGTTACATGCTCTATTTGGAATACAGCAGGAATATATCAAATGGGTGAAACTGTTATGTACAGACCCCACCGCACAGGATCCCATATTTCATGGCCCTCCGAGGTGGTCAGGGGTACAAGGCAGGGCTGCCCATTATCGCCCCTGCTGTTCGTGTTAGCACTCGAACCATTGGCCGCGAAATTGCAAACAGTAGCACAAGATAAAGGTATTAAGATAGGAAACACGATACATATACTTTCCGCGCATGCGGATGATATTATATTCTACTTTAGCAATCTCCGAGGCTCCAATGAACCCCTTCCAACGCTGTTCACGCTCTTTCAGATACTATCTGGCCTTACCATTAATTAAACGAAATCATATTCTTACTTTTTTAAAGATACTGGCCGACTGGAACGTATTCAGTTTGGACCCTGGTCATTCGTTGTACCACCAACTACATTTAAATATTTGGGAATACAAATCTACAGAGAACCACAGGACATGTTGGAGGGTTACCTGCGGCGAGCAATCAAGGCACTAAAAACACAAATAGCGTTCTGGATAGCTCTACTGTTTTCAGTGGCGGGCAGGGTAGCAATATCAAAAATGGTAATGCTCCCCAGGTTGCTCTATTTCACTAGTCTGCCGAATATGATTCAGTTATGCATGTTTCAAATGCTGAACACACTGCTAACGGAGGTTTAGGATAAAGGCAGAAGACGTGTGGAACTGACAAAACAACAATTGAGTACTCACCAAGGGGGCTTGGGGGTTCCTGACTTCCGGGCGTACTGGTATGCTAGTCAACTACAGTGGCTCTCTTACTGGAAGGCTGGTCGCTACTTGCATGAGATTGATGTGTGGCTGACTGATTGGGACAAAGGTGCACTACATACACTGTTACTGCCAAATAGTAAAACTTTGCCGTCTGTACAGCCGTTACTCAAGGTAGCTATATCCTACTGGATAAAAGCAATCCAATATACCAAAAGCCAACATCCGTATGCTCCTAATATCCCGCTACTGGGGGTTTCAACACCGTCAGGGATACGCACTAATAGATGTTCGGTGAAATGGATAGACGAAGGCGTTACTACGGTAGGAATGCTATACACAGATGGCGTTTTTATGGATCACAACACATTTGTGAGAGAACAAGGGGTCCCTAATACAATATATATAATCCATGCTAATATTAGTAGATATGTGAGAAATACTTGGTCTTGTGATGGCTTAGAACCCCCGAGCAATGAACTTGTTCATATGTTATATCTTATGGGTAACGGAGGACACCTAGTAAAATGGCTGTATGGCAGCATTCGGTCAATCAATCAATCAATCAATCATGCCATTTGTATAGCGCACTACTCACCCGGGAGGGTCTCAAGGCGCTTGGGGGGAGGGGTATGCTACTGCTCGAACAGCCAGGTCTTGAGTTGTTTCCTGAAGGCGAGATGGTCCTGGGTCAGCCGAAGGTGGATGGGGAGGGAGTTCCAAGTCTTGGCAGCCAGGTAAGAGAAGGATCTTCCTCCGGCGGTGGCTCTTCGGATGCGTGGTACGGCTGCGAGGGCGAGGCTGGTGGACCGTAGCTGGCGGGTGGGCGTGTAGAAGGTCAGGCGGTCGTTGAGGTACTTGGGGCCCAGGTCGTGGAGAGACTTGTGTGCGTGGGTGAGGAGCCGGAACGTGATCCTCTTGTCGACGGGGAGCCAGTGCAGGTTCCTCAGGTGGCTGGAGATGTCGCTGCGTCGGGGGACATCCAGGATGAGTCGGGCGGAGGCGTTCTGGATGCGCTGGAGTTTTTTCTGTAGCTTGGCTGTGGTTCCGGCGTAGAGGGCGTTTCCGTAGTCCAGTCGGCTGGTGACGAGTGCTGGGTGACAGTCTTCCTGGTCTCGGTCGGGATCCAGCGGAAGATCTTGCGAAGCATACGCAGGGTGTTGAAGCACGATGAGGAGACGGCGTTGACTTGTCTGGTCATCGAGAGGGAGGGGTCCAGGATGAAGCCCAGGTTGCGTGCATGGTCGGTTGGCTTGGGTGCGGTGCCCAGGGCTGGGGGCCACCAGGAGACGTCCCAGGCGGAGGGTGAAGATCCCAGGATGAGGACTTCCGTCTTGTCCGAGTTCAGTTTCAGGCGGCTGTCCTTCATCCACTCGGCGACGTCTTTCATCCCTTCGTGTAGGCATGTTCTGGCGGTGTCGGGGTCTCTGGTGAGGGAGAGGATCAGCTGGGTGTCGTCGTCGTAAGAGATGATGTTGAGGTTGTGCTGGCGTGCGATGGCTGCGAGAGGTCACAGGTAGCGGTTTCTTTACAGGAACTTAAAACCAAATGGTCTGAGGACACTGGGCGTAATATTTCAGATAAGGAATGGGAGAAAATGTTGGAATGTCCCAAGAAAATCTCGAGGAACCCTAAATTTAAATTAATACAATACATGATAGTGCGCAAGGCATACATGACTCCAAACAAATTGAGCAAAATGTCCCCAGGCACAACAGATGACTGCCCTAGATGCAGTATGCAACCGGCTAAACTGCTACATATGCTGTGGTCATGCCCGAAATTGACAACCTTCTGGGCGACAGTTTATAGACTTATCAATGAGCTAGCACCTGGGGTGGGGAAGGACACTGGAATACTGCATTCCGGGTGTAAGTAAACAAAGAAAATCAGAGGGAACTCAGGCTAGATTTGCCAATCTATTAATAATACGTGCAAAAAGGGCAATAACTATGCTCTACAAGTCTGTATAACCCCCAACGGGGTTATCATGGCACGTGAAGTAGTGGGCTGGGGAAAGGCTGAAAGTATGGAGATACGGAGAGAAGAGCATAGAGGACTTAGGAAACACCTAATTTCTATGGAATGGGATGCACTGCTGGAACAATTTATATCTGTTGAACACTCATTGTACTAAATGATAATTGTATTGGACGTGATGTTAATAACTCAACCCCCAGTTAATAACAAGCACGGTGATAACCCTAATGGGTAGTTTTCTATCTTAGATGACAATTCTAGCTGGAGCTAATGTAAGATTGAGTCTGGAGGGGAGGGAGGGAGACTTGGATAGTTGCCAATATCAGGGACGGGGCGGGTTTATTGATTGTTTACTAATTGTTTGATATATACTCTGTGTATAGAATGTAACTGAATTAATTTGTGGTGTTTATAACTAAAAAAACAATAAAATATGTTCCCCAAAAAAATTAAGTAATTTAATGCGAGGAACAATCCTGTTACCATTCACAATAAAATCCAAATCCGACAGATAAGTTCTCTCTCAACTCCCAGAAACTCTTACACCCCTCGATGATGTCACACTTTTTTGGGCCAACCACCCAAAAATATTCCTTGACTCCGTCCAAACACTCATCATCAGCATACGCAGTTTGCAAATCTTCAAACATAATTGCTTGCTTGACAGACTCCGACTCAACACACGCTACACTGCAAACTTCCCACTCATCCTTATTCACAGTATCACCATTCTCGCTATGCGTGGAGTAGCTCTTCCCGTACCCTCCGTTGTCAAAACCTTAACTAACCGCTTGTGATCCGTGCGTATGGTATGGTGAACTTGGTCCTCTGTAAATACTGTCTGAATTTTTTAGTAGCCCATACACATGCTAACATTTCTCTCTCAATCACTAAATATTTAGATTCAGGCTCAATGAGAGATACTGAATAAGGGCAGGCGGAGAACTCAGCTCCTCCAGCGTAGTGTGTAGAGATTTGTCTACTAGGCGTTCAGAGGGGAATGCGGAGTAGGAAAATCTCTGCACACTCCGCAGCAGAATGGAGTTGGCCAGCCCCCGCCTCCAACCCCCCTATTAACAATTAATTCTACATTAATTAAAAGTAAATTAAAAAACACTTACCTGTACTGCGGCGTCCCTGGGCTGCCCTCCTCCTCTTCCTCGCCGTCTGTAGATGATCTTTGAAAAAACTGCGCATGCGCGCCCACCGGCGCATGCGCACTTCTTGCAAGAAATGTGCATGCGCTGGTGCATTTGCAGTTTATGCAAGGATTACCCAGACGACTAGGAAGAGGAGGAGGGCAGCCAGGGGACGCCAAAGTAAAGGTAAGTGTTTTTTCTTTTTCATTTGATTAATGTAGAATTAATTGTTAATGAGGGGGTGGAGGCGGGTGGCGGAACAGATTTCCACAGAGTTTGTTCCCAACTCCGTGGACCTCAGCGTAGCCCCGCAATGCCAACTATGTCCAGGGTAAATCCTGAAGCAAATGACATGGTACTCTCCTTCCCATCTATCGACACCTAGGACAATCCTGCTCCCAACCCTTTACCACTTGCATCCGTGATTAAAAATGTGTGAGACTTTGTGACAAACGTTGCAACGGAATGGCTTTACAAATATTTTTTTTAATACCCATGAATTAATTCTACAAGTCTTTATTCCAAACAAACTCATGACACACCTTCAGCAGCTATATCATACCAAACGTCTTTTCAGCAAAATCTTTAACAAATTTTAAATAGAACTCAGCTAATCCAAGAAAGGATCGTACCTCATCCTTTGTAGTGAGAGCTGTGGCTTTTTCAATTGTCTTAATGGTATCACTTTTGGGAAACACACCCTTGTCGCTCACTTCGTGTCCTAGGTAGAAGGTGCATAGTGTCTGCAAAATTTGCATTCCTCTAGTTCAGCCGCGAGTCCACTGTCTGTCAGCTTAACCAAGACTGAATGCAAAGTAGCATTGTGTTCCTCCTTACTTTTTCCCAAAATAAGAATGTCATCTTGGAAGTTGGTCATTTGGGGAATGTCCTTGAGGAGGCGGTGCATCAACCTTTGAAATACGGCTGCAGCTGATGCAAGGCTGAAAGGCATCTGAATTAATCTGAAACACCCCATGGGTGAAACAAAAGCGGTTACATTTTTACTCTCTGGGTGCAATTCTATCTGGTGGTATGCCAAAGATAAATCTATGGTTGAAAACCATTTAACTTCCTTGGTGAGGCTCAGCAGTTCAATTATCTTGGGCAAGGGAAACTTGTCCACTACTATCCTCTTGTTGAGGTCCCTCAAATCAATACAAAGTCTGATTTTTCCATTGCCCTTCCGAGCCACGCCCAAGGGAGCCAGCCATTCTGAGTATTCCACTGGTTCAATAAACCCCTTCCTTAACAATCCTTCCAGTTCTTCTGCTACTTCTTGCCTCACACTAAAAGTTATGTTCCGAGCCTCATGACACACAGGTTCCACCCCATTCTTGAGCATAATGTGATGTACAAAGTCCTTAAGTTTGCCTATTGTGCCTGAGAATACTCCAGGATAGGTGCACCTTTACTCCTCTAACGTATTGCATTCAAGTACATCCAATGAAAGGACCTGGATGACTCCATTGGGATTGAGTACTATCTCAAGAGCTTTCTGATCTACCCAACCCAGGACCGAAGATCCCACTTATGCAACATACAATTTGCTCATGGTACATATACCTCTGAATTGAACGTTAAGTTCTCTATAACACAACGTTGGTATCTTTTGTCCAGTAAAAGGGACTAAATGTATGTATGACTCAGTTAAACACCCACCCAAGATTGGTATGAATTTCTTTTGCCATATACTTTGATTTATGACGGTACCTGCGAACCTGAGTCAGCCATTATATGGCTAGCTCAAAACCTCCATTCAACATTTCACACATGGGTTTGGATTTGGAACACCCTTCTAAATTAAGAACTAGAGCATCAATGCACAACACACTTCCAGATTCAAGATTACCCGTTGCCATAGGTCCATGGCAACAGGACATCACACTTGCCCTCTCCAAAGTTAGGAGAGAGCAAGTGACAGCCTCGGAAAAGGGTGTGCTTGACAAGGCCACTATTTATCCCTTCCTAAGAATATGCCTGATGAGACCATTTGCCCTCTGCAAACAAGAAACTAGATGAGACCACCATTTGCCCTTTGCTAATATGGCGCTTGATGAGGTCACTATTTGCACATGCCTGACCACATGCTTGAATTGGTTACTATTTTCCCTCTCTTGATAAGACGATTGACGAGGCGGCCATACCTTTTTTAGATCTCGCCTAGGCAGCGCTTGCGCTGTCTTTTAAATACATGCTGTATTCAGGTATGGACTTTAAGCTCCGCCCATTTTCCTGCCCATCTTTTCAATTGCCTCCTGTTACTGTCCTTTGTAAATGGTGGCTTTTTATTTGGTAATAGGTTCAGTAGTCCCTCCTATTCTCATATTGTAACCTTCCATGAGGACTGCCCCCTTATATGTGTCGTTACTCAGTATGTTTTATTTACAGGCTGTGAGCACTATTTTCTTACATGACTTCCTCCTACCTCCTGTTGCAGGTATGACACGTTCTCCTGCAAATTAATGAATTTTTTTTTAGCAGGGCAGCACGCCGGGCTTGGACTCTAACTATGGCGGCCGTGCGGCTTTTCTTTTGTTGTGCACGGCTTGCTCAACTATATTTTTGCAACATTGTATCTTTTTTCCAGCTCTTGATTTTTATTAGGAATGGTGGCTGCGCGTGATATTTTCACACTGCGCGGTTCGCCTGACTTTATATTAGCAATGGCGGCTGTGCGTGATATTTTCACAATGTACTGTATGTACGACTTGTTTTCATTAGCAATGGTGGCAGCACGTAATATTATAAAAATGTGTGACTTGCCCCACTTGCACCTTTTCATTTATAAAACATGTTTTTGTTTGGCAGCGCGGCATACTTTACCAACAGTAGCCACGCGCCTTCCTTTTCGTCGGAGTAAGCAGGCAATTGCAGCAGAATTTACACACCTTGTAACATCCTGTCTCGCGGTCACCCCTCTGACCCTCACATCCACTCAACGCTCCTGCCGAACCATTTAACTATCACCATGCAGCCTCTTCAATCCCTCGTTCACCCCTCTTTTAAACCTCACCTCATTTTGTCCCCCTCCTACCTGTTCTTTAAACCCTTGGCTGTGCCCTCCAAGTTCCACCCCTTCTATCATAAACCCCTCCTAACAACTGTACCGCAGCGACTAAGAATCCTGACACCTCTGTTACCCTAACACATCAAAACTCTCATAGGTCTGTGTCTGAACCCCTTCCTGAGCCAGCTAGCCCTTGTTCTACCTCTACTAATCCTCATACCATCGTCATATCTATTATTTATTTCATAATTTCTAACAAAAGTGACAATGACTTAGGGATGGGGGCAAAGTTTAGTGCATCACTGTTTCGTTATGGGTACTTGCATTATGATAACGGAAAAAATGGCCATAATAAACACATGGCAACGAAAAGTACTGTATTATTGGTTGGAGAAATGTTGGAATATTCATTAAATGCATAAGAAGCACATTGGGTGGCAAATTATGTACCACTCTTTTGCATTGTCAATATAAATATACTTAGAAAATAAAATATTAATAACTTTAAATGCCAAACAGCAACTTCTAACCGTCATATTACCTGGTCTAACCCTCAGACCAACTTAACCAACCCCATACTACCTCTGCTCATTCTCATACCATAAAAATGCGCTTCAACGCCTTGTCAGGGGTAGTAAGCGCTATATAAATGCAATTACAATACAATAAACACCCCCTCAAAATAATAAACCACCACTTCTAACTGCCTCGTCACTTGTCTTGGCCTTCATTAATGCTTTTCTGCTCCTTATACCGGCTCTGTCAACATTCGTACCACTGAGTCTTAAAATGTATCACTCTTTTCTCCCCCTCTTCCAGCCTTCAAACTTCAAAGACATTTCACTTCAAACAATTCCAGCCTCCGCGCCATCTCTTCCCAATTTTGAGCAGACACTTTCTCAACCATGAAGCGCCTAGAGACGGTACTGTGCGCAACACCAGAAAATACCAATCATAGGTCTCACATTACTTAAAGTTTGTGCTATCGGCGTCGCAAATGATTCTGCTTGTTAGATTTTTTTTTTGGTTAAAAAATAACCCAGCAGTAAGCGTAAGTAAGGGTGCAGGAAATTATGTGGCTAATACAGGTTCCTTTACAACTCCACAGGGACAATTTGTAACAGCCTGTGGTACTGCACCCTTTTCTTGCTTCGTGAATTTTATTTTATTACTTATGCTACTGCTGGGTTATTGTTTAACAAAAAAAACTAAGAAACATCATTTGCAAAGCCAAAAGCTCTAACTTTCAGTAATACGAGACCTATTGCATTTCAAATGCTTGTTTGTAAAGAGGCGCTAGACAAGGCCACCACTTGCCATTTCATATGGAGGTTGTTGGCAAAGTCTCAATTTACCTTTTCTCCTAGGTAGGCGCTTGAAAAGGTGAACATTTGCCCCTCTCCAAGAGGTGCTTGAGGTGACCCAATTTGTACACTTCTAAAGCTGCACTTGAAGCAAATACGCTTAACTCTCTCCTTACAAGGCGCTTGAAAAGGTCACTATTTGCTCTCTCCAAAAAAAAAGCTTGACTAAACAATTATTTCCGAAACCTAAGAAGGTTTCTTGAAAAGACGATTGTTTGTCCTCTCCTAAAAAGAAAGCTGAAGTGGACAGAATTCACCATCTCCTACGAAGGCGCTTAAAGAGACACGTGCCTACCCATAAATTGCACTTGATCCGTCGCCGTTTGCCTTTTCCAAAGAAACCATATAATGTGAGGTCGCCATATACTTTCTCAGAACAAGGCGCATGACAGAGTCAGAATGTGCATTCTCCGAAGACACTTGGTGGTCGGTGAAAGATTGTGCAAGCGAAAGGAATCCGCTTTAGCTGAGCTGGGAACTGTCTCGTTGTTATGGTCCTTCACCAAACACACCGGCACTTATCCCACGCGCCCAGACGTCACTTCATGAAGGACTGTAAAAATCCAATAATAACCTAATATAACACATCCCTCGTCCAGCTCGCCAAGAAGCATTATCTCTTCAGCAGCATGGGCCTTCAGGCCACGCGGGTCGATTTCTGTCGACAAAACCAGTGGCTTGTGAAGATTATGCTTCCGGGGGATATGCAATCGAATTCAATTACGTGCGTGCCGCGTTCCCTCCGGCTGCTATCTCCATGTTGTGTCCCGTGTCCAGAGATGTGGCAAGATAGCGGCCGCCGGCCCTTAGATATGGAAGCGGCTGCAGTGCAAGGCCGTGCAAGTGCGTACCCTGGAAGGTTTGTAGGAATCACGTCTCTACGCGGCGCAGGCTTGGACGCTGCTGACCGGTGACCCCCTTGCTTCCTTCAAGCGCCCACCGAGTTGTGTGGAGCATAAGACTACTCAAAAGGACACTGATCTAAACTCACCTTGGTTGGCCACTAGCTGTCACAGCGCTGAGATACTCCGATGGGGGTGATTCGGGCGCTATAGAAATCATAAAATAAAATAAAATAAAATCAAGAGTGGCAACAGGTACACCCCACCCACAGCATCCTTCCAACCTGGCAGTTGGGCAGAAGAAAGCCAACTGCATAAACTGTACGTAGAAAAAGACAGGGGGCTTGCTTACAAGCCCCTTGCGCCGCCCGTACGTCGCATTTACCCTCTTTAAAAGTGACGCACTGGTGGCGCAAGGGGCTTGTAAATAAGCCCCAGGTCAGTGATGCTCGGGGTGTTCCCACCTCAGGGCCAGCTGATTGTTATACGTAAGAATATTGTTCACATGAATATCATATGACACAAACAGTGAGTGTGTCCTACCTACATTTTGTTTACCTTAATATCGTCCCTATGGATGTCAATTTTGTACACTGTGACTATATTTTTGAAGATTATATTTGGGACACTATTTAAGTCAGACGATTTCTGACTTTGAAATCTGGTACCACTCCCACCTGACTGGTGAAGCACATGCCTCCCAAATATCCACCTGAGGTCTGTGTGGAAATAAATTACAGGGGTATTTGTGCAGAACTACCCTAATAACCATCTACATAGTACTATATGGAAAGTGAGATATTTTTTCAAACTTAAAAACATTTGTTGATTTAAAATCGATGTTACCCCTGTTATCAACAGGAAGGCAAAGAAAAGATTGAGTTAAAGCTTTTGGAGGATTCAAACATATGATCTGCAGGTCACATCATGCAGATGTTTCCAGTTGAGGTATTATCCATTGATAAGATTGGAACTTGTAACCTGCTGGATACCCTTGATTCTCTGCAGTACATGCACTGACCCATTAAATCCCATATTTATAAAGCGCAACTTATCACCCCTAAAGGTATCCAGGCGCTGGAGTCCGTCGGGGAGATTAATTTGGGAGAGGATGTGGCCCTACGGCCAGAACTGCTGACTTTTAAGCCGGGGGAACCAGATTTGAGCCACTGCGTCAGCCCAGCATCCTGAGATTCTGGACAAATCAATGAATCTCCCCCTGCCTACCAAAAATGAATGTGTCCTTGTGTAACGTAACTGGTCCTCATGTAAAGCGCACCAATACCTTTGGGTCGAGTTCGCGTTATATAAATCTGCACAAAAAAGTGAGCTATTGCCTAGAGTCACATGATGCTGAGCGGTCGTACTACTTCATCAGTAGAAAAACTGGCTTTGCGGAAGCCAAAAGACTCCCTGTCTCAGGTAGTCCTTCAGACCTGGAGCATGTATTTTCGCAAGGAGCTTCAAATCTTGGGAAAGTTTACTCTGCATGGGCTGGTGCATCCCCTGAAGAAATGGCTAACACACGTGGGATGTTGAGGGGTCTGAAAGTCTTCATGGTGAGCAGGTTCTGGATTTCCTGCAGGTTCCTTCCATTGGACATTATAGCAGCCATTTGGATTCTCCAGCATTGGATCTTTCAACTATTATATGGTTTAATCATTGTATGTCATCACTCTGGCTGGCAGTCCCCGGTAAAATTACAAAGGGTGATAAAAGTGGTAATGTGATTGTACCACAAGAGTATCATTTAATTAGTAGCACATTTAGATCATAGTAAACTGTCAAAACATCAGCAAATGAGTTGAACATGCTGCTAAATAATCATTATGGTTTTTGCCATGCAGGAGTGTTGCTGATTTTACTCTTATTTGTGTTTGTATTGCTACATTGATTGACGTTACAAGTAATTATTTTTTCTATCATCACCAAGGTGTGAGTATCTTAGCACCGTTGGAGAAACCTGGTCATATCCTCTTTAGTGGGTTAGGGCAACAGTTGCCATTCCTGGATCATGGGAGGGCCTATAGTGGAGCAGCTCCTTGCAAGCACTTGAGTCGTCTGCACCCTGGTCAGGATCGGCCGGCTTCTGTGAAGAATCTATGATGCCATCGGTGGTCTTGGCCACTCACACTTGCCTCGGTGATTGCTACAGTTGGTGGGCTTAGACCCTGCACTCTTACTCCCCTCTCTATGCAGCCGCCTACTCTGCTGTTCCTGTGAAGCTACTGTCACAAGGGATGTGGACAGAATCTGCGAGAACCTCTGTTTTCATTTCCTGATGAGTTTCCATTAATCAAC
Source organism: Lissotriton helveticus (assembly GCF_964261635.1). Classification (NCBI taxonomy): domain Eukaryota; kingdom Metazoa; phylum Chordata; class Amphibia; order Caudata; family Salamandridae; genus Lissotriton; species Lissotriton helveticus. The sequence goes on from NC_136057.1 coordinate 1,359,691,814, forward strand.
ATTGTGGTCTCAGTTGGGCATTCATGTGCCTCCCAGACCTCTAAAGTGGCTCACTGGTTAGAGGAGGCAGACCTGGAAGCAGAGGTCAGCCTGGGACCAGGGTTCAATTCCCGGCTCGGCGGGGTCTTGAGTCCTAAAATGTCCATGGACTCGACAATTCTCGCTCCGGTGCCTACTCGATTCACGGGTTCACACTCTGCGACTCTGGGCAATAGCTTGCTTAATCTCCACAACGGCCCCTCGCGGCGGGATGCCTGGCTTTCACCTTGCGGATACCCTGCAGGGGTTATCTCACAGGGGAATACCAGGACGGGTTCCCTAAGCAAGCGCTTAGAAACCGCTTGGTGATTTGCGCTATATAAATTCCTGTACATTTACATTTACATTTTTTGGGACCAGAGTTGGAGTCATGACAGGCCTGCCTTTGAACAAACGCCTGTACCTTTATTGTGCTTTGAGGCACATCTTATTGGATTCAGTCCAGTTTGGGACACATTGACCTCCTAGAATGCCTAGCATAAGGAAGATGTAAATATTTAGGATGAATGTCTAAGATGAGAAAGAGGTGATTGTTATGGAACTCTCTGCATTTATAGTGTAGTGGAATGTCCAAGGACGATGGAGAGGTGATGGGGCCCAGAGGACCCAAGGAGGGCCGAGGTGGGTGAGAGAAGTGGTTTAGCCAACTGTGCCGTGTTTTATGGAGTTAGTGATGGAAAGTAACAGCCAACATTTTACTGCCTTGCTTGTGAATGGTGTGGGCTACCAATTTCTATTAACTAGCACAAGCTATCTGGCTGGCTTTTGATGCTTTGTAGGAATTTCATACCTTTGTGTGGCAGGATGTTGATGGATCCTGTTGGTATAATGCTTCCTAAGGGCAACCTGCTAGTTAGCGTGGTATGGATTCACCAGTGGGGAATCTGTCCTCCATCTTGGGCATTGGTGTTCTTACTGCTCTTTACGTACTTGAAGTCAAGAGAAATACAGTGGCAGTGCAGCCGTCTGAATTCAGACCATGATTACGAGTTGTTGAATGTGAGGAATATTTATGTAAGGCATTTATGTTTCCGATAGACGTCTTAGCAGTCCTCACCTGGTTCACATGGGTCCCTACTGCTAATTATTAGTAAACATCTATTTTAGGTGCTAGCACTAAATCAGCTTTTGTGGTGTTTCTCAGATGCATGTGTATTGCCAAGGTCGGCCAAAACTACTCCGCCGTGGTGAATAATTATCAACATATTGCTTTCATTCAAAGCTTGCTGCTCCTCTCCACAATTCACATTTTCTGCCCTCGTCCATCATAAGGTTTTACTTGGACTAACTGAGCACATTTGTACTAGGCGTGGGTGGTAAATCCATTCAGTTCGCGGAATTTGCGAAAGTTGGGTAATTTCGCGCTCAGCGGAGAACGCAAAATGGCCAAAATTCTGCGTTCCGCAACTTTGCGAATTTTTTTGCTTGTTCGCGTTCTCAAATGCGTGTTCACAAGATATTTCCCCCCGAGCACGCAAACAGCGATTGCGAACAGTAAAAAAGCATCGCGAACAAGCAATTACGTGTGCTCGCGGAATTTCTGCGTGTTCGCGGAGATTTTTTACCTTTTCGCGGAGATTTGCGTAATGCGATTACGCAAATTCCGCCCCCCCTACTTTGTACCCATGTTCCACTCTGAGATGCTCCACCCAGTAACCATTCATTGCTTTGTATAAAGAGAGGACCTCAGGGATGTGTACTAAATATTAGAGTTAATACTGTGGCTGTATCTGAGGGGCGAACATAAACACTCTTCCATTCGCCTCCGTCCTGTTCTCCACTTCCCAAGGTGCTGAATGCATCTTTGTTGACACTGTGGTTAGCTATGTACACTGTAGTATTCCTTAGCACAAAGGTACAAATGAACGACAGAATGCTGAACAAGTCAGACATTCACCCTCAGCCACAGATCTGGGTTTCATCCATCCTTTTGTTTGTTCACCACGCCACCCTAGTTTGGACCCAGCTATATGCAAATCAGTCTTGACCCTGCTACCCATGGGAACAGTCTACCCCAAACTGCCAGGCCTCCCTGGACCAAAGACAAGAATCCTGGGACTGGTTTCGGGGCATCAAACCCTCATCAGCCAGGTTCGAATAAATCCAGTAACACAGTGAGCCCTGGACACACGTCTGGCCACATCCTTCCCACTGAGGGCGACAAAAGTAAAAAGAGCAAACAATGGACGAAATGCTGTCCATCATTTGTTATTTTTGCTTTTGTCGCCATAAGTGGGAAGGGTATGCCTATACACGGGTCCCATGCTCACTTTGCCATTGGATTCATGCTACCCTGGCTGATGAGGGGTGATACCTCAAAACCAGTCCCAGGATACTTGTTATGGATGTATGACTCTTATCACCCAGATGCCAATGATTGCTGTCTGTGGAGCTGGTCATTAAGCATAGATATTCGTTCTCACTGAAGAATAGGCCCAAGCCAGAAACATGGGCGCATGAGGAGAGTAATTGACAATCATGAAGATGTAATGCCCTCTTCTGAAGGAATTAACTGCTGTTAACAGCTTTACTGGGAGTTTCAAAAGCTATTAGTTACCCATCCTGCAAGTGCATGTCAGAGTCAATGGTGCATAATGGGAGAAAATGGTAATTACCAGCTGTTAACAACCAGCAGGATGATGGCAATAAGATTATGAGCAACTGTCCACCCAGTCATTTTCCCGCAAGGGATACAGTCTGGTCAGCTGTCCCCAATCAGTTTCACACGCCCCCTCAGATTTTTATTGAACTTACAAACAGCCGTAAAAAATGCCAGCATCCTGCGCACTGGACTTTGAGCATCTGCAAGGGACGCCAAGCCCCAGAGAGCCGCGGGGGCCGCCAGGAGAACGCCCCGCCCCTGCTTGTCATCCCAGAGGCATTTAAATACACCTTGCGTCTGCTGCGCACTGGACTTTGGGCATATGCAAGGGACTACAAGCCCCAGAGAGCTGCGGGGGCCACCAGCTGACAGCCCCGCCCCTCCTTGTCATCCCGGCAGTATTTTAGGAAGCATTGAATTCCGCTGCACCGGGCTAAGCCCGGGCAAAGGGCGGGCTGTCTGTGGCCGTCAGGGGCCAGAGGCGGCCGGGCCGGGCCACCCCTCTTAGCGTTCGCAAAGAGGGCTGCTGGGAACTAAGGTACTGTTGCTTTTTGTTTGGTCTTAGTAGACTGTAAACCCTTTTTTTTTTGTTAAATCTGTTTATTGATATTTGTAAATTCAACAATACAAGTGGCACTTCAGTACAATCAAAATGACTCTGCAATTGTTCATGGGTGGCATTACATCAACAGTTCGGTCAACAAGGGCGTAATGGCAGAGCACGTAATCAGTCCGTAGACAGGATACAAGCGCCCAGGTGTGTCCTCTGATTAGGAACAGGGGTTAATACGCTTCCCCCCCAGCAAGGAAAGGGACAAGCTTTGCCTACCAAACCCAACCCCAGATAATAAGCATGTGCAAAAGAACAAAACAACTAACTGCGACACTGTCACCAAAGTACATTATCATTTGCCCAATTCTCGGCCCCTCCAGCCCACGCCCCCCCCTCCCTCTGTTCCCACCATTGGACTCGCATGGCTCCTCACCAGGTGTTACCTCGCCACTGCGTCGCGCAGTGCACAGGGGAATGTGTCTGGTGTGGCGCTCTCTGCGTCCCCGCCCCTCTCGCCTGTTGCACCAGCCTGGTGCCCAGCCGCCCCCTCCTCCGTAGCGTCTCCTGCCTCCTGCAAGGTGTTCAGCATGTGTTCCCATCTCTCCGCCATAGGCTCCTTGCGGAGTCCCATAACTTCCTCCCTCCTGATGGCTGTCCATTCCGCACGAGCCCAGGACGAGAGCGACAGGATCCACGCCCTTGTGTTGGGTGGGTCCCTTGCCTTCCATCTTCTGGTGAGGAGTCGTACTGCCGTCACCATCCCTAGGTCGAGGAATCTAGACGACGCTTTGTCCTTAGGCGGCCTTTTAAAATGATGCAGGAGATACTCGGGCCAATTGCAAGGGATGACGCGGCCAGTGCTCCGTGCGAGTAGTGCATGAATGTCCCTCCAATAGGTGCTGAGGCTCGGACAACGCCACAGGATGTGGAGGAGATCTGCATTCACTTCTCCGCATCTGGGGCAGGACGCGTTCGCTCTGTGAAAGTATTTATTTATTAAGTCAGGGGTTAGATAGGCCCTGTGCACTATGTATACCTGAATTTGGTGGAACCTCATATTTCTAGGGATGCGGACCGGGCTTTTTAGGATCCTTCCCCATTCTCCATCCGCTAACGCTCGCCCCATGTCTCTCTCCCATTTCCCCCGTAGCGGGGCTAAGTCCTGCTCCGTATGCGTCCGCAGGGACGCAGCAAACCATTTAACTAAATACCTGCCTCTGCCCATAACGTGTAGATACTGTACCGTCATATGCTGCGCCGGCTCCTCCGCAACATCGCCCCACCTAGCCGCCATATGTGCCGTTAGGGACCTATGTATTAGGAAACCCCCTGGGGGAAGCCCAGTGTCCGCGACCAACGTCTCATAGGGTATTAATACTCCGTCCTGGTATAGGTCGCCCAGCGTCTGGACGTCCGCCTCATGCCATCGCTCCAGCATAGAGTGGGTAAGCATCCCCCCGCCTCTGGGCGAGCCCTCCAGGGGCACAGCAGGCGCATACGGGCGCACCCCTTTTGTGAGGCACAGTGCCCTGCGGAAGCATTTGAATGCTACCGCCAACAGTGGAGGAGTGGGTCGTGTCGACGCCGCCAGCGGATGGAAAAAGGCAGTAATCGTAGACTGTAAACCCCTTGTATGACTAATTACCATCCCTATCCCCAGCATGGACTTGTAAAAGTTACTAAATTCTTTTGTGCATAGTACATTGGCCCTTCTACCTCTTTCCTGAAACTTATCTACTATCTGGAATATTACCAAGATGGGCAAAGTGTTTGTCCCACTAAGAAACCGTCACCACCCCTGCACAAAACTGTTGCTAAACCAACATCAATAGACAGGATGCTGGAGAAAGCCCTTGGAGCTGTAGCCCCTGAAATTGAAAGGACAGAAAGGCGTCTATCTATCACACCTAATTTGGACACTGACTTATCGATTTCCCACTCTCTTGGTGAAATAGAAGCATCATCTATCGAGTTGCTAAATGAGTTACAGCCAAATTTAGATATGACATGTATGGAGCCTTAGAACTGCAGTTCCCGCCCACGGCTAGATAGAAATACCAAAGCAAAAACAAGACCAAAAGCAAAGCCGCCAGTCAAACGAAAAAAAATGCAGGAACATACTGAAGATATAGAACAGTCCCCGGTGGTTAGCTCAGCGGCAGATTCCATTGTACAAGTTGAGGATCAGCCCGGGTGGGTGACAACTTTGGTAATAAATTTACAGATCCAGATGAGAGCCATTATCAAAGAGGAACTCAGTCCTATAATAGAAAGGTTGGAGGGACTGAAAGCAATTATGAATGATGGGCCAAAAACTAAGGCCAAATCTAACCTTGAGAAAAAGATAAGCAAACATGCTGCCAACAGTCCCGCGAGAGACAAACCCAATATTTCCACAAATAGAAGAGTCCTTTCACCTACAATAAATGTAATTCCAGATGTGCCACAACAGGCGAAGACTACCAAGGAAAAAGTAGTAGCAAAATCCACCATAAATCAAACAAAGGTAATAACTGCCCAACCATTAACAATAGGAAGCGCAGGAGAAGTTGAAAAGAATCTTGGACAGGGACTGGCAGTAATGCAACCTCCTCACGAGCATAATGACCAAATACACAGCCCACCAATGATAAATCTCCCCCCGGCGTCAACTCCTTATGTATTAATTCTGGCAGGGGTACCCGAACTAAGAAAGGGTCAGTCAGAATCCCACCAAAAATTAAAAAATAAAAGCGTTCACTGGTTAACTAATCACAGTGAATTTGGATACGAAAATTCTGAAGAGATTTTATCCACTAGAAGGGTGGGTTGGATTGGTGCACGTCACAAGGATATTCATGGAAACTGTATAGTCATTAATTTTAGAAATCCAGCAATTACAGACAGAATGTTAGCATCGGTGTTTGGGATGAATATGGGCAATATTCTTTTACTTCCTCTGGGTTTTTTTATCCCCCCAAAATTCCCCAGCAGTATGATCACCGCCAGCAATTGGGATGGAGATCCCTTCATAACAATCACATCTCTCAAAATATGGGTCAAAACTGGAGAAACCGACCGATTTTTAACATCCCGACTGGGAATAGGTTCAGCCCCCTTGAAGGGGTGGATTGACTAGTGGAAGCCCCAGAAATGGCGCAGGAAGAAAATCCTGTCAACATTTGTAACCATGATGACGGGGTTTATATTCCCTGGCCACATCCCCCCAGAAAGGAAGTTCTGGCCGGAGAGTACTTGAGCGGTTCCCGAACCAGTATCTATAATGGGGGTGGGTTAGCACAGTCAAAAGGCCTCCATTGCCCTATAGTTGTGGGAAGAATTGAGCAGGCAGCTACGCAAACTGCTTTACAATTAGGATCTAAAAACTGCCATCCCCAGTCGCTGGAAACTGATAATAAGGTAACCTCTAACCATCAGACCACAAGAACCATATCCTGGAACGTAGCGGGCATCAATAGCAAAATAGATGACCCTGATTGGAGATCACTCATCGGTGAATACGATATATGTATGTTTCAGGAAACATGGGCAAGAGGAGAGGTTACTATGCTGCGCTTTGCCTCATTTTGCAATCCGGCAACTTCTGCTGGCATAGGGAGACCATCAGGGGGATTAATTACATGGGTAGGTGTCCACTTAGGTTGCACAGCTGTGCAAAATGATACAGGCTCTAGTGGCATACTATGTGTACAATTGCAGTTTCCTCTTCACCCTCCTATTGTTTTAATCAATGTATACTCAAGGCCCACACCTAGGGGGAAGGAGTCTATCACCTTCGAGGAACTAGACAAAGTTCTATCCAGTATCACCCCAAAACATATGGTCATAGTAGGAGGGGACCTCAACTGCCAGTTCGAGCCCCTCGAGGGCTTGCATCTTGACAGCATTCTTGAGGAGGACCTCCTTTTTGAAATATCGGAATCCAGATGCCCACCTGTGACCAAATGGACACCCTTGGTAATCCAGATGAACTGCCTTGCTCTTAAACATTCTTTAAGAGCGTGTAACGGAAGATCACTTTCTGAAACATCATGTGGTTACACGTTCCATAGCAAGGATCGAGGGTTCCTATTGGATTACATCCTTATAAATACAAATTTTTGGGACAGGATGTCCGAATTCAGAATTCTGCCCCGTGTTGACAGTGATCACGACGCGCTAGTAGTGGACCTCCAAATATCAAACCCCGGGCGATCGCAATGTGACGATATCCCCGACGATCCTAGGTTAATTGTCTCAAACTGTAGGAGGCGAGTACGATGGATTAATTTTAGCCAATCGCAGGAAAACCTGAGCACTCTTTATGATGCTTTATTACCGGTGTTTTTAGAAGCCTCTACCCTATATAACTATAATAGGGACCTTATGGATAAAGAGGCGATCGGGCTAAACCGTGACAAATTAAAAGAAATTTTATTAGATTATTTTTTCCCTAGTAAACCTAATAGACCTAGCAGGCCTGTGCCCCACCCGTGGTATAATACATCTTGTCGCAAAGCTAAAAGCGCATTGGTCGCATCTATTAAAACAAAGGATCACCCCCAAATCAAAATTTTGAGAAGGGCCTATAAAGTAGCTGTCCAGAAAGCAAAACACAGGTGGGAAATAGAAAGTTGGGATCTATTAAAAACATCTCCAGGGGAAAGAGATATGAGAACATTCTGAGGAGTTGCAAACTCTGGTTCGACTATACCCAAAAGAGCGCTAGAACCTAACCTGGAAGAAGAGGTCTGGAGGGAGTACTTCGAATCCCTTTACAAGGAGGAGGAGAGTTCTGAGGTGCCCTCAGTAGCTGGATCCCCCCCACAAGCAGAGTATTTGCCAGTATTAAATGATATTAATCACTATTCTAACGATAGCCCAGGACCGATCATATCCTTACAGGAAATAAAGGATGCAGTAGACAAAATAGCCCCAGGCAAAGCCCCTGGCTTGGATAAGATCCCAGGGGATCTTTTCAAGAGCGAGCCACACATCTGGGCCCCCTACCTTTGGGTCCTTTTTAATGCAATACTGATGGGTATGAAGATCCCTGCAAGTTGGGCGGGCGCGGAGATAATTCCGATTTTTAAAAAGGGCTCCCCTTTATTGCCTAGCAATTATAGACCAATCAGTCTAATTGATATCCCTCAAAAAAATTTCGCACAAGTCCTACTCCTCAGGCTTCAATCCTGGATGGATGATGAGTGTGTACTTTCTCCCTTCCAGGCAGGGTTCAGGGAAAAATTGTCGACCCTGGATCAAGTATTAAGATTACAACTACTACATTGGAAGACAGTCTGCATGGAGGGGGGTAGTCTTTACCTAATATTTGTAGACCTGAGGTCAGCTTTTGACCTTGTGCCAAGGGAGAAACTGTGGTCTGTTTTACTTGAGCTGGGGGCTCCCACGTATCTAATACATCTCCTTAGGCGCTTGCATGAAAATAATTTCGCGCAAATAAGATATGACAGGGATGGAAAATTGACAGCACCCATACCTATTAAACATGGCGTACATCAGGGCTGCGTGCTTGCCCCAACTTTGTTCAGCCTTTATATTAACGGCCTGATAAACGCACTGAGACAAGAAAGAGATCTAGACGCCCCAAAACTAGCTTCACGCAGTATCTCGGCCATGATGTTTGCCGATGACACGCTTTTGGTGTCTAAATCACCTATGTGGATTCAAAGGGTCTTGGACAGATTTCAGTTGTTCTGTGAGGAAAGAGGTCTTGAGATCAACCTGCAGAAAACGAAATGTATGGTATTTAACACACCAAAGAGTACTCGCCCAAATCCTACACTTAATGGTAAACCCTTGGAAAGAGTAACATCCTTTATGTATCTAGGCATCACCGGTGCACATAGTGAAGTCAACATTAAAATTAGCCCAGTCAACAGGGGGCATCTTGAAGGTCTTTAATAAATCAGACAAGAGCGCTGTCAGTCTGGCGTTAGAAATTTATAGGGTTCAGGCACGCGGGGTGCACCATATGGCGCAGAGCTCTGGGGCCACTGTAAGCCCAAGTCACTATTACAGGTTGAGAATCAATATATCAGGTACCTTTTTAGATTCCACTACGTTTAGATGTGGGATTGATGGGATTAGGAGAAGTCCTGTGTCTTAGACCCCTTCTATACTGGCGCCGCCTATGGTCGACACCCGAACTCCTTCCATATAGAGAAGAATTGTCCGAAGTTCTAGAGATCAGGGGCGCTGCTAGACTGCCCTGGTTTTTCCATATTAAACATCTGTTAACAGACATGGGCCTGGGGGAATGCTGGTCTGATCCAGAGGTAGCATGCCTACAAATCTCTAGGAAACAAATGAAGGCTCATTATGAGAACCATAGAATGGCCTTATTGCATTCTAATTCCAATATAGGTAGATTAACTAAAGCCTTCTTGGAAATAAAGGACAACTCTGTCTATGAGAAGGTTCTCGACCTCATTAAACCAGCGACCGCCAGAAAACTCTATTTACAATTCAGATTTGGGGTTCTGCCTCTTCGCTGTTTTACAACAAAGTGAAGAGCACAGAATGAGGTCAGGTGTCCTGCGTGTGATTATTCTGAGGAATCAGAGCTGCATGTCTTTTTCGGTTGCCCGGGCTATAACAAAGTGAGAAAAAGATGGTTGGTGCAGATCTGCAGAAACCTGGGTAGTAGACACAGTGTTTAGGATATTGAAGTATGATCTCAATACTCCAGGTGTTTACTCAGTTGCAGGATTTCTGTTTTCTATGTGGTGTGCAAGAAGGCTTTTTCTGAAAACATTAAATGAGCCACTGGATAAGAATCAATAGATGTCAAGCTTAGTACTACCATCTGGCAAAATCTCCCTTTATATAATGTTACACATTTTAAAACTGAAGGGTTTTTCTTCTTTTTTTAAGTTTTCTAGTCTGAGTTATTTATTTATAAAGCACTATGCACTTTCAACAAAATTACTATGAATATGTGACGTGTTTCCACTGTATATCTGCCACCCTGCTTTTTCAAACTTGATTTTATGTATTTATTTAATGATATTCTTAGTGCTTTTTTTAATTCCTCGACTTGCCATGATTTATAAACTCTTCTGATGTATGTTCGTAAATGAATGTTTTTAAATTCTGTACTTTTTAGGTCATGTTGACCGAAATAAAGTTACTTTGACTGACTGACTGGTTTAGCCAACTGTGTCGTGTTTTATGGAGTTAGTGATGGAAAGTAACAGCCAACATATTACTGCCTTGCTTGGGAATGGTGTGGGCTACCAATTTCTATTAACTAGCACAAACTATCTGGCTGGGTTTGATGCTTTGTAGGAATTTCATACCTTTGTGTGGCAGGATGTTGATGGATCCTGTTGGTATAATGCTTCCTAAGGGCAACCTGCTAGTTAGCCTGGTATGGATTCACCAGTGGGGAATCTGTCCTCCATCTTGGGCATTGGTGTTCTTACTGCTTGTTAGAAACGGGACCCTGGCCGGCCAAGACTCGCGTCGAGGTCAGTCAGGGATCATCATTTCTAAGGTCAGGGCTAGGGAGTCACACACCAAGATAACCCCCGCTCACCCTCTAGGTAACGTGGCGCGAGCAGCAAGGCTAATCTCAGAGGCGATGTGTAAAGCGTTTGCGCGCGCACCCAAGCGACAACAACCAAAGGCCCACCACAAAGGAAACTCCACACAAGGTTATATCAAAAATAGCCTTTGTATTATAATAATAAGAACACATTAGATAACACACACACTTTACAATGTGCCAACAGGCACGGGCAAGATTTACAAGGGATTATGTACAGGACAGGGCCGCCTGGACCACTGTCAGGGGTATGCACTTGTTAGAAATAATACTTGTAGGTATAACACTTTAGCACATAAACATACAATGACTGTAACACAGAAATAGTAAATGTAGCATACAACCAGTAACTACTGGTAAAGGGAAAATACCTCCTACGCCACCCTAGTCTCTGTAGGGAAATCACGCAGGGAGCTAGGACCTATGGAAGGAAAACCTATCACCTACTACGCCACCCTAGTCTCTGTAGGGAAATCACGCAGGGAGCTAGGACCTTATCATCAGGACCTATGGAAGGAAAACCTATCACCTCCTACGCCACCCTAGTCTCTGTAGGGAAATCACGCAGGGGGAAGGAAACCTAAAATAATCACCTAGGCAAGTAACATTTAGCAAAGGCAATCAAACATCAACATTCCTCTAAGCAGGTTACTTTTAGCAAAGGGAAATAAAAGAACAAGGCATTACCTAAGCAGGTCACTTTTAGCAAAGGTAATAATAAACAAGAATTGCACATGTAACATTAAAACACATTCAGAGGTGCAGGTTAGAACTTTTGCGCAAGAATCATATAGCAAAGAAATCACAATGCGCAGGGTGCATGTAGCACAACACTCAAAATGTCCCTCAGGCCAACTGGCCTCGAAAGGGGCGGAATGCCCTGAGTCTCAGTGTCAGGGGGTCTGCGCAGGCAGCACAGACACAAAAGCCTAAACGTAGCAACTGTCCACTAAGTGCTGGACAGTTGTAAATATGGTAGGCAACGTTGGAGCCAGGAGGGCTCAAGAACAATGGTGGGGAGACACAGCGTGGGAGCCTCGGGGCTGCAACCAACTCACTGCCTGTGTCCCCCTAGAGCCTCTGTGGCTCGCAAAGCAAATGGGCAATGTAGAGCTTCTGCGCTCTAAAACAATTAAAATGCCCCCAGAGCCTCTCTCAGGGCTCTAAACGATGTGGGGAATGAAGAGCCTTTCTGGGGCTCATAAACAAATAGGGCACGAGAGCCTCTCAGGGCTCAAGGAACAAAGGATGGCCCCTCTAGTTGGAGTCCCCCACGGGGGACTCAGGAATCAGAAATGCCCCCAGGAGCCTCGGGGCTCCAAACAGTCACAAGCGCTAGGTCGCGCTATGGGGGAGGGGCGGACGCCGGCAATGTGTCCCGCGGCCCCTCTCCCTCCTTTCAGGCACTCACCGGGTGTCTTGCTGCTGGAGCAGCGCGGGGCTCCTCACCTCACTCGGGAGCCTCGCAGACACGGGAGCAGACGTCCTCGGTCTCCCGCCTGGCCTCGTCTCCTTTCCCTCCGCCTGACTTCCGCCGGGGCCGCCAATGGCAGCGCGGCCCTGGGGGTCAGGAGGCGGGACTTCCGGGTCGCAACAGGCAGCGGCCCGGCAACGGATTTCAGGGCTCCCGGGCTGCGGCGGTGAACACGGGACAATGCGGCGTGGGCAGCCGCTCTTAAACAAATAAATACCACGGGGCAATGCCGGGTGGCACCGGCCGTCAATTAATAAGATAAAGCGAGGTGGCACTCGCTACGCCGAAAATCGGCGAAATCAGGCGGACAGATGCCGGGTAGGCACCGGCTGCATACAGCGCGCTCCCAAGCGCTTAGGGGCCACAGAAAGCGCGCCTAGCGCTAAAAATAGAAGCAAAGCGCTATTGAGCGCTGGGGCACCAGGAAAGCGCTCCTAGCGCTATAAATCCAATAAAAGCGCTTCCAGGCACAGCACAAGCTCCAGCAAGGTCTGGAGGCAGACAGGGGGGCAGGGCAGGGCCAGAGCCAGCACACTGGGTCTCCAGGCAGGGAGACAAGCCAAGTGGCGGTCCTCCTGGCCCCAGCAGCAGCAGCAGCCCCCTCTGGCAAGGATCCACAAGTAGAACCATTTCTGTGGGGACACAGCCCCATATTTATACAGAGAAATCCTTTGTTAGGAGGTGCAGGGTGGGGGGAAACCAGTTGCAGCTGGCTTGGGAGTACCCTTGATGGCCCAACCACCCCTTTCATTCACTGGGGAGGCTTGGGTCATTAGACAAACCACAGGGGGGGCGGAGCCAGCATTGTGTGGGGAAAAACCCAGCCCATCCAGGACACAGATCTACTCCTCCCACACATCACTCATGCTGATCTCTCACTCACCACCGGGCAGACCCATCCAGACTTCCTGGAGCCTGGCATGCCAGCCAGCTCCAGCCAATCACGCTCCAGTATCCTCACTGCACACATACATCAATGTCCAGAAGTAGCACTTCCCTTCTAGACACACACAAGCCGCACATACCATTGCGCAGCATTCGCTCTCACGAGTTCATACATACTAAACTCGAGCCTGCACTCCCCACACATCAGGAACTACCAGGGCACACACATTCCCCATGCATTCCTATGGGAGAGCAGGCCAGCCATACTACACGCACGCACTTTCACTCTGGGACACAGGAAAAAAGTGCGCCAAGACCCAAAAATCACTACACAGGGTCACAAATAAAGGCAAAAAGATTAGGGGTGAACCTGCCCTAAGGCCCAAGTCTAACACGACCCCCTTCCAGCCAAAACGCAGGGCAGACCGATCACCACCGTGATGGGCTTCCCTGCTTGGGGCGATAAAACAAGGACGCGGGCCCACAACTGCAGGGACACCCTCCTGTTTTACGCCACGGTGAACCCCTAGGGTTCCTTCTAAAACTACTGTAGGGACTAACTGGGGTACCCCACTGATACTCTCCAGCTGCCCTCGGCCAGGACCAGGCCCTAGGCCACCCAGGTACCACTGGATCCTGTATACTCACAAAGTGGGGGGTAGTAACCCCTGGCACATAATAGCCATGCTCCACTCTTCCTGTCTGTAAGACAGGGCTAGACTGCCACTGGTTCTCCAGCCTAGGGTCTACAACCTTAGGTGGACCAGGAGTCTCAGGGAAGGCTCTCCTCCCCTTACCTCTTCTCCTAGGGTTCCTCCTCCTCCTGCGAGGGGTCCCCTCTAAACAACATTCTCCCAACCTAGGGTTTAACCCCTCAGGTGGTAACGGGGTCAGAGGTGGGCTTTCCCACCCTCTGCACCCCCTTCCAGAGTCCTGCTCCCTCCCAACCGGGGCGGTACCTCTGGAGAAAGAACTGGTTAGGACACTGATTACAGTAGTCCCACCCTTCAGGTCAGGCTGATCCTGAACCTGGCCATCCAACTTCTGGTCTAAAACCTTCGGTGGAACCAATGCCTGGCACTCCAGGACTTTTGGGGACTCACACACCATCCCCCTGAGGCTAGCAAATGACACATATGTTGGGTGACTGTCTGCCTGGCGCAGATCTCCCGCCTCCTGTCCACCTGACAGTGCGCAAAGATCCCCCAGCACAGAAGTGGTGTCACCATGGTCACTACACGGGATCCTAGCCCCACTGGGTAGTCCCTGACCCACTGGTTCTTCCACTGGGGAACTCCCCCAATCACTCCTCACGCTGGACTCCGGTACTCTCCCTACTGGAGCAGTACTGCCAGACTCTATAACCATGGAAGCTCCGCTTACAGATGCTCCAGGTTCTCTACCCACTAGGAGATCTCCCTCAAGTGAACTAACAGGCAAGTCTAGGTTCCCTTCCTGGTGTTCCCTAAAGGAACCATCCAGACTCTGTGACAAGGCTTCGGGCGTTTGGGGACTCTCGGTCACACACTCACTCCCGCTCCACTGAGACAGGCAGTCAGCCCCTACACCCTTCTCACTAACCAAGGACCTAGCTGGGCTACTCTCACCCTCCTCCACCACACTGGGCTGGAAGACACCTGACCCACTATTGTTGGAATCACTCACTAGTGACTCAGAAGAACCTCTCGCACTGTCCCATCGCTCTGCTTCCGCTGCCAGCTCACATGCGCCAGACAATCCACACCCCAACAGGTGTGTGCGCAACCCTGGGGAACAACAACTGAGCAGGTGCTCTTTGACAATCAAATCAAAAAAGATGTCAAAATCATCTTCCGTGTGAACCTTTACCCAATCAAACAGTGTCCCACAACATTCGTCCTCAAAATCTTCCCAAGACTGGTGAGGCAGTTTTCTAAGATTCCTGAATCTCAACCTTAACTCCTCTTCTGGGAAAACAGGCACCATACTCGGGGAACTGAGAGTGGGACTGTCTACACTTATATTTAAAAAGCTGCCACCACTGGACTCCACCCTCTCTGGGGAATCCAGACAATTACAACTGTGCGCAGGGAAGAGTCTATCCTCTAGGGCTGCTCTCTCACGGATGATGGCCCTTCTCTCCACCTCTATCCTCTCCTGCGCTAAGAGTCTCTCGATCTCTAGCTGCGCCATAGCCTGGGCATGCTCTAACATGAGCTGTTCCATCGCTAACTGGTGCTCCCTTTCTTTCTCCCTATCTTCCCACTCTTCTGGGGACAGGACAAGGGATGGGGCGCTGGTACTGACACTGGGCCCAGCAAGGGACTCCCTATCTATGGGGTCCTCACTATCTGCTGGGGCCCAACCACTGTCATCATCCAACTCACATTCTTCATCAGAATCTTCAGGGCTCCCCACAGACTCACCACCCTCATGGCGTGTGGCCTGGGCCCTTTCCTCGCTGCGCTCAAGATCCCTTTGATCCTTATACCATTGGACCAGGTGGTTCCTAAGTTGGTTCTCAGTATCTGACTCATCCACCCCTATGTCTCTCTCTCTACAGAACCTTTCCAACTCCTGCATACTGTACCAAACTAGATCACTGAGATCAAAAACAGGCTCCATTTTGGCAGACGTTCTAGAGACGAGATCACACAGGGAACCTGGGGGTCTGAGCTAAACAGGAGTATACAATCAACAAAATTCAGCAAGATTCCTATCTCAGAACTTGCACTCCACTGTCCAGCGTAACACACACTCATTCACACACAACCCTCCCCTCGGACTGGTAAGGCAGTTTCTACCACCCCTGATTATCTCAACCTGACCACTAGCGACACAGGTACCAAACTCTGGGAGCAGGGCGGGGAACAAGGTACTGGACAAAATACAAAATGACACCTTTCAGGAGAAGCAAAACTGAACTTCCCTAAAAAACAATAATCCCAAAATGTGGTTATCTAAAATTGCAGAGTTTTGAAGTGTGGCCTGTCGCCACTGTGGTACAACGCAAACGCAAGTCCAATCCGCACCGCTAGCCACCAATGTTAGAAACGGGACCCTGGCCGGCCAAGACTCGCGTCGAGGTCAGTCAGGGATCATCATTTCTAAGGTCAGGGCTAGGGAGTCACACACCAAGATAACCCCCGCTCACCCTCTAGGTAACGTGGCGCGAGCAGCAAGGCTAATCTCAGAGGCGATGTGTAAAGCGTTTGCGCGCGCACCCAAGCGACAACAACCAAAGGCCCACCACAAAGGAAACTCCACACAAGGTTATATCAAAAATAGCCTTTGTATTATAATAATAAGAACACATTAGATAACACACACACTTTACAATGTGCCAACAGGCACGGGCAAGATTTACAAGGGATTATGTACAGGACAGGGCCGCCTGGACCACTGTCAGGGGTATGCACTTGTTAGAAATAATACTTGTAGGTATAACACTTTAGCACATAAACATACAATGACTGTAACACAGAAATAGTAAATGTAGCATACAACCAGTAACTACTGGTAAAGGGAAAATACCTCCTACGCCACCCTAGTCTCTGTAGGGAAATCACGCAGGGAGCTAGGACCTATGGAAGGAAAACCTATCACCTACTACGCCACCCTAGTCTCTGTAGGGAAATCACGCAGGGAGCTAGGACCTTATCATCAGGACCTATGGAAGGAAAACCTATCACCTCCTACGCCACCCTAGTCTCTGTAGGGAAATCACGCAGGGGGAAGGAAACCTAAAATAATCACCTAGGCAAGTAACATTTAGCAAAGGCAATCAAACATCAACATTCCTCTAAGCAGGTTACTTTTAGCAAAGGGAAATAAAAGAACAAGGCATTACCTAAGCAGGTCACTTTTAGCAAAGGTAATAATAAACAAGAATTGCACATGTAACATTAAAACACATTCAGAGGTGCAGGTTAGAACTTTTGCGCAAGAATCATATAGCAAAGAAATCACAATGCGCAGGGTGCATGTAGCACAACACTCAAAATGTCCCTCAGGCCAACTGGCCTCGAAAGGGGCGGAATGCCCTGAGTCTCAGTGTCAGGGGGTCTGCGCAGGCAGCACAGACACAAAAGCCTAAACGTAGCAACTGTCCACTAAGTGCTGGACAGTTGTAAATATGGTAGGCAACGTTGGAGCCAGGAGGGCTCAAGAACAATGGTGGGGAGACACAGCGTGGGAGCCTCGGGGCTGCAACCAACTCACTGCCTGTGTCCCCCTAGAGCCTCTGTGGCTCGCAAAGCAAATGGGCAATGTAGAGCTTCTGCGCTCTAAAACAATTAAAATGCCCCCAGAGCCTCTCTCAGGGCTCTAAACGATGTGGGGAATGAAGAGCCTTTCTGGGGCTCATAAACAAATAGGGCACGAGAGCCTCTCAGGGCTCAAGGAACAAAGGATGGCCCCTCTAGTTGGAGTCCCCCACGGGGGACTCAGGAATCAGAAATGCCCCCAGGAGCCTCGGGGCTCCAAACAGTCACAAGCGCTAGGTCGCGCTATGGGGGAGGGGCGGACGCCGGCAATGTGTCCCGCGGCCCCTCTCCCTCCTTTCAGGCACTCACCGGGTGTCTTGCTGCTGGAGCAGCGCGGGGCTCCTCACCTCACTCGGGAGCCTCGCAGACACGGGAGCAGACGTCCTCGGTCTCCCGCCTGGCCTCGTCTCCTTTCCCTCCGCCTGACTTCCGCCGGGGCCGCCAATGGCAGCGCGGCCCTGGGGGTCAGGAGGCGGGACTTCCGGGTCGCAACAGGCAGCGGCCCGGCAACGGATTTCAGGGCTCCCGGGCTGCGGCGGTGAACACGGGACAATGCGGCGTGGGCAGCCGCTCTTAAACAAATAAATACCACGGGGCAATGCCGGGTGGCACCGGCCGTCAATTAATAAGATAAAGCGAGGTGGCACTCGCTACGCCGAAAATCGGCGAAATCAGGCGGACAGATGCCGGGTAGGCACCGGCTGCATACAGCGCGCTCCCAAGCGCTTAGGGGCCACAGAAAGCGCGCCTAGCGCTAAAAATAGAAGCAAAGCGCTATTGAGCGCTGGGGCACCAGGAAAGCGCTCCTAGCGCTATAAATCCAATAAAAGCGCTTCCAGGCACAGCACAAGCTCCAGCAAGGTCTGGAGGCAGACAGGGGGGCAGGGCAGGGCCAGAGCCAGCACACTGGGTCTCCAGGCAGGGAGACAAGCCAAGTGGCGGTCCTCCTGGCCCCAGCAGCAGCAGCAGCCCCCTCTGGCAAGGATCCACAAGTAGAACCATTTCTGTGGGGACACAGCCCCATATTTATACAGAGAAATCCTTTGTTAGGAGGTGCAGGGTGGGGGGAAACCAGTTGCAGCTGGCTTGGGAGTACCCTTGATGGCCCAACCACCCCTTTCATTCACTGGGGAGGCTTGGGTCATTAGACAAACCACAGGGGGGGCGGAGCCAGCATTGTGTGGGGAAAAACCCAGCCCATCCAGGACACAGATCTACTCCTCCCACACATCACTCATGCTGATCTCTCACTCACCACCGGGCAGACCCATCCAGACTTCCTGGAGCCTGGCATGCCAGCCAGCTCCAGCCAATCACGCTCCAGTATCCTCACTGCACACATACATCAATGTCCAGAAGTAGCACTTCCCTTCTAGACACACACAAGCCGCACATACCATTGCGCAGCATTCGCTCTCACGAGTTCATACATACTAAACTCGAGCCTGCACTCCCCACACATCAGGAACTACCAGGGCACACACATTCCCCATGCATTCCTATGGGAGAGCAGGCCAGCCATACTACACGCACGCACTTTCACTCTGGGACACAGGAAAAAAGTGCGCCAAGACCCAAAAATCACTACACAGGGTCACAAATAAAGGCAAAAAGATTAGGGGTGAACCTGCCCTAAGGCCCAAGTCTAACACTGCTCTTTATGTACTTGAAGTCAAGAGAAATACAGTGGCAGTGCAGCCGTCTGAATTCAGACCATGATTACGAGTTGTTGAATGTGAGGACTACTTATGTAAGGCATTTATGTTTCCGATAGACGTCTTAGCAGTCCTTACCTGGTTCACATGGGTCCCTAGTGCTAATTATTAGTAAACATCTATTTTAGGTGCTAGCACTAAATCAGCTTTTGTGGTGTTTCTCAGGTGCATGTGTATTGCCAAGGTCAGCCAAAACCACTCCGCAGTGGTGAATAATTATCAACATATTGCTTTCATTCAAAGCTTGCTGCTCCTCTCCACAATTCACATTTTCTGCCCTTGTCCATCCTAAGGTTTTACTTGGACTAACTGAGCACCTTTGTACTAGGCCTGGGTGGTAAATTCGTTCCGTTCGCGGAATTTGCGGAATTTGGATAATTTCGCGCTCAGCAGAGAACGCGAAATTGCCCAAAATTCTGTGTTCCGCGACTTTGCGAATTTTTTTGCTTGTTCACGTTCTCAAATGCGTGTTCACGAGATATTTCCCCCCCGAGCGTGCAAACAGCGATTGCGAACAGTAAAAAAGCATCGCGAACAAGCAATTACGCATGCCTGCGGAATTTCTGCGTGTTCGTGGAGATTTTTACCGTTTCGCGGACATTTGCGTAAAGCGATTACGCAAATTCCGCCCACCCCTACTTTGTACACATGTTCCACTCTGAGATGCTCCACCCAGTAACCATTCATTGCTTTGTATAAAGAGAGGACCTGAAGAACTGGGTTTTCTTAGAACCCAGCGGTGCCAGGGACACACCCGGAGTCTTCGGATTCTCCCGTCTTGGAATACAGAGACACGGAATACTTCTGGATGGCGTCAAAGATCAAATTTATTAGCTGCAGCTAGTAACAGTAAACCAAGCAATACAACACGGTGTACAACTCAGGAAACTGCTCAATTTTCGTAGAGCAAGACATCACTTTTTATACACCATATTCTCATTACAAATGTACACCCACTACGCAAAATTCTGACCAATAGAACACATTTTCTGAGTATCACATTAACAAAAACCCAATTTACAGTAACCCAAACTAAAAGTTAATTATTAGGACTATCCCAAATTCAATTTCCACAAGTCGGACAAACCCATAATTAGAAGCACTACCCATGTAATGAAAAGTCGTAAGGAAAGAAACAATTCAGATGTTGAGTAGGATAAGATATGTGCAAGAAACTAAAAGTTAACGATATCCTGAACATTGATTGGCAATTTTAGACAACGATCAGCCAGAGAAATTGGCTTCGTGAAAGGGTCAGTTTCAGGTGACGGGGTCAGCGTCTTTGCAATTCACTCACAAGTCAGAAAAGGGCCTGTTAATGCATACATGAACAATGAGGCCCATGCAACTTTGTTCGTTCGGTTACCTCCACGGCCTACGTAAGGGCAACACAAAAATGGCGTCACGAACAACTTAAACAAAATGGAGTCTGGTTCGAAATCACGGAACCTCAGACCCTCCTTTTGCCATTACGTAGGCAATGACCTAAACTCACGTCAATCTGAATCCAGGTCTATATCTATTCTCATCAGGTCATCAAGGTGTTGCTGTAACATCATCTTATTATCCTTCGCTTCTCTCGGGACTGGTCTTCTCACACAGATTGTAGCACAAAGACTACAAATGGCGGGACCACAATGGATGCATAAGCAACACGAGAAAAGGATTGCTAAAGCCATACCAAGAAACATCAGAATCTTCCATCCCCATTTGGACAGCAGTTCCCAAAACCATTCTATCAATGACCAGTTCCCTTAATCTACGTATAGACTCAGCAGACTTATGTAACCTCAAGATGGCTTGGTACACTGTCGGGGCGTTATCTGGAATGAAAACACAGCAACTAGACCCGATCAATTTTCATACCCCACCTCTATCTGCAAGTATAATATCTAAAACAAAGCGGTTCTGTAATGTCATAAGGCGATCCGCTTGAAGCTCAGCTGTAATAACCTGCAGTCTCATTTATAGTGGCCTCGACCACTCTCGTAAGCTGACGAATATTTCTACCATTAGCCATATGACCCCAAAAGGGCAGAAACCCCTTAAAGAAGTCTCCAGCTTCTTGTGCAACAGTATCTTTTGCATCGATAACACCTCTACCATATCTTGTCTTATGGTAATTAAAAGCAGCTGTGTATGTAGGGGGAAGCAAAAATGCCACATAACATGTGCCTGAAAAATCAGAAGGCAACCATGTATATGCTCTGTCGTGACAAACAAAATACGTGCCTTTAGCTGGCACAAACGGTGGAGATTTCTGGGATGTATAGACATAGGTGTGAACACACACACTTACCAAGCTGAGCTCTCGGATTTTGACCATTACCTTGCAGACAAAAATGACCTCGGTGGGGTACAATCCAAATAGGAGGACACCTTTTCTGTCTCTCCTTTTCTGTCAGACTAATGCTATATCTCGTCTTGTTCCAACCAACATATGCTCGTACCTCATCTTTAGGGATAGCATTATACGCATCAATATCTCTGATCATATCTACTATTCCCTGTATCAAGGTATTATTACTCGCATTATCTTTAACGGAACGTACAGGAGATGCTTCATTCGCATAGATAAACATTGCTTGGAGTGCCCATACTGACCCATTAGGCGAAAAAGGCAAAACCAAATATGGCATTCCCTTATCTGTCGTATGTGGCATAAGACCACAAACCCAGCAGTTTGTGGTATTTAAGACTAGCTGATGCTGATGCAACATCTGTATGAACGAATTGTTTACAAATTCTGATCTTCGTGTCTGTTCATGTTCAGGCAACGTATGAAACTCATGTGGGGAAACAGTAGAAAGAGAAAGAGTAGGTTGGGATGTAGATGCAAGCGTCTGTTGTGAAACATAGATAATCCAACCCACACAAGCCAACGTAATATTCAAAAGCATTAGAAAACACAGTATTAAAAAACATTTGTTACGGATCAATGTACACATTTTCACTTTAAAATTGATTCTCTTAATACCCTTATCAGACTCAAAAGACTCCATCTTCTAACGTGCTGCTCACGGCTATTACCTTCTTCACTTAAGGGTGCGTCAAGAGCGTACTAACGACCATGAACCACAGACCTTATGTCAATACGCGGCTCACCCCTTAAGGCTGTACCGCGACCCTGCAGCTGAGTCCGGATGGTGACTCAAAAAAGGAAAAAAGGTAAAAAAAAGTCTCTTGATCTGACAAGGTGTAATTCACTACATAAAAAAATCAATCTTTATTTGTCCATAGGTTCAGTCTTTCTCGGTCTTAAATTGTAGCGCTCTTTACCAGGCACAGTTTGATCCTTAAAAAGTATTTCTGGATTCGTGGTGTCAAGTTTCAAATGCGAAGGCAAGCAGCTTGCAGAATGTCATCATCCTCGCGTTCTGACTGAGTCCATGTCAAATGTGCATCCCTAAAAGGTACAAATCTAGGAATCCTTTCACATTCGGAATCGGCTATTCCATCCCTCACCCACTTATCATACGGTAGGGGCAAAGGAACTCTTTTACAATGGGTGGCATGCACCCAGTTTTTTTTACCAGCTACCCTAACAGCAGTTCTAGTGACCAAAAGGACCAAATGTGGTCCAGTCCATCTTGTTTCCAAGTTTTTGGTTCGTTGAAAATTCTTGATCAAGATGTACTCTCCAGGTTGGATCGTATGGCCTGGATCTGCAGTAGCTGTCGGCAAGCTTTCATAGACCTGTTGGTGGAGAACAGGTAATTTAGCAGTCAAGTCATGTAAGTAATCCACCAACATAGGGTACTCGATGTCGCTGTATTTCTTGGGCCTTGGGACACCCCAAACATTGGCCGGACGACCAAACACAATTTCATATGGGCTAAGTCCCACGCGAGAATGTACTGTCGTCCTTGTTGACAAAAGAGCCAATGGCAAGGCATCTGGCCATGTAAGACCAGAGCTCGCTTGTATCTTAGCTAGCTTCAGCTTCAACGTGCCCTTATAGCACTCGACCAGACCTGCTGACTGGGGGTGATTCGCAGCATGGAATTTCTGATTGATACCCAAACCCGCACACACTTTCTTCATGATCTGGCCCACAAATTCACTCCCATTGTCGCTCCATACAATTCTCGGCAAACCGTACCCAGGGAAGTGCTCTTTGAGCAAAACCTTGGCTGTGGACAAGGCAGTATTATCCTTTAGGGGGTAGGCCTCTATCCATCTGGAAAAGGCACAAACAACCACAAGGACATACTTTAGATTGTTGCATCTCTCCATGTGAATGTAATCTAGCTGTATCACTTTAAACAGGTAAGTTGGGGGATCAAAATGACCAGCTGGAGTTGGGGTTCCCTTTCCAGGATTATACTTCAGACAAATCATGCAATGTTTCACCACATTCTCAGCACATTTCGGAATTCCAGCATTCTGCCATACTGGGGCCAACAACTTGCATATCCCTTTCGAGCTAATATGAGCCATTCCATGAGCCATAGTAACCACTGGGAACACATACGCATCTGGCAACAACCATCGCTGGTGTTCTGACAACTCAACCCAACAACCCGTCGGATCCAACGTACCCGTAGTTTCTCTCCACACACTCACTTCTTTTTCCGTAGCTTCAGCCTGAATCATCTTCACACTTTCTATTGTGTCTTCACACATTCCACCAGCCATAACCCAATTAGCAGGACCTGCAACATACATACGGCTCATCATGTCTTTCGCCGTTTCCTTCTCAACTTCATCCGCAAACGCATTTCCTCGACCTACATCATCCACAACTTTCTTATGCGCACTACACTTCACAATTGCAATCTGCTTTGGGAGAGTAAATGATTTAAGAAGTTCATTCACTAACTGCCCATGCTGGATTTTCGTACCATGGGAAGTAAGAAATCCTCTCTCTCTCCACAAACGTCCAAAACTGTGGGCAACACCAAACGCATACTGGCTATTAGTATAAACATTCACTCGCTTTCCTTCTGACAACACACACGCTCTAGTCAATGCAATCAACTCTGCTGCTTGTGCTGAATTCTGTGCTATATGTGCTGTCTCAACAACTGTATGTAAAGTTGTGACAGCATATGCTGCAGGCGTCTCACCATTCGGAAGCTTGAAACACGAACCATCTACCCATAGGGTACCATCAACATTCGTAAGAGGAGTATCTTTCAAATCAACTCTAGCCTTCGTTTCTTCCTCTGTCCGAAGAAAGCAATCATGCTGTTCTTGAGCATCTGTCTCTACAGAAATCGGCAACAACGTAGCTGGATTCAACACATTACAACTCTTAATGTGAACATGGCTAGCCAAAAGAGTCAGCTCATAACCTGACAGACGTGCACTAGTAAGGTGCTGAGTCTTAGTCCTATTCAATAAGGTATCCACTGCATGTGGGACCATCACAATCAACGTGTTATCCAATACCAAACCAGCAGACTGTCGGATAGAAACAGCTGCTGCCGCTGTAGCTCTCAAACAGCTCGGCAACGCTTTAGCTACCGGATATAACGTCGCTGAAAAATACTCACATGGGCGCTGCTTGTCTCCAAATTGTTGCGTCAATACTTACAATGCACAACCTTCTCTCTCGTGAACATACAATGTGAAAGGTTTACTGGAGTCCGGAGTACCCAATACCGGAGCCGAACACAATGCATCACGTAATTCAGAAAAACTTTTATGACATTCATCCGGCCAAGGGAGAGGATACGGAGTATCTTTAAGAGTCAGTGCTAACTGAGGTTTTGCTAGCAATGAGAAATTAGGGATCCATTGCCTACAACATGACGTGATACCTAAAAAGGCACGCACTTCTCTCTGTGTGGATGGCACACTCATTTGCGCAATCGCTTGAATTCGTTCTGGGGTCAACCTTCTTCCCTCCTTCGACAAGAGATGACCTAAGTAGGTTACTTCTTGTCGGTAATACTGTAACTTGGAAGGTGACACTTTATGATGAAGGTCAAACAAATGTCCTAACAAAGAAAGAGTAGCCTCTTTACAAATCTCTTCGTTATCAGCAGTAATCAGCAAATCATCAACCTACTGAATGAGAGTAGCACCAGTAGGCAACACAAAACCATCAAGCTGAGTTTTCAACGCCTGACTATAGATGGAGGGACTTTCACAATAACCTTGAGGAGCTCTCTTAAACCGGAAGCTGCGGCCTCCTAAAGAGAAGCCGAAAATATCTCTACTCTCCTCGGCAATAGGAATACTGAAGAAAGCATTCTTCAAGTCGATAACAGAAAACCAGGCTGCCGAAGCAGGAATCAGAGTCAACAAAGCAGTGATATCAGGGACAACAGGAAACTGTGGCACCATAATCTTATTCACTTTTTGAAGATCGATCACAAACCGTTAAACAAGTGGCTGAGAAGCATCAGTACGCTTAAGGACAGGCAGAACAGGACTGTTACACACGTTACCTCTCATTTCTTCAACTACACCCTTCTCAATCAAATCATAGACAATCGCTAGAAGAGCTCTCTCGCCATCGCTCGATATTTTATATTGGGGAATACGAGGTAGCCTAGCATCGAGTTAAGGGTAACAACATAGGGTGGAATCTGCAAGAGACCAACATCATTGGGACCTGTAGCCCAAAGTGTATCAGGAAGAGAACGCAATTCCAGTGGAAGACAATCTTTAGACAAATACATCGGAGAAATCACTTTCTTACCCAAGGTAAGGTGTACTCCCGAAGGAGAGCAATGTAATGTTGCATTCAGTCTTTTCAGCAAGTCCAAACCCAACAGATTCTCACCACAACCAGTCGTCAAAATAAGAGGAGCTTCCAATTCACAAGGACCAATAGAAAGGGACAAAGGACTAGAAACCGGATTACGAACTGAGGCACCTGAAAATCTTACAGAAACATTGGTCAAGTCAGACAAAGGTGCGCCAGGAAGTTTAGAGTGCATAATAGAACTCTTCGTCGCACCAGTATCCAAAAGAAAAGGTTCTTCCACACCTGATGTAATCACTTCAACATAAGGTCCACTCTGGTCTACTGGAACTGACACTACTCCCTCTCTTTGCCCATGGCTGTCCTAACTATCATTATAACCAGCACTCTCACTCTCGACATAATAATCATCAACATAGTACTGTGCAGACTGACCACTCGGAAAATTCTGTCTGTCAAAATAATTCGCAGAATTCTGAAGGGAAGAGGAACGCTCATTCTGGGGTAACACACCACGTCCCCTACCCCTAGGAGCTTGCTGGAAACCACCACGACCTCACTGACCAGATACGCCATTCGCACGCTGTAACAAAGCCGGGCAACTATTCTTGAAATGACCTGCCTCTCTGCAATAAGCACACTGATTAGGACCAGGAAAGAATCGCGGAGCATAAGGCTCAGGTTTCTGTAATAATCTCTGAAACTGTGGAGGTTGCTGAAACTGAGGTTGATTCTGACGAGGCGGATAAGCTTGCTGCAAAAGAACTTTCGTCTTTAAATCTTTAGTTTTCTTCTATGCTTTATCCTTCTCATCTTTATCCCTATTCTCATAATATTGTGCAGTAGCCAATATCTGGGCCGATGAAGAAACAGCCCATGAACTCTCAGAGTCCTTTAACTTATTAGAAAGTTCGGGAAGCAAAATAAAAACAAATTTATCCACAAACTACCTTTGACCACCTTCCGTACTCATGTCCTGACCACTATGATCGATAAACGTTTCTTCAAACCTCGTGAAGAAATCAGACACACTCTCGTCTTTCTTTTGTTTGCATGCTGCTAACTTGTCCCAATTCACTCGCAAAGGAGGCATCATAGTTTTCATCAAATTAATAATTCTACCAGGTAATTCTGCAACTAAGGGCTCAGGTTTAGCACCTCCTACCTGCCGACCATCTGCAGCAACAATAGTAGCCCACGTATCTCCTAATTCTTGCGCATGATTCTCATGACGAATCTTCGCCCACAAAGGTTGAGGAACTACATTACCCATCAACATATCTATATCAGCTAAATTCATAATACACGCATCAACTGTCTGGGACAACTCTTTGTAATAACCGGCAGGATTTTTACGGGGATCAGGTAAGGTCTGCTTTAGAGCCAAGACCTCTGCTCTTTTCCAAGGGACATGTACCCATACTGGCTGAAAATGTGCCGGTACACCCTGAATACCCTGATTAACATTAGCAACAACTTCCTCTCTCCATACAGGGGGAACCTCTCTCATAGGATACTGCTTCACTTTCCTCCTAACAGAAGAATCAGGTTCGTACAATGTCTGAGGCGGTAATCTAGACCTAAAAACAAGTATCGTCTCCACGGCATCTGTAACATCAGATTCCACTATCGTCCCTTTAGCAAATTCGGACTGAACATCAAGCACTTCCTGCGGAATCGGACCCAACTCATTATCTTCCCATTCCTGACGGAGAAAAGTACACATTACATCAAAAACATACCTTTGCTTAGGCGGCTCCCACTGAAAGAAAACATCCATAACAGCTGGCAAATTATACCTGGAAGCATTTAAAATCCATCTACGAGCCAACAAATCCAACACTGCCCGTTCCTCGGAACTAGGAAGCTGACTACGACTCTGCTTACGTTCCGAAACAGGGGTCATATTCAGTGACCCAAACAATGGAGACAACAGATTAACAACAGTCTCAGTCATTCGTTTTCGAGCAGAAGGAGAAGAAGCAGACATAAGAATAGGAGAATAAGTATTTTGAGGCAAAAGAGGTGTAGGGACAAGAACAGTAGGAGTCGGAGATGCAGGAATAGAAGGCAAAGGAGTTTGAGGCAAAGCTGGTAGCAAAGCTGGCGACCCTAGAGTGGGTTGCGCAGTAGGAGGCAAAACCATCTGTGGAGCACCGGGTGGCTGAACAACAGCAGGAGATTGAACAACAAAGGGTGGAACAACCGGGGGTAATGGAGGCGCAGTAGCACCCTGCACATAAGGGGGTGGCAATCTCAGTAAATGAGAGATCAAAGGATCTTTTTCAAGATCTTCAATTACTTTCGGAGGAGAAGGCGGCAAGGCCGGATAACATTTATCAATGGCCATACAACGTTGTCTAGCTGAGACTTCACTCGCACGCTCTTCTCCATCTTCCTTACACTGCCTAGCAGCTTGTAGTACTGACATATTCTTATCTTTCCTATCTCTCTTTGCTTGCTTAATTTCTCGCTGTTTGGCTTCCTTACGCCAAAGGCGGAAAGAGTCAAACATTTGCCGGCCGGGCTTTCTTCCTAAATAGCGCAACTTCCAAATTATCTAAAATATTTAATTCGATACTACCATGTTGGGGCCATCGTAAAACACCATCTTTCTTCTTATAGCGAACCCATACTTCATTATAAGTAATGGGACCCACTCCATGTTTTGAATAGAGCTCATAAGTTGGAGTTCCAACCGGAGGTATCGGACATGAATCCTCCAATCGGGAATCCCTGTTGCAACCACAACTAAACCATTTCCTAATTTTGCTAAGACCAGGCATCCCATAGCTCACTAATCTAGCTTCAAACTTCAAGGGGTTATCAACTATCGATACACTCGTAAATATACGAGCCCCTCGGCTTCGGCTATTGCAACAACTGAATCAAAACCAAGAACCAAAACAAAGTCGTGGGAGCGACCCACTTATACTTAACCAAAATGTCTGTCACGCCACCAGAAGACCGTCTATCGTCTCGCTTTACAAAGGATCAATCAAGGGTCCAAGACAGGGCGACAGTCAGGGCAGCAGTCCTTCGTAGCCTTTGGAAAGCGGGAAGCCTCGCAGTAAAAACATTCGGTCCACGACGACATACAGGGGTCGATGAAGTGGTTTGCCTTCCTCCAGAATTTCCTCACGTGGCTCCTCACGACCCTCGGGCTTGGGCCGGTACCCATGGGCGTCCGCAGAAATTTTTCCAGGGGGGGGCATCATTTTTACTTCATCACCATCCTCCGGCATGATTGAGCACAATTATTAAATAAACAAATAAAAAATCTAATAAGACAAAGAATAAATAACAAAAGAAACCCATGGGGTGGGAGAAGTATCATGTGAGGCTCCACAGCAGATTACCTGGCAACCACAATGAAACAGAGGAAAAACCAAACAAGCAATGGCATAGCCAAAAGGTCTCGCCATTGGGACCTTATAACTGTTTAGCCATGCAACACTTGATGTTGTTGCACCAAGGATATTGTACTGGACAACTAAACACTTATAAGGTCCCAAAGGGGAGACCTATTGGCTATGTCAATGCTTTTTTTTTTTTTTTTAATGACAAGCAGTGCTATAGGGCTCCGGCTGCCACTTAGTCCACCACATCCCACGTAGATGCTGCAGCCATCTTTGAATGGTTTTAAAGCCAATTCAAAAGTTGTCACCAGTGTATGTTAATCCCTATCTCAACTGTGAGACTGCTCTACTGCTTCCTAATTCTATTAAATACAAATTATGTAAAAAGAACATCCCTTTCTGAGCTACACAGCTCATTTTACCCACGTTTCATGCGCAAATTTGAAATACTGATGGTTTGGGCTTCCCGGAATTCAACTGGTTGAAAGGTGGACAGGTGTAGAGAGGAAGAGAGAGAGAGGTGTAGAGAGGTAGAGAGAGGTAGAGAGAGAGAGAGAGGTAGAGAGAGAGAGGTAGAGAGAGAGTGGTAGAGAGGTAGAGGTAGGTAGAGAGGGGTAGAGGTAGGGAGAGAGAGATAGGTAGAGAGAGGTAGAGGTGTAAAGGTAGAGAGAGAGGTATAGAGAGAGGGAGGGGTAGAGAGAGAGAGAGAGGTAGAGGAGGAGAGGTAGAGAGAGAGGTAGAGAGGTAGAGGTAGAGAGAGAGAAAGTGGTAGAGGGAGAGGTAGAGAGGTAGAGAGAGGTAAAGAGAGAGAGGAAAAGAGAGAGGAAAAGAGAGAGGTAGAGAGAGAGGTAGAGAGGGGTAGAGAGAGAGAGAGGTAGAGAGAGAGGTAGAGGTAGGGAGAGAGAGAGAGGTAGAGAGAGAGAGGTAGAGAGAGAGAGGTAGAGAGAGAGAGGTAGAGAGAGGTAGAGGTAGAGAGGTAGAGTGAGAGAGAGAGGTAGAGAGAGAGAGGGAGCGAGAGAGAGGTAGAGAGAGAGAGAGAGAGCGGTAGATAGAGAGAGAGGTAGAGAGAGAGGTAGGAAAGGTAGAGAAAGAGAGGTAGAGAGAGAGGTAGAGGTAGGGAGAGAGAGGGAGAGGGAGAGAGGTAGAGAGAGAGGTAGAGAGAGGTAGAGGTAGAGAGGTAAAGGTAGGGAGAGAGTGGTAGAGGGAGAGGTGGAGAAAGAGGTAAAGAGGTAGAGAAAGAGGTAGAGAGAGAGGTAGAGAGAGAGGAAGAGAGAGAGGAAGAGAGAGAGGTAGAAAGAGAGGTAGAGAGAGGGGTAAAGAGGGGTAGAGAGGGTTAGAGAGAGAGGGGTAGAGAGAGAGGTAGAGAGAGAGAGGTAGAGAGAGGTAGAGGTAGGGAGAGAGAGGTAGAGGGAGAGGGAGAGAGGTAGAGGTAGAGAGGTAAAGGTAGAGAGAGAGTGGTAGAGGGAGAGGTGGAGAGAGAGGTAAAGAGGTAGAGAAAGAGGTAGAGAGAGAGGTAGAGAGAGAGAGGTAGAGAAAGAGGTAGAGAGAGGTAGAGAGGTAGATTGGAGATCCTAGCATTTCCAGAGCATTAAAGGCACTACTCATCTGTAACGTCATTCCTTTCACTGCACATCCTGCTTTATCTAAATAACTAGGGCCCTGAAATACAAAAGGATGTTGTGGTCATAAAGCTTACAATTTGCAGCATCACAGTGGTTGCTACTGATGGTTTTCACCCCTTCCTAGGGCCCCTGCAGCTCCACTCTTCCTTAGCTTAAAAAAATGTGCCCTCCCCCCTCCTCCGAAATTTGACTCTAGGTGCGCCTCTGCTTCAAGCTGTGGGAGCAGCCAGGCCCGGACCTTCTCTCTTGCCCATCAGCAGCAGTTTTCCCGCTCATCAAGCAGGACAGTCACTGCAAGCGCTTTGTCACGCTTTTAAAATTGACGGCCCTGCAGACAAACACCACTGTCTGTGGGGGCTGTCAATAGTGACGGACCGGTGTTCCAGGGGGGGGCAAGTGCCCCCCCTTGCCCTCCCCTGCGGACGCCCATGCCGGTACCGCTGAAGTCGCCCCACCGTTGGGTGCCAACTGATGAACCGGGTTTTCTTAGAACCCAGCGGTGCCAGGGACACACCCGAAGTCTTCGGATTCTCCTGTCTTGGAATACAGAGACACGGAATACTTCTGGATGGCGTCAAAGATCACATTTATTAGCTGCAGCTAGTAACAGTAAACCAAGCAATACAACACGGTGTACAACTCAGGAAACTGCTCAATTTTCGTAGAGCAAGACATCACTTTTTATACACCATATTCCCATTACAAATGTACACCCACTGCGCAAAATTCTGACCCATAGGACACATTTTCTAACTGAGTATCACATTAACAAAAACCCAACCCAAAAGTTAATTATTAGGACTATCCCAAATTCAGTTTCCACAAGCCGGACAAACCCATAATTGAAAGCACTACCCATGTAATGAAAAGTCGTAAGGAAAGAAACAATTCAGATGTTGAGTAGGATGAGATATGTGCAAGAAACTAAAAGTTAACGATATCCTGAACATTGATTGGCAATTTTAGACAACAATCAGCCAGAGAAATTGGCTTCGTGAAAGGGTCAGTTTCAGGTGACGGGGTCAGCGTCTTTGCAATTCACTCACAAGTCAGAAAAGGGCCTGTTAATGCATACATGAACAATGAGGCCCATGCAACTTTTTTTTTTTTTTTTTTTTTGTCCTCATTTGCCCCTACTCACCCTTTTCTCTAACGATTGCGCCACAGGGTGTTTTCATCTCATATGATAGGAAATTCATTTACCCATTTGGGAGGGAGTACGCTCCCTTACCTAGCCTTCGTAGAGCAAAGTTTCCACCGAGATTTCAGAGAAGCTTAATCATAGGACTTACTGGCACCCTTGCCTTAAATTTTCCCCTATACCCTTCACCCATAGTGATTTAAAAAGAGATTCCAAAATTTGTATCTTTTCTCCTGCCGACCACTCATATCCAACTTTGCCACCGCCCTCATAGTCCTAATCCAAGCTAAGCATGTCGGGGGATCAGCAGAGACCCATAGCTTACATATTTCCCTTCGGGCCAACAGAATAGCATAAAATACCAACTTAACTTTATCGTCCACATCCCTGATTTGAATATCTAGCCTGCCAGTAATAACAAGTTCAGGGCTTACCTCAAAATCCTGGGCCAGTACCTTAGACAGGCATATACTCACATCTCCCCAGAAGCCTTTTATCGCCGGGCATGTGACAAACATGTGGATATCATCCTCATTTGGGCTGGTACATTTAGGACATCTCACCGACCCCCCGTTTTTAAATTTAGCCAGCTTCTTTGGTGACCAATACGCCCTGTGGAGAGTGAACAAGTGGTTCCTTCTTAAATTTGCAGGTTTTACCACCTTATAAAGAATCAACATAGTTACTTGCCAGTATTGTTCTGTAGCGATCCTTGGCAAGCACTCTCCCCACAGGTGGTCCGGCAGTGTGAATGATCCGTCCTCCATCTCAATAATTGCCCAGTACCAGCTCGCCACTTCTTTCTTTATCGGGGCCTCTTCAGCCAGCTTCTCCTCAAATTCATTATGTACCCCTATTAGATTGTCTTTCCCCACCGCCCAGCTTTGTATCTGGAGGTATTTAAATTTCGAAAAATAGTGTCCCCACTTTTGTTCGCAATATGACCACGGCAATAAACTCCGATCCAAAAAGAGATCCCCCCAGCACTGAGGACCCTCTACTCTTAACCGTCTTGCCAACGCATCCTTTGTCCAACTTGGAGCACCTGGTGACTCCCAGATCGGTGCACTTGCGCTAAAGTATGGTATTTTTGTGGCCCTTCTGATTCTATACCAGTGCATTGCCAAATCCTTCAAGATTTTCAATCTAACTTTTTTGAAGTATTTTGGGTCCGAAAATTTGTACATAAACCCATCTTGTTTAATGCTCTCTGCTCTTAACATCACTGATAATAGTTCCCCGACCACCGAGTTTCCAGGGCTTCCCAAAAGCATTCTGCAGTTTTTAAGCCCAAAGGCCCAAGCATATATCTGAAAATCCGGTGCAGCTAAACCTCCTTTCAAAAGTCTTCTCCTGATTTTCTTCCAGGACAAACGTGATCCCTTGGCCGCCCAAATAAAAGACCCGATCTCACTCTGCAGTCGTGCAAAACCCTCTTTCTCAAACATAAGAGGTAACGTATCAAATAAGAAGGTTATCTTAGGCAGCGCCATCATTTTTACAAGATTAACCCGTCCATAAAGTGTTAGAGGCAGATGTGCCCACCCCCTCAAAGCCAGAGATATTTCCTTCCTGACTTTAGCAAAATTAACCTTAGTAATATCTTTTATATCTTGAGTAATTTGGACACCTAAGTACCTTATTTCTTTTTTACAAACTAAACCCTCCGCTGCCATATTCCAGGACATAATTTCTGTCTTATCAGCATTTAGCTGATATCCCGAAACTTCGCCAAATTTCTTCGTTAAAGAGCCTATGGTGTCTATTGTTCGATGTAAATTTGATGTTAGGATAACTATATCATCTGCATATAGCCCGATCTTTCTAGCCCAACCCTGACATTCAAAAGGGGATATCCCACCTGCCTCTCTGATTTTACAGGCTAAAGGCTCTATATACAAATCGAATAGCAGGGGGGACAAGGGGCATCCCTGCCTTGTGCCTCTCATTACTTTTATTGACTTTGTTAGTACCCCGTTAACTAAAACTCTCGATGTAGGTGCCTGATATATTCGGGCCAAAACCCCACCAAAGTTGACCCCCAGTCTTAAATGTACTATCAAAGCCTTCAAAAACTCCCAATTCACACGATCAAACGCCTTGGCGGCGTCGAGGGCAACCACAGCCAGAGGGAGACTGTATGTACTTGCAAGGTCTATACTTCCAATCAAAGAGAATATTAACTCCCTTAAATACCTGCCCTTAATAAATCCTCTCTGATCTTCATGGATAAGGTGGGGAACTATCCTAGCAAGCCTATCTGCCATGATCTTAGTGAACAACTTATAATCACTATTTAAAAGTGATATAGGCCTATATGAATCCAGGTTCTTTGGCGATTTTCCAGGTTTGGGAATAACAATAATATGTGCCTCATTCCATGATGTGGGAAGAGTCGCCTTGCCTAAGAAAACCTCGTTAAAAACTTTACTTATTAAAGACAGCAAGCTCCCCCCCAGAACTTTATATACCTCCACCGGTAGTCCGTCCGGGCCTGGTGCTTTCCCTTTTTTGGACTCTTTAACCGCTTTCTCTACTTCCCCCTGGCAAATTTCTTGGTTTAACAACTCTAGCATTTCTTCTGTCACTGGAACCAAAGCTTTTATCCATTTTTCTATTTCATCCTTTTCGGGTGCAAGATCTTCCCTATATACCTCCTCAAAGTGTCTGTAAAAGGCTTCAACTATCTCTTTAGTTTCTGTCACTACACGGCCTGAATCCCCCTCTTTTATTTCTTTAATCATATTTCTTATCCGATCCCTCCTGGCTTTCCACGCTAGTAGTTTACTAGTGCCTTCTCCATATTCAAAGTGCCTCAGATTCGAGGCCTCCCATCTTTCTTTCACCCTCTTGTTAACCACTGTGACTACCTCCTCTTTCAGTTGCTCCAGATCTTGCACAGTTTTTTCCTTCAGCAGCGGGTCCCCTGAGTTCACCATTTCTGACTCCTTCTGGCGAATCTCCTTCTCTAGAACCTCTATTTTATTAAAATAAACTCTTCTTTTCTTTGCCCCCAAAGCTCCCAGTCTGCCCCGGAGAAAAGCTTTAGCCGCCTCCCAGACAATGTCTATCCTTGCTGAACCCACATTTTGCTCCACAAATGCATCAACTTCCTGCTTAAGGATTTCCATAGCCTCATAATCATACAAAACAGTACGGTCCAATCTCCAAACTGGAGCTGTTTCAATAGATCCCATTTTAAGCTCCAAATGGACCGCTGAATGATCTGATAGATGTACCCCCACATGCATTATCTGATTCACTTTATCTGTTAGTCTTCGATCTATTAGAAAGTAGTCAATCCGCGACCTGTGGTTATACTTTTTATTATAATACGTATAGCCTAATGCCTGGCCTGCCCTTAGTCTCCACGCGTCACTTAAACCAAACTGCACTATCAGGTCCTTTACTCTAAGTGACATTTTGCTATTCGTCAGGGCCCTACTGTTAGCTGATCTATCTAGTTTATTATCCAGCACCGTATTAAAGTCACCTGCTAAAACAATAAAACCTGTCAAACCCAACATTTCTTTAGTTAATTCGTCTAGGGGGCCCACATCATCTTGGTTTGGACCGTAATACCCTATAATGTTATATATCAGACCATTTATCCTTAAATTCACAATCAACCATCTTCCTTTTATATCGGCCACAATTCCCTCTGCAAGACAATCTAACCCTTGCCTGATCAGGATAGCAATACCTTTAGTCACCGCCGTTTGTGGAGTATAAAACACATGCTTTAACCATCGCTGTGAACCTAGGTATTTCTTACAATCTGCTTCCGTTAAATGAGTTTCCTGCAGAATCATAATTTGAACTGAAAGATCTCTCAAGTATTTCATAATCCTGTCCCTTCTAGCTTTGACCCGAAGGCCATTTACATTCCAGGACATCCAGGTTAATATCTTAACCTTACCTCCCATATCTTCCCACTACCATTCAACACCCGGGTGAAAAGATGACTTATGAGGACAAATTTTATCTTTTTTCCTAACCCAACCCCGTGACCCTTCCCCCCTATCCCCATCTTTTTCCCCTCCCTCCCTTTCTTCCTTCCCCACCTTCCCTCCCCGGAAAACCCCACCTTCTTCCTTAGACCCATCCTGGGTCCTTTGAGCGCCTGTTCTACCGGTCGTGTTTCTATCCACTACTTTTACCTGATCTACACAACCCTCGGCTGATGCTTACTGTTTCTGATTTATATTGGTTTACTCATGTACCTCCCCATTCTGACATTGTTCCAGAAAAGCATCTACATCCTCAACAAATCTGAACGTGTACATTTTATTTTTCCACATCACTTTTAAAAAGGCAGGGAACTTCAGTTGTACGGTCGCTCCTAAACTTCTTAATAGTTCAATTCTCTTACCTAACTCCCACTGCCTATTGGCAGTTACCACAGATAGATCTGACCGAACCTCAACCCTAGCCTCTCCCACCCTCAATGCTCCCTTCTTGAGAGCAGCTGCAAGGATTTTTTCCTTTAAACTATATGTTTGAAAATTTATCAAAATTCTTCTGGGTTTTGAGCGATTTGGATTAAGTTTGAAAGGGTCCCGATGTATTCTCTGAATGTCCAAAAGAATCTCTTCTTCTGTTTCTTCTAACTGGAGTTCTGCCTTTAATAAGCGCACAATAAACTCCCTTATATTGTCTCCTTCTTTCCCCTCCGGAAGTTTCAGAATTTTTAAATTATTCCTGCGCTGCATATTTTCCAGTCTCTCTAAGCGTTCCTCATAGACTCTTTCCTTATGTCTTAACTCTTCCATATCTTTACTGTGTACCTCCACCTTGTCTTGCATTTCCTTAATTCCTTTCTCCAGTACTTCTGTGCGGGCATTCAACTCCTCATATTTGACCTCCAACATGCAACTTTGTTCGTTCGGTTACCTCCACGGCCTACGTGAGGGCAACACAAAAATGGCGTCACGAACAACTTAAACAAAATGGAGTCTGGTTCGAAATCACGGAACCTCAGACCCCAGGGATGTCTACTAGATATTAGAGTTAATACTGTGGCTGTATCTGAGGGGTGAACATAAACACTCTTCCATTCGCCTCTGTCCTGTTCTCCACTTCCCAAGGTGCTGAATGCACCTTTGTTGACACTGTGGTTAGCTATGTACACTGTAGTATTCCTTAGCACAAAGGTACAAATGAAGGACGGAATGCTGAACAAGTCAGACATTCACCCCCAGCCACAGATCTGGGTTTCATCCATCCTTTTGTTTGTTCTCCACGCCATCCTAGTTTGGACCCAGCTATATGCAAATCAGTCTTGACCCTGCTACCCATGGGAACAGTCTACCCCAAACTGCCAGGCCTCTTTGGACCAAAGACAAGAATCGTGGGACTGGTTTCGGGGCATCAAACCCTCATCACCCAGGTTCGATTAAATCCAGTAACACAGTGAGCCCTGGACACACGTCTGGCCACATCCTTCCCACTTAGGGCGACAAAAGTTAAAAGAGCAAAAAATGGACAAAATGCTGTCCATCATTTGTTCTTTTTGCTTTTGTTGCCATAAGTGGGAAGGGTATGCCTATACACGGGTCCCAAGCTCACTTTGCCATTGGTTTCATGCTAGCCTGGCTGATGAGGGGTGTTACCTCAAAACCAGTCCCAGGATACTTGTTATGGATGTATGACTCTTATGCACCCAGATGCCAATGATTGCTGTCTGTGGAGCTGGTCATTAATCATAGATATTCGTTCTCATGGAAGAATAGGCCCAAGCCAGAAACATGGGCGCATGAGGAGAGTAATTGACAATCATGAAGATGTAATGCCCTCTTCTGAAGGAATTAACTGCTGTTAACAGCTTTACTGGGAGTTTCAAAAGCTATTAGTTACCCATCCTGCAAGTGCATGTCAAAGTCATTGGTGCATAATGGGAGAAAATTGTAATTACCAGCTGTTAACAACCAGCAGGATGATGGCAATAAGATTATGAGCAACTGTCCACCCAGTCATGTTCCCGAAAGGGATACAGTCTGGTCAGCTGTCCCCAATCAGTTTCAAAAGCCCCCCCTCAGACTTTTATTGAACTTACAAAGAGCAGTAAAAAATGCAGGCATCCTGAGCTGTCTCACTGTCTGAGCCAATGGCAGCATTTCAAGCAGGGTTCTAACTAGCAGCGCCTCGATTCTAGAATATTCTGAAGCGGTCCAATGGCGTCTACATTCCCTTAAAATCTTTAAAAGCTGTTTATCATGACAGCCCAGTTGTGCTGAAGGTGCCAGCAGAGATTACATGAAAATCAATCATATTTGTTGAGCACCTTTCACCAGATACTCAAATTGATAATGTGCCGAAATCTTACAGCTTTCAGAAGAGGACAAGCAAAATAACACTTTGATTGTGGATAAAGAGAGGAATTTCTGTTTCGCTGAGAGTCAATTGAATGCTTACCGGTGTAATCTCACCCAGAGAAGTGTTGCATTGTGGGGTTCGCTTTCACACGGTTTTATGGAGTTGAGTGAAAATAACGCAAATGTAATCTCATTTCCATTTTTTTGTGGTCATGGAAGAAAAATATCTGCAAGAGCCGATTTTTGAAGCGAAAAGATCTGTAAGTCTCAACTTCAGCACTTAACCACATTTTACAGAATTTTTTTTTCTCTAACAAATAACTGCACATCCCCTGGGTTTTCCAATCCTTTTTGGAGCAGATTAATATTGTGCGTTGGTAATGTTTTGTTTGCTGGCCTTTTGTGGGCGAGTTTTTCCGCAAAACGAAATCCTAACAAACTACCCCTGTTTGAGAAAACTGTTAACAACACATTTATTCCGCTAATGTAACATGGCTTACTTATATTGCAGCCTCAAGGCATCTAGACAAAATTGAATCCGCAATCTTGCGCTAGGTCAGAGCCAAAGTAAATGAAAGAAATAACAGCAAATGTAAACATATGGAAATATTCTCCACGAATGGATGTATGCGAAGACGGCAGATGGTGGGGCTGTTTGTTGCATGCTAATGTCGCTAAATGTGATTTCTCATTTTAAAAATGGCTTTTTCTGTGCCATGGGTGTTTGGAACTTGCGGGAACACTCGTCTATTTCTAAACATTTAGTGGCTTTTGTTTCCATTATTTACAATCAGAATGTCTAATTTATCAAGTTACATCCATTCTGTGTGGTATGTGTTTATGTGTCTGGGGAAATCAATGCATACAGTATTCAGAGCAAGAAATCATATATTTCCAAGTAGTTTTCTGCATATTCTCAGAAGCCAGTCCATCCCATCTACTCTTCGTCTCGAATAGAACACTGTATCTTTTATTCATTTTCTTCTTCTCCTATTATCTTTTGATAGATGTGTTACGTGTCAATTTTTTAATTTTTTACCACCAAAAAACCTTTTTAAAATGACAATAACAAGTTTCTATCCATCGCTAGGGTGCAGAAAGCCAGGCACGGATCCAAACTCAACTGGTCTGAGAATGTTCCAATCTGCAGAAGAAACCAGGGGACGAGGGGTGTTGCTGAGACTGGCTCAGCTCACCAGAATGTGTAGGATGCGGGGCAAACTCTTGTTCTTTGCCTCCACTGTGGATTCTTTGGGAGAGATGTGAAGCAGATAGAGGGTGTGATCATTTGCTTTTGCCTTTTAGGATTAGGGGGCCTGGTGGTACTAGCCTTCTTGCCCACCTGCTGTTGGGGGTTATCAGCTGTTAATTGGCCTGTCAATCATTATCTTCATATTTTTGCACCCCTAATAGTGGGATGGGAACATGACCCCATAATAGTGGGATGGGAACACGACAGCATTTATCACCCCCTTCAAAGCACATTAACTAACGTTAATATGGAGGTGCCATATTCAGTCAGTCAAATAACTTTATTCGGTCATTACGACCATCAAAGTGCAAAGAAGTACAGAACAGTGGATTCACCATCACAAACATTGCCATAATTCATTCTGCAGGCAAAAGTTAATTGACAGATTCAAATGTATCAACTCCATAAAAATCAGTAGAAAATAAAACATAGGATAGCGAGTAAGCCGAACTAGAGGCTCACACATAGTGGAGCCCTAGGAAGATTGCTTAAAAGTGCATGTGCATATATTATGAGGATACATTATTGGAAGCATGGCATGAATGCATTATAAGTTCAACGTCCAAAATTCTGTTAGGTGGATGCATCAGCTTACAGCTAGACTGACAGCTAAAAAAACATGATTCATAAAAACAATGCAATAATAAAAGTCTTCATACAAGTACAATAAAACCTGGACCGAGTACAGTGAGGAGATTGCTCTCACGGATTGTACCTCATCAGTGGGTGGATCCATCAGTTTACGGCTAGACTGATAGCTAAAAACTGTGATTTATAAAAACAAGGCAATGGTAAAAGTCTTCATACAAGTACAATAAAACCTGCACAGAATGACACTGAGGAGATTGCTCCCACGGGTTGAACCTCATAAGTAGATTTAAGACAGTGCAAGTGCATTTAGTGCAAGGGTACCATAATGCATACATATTAGGAAAACTGATGGGAACACGACTTACATTGTTGGCCACTTAGCCCCTTTAGGATGAAGCAATAGCTCGCATAAATGAAGCAACAATGTGTACAATATACAATAGTGTTGCCGTTGTGCAAAAGAAATCCGAGCGATGCTGTGCTGATAACCCTTGCACTTAATCACACTGGGATGATCTCAATTTCGAATGATATATTACGGTTCAGCCAATCTTCAGTGCAAACCTCCCGATGAGCCACATTTTCCCCAGGAATTTGGCTACTGCGCAAGCGATCAGTGGCCTGGAGTCTGTTTTTAAGATGCGCAGTGCCTCCTGATGACATCGGATACCCATCTGCCTGCACCCAGGGGCTAACCATTTTTGCGTCAGGATTTTATAGAGTTGGCATGCAAAGAGAACGTGTTTGATCGTCTCATGGACCTCTGGGGAACGGGGACAGCAGCACAATGCATCCGTGGCTCCCCGCTGCCATGCCGCTGTAAACAATTTCAGTGGGAGGGTGCCAAATCTAAATTGGATATACAACTTTCTATCACACGGAACAGTGATAACCTCCATATACTGCTCGTGCATGCCTAGTAATTTAATCTAAAAAAATTCAGATGTGAGATGGCCTCCTGTTATATGTGTGGCATTTCTCTGATCCATCCAGTTACAATGACGGATCTTAACGCTGTCTCTACTAGGGAGCAAGCTAACATCAGACTCGACCCACATATTCCCCAAGCCTATAGCAGAAAGCAATGACATGATATTGTTAAACCACCCCATTTTTTTTAAAAACGATCTAGTTTATAAACTTCTCCAGTTAATGGTGACACGTCAGCCAGATCAGAGAGCCCGGGCTCGGACCTAACCCCGCAAGACAAACTTAACAGGGTGGACTGCGTCGCTCAAACTTCTCCGTCTAACCTGCCAGCTTCCTGCCATATGCATGATGGCACCAGCTCTAGCTCTGTTAACCAGATTACAAGGCCAACGCCCAATCTACCAAATTCTGGGAAGGATCAATCAAGAGGGTAACAGCCAGACTCTGTGGAAAATCCTGAGCTTGTTTTATCAGCATCAACAGTCCTATCACCTTCTGGCCAGCAAGAGGACGTAGGGGCAATAGATCTGAGAGCTCCCCCTCTTGTCATGCCTCTACCCCAATCTTCATTTTTTTCCTTTTCTCCCCCTCATGCCAACGCCAACGCCAATGCCAATGTCAATGTCAATATCGACACCGACTCTAATATACTGATGGATTCCACTGGAGAATTTCAGATGAGTGTCAAGGATATGCTGAATTTAATCCTGGACGAGGTGCGGGACTTGAAAAGGGTTCACAAAACAGAATTGGCCTCCCTCAGCTTACGTTTGGAGAAAATAGAAAGTACAATGGGGAGCTTTCCAACTAAGCTTCAAGAGGCAGAGGAAAGAATCTCTCTCTTAGAAGATCAACTTGTCTCTGTTTTGAAAGAGGTTAAAGTTGCAGCTAAAAGTAAGCAGATAATGGAATTGAAACTGGAAAAGTTGGAAAACCATTCTCGTAGATCGAATTTCCGTTTGGTTGGTGTACCCGAGGGTTTGGAAGGGTCCCAACCCCTAAGTTGGGTCAACAAATTCATCAAACAAAAGGTCATGCCTGACTTCCAAGGGGACCTCACGATTACGAGAGCTCATCGTGTTCCATCTCAACCTTTTCCCAACTCAACACTTCCGCGTACGATCTTGATCAATTTTGCAGACTTCCGTATCAAGGAGGCAGTTCTAACAAAAGCTTTTCAACAAAGACAATTCCCCGTGAACGAGACTACAAAATGTCGTATCTTTTCAGATATGTCTGCTTCTGCGGCTCGCCGCAGGAAAGAATTCGTCAAAATGCTGTAATTATTCAAGGCAAAGGGTGCACAGGCTTCTATAGCTTAGCAATCCAAGCTAAGAGTTCTGTTGAAGGGGAAGTTCTTTATGTTTACAGACGTTGAGGAAGCCCAGGGACTTCTAGATCAGATTTCTCAGAGCGTTTAAGGTTAGAATAGTTGAGTGTCAGGATTGTCATTTAAATTGTCATTTACCTTATTACCTTATTGTTAGGATTTTTTGGGATCTTTTGGGATGACAGTATATGGTTTAAATGTTTATTTCTTCTTTTTTTTTGATTCTTTGTCATCACATAGAGTCCAATAGCTAGATCGCTGGCTAGTATTGGAGGCCAGGTGTTAAGGGGAACAGGCAGTACACTGTCCCGGGAGGGCGGGGGTCTGAGATTACCAGGGTGTAAAAACATGACACCCAAATTGAGGAGGGGTAAGGGAAAGTGGTGGGTGTGGTGGAGGTGGGTAGTCCACTTTCTTGGGTGGGGTGGGGTTTGCAAAGGGGAAAAATGAAGCTGGTTGTTTTTTCATATTTAATTGTTTTTTGTCCATTTTGTTCCATGAATTTCGTTAGAAAAGTCACTACTGCTACTGCTTATGCATGGCTAATATGTCAATTTTAAAGATTGTTTCATTTAATGTTAATGGGATTAATAATAAAAGAAATATGCGGGCTATTGAAGCATGGTTAAAAACAGAAAATCCAGGGGTTATTCTTTTACAGGAAACTCATATTGCGAACATAAAGGCTTCTGAATTTTCTATGTTCAGATCATGAGCAGGTTATAGGGGGCTCTCATCCTCTTCGGCATCCCATAGAGGGACTGCCATTTTTGTTAATAAGAATTTACAAGCAGAATATATTCATTCTGAGAGCGATCCATCCGGGAGATGGTGCTGGGCCTCCTTTTCCTTTAGATCAAAACCTCACCCTCTTACATTCGTGAGTTTTTATGCACCTGTAGAGGACAATATGAAACCTTATGAAGAGCTCTTTCTAGCATTGATTAGAATTCCGGGGGATTTAATTTTAGGAGGGGATTTCAATATTTTGATGGATCCACGGTTAGATTCCACAGTACAAGGGAGGAGGCAGACAAAGCCCACAATTTTGAAAGTTTTGAAAAAC
Source organism: Lissotriton helveticus (assembly GCF_964261635.1). Classification (NCBI taxonomy): domain Eukaryota; kingdom Metazoa; phylum Chordata; class Amphibia; order Caudata; family Salamandridae; genus Lissotriton; species Lissotriton helveticus. The sequence goes on from NC_136057.1 coordinate 1,359,735,138, forward strand.
TATGAATCTGTACTGAACTTACATGATCCATGGCGTTTAGCGTTTCCTTCTCAAAGGAGATATACGTGTGGATCTGGTCGATTCTGCTCCTCCTCTCGCATTGATTTTTTTTTATCTCCCAGGGATTAGAGTTTTTGCAGCAAAAATTTTTCTTTAATGCATTCTCGGACCACGCAATGCTGACTTTAGAAATTCATCTGGGGGAAGGGTTGAGAATCCCCAAACGGTGGGCCTTTAATAAGCAATATTTTAATGATAAAGACTGGGTAAAGTCCATGGACTTGGAGCTTAGGCAATTTTTAACTCAGAACACCACCTCTGCTGCTCCACATATAGGGGGCCGATTATGATGGCGGACGGACCTGAGTCCGTCCACCACCATAGAGAAGGAGGGAACGTCCGCAGGGGCAGCGGCGGTCCCTCCGTGCAAATTAGGATGTGACCGCCACCCTGGCGGTCACATCCTGTATTTTTATCATTGCGGGGGGTGCTGCTTGAAGCAGCACCCGCCGCAATGATAAAAAAGTAAGTTGTGCATTTGCATGCACAAAGCGGCAGGAACCTCGCGGTGCCTGCCGCTTTGTGCAGGCAAATGCAGGGGGGTACCATAGGTACCCCCCATGTGCACCCCCCACCCCCCTTCACCCCTGGGGGCCCGCAACGGGCCCCCAAACACAATTCCGTATGCCTGTACACGGCGGAAATGCCGCCGTGTAAAGGCATCTTTCCGCTGTCATCCTAATATGGCTGGCGGTGTCTGATAGACACCGCCAGCCATGTTAATGCTTTTCCGCCGCGGGCGGAATCCGCCCGCGGCGGATTAGCGGCGGACAGATAGTAAGACCCACCAGCCATCCTAATATGGCGGTGGGTCTTGCAAGGCTCCCCGGCGGATTTCCCACATCCTCCGGGTCGGCAGTGGCTTCCGCCGGCCCAGTGGATGCGGGAAATCCGCAATCGTAATGAGGCCCATAGTTTGGTACTCACTGAAAGCATTTGTGCGGGGGCCATTAATAGGTAAAGATGCAGCCATGTCCAAGAAGGCTAGGTTGGAAAAGTTACAGCTCGAAGATAAGATCCATGCTCTTAATGAGCTATTCCTGGAAGCCCCTACTATTTCTAATAGAAAACATCTTGATCAGGCTAAACGTGAGCTCTGCACTGCTTATAACATCCAAAGCGAGATCTTTTTTCAACGCTTTCAGCAGAAGGTCTATGAAGAAAGTAATTTCACTGGTAGGCTATTGGCGTGGCAGGCCAAAGAGCAGGCCGCAGAAAATCAAATTAAAGCATTAAAATGCCCCCTGACAGCAGTTCCCACAGAAGATCCAGGGAAAATAGGGGACATTATGAAGGCCCACTATGAAGTTATCTATGGTAAATCACAAAGGGTCGATGATCAACTGTTTGCCAAATTCCTTCAAGAAAATCCATCTTCAACCCTCTCTGAAATAGATAACCAATCTATGGCGAGCCCTTTTTCTTTGACTGAACTGGAGGAAGTTGTAAAGAATTTGGCGAATGGCAAGGCCTGCGGCCCTGACGGATTGCCCGCAGAATTTTTTAAGGTTTTTTTTGGAGCACTGTCAGATTTTCTTTTAGTCTTGATTAATTCTTTATTGGAAGGAGGGCCTGTCCCAGAATCTTTTAGGCAAGGGAATATTGTAAGTTTCCCGAAGAAAGGCAAGGATACGATGGATCCTAGCTCCTATCGTCCAATTACGCTGCTGAACTTGGACTATAAAATCGTAACAAAACTTTTATCTTGTCGGTTCAATACATTCGCAGCACATTTAATCCACCCCGACCAGAACGGGTTTTTAGCTGGAAGACAAATGGCCACTAACACCCACTTTTTTGGATTATTTTGAGGGTCGGAATATTCCGGCTCTCATCTTATTATTAGATGCCGAAAAGGCCTTTGACCTTGTGGTCTGGGAGACGTTATTCTTAATTTTACATTCTTTTAATATCCCAAGGTCATTGATATTTTTAATTCAGAGCCTATATGAGAATGCGATGGCCATTATAATTATTAATTCGGAAGTGGCATAATCTATTAAAATTAAGCGAGGTACGAGGCAAGGTTGCCCTTTATCTCCGGTGCTATTCGCGTTTTTTATTGAACCCTTAGCAACAGCTATTTGTAATTGTGTTGATATCTGCCCTCCAATTACAGCAATGCCCAAAATAAAGCTGTATGCCGATGACATCATGCTCCTAATTAAGCCCACAGTCGAGGTGCAATCCAAGGTCTTCGAGTTGTTTGCAGACTTTGAAGCTCTGGGGGGGTATCGTATTAATAAGGGCAAGACGGAAATTATTCAGTGTGGTAGTGTTGCCCTAAATTTACACCCTTATCTTCGAGGCTCTGCTAACTCTAATCCAAAGAGATATTTAGGAATATTTTTCTCAAACCTAATTGATGATCTTTATAAATTAAATTTTGTTCCCCTGATAAAGAAAGTTAAAGGGCTAAACTCCCGATGGAATTTACTTCCCTTATCTATCATTGACGAGTGGCTCTGATAGAGATGCCTGTTTTACCGTTATTTAACTTTTTGTTCGCCTCAATTCCGTGCACTTTATCAAATTCCTTCTTTTCTCAGGTTGAGTCAATGTTTACAACTTTTATATGGGCAAAGAAGGTCCCAAGCCTTGCACTTAGCACTTTATATGAAGACTTCGATCAGGGCGGATTAGCACTTCCCAATCTTAAAGCCTACTATGATGCGTATTTTGCACAATATTTATCGTTAAGTTTAAGCCCGCACCACAAGTTCAGTTCTTTATCAACTTTTTTATTATTCTTATGTGTCAGGATAGCCAAATTCATTCTCCTCTGTTAATGTATTGATCGCCAAAAGTTGGTCCGCTATAAGAGCTTGCAATGGCTTTTTAAAAGAAGGCAGGCTTTTAAAAAAAAATATTCCATACCTGCAATCAACTCTGCTTCCATGTTAGAAGAGATTCTCCCCCTTATAGGTGTTAGACAACCCAGATATCTGGCCGTAAAATGGGCGGAAGCAGGATTTGTTAAAATTTCTGACTTTATACGGGATGGTAACTGGGTGTCTATAGCAGATATGCGTCAATTATTAACCAGTGATTTTATCTTAATGAATTCCTATAGTACTCTATTTAAAATCTAGCTGAAATCAGTACTATTTCTTTTTTGGCTCAGAATCAGCTGGTGGAGGATCTGTTAGTCAAGGCTTCAGACAGGAAACCTGGTGCCTGGAAGAAATATTTGACTTTGGTAAAGGGGGTGGATGTTGAATCTAAAGCTTTAAGGAAATGGTCAGAGCAGGAAAACTGTGAAATGTCTACCCATATCTGGACCACTATTAACAGGTTGAATTTTAGCTCCTTAAGAGGGGCAAACTGGCGCAGGATGCTATTTTTTAGTAAATGGTTGCTGTACCGAACCCCAGCTGCCCTGGCCAAAATGTACCCCAATCAGTCTTCCCAATGTTTTAGATGCCTGAATTTTCCTGCTGTAAATTGGTCACATATTATGCTCTGCTGTCCAAAGATTAATGTATACTGGGCAGAGGTTTTTGTGTATCTCGAAAAAGAATGTAACTTACAGTTGGAAGTAAATGACAGGTTAATTCTATTTGGCTTTGATCCGGACCTCCAGTTTGTTGATTCAGTGGTTAGATTTCTCTACATAGCTATGGCGATTGCGAGATCACTGATTCTCCAAAATTGGCGCTCCCACTCAATTCCGTCAGTTTTGGAATGGGGGCGCAAGATGAGAAGGGTTAAGAAAAGTGAATATACCTTCGCTGCAAGAAATGGAGGACTTATTAAATTTAATAAAATATGGGGTACGAGATTTGATTAAAACAGAAGGAAAGGACGCAGTGGTTAGTTTGTTTGGTGGCGGGCGGAAATGTGATTTAAGACTTCGTCAATTGGTTACTTATTTATCTATTTATCTATTTATTGTGTAAATGTTTACAGGGGGCATTTTCTATGGGAATATGATGCTTTTATACTTGAACTGCTATTTTTATGAAGTGTATAGGATGTAAACAGAGACAGTGACTTATGGTGACTTTTGTACTCCAAATAGATTAATTGTGTTGTTTTAATAGTGTTTTATGTATATGTTTATGTTGACAAATCTTGGCTTCAATAAAAAATAAAAATAAAATAAAGGGTGGCCACATAGTGGATAAGCTCAGGTGTTTGTTTTAGACACAGCCAAAAAAGTAAAGGGCGTAGTCTTGCTTTAGCCACTATAGTGGTTCTGCCCATGTCGAATCTTAGAGGAAGGAGCGGTACTCTGGGGGAGAGAGCGGAGCGACCTCATGAATTTGTTTTCTGTGCGGAGAATGCACTCTAAATTGTAGAACCCCCAGATTTCTGCCCCATATAGAGCTCAACCTACCACTTTCTGATCATAAATCTGGAGCGGGGCTGCTATCGGCATTGTTTGCGAGGCCCTGTGTACAAAGATCAATGCCCCTGTGGTTTTCCTCTGCTGAAGGGTTCGTTTAGAGACGTTTTGTTTCCAGGACAGTTTTTCCATAAATGTTACACCCACATAATCAAATGTGTCCACTCTCTCCAGGGGGGTCCCCCCCCCCAGCAGCAATTTGCCGCTGAACGATTTGTAGGGGTTCATCAGCGAGAGCTTTGTTTTTGAGGTATTGATCTCCAATACTCTCAATCCACAAGAGGCCATACAATGGTCAAATAGCAACTGGAGGTCACTAGGGGTTTTGGAAACCAGCAGAGTGTCGTCCGGGAACAGTAAAGTTGTTATTTTTATTCTCCCCATTGTGGAGGCATCTGCGTGGATCTCTGCTAGGTACTTCACCACTCGGTTTATATTGAAAATAGAGTGGGGGCTAAGACACAGCCCTGCCGTACCCCTCTAACAACTTTAATTGGATCCGATTACTGCCCTGGGTCCCCCCAGTGCACCCTTGCATAGTTCTCCTCATGCAATCGAAATAGAAGTGCCAGAATGTCATACGGGAGCCCCTGTTCACTTAGGACCTGCCATAGTTTAGGCCTGGGGATAAGAGCGTAGGCTGACTTGAGATCAATAAAGTCGGTGTAAAGACTGCCTTGTTCTAATAACACCGTCTCCCAGGCCAGCAAAGTATATCGGAAGACCTGATCAATGGTGCTGGCTTTCTTCCTGAAATCCGCTTGGAAAAGGGATAGTATGTTATTTTCTTCGATCCAGTCAGTGGTTTTAATGAGGAGGGTGTGGGAGAAAACCTTCTGTACACCATCAATTAGGGTAATCGGCCTATAATTGGAGGGCAGCGAGCGGTCCCCCTTCGTGAAGACCAGGATAACCTCAGCTCCCTTCCATGACAGAGTTATCTGGGTCCCCTTAAGAAAATTTCATTTGCTAGTATTAGGACATAATAAGTTGAGTTCAAAGTGTCGTTAAGAAAGACAACTCCCGGCACACCATCGGTTCTGGAGGCTTTACTTTTGACTATGGAGTTGATGCTTTGTGTTATCTCAGCTGGGGAAAATAGGTTACTGTTAAGCTGAATACTAGTGTATTCCTTGGGGGTAACCTTCAATATCGGTCAGTCCAGATCCCGTGTACACTGCTGAAAAATGATCAAGCCAGGCAGCCTCGGTGATATTGTTTGATGGTGGTTTAGATTTTTCAGCACCTCCCCTGGTGACTAGCAACCAGAAGTGCTGAGAATCCTTCCTTTGGCAGACGTCACAAATCTGGATCCAGTGGTTCTCGGTACTCTTTTCTTTTTGCTTCAACTTGTGCTAGCTTGAAGGACTTGCTCTAATTGCAACTGCCAATTCTGACTATAGTTTCTTACATTTCCAATTAAACCAGGACATTTGGGAATTCTCAAGTGTCTTCTTACCATGGGACCTCAGGAGGCTAAAGTAAGAGGCTAACTGGGTAAAGAAAGAGGTGTGGCTAGTCCTGACCACTGAAAGTTCATCCTGCCGAACTAGTCTATCGTTAAGTTTGTTGGTACTTTCCAGGAGTGTTTGCTTCATTGCTTCAAGCTTACTGGCGTCAATAGCTACACACGCCAACCCAGGGCACCTGTTATTATTTGTTGGGCATACCTCCTTGGTTGAAAGCTTTGTCTTGGTCCAAACAAAAAATGGTCATGGCAAGCTCGAGAGGGTTGTGGTCACAGTCTGTAGTTACTCCCATTGTCAAGTCCAACACTTCGGGCATAGTCTCAGGTCTATTAGCACATAATCGATTCGGCTCATACTCGCAGTTCTGTTGAAGGTATTAGCCCCCATCTTGTCAGATGTAGTACGGCCATTAGCAGCCCTAAGGCCATACTCAAGAGCTAAGGCTTGAAGCTGCAAGGCGGTTTGAGTTCATTTTTTCATTGGTTGAAAGTCAAGTGGAGGAACATGCCATAGCTCGTCTACCTTGCCACTATCTGTTAGATCTTTGGAGCCCAGAAGTTTATAACTCGTATTAAAATCTCCTGCTATTATTAAAGGAGATAAGGGCTCTCTTTCCTCAAGGCAGTCTTCCAACGCTTTTATGGTTGGTGAGCTGGAACCCACCTTGACTCCATGGGCATAAACGTTGTAAGCGCCACCTCCTTACCGTGCCTGTCCTTTAGGTTGATCGCAAGGATATTCGAGCTATTGATCTTAATCTCTCTGACAACACATTGAAAATCAATCTTAATCCAGGTCATCAAACCCCCTGCCGGTCGGCCTGGTCTAATAGTGACAGCTGGACAGCTTATCGTGACGTAACCGCGAATAAAGACAGCTGCGGTAACCCACGTTTCCTGTAGGATACAGATGTCGAACTGCTCTATATACTGAATCCAATGGGGAAGTTCCACCTTGGACCTTAGTCCTGTCACATTCCACGTTAATATACGTAGTTTAGGTGCCGATTCCTCTGGACCACTACAGGCTAGATGGGGATACTCCATTACGCATCTTGTCTGGAGGTCAATACAGCATGCTTCCTGACCTAGGCTTACCCTTGGTGGGATGCCTCTGGTGGCCTGTGTAGAATCAAATGTCCCCATAGTAGTGGACTGGATCATGGGTGGCAAGTTGGGTAATTGTTCCCCGGCCAAGTTAGTGTTAAGAGTTGGTGGTACGACCTTGGCTAGATGGCGTGAGATCTTAAGGGTTGCATAGTCTTGACACAGCAGTCAATCATTTAAAGCCACGGATGAGTCGCGCCCCCCCCCCCCCTACCAGGATGGCATGTCTTTTACGTGCTTGAGGCTGGAGCATGGCAGGGGGGCTATACTTCATCTGTATGTTTGTGGCAATGGGCGGGTACGATCCTGCCTCTAGAGCACGGGTACTCATAGTACGGCCCGCAGGCTGCCAGCGACTCAGCAAGCCGTCCTTGGCGGCCCGCGGACCTTGCAGACATCGTACCTGTTATAAAAAAAAATAATAATAGTGTCAGCAAACACTGCCGGTTGCAGCACTCCGGACTCTCAGAGACTCTGCTCTGTAGGGGCTCGGGATTCTAGTGATTGTCAGAGTGGAGATGTAGGGGCGCTAAGATGTGAAATACAACAAAGCTTAATTAACATGTAAATGGTCTTTTAAAGACCCGTGAAGTGCTCCGGTGCGGCTGTGTGTGCGCGCTGGGAAAGCTGTCTCAGCCCGGGCTGACACACACACAGGGTAAGATGAAAGAGGGAGGGAAAGGGAGACAGAGGGGAAGGTAAGGAGAGGGAGGGAGACAGAGAGAGGCAGTCAGGGGGAGACAGAGAGAGGGAGACAGAGGGAGGGAGACGGAGGGTGACAGAGGGAGGGAGGGAGACATAAGGTGACAGAGGGAGGGAGAGTAAGGGAGACAGAGAGAGGGAGACAGAGAAGGAGGGAGACAGAGGGAGGGAGGGAGAGGGAGACAGGGAGGGAGACAGAGGGAGAGAGACGGAGGGAGATAGAGGGAGAGAGACAGGGAGGGAGACAGAGGGAGGTAGACAGAGGGAGGGAGACAGAGGGTGACAGAGAGAGGGAGACAGCCAGAGGCAGTCAGGGGGAGACAGAGGGAGGGAGGGAGAGAGAGGGAGACAGAGGGTGGCAGGGGGAGGGAGGGAGACAGACAGAGGCAGTCAGGGGGAGACAGAGGGAGGGAGAGGGAGTGAGAGAGAGGCAGTCGGGGGAGACAGAGGGAGGGAGTGGGAGGGAGGGAGAGGGAGACAGAGGGAGGGAGACAGAGGGTGACAGAGGGAGGGAGAGGAAGGGAGACTGAGAGAGGGAGGCAGAGAGGGGGGGACAGAGGGAGGGAGGGAGACAGGGAGGGAGACAGAGGGAGACAGGGAGGGAGACAGAGGGAGGGAGACAGAGGGAGATAGAGGGAGAGAGACAGGAAGGGAGACAGAGGGAGGGAGAGGGAGGGAGTCAGAGGTTGACAGAGGGAGGGAGACAGAGGGTGACAGAGAGAGGGAGACAGAGATAGGCAGTCAGGGGGAGACAGAGGGAGGGATACAGGGAGGGAGACAGAGGGACAGGGAGAGACAGAGAGGAACACAGAGGGAGGGAGACAGAGGGACAGGGAGAGAGACAGGGAGAGAGACAGAGAGGGAGAGAGACAGAGGGAGAGGGAGAGGGAGGGAGGGAGACAGAGGGAGGGAGGCAGAGAGAGAGGGAGACAGAGGGAGGGAGACAAGGAGACAGGGAGGGAGACAGAGGGATGGAGACAGAGGGATAGGGAGAGAGTCAGAGAAGGAGACAGAGGGAGGGAGACAGAGGGAGAGAGAGGGAGACAGAGGAAGGGAGAGAGGGAGGAAGACAGAGGGGGAGGGAGACAGAGAGGGAGGGAGGGAGACAGAGAAGGAGGGAGACAGAGAAGGAGGGAGACAGGGAGGGAATCAGAGAGGGAGGGAGACAGAGAGGTAGAGAGACAGAGAGGGAGGGAGACAGAGGGAGGGAGACAGAGAGATGGGGAGGGAGACAGAGGGAGAGGGAGACAGGGAGGGAGACAGGGAGGGAGACAGAGGGAGGGAGACAGAGGGAGAGAGACAGAGAGAGAGGGAGACAGAGAGGGAGGGAGACAGAGAGGGAGGGAGACAGAGAGGGAGGAAGACAGAGAGGGAGGGAGACAGAGAGGGAGGGAGAAAGTGGGAAGGAGACAGAGAGTGAGAGACAGAGAGGGAGAGAGACAGAGAGGGAGGGAGACAGAGAGGGAGGGAGACAGAGGGAGAGAGACAGAGGGAGACAGAGAGATGGAGACAGAGGGAGACAGAGAGCGGGAGACAGAGAGGGAGAAAGAGAGAGGGAGAGAGACAGAGAGAGAGGGAGACAGAGAGGGAGGGAGACAGAGAGGGAGGGAGACAGAGAGGGAGGGAGACAGAGAGGGAGGGCGACAGAGGGAGAGAGACAGACGGAGACAGAGAGATGGAGACAGAGGGAGACAGAGAGCGGGAGACAGAGAGGGAGAAAGAGAGAGGGAGACAGAGGGGGAGGGTGTCAGAGGTAGGAGAGCGACAGAGGGAGGAGAGCGACAGAGGGAGGAGGGTAACAGAGGAGGGAGAGAGACAGTGGAGAGAGACAGAGGGAGACAGAGGGGCGGAGACAGAGGGAGACAGAGAGACAGAGACAGGGAGACTGAGGGGCGTGGACAGAGAGGGAGACCGAGGGAGATGGAGGGAGACATAGATAGGAGGGCGACAGACAGAGGGAGACAGACGGAGGGAGACGAACAGAGGGAGACAAACGGAGGGAGCGCGAGGGAGAGGGAGGGAGGGAGAGGCAGGGAGGGAGAGAGAGGGAGGGAGGGAGAGGGAGGGAGAGAGAGAGACAGAGAGAGATGTGTGTATGCCTGGTCTGGTGGCTCAGTGGACAAAGGACCTGTGTTCAACCTCATGGTCACAATTTTATTTTACTTTAGCCCCGCCCCCTCCCCCTCTGACCCCGCCCCAACCGGTGCGGCCCTCAGCCACAAACCACAATGTAAATTTGACCCCAGAGAGAAAGTTTGTGAGTACCCAAGCTCTAGAGCTATAAGGTTGTGTGCTAAGGTCTCATCTCTTAGATGTAGTTCAATTGAATCAGTTGAAGAGGCGTTATGGGTTAGTCATTTTGCCCAAAGGATATCTTCCCTGATGATTGACCTGCACACCCTTATTTTCTGAATCCAATTGATTGATTTGCTAACCAAGGAATTGTTGTCTTCATGTTTAGCATAGGAGGACGACATTTTTGGCTCGTTGATCATAAAGATGCTTCTAGAAGGGCAGTGGTCTTGTTCACATCTTGGACTATAAAGGTGCTCAGTAACAGCTAAATTGGTGTCATTAGTACCCACTAGGTCAATGAGCTTTGTGCTTGGTTGTTTGGAATGTCGCCTCTGAATATTCATAAGTGGCACAAGTGGCACTAAAGTGTTCATAGGCTTAGGGGTTGCACTCGTTCCAAGTGAGGAGGCCTGTCGCAATAACAAGCTCGATGTCTACTCTAGGTTGATCTTTATCCACAAGTATCTTAACCTGTTTAGTAAGCGCTACAATTAGCAATTTTATTTTTATAAACATATTTTATTGCGTCAAGTGTCAAATACAATGCAGAGCTCTGTAACCCAGAAGCTATCTGCTACAGTCGAAAGTACAAAAAGTTGACATTGACATTTAAAATAGATATTTTCAAAAAGAAACAATAAAACATAACCAATATAACTCCCCCCATTGCACTGCATCTCATGCACCACCCCAACTCCCACTGCATCAATATAGGTTTCCGCTTAACCACTGGTCCCTTACACCTCAGTCCTGCGTTGTCATCCCAGGATCGTAGCATCTCCAGAGGAAATGAGCCCCAGGGATAGGCCTCGATAGTCCGCCCATCGCTTCCAAATCTTCAGATGTTTTTGCAGGCAACCCTTTGCCTTAACAATAGGGATCTCCAAACCCATATTGAAATCAAGACAATTTTTCACATGCTTACAAGGAAGGCGGGGCCTCTGCCTTCCACTTTCGTGCGATATCTCGTTTAGCTAGTGCAAGTCCCAATAGCATTAGGTGGCGTTTATAGATATTTCTCCCGATACCCTTCATTATATGTAGAAGCACTAGTTTAGGCGAGAAGGGGAGCTCCCACCCCAACATCTCTGCAAGACAGGCCAAAACCCCCACCAGAACTTTGCAAGTGCAGTACACTGCCATCAGTGTGAATTAGTGTGCCCTCTTCCTGACCACAGCTTAGGCAAGTTGGAGATGCTATAAGGCCAGCCCTCCACAGCCTGACCCTTGTATAATACACCCGGTGTAAATAATTAAATTGGATTAGCCGGAGCCGCATTGCAATCGCACCTCCTGAGGGGAGGTCAACGCCTCCGTCCAATCATCTCCATCAAATTGGCCGAGGTCTCCCTCCCACGCCTCTAAGTTTATCAAGTGTGGAGAGACAATTTGTCACTAGGAACTGATACATTTTGGAGATTTTATGATCTTGTAGGTCTACCATGAACAATTTGGTTTCAATAGGGCTAAAATCAGGGAGGGACTTTAGTCCCGTAACACTGGGGAGGATGGCAGGCCTAAATAGAAGGTATTTATAAAATTCGGTCTTTGGCATCTGATATTCCTGCTGGAGATCTTGAAAAGACTTCAGGACTATGCCCTACATCACAACTCCTTGGGTAGAAACTCCTATGTGATCCCAACCTCGGATTCCCAATTGAGCAGCTAATTGTGGCAGTCTCCCATTAGACCATAGTGGAGTCTCCTTCGTCAACCTGCCCCACCACCCCATCTTCCAGAGAGCCTGCTTCCACTCCTGAAATACCACCCTTGTGGCCGACGGCAGAGTATTAGGCAGAGAGGCCGAATATAGAATAGTATGTAAAGTGGTGTTCCCCATGCATCTTTGTTCCACCGCATACGCAGGGCCCGTCCTGTCTCCATACCACCATTCATTCAATATCAATAGGTGAGAGGCCATATAGTATGATTGGACATCTGAGGTGGCCAACCTTCCACAATACGTTGACTGGAAGCAAGTCCGTAACCCTACTCTGGGTGCCCTTCCTGCCCACAAAAACTGAACCAGAGCCGAGTTAATCTGACAAAACCACGGAGGGGGGGGGGGGATATGGGGTATGGGTAATTCTGCAATTGATAGAGCAGACGCGGTAGCGCTACCATCTTAAAATATGAATCAGACAGGAAGACTCCCAGGCACTTCACACCCACTGTAGTAACCTGTACTGCCGAAGCCAAAGGTCCCAGTTCCGTCTGTTTCCCCAATATCCACAGAGTGGATTTACAGGTATTCATGAACAAACCTGACGATTCCACAAAGATTTGCATGGTACGAAGCAGCCTCGGCCCAGTCCTGTTAATGTCTGTCAGAAAGAATAAGACATCTTCAGCATATAATGCGATGTGGTCTGATAGCCCCTGCGCCCGCTCAAAACCTGCTACCTGCGCATCCACCCGTACCCAATGCCGCCAAAGGCTCCATTGCCAAAGCAAAAAGAAATGGAGACAATGGACAACCCTGCCGGGTACCCCATCCAATAGAGAAGGTGAAAGAAGTAGACCCCGCGATACGCAGCAATGGCATAAGGTCCGTAAATAACAATTTTAAATAGGACAAGAGGCGTGGATCCATATTGAAGCGATATAGAAGGGCAAATAAATACGTCCAACTAAGAGGGTCGAATGCCCTATCCATATCTGCTAATAGGAGTGCCGTTTGCTCACCCAAACCCCGCATAGTGGCAATGGCAATATGCGCTCGACAAATGTTGTGCCTCTCCTCTCTCTAATGCATGAAACCTGCCTGATCCGGATGAATCAGTCAAGTAATATGGGATTGGAGGCGGTTGGCCAAAGTCTTAGCCAAGATTTTAGCCTCTATGTTCAATAATGAGATAGGGCGATATGAAGCGTGTTGGCCTGGGGGTCGACCCGGTTTATAAAACACGACCACCTTGGCATGCCTCCAGTCCCGCGGGAGGCAGCCGCGTTCCTGCGCCTCCTCCACCACCCTAAGGAGATGGGGCCCCAATTTCGTGGAGTATCTCTTAAAGAACTCGCATGGGTATCCATTAGGGCCTGGGGCTTTCCTGGAGTTTAAATCTCCTAGAGCTGTACACAGCTCTTCCTCTGTAAGCAGAAGGTCCAGTTCCACCCGGGTCTCATCGGAGAGAATCTGGGGCGGAAGATTCGCTATGAAACGGTGTACCATATCTTCTGGTAAAGATTCCTTGGGGTATATAGTTCTGCAAAATAATGTGCAAAGCTCTTCGCCATCAAAGAGGGATCCCCGAGGATCTTCCCATCAGGTCCTGACATACGGGGAAGAACCAGGAAGCACAAGGCCCCCTGGAACAGACGATGGAGTAACTTGCTAGACTTATCCCGCCACTGGTAAATCCTACTACAGGACGCCAACCACACCAATCGGGCCTCATCCATCAAAAGATTGGCAGGCGTCTGTCTCGCTATCAGCAACTGACGGTGTGCCAGGCCTCCCCCTTCCTCCCTGCTGTCCCGCTCAAGATCCATGATATGGGCCTCTGACCTCAGCAGCGACTTCTTCCGGGCTCGACGTGCCGCTGAGCAATACGATATGTCCACGCCCCATATAAGTCGACTTCATTGCCTCCCATAAGGGTTCAGCTGCAGCCACCGACCCAACATTAAAATCCAAATATTGGTCAAGTGCCTGCCCTATATGTTCTCTATACTTCTCATGCTGCAAGTTCCAGGGGGCGAGAAGCCATCGAAAGGGTGGCTTCGCAGGGCCTAGTTGCATCATAAGCGCAACTGGGTAATGATCAGATAGCCCCTCTGGAGAATTTCTGCAGCCCTCACCCTACCAGCTGCATCTGACGGCACAAATATATAATCCAGTCTACAAAATGATGCATGTACTGTTGAGAGATATGTGAAGCCCTGTTCCTCACTATGAAGCCTATGCCAGGAATCTACCCAGCCCAATCCTGACGCCAGGGAGTGTAGTTTGGTGGTTGGACAAACAATGGGTTGTCCACCCTGTCTCCATCTATCCCTAGCCCTGTCCATCACATCATTTCAATCTCCACCTATAATTGCTAACCCATCAGGTATGTCCGCCCACAAGGTCGTAAGGTGCTCAACCAATGTCCAGGACAATGGCGGGGGTGTAAACACTGCCCAATACCACCTGTTCCTCGTATATAGTGCCCTTGATGAACACATACCTCCCTTGAGTATCTGTCCACGTCTTGTAATGTTTATATGGGACCCTTCGGTGGATGAGAATATCGACTCCCCGGGATCCCCTTGTGAACCCAGGATGGAACACTTGAATGTAACCATATCAATGAAGGCATAGGTCCTTTGTTCCCATGAGGTGCGTCTCCTGCAGCATCAGGACGTCTGCTCGATAGCTTTTAGCCTGCTTAAGTATAGCCCCCACCTTATCCAACGCACCTCTGACATTCCAACTCACAATCCGAAGATCTCCTGCATGGGTCTGCAACCTAGCTGTGGGGGCGGCCATCTATAATGCCGGTTACATTAATGATCAAGACAATAAACAACCAGTAAGCATGCAGTGGTTCCAAATAACGGTGATGCAGTGCAAATAGCTAGTAAGAATACCCCAAGTCAATAAAACAATTATCATCTAGTGTGCAATTGCTAGCCCTACATAGCAGTGTTCCAGTGCAAACGAACAACATAACCACCCCAACTGCCCCCTCCCCCACCCCCAATACCTCAAAACTACTGAAGTATCTGTCACGGCGAAGGTGGCCTGCAGGCCCCAACGGGAGCCCCCGCCCGCCCCTGCCAATGGTTCCCCCGAAACCCACCCCGAGTCAATGGGCGTTCCCCCGGACTATTGAAAGTCAAGCGAGAGTACTAGCCCCTACTCTCGCTTCATTGGTCAGAGCGAAGAATCCAAGAGTTCCCCACTTGAGAGAGTTCCATTGTGTTTACGAGGCCGAATTCCCCAGCCGAGGTGCCGAGGCAGATCTGCCGGAGTCACCACGGGACTGAGAGCGACGTCTGGATCTTGAACTCCTGGTCCCCTTAAGTTTAGACTTGGGTGGTTTACTAACCATATCGCTAGACGAAGAATCTGATTCCTTCCTGGGCGGCGTGTGCGGCCGGACCTTTACTGTTTCATCCGTCCAATTAAAGAAATCTTCGGGTGACTCAAAAAAATAGTGTCCATGACTGGTATACCACTCGCAATCTGGCGGGATACAAGAGAGCATAAGGGAGCTTCAACTCTCGGAGGCGGTCCTTGGCCGCCATAAATGACTGCCGTTTCTGCGGAACCAGTCTGGTATAGTCCAGGAATATAAGGATACGAGTGTTCTCAAATTGAAGTGGTTCTTTAAGTTGGACCTGTTTCATTATAGCATCCCTGTCGTGGTAACTTAGGATCTTTGCATTGACGGGTCTGGGTCTGGCTCCCGGAGGCGGCTTCTGCATAAGGGCTCTGTGTGCCCGTTCGCTAACAAAGCAACACATTATCGATTCCGGGGGAAGCCAACTGATGAGCCACTTGGTCAAAAATTGTTCCATGTCTCCCCCCTCACATCCTTCAGGGAATCCCACAAAATGCAGATTACTTCTCCTGGCCCTACCCTCTGCGTCTTCAACCCGTGAAGCCAGGCCTCTGGTAATAGTTTCCAACTTCGTCAATTTTTTCTTCAAGGTGGTAACAGAGTCCTCCACCTCTGAAACCCTAGCCTCGGCCTCAGTAATTCACTCTGTTGCGTTCCGCAGATCCTATCGGCGGAGTTGAACTTCAGAGCCCACCTCCCCAATTTTAGTTTCCAAGGCGGTTCTGGACTGCGTGATTGCCACCATGAGGGCTGCGTTTTCCGGGACACCACCCTGTGCGCCACCCTGGTCAGTTGCAGAGGCTCCTGGTACGGTGTAGCGATCCATCGTGCTTTGTTTATCCGAGCCTCCTGTCGACTTATCTTATTGTCATTATAGCGTCAAGGCTCCAATCCTGTTAAGTAACGGCAAGGCAGGCCCCCAAACGGGATCCCGGGCCAAGCTATATCAACAGAGTCCAACACACGCAGGACCTTCTCCTGTACGGGTCCAGTATGATGACTCCTGAGGAGGTAGAACTCGGGTGGAGACCTTCCGCCCACAAGCCGCACCGTGCGCACACCCGGTGGCCGCTTCCGCGGGCAGGCGAGTCTCCCCCCCAGCGGGCTTCCCACCTTCCTCCAAATGACCGGGATAGTGCCCGAGACATGGGATCACTCGAGCGTCTCCAACACCGCGTCTCCACCGGTCACCTTTACCAAGGATGGCACCCACATATAACCAAGGCAATCGCTATCCGGTGAGGAAGCCTACAATTCGCAGAATTCCCCGCCTGAAGCCCAGCGTGTAGCTCCACTCTCCCACTGCCGCAAGACTCCCCCTGCTCGGCAGGCAAGAACCAGACAGGATAGGGCTCTGGGTTGGGCACCCCCAGTATACCAAATGGCCGTCTCGGCTCTCCACTGTACCAACCTCAATGGCCTGTGGGGCCAAAATAACTCGCCCGATTTCCTGGCCCCTGGCATACGCACCCCAGTAGGCAGGTAGAGGCCACACGCAGGCCGGCTTACAAACATCAAGCCAGAGTGCTGCGCAGCTTCAAGGGCCCCACGAGAGATGACCCCGACCTCCAGAGGTGCTGCCCTCTCCTCCCGTCCCCGGCATGTCCGCCCGACCTCCACGCACAGCCCGATTTGGCTGCCGAGATTCAGCGGGGGAGAGGCAAGTAAGGGCCCCACAAGAGATGCCCCGGACTGCCAGGGATGTCGCACCCTCCTCCTGTCCCCGGCGTGGCCGCCCATCCTCCTCGCACGGCCCAATCCGGCCGCCGAGGGGGGATCAAAGCACTCGCCGGACTGCCACCAAGAATACACGCATTCGCATGCACTGCCAGCACCGCAGCCCCCGTTTCAAGGCTGCCTCCAGGGGCCCAATCAATGTCCCATCAGGTTCTCCTCACTCAAAGGACGTTTGCGCTTCAAGCCTATCTTCGGCAGCTCTGCCCGCCGCCCAGTCGACTCCGCCTTGAGCTCACTTGCCGTGCCTCCAGGCTGCACACCCCAGCAATCACCTCCAAATGACGGTCTCGGCCAACTTTTCGATCACCGCGTTCCCCACCAGATCCTCTCTCGGTAGAAGGACTTTTAAGCGAGAATTGTGCCGACGAGGCAGGATAAATGTCGGATTTTGAAGACGGGCTCAGCGGAGCTCGCCTAGAGCGCGTCCACCATGCTGGATCGCTAGGCCACGCACCCCTACAATTAGCGATTTTAATAGAGTGACTTTGTCCCCGAGTTCGGTGAAGACCCTACAAGTATCCATCCCTACTTTTGGGTACTCGGTCACTCGGTTAGATGACTCTCCCCCCTCCTCTCTAGAGGCTCTTTCTTGGTCTCCTTATTTACTAATTTTGGGCTTGCTGATGAAGAAGCCCTACCTGCTTCTTCCTGCCTTACCGTTATACTTTCAGGTAAATTATGAAGTGGAAAATAAAAATTGGTTACAGGTACATTAAAGGTGGTGTCGTCAATTATGTCTGCTGTGTCAGTTGTGTATTCTGTTAAGCTTTTATATGCCACTTCCATAGGAGAGGAAGAGGTCTCTACTTCCCTAGCAGCCTTTGCTAGTTCGGGACCTCGGCTAGGGTGCTCGACCTCGGACCTGGGGATCTGGGTTTGAGTCTCGGTAACGACGCCAAAAACCTCCCGTGATTCTGGGCAAATCACTTAATCGCCCCGTGCCTAAAATGAATGCGTGTCCTCAGGTAACGTAACTGGTGCTATGTAAAGCGCTCTGATACCTGATTCAGTTCGGGTCTAGTTCGCGCTATGTAAAACTCTGTAAAAAAAAAAAAAAAATACTTGATACTGGGGCCTTAGTCATAGTGCTTGTTGTAGTGCCCTTAATAAATTTGGAGGGGATTCGTTTGATGAGATTGGGGTTTGGATTAGGGGGAGGGACTAGTTCATCAGAAGGTTGCATGTTATCTGAGGTGGTGGAAACTAAGTCTTTGTTGTGTCGCAGCTGTGGTGTAACAGCACGACTCCGAGGGGGCCCCCAAGTGCGTATCCCAGTGGGGATCACACTGTATTCTCCTGCTGTGACCGGGCCATTTGGTATGGTCCCGGTCACGTGATAAGTGTTTAATAAATACGACCACCGGGAACGTGACATCAGGAGACGCGTGTACGCAGTAGCCATTGCCTGCAAGACATCAGGCTCCGTGTCTTTATTTTCAGTGGGCCCCATCCCGTATTGTCCCTGGCACAATCCTACCTGTGCCCTAGCCACCAGGGACGACATCACACTGGCAACGAGGGTGGGTGTAGTCCCACCATGTTCCTGTGCGACGGCGGCCGTGTGCGGCTTGTGGAGGCCCCGCGGTGCTCGTGCCCCCGGTTCCGGCTGCCGACGACCCGTGTGCCTCAGGTCAGCAGAAGCATCGCAGTGTCCTTGCTGCTGAAAGAGGCGCTACCCTCATTGCGCCGTGGCAAGGCATCGCTTGTCTGGAACCCCGTGGGTGCTCACAGCACGCTCCGCGACCGCGCTGCTCTGCAGGCCGCGCCCATGCGCACTGGCCCCGGCGGGGGAGGAAGGCTCAGAAGGCGGTGCAGAGGCCCTGGAATACCCGCAAGTGCTGCAGGCAAGCAGCCAGGAAGTGCCAGAACCGGCAGCACCACAATCTGCCTACGATAAGGCCTGCAGTGGCTCTGGGAGACCGGGGAGTGCTGCAAGCATGCTGCCCATGAGAGCCTGCACCGGCAGAGAAGGAAAAAAACACACAATCAGCCCACAATAAGCCTGCACGGGTGGAGAGTGAGCATTTGTGTTCATCTTCAAAGCATTTGTGTCCATCTTCAAAGGGGGATTTAATCTGGCAGCAGTGCAACACGCCTGATCCAAGCCCTGAATCCAGGTCAGAATAGCGGCACAGCATCCCAAATACACACTGCTCAGGGGAGACTCATCATGTCTACCATCCCGCCTATTGAACCATTTGTGGTGGAGGGATCTCAATCTGCCCAGGCCTCTAGATGGAAGGAGTGGGTGGAACGCCTCATTATTTTCTTTGAGGCCACGAAGGCTCACAGGAGGGAAGGACATTCACCGCATCACAAAGACACTTGTGGAGGCAATGCCCAACACTGCCATACCCTAATTAATGCGCTCACAGGCCATTTCGAACCGATGGCCAACTAGAACTATGAGTTTTTCATCTTTCCTCAAGCCGAACAACTGCCTGAAGAATCACTCAACACATTCCATGCCAAACTGAAGCTCCTGGCGTCCACGTGTGGGTTCAGAGATGAGACAGATGAAATCGGAGGGCAAATTATCCAAGGCTGTGCATCGGCGAAGCTTTGTGAGCGGATTTTGGAAGGGTCAGGCAAGCCACTAGTGGATATTCTAACACTTGGACGCACAAAGGAACTGTCCAAAGCCAGAGCAGCGGACATGGAGGCGGCACTGCAGTCACCCGTCAAAGCGGAACCGGTAAATGCAGTCATAACAAAACCTGCAGACCGTCGCAAGAAGAAGACGTTTGTCAGCAGCTCGCAAGGAGCTCAGCAATACTGCGGTTACTGTGGTGGCCCACCCCACAAAGTAGCTGACTGTCCTGCCAAGGGCAAGAAGTGCACTGGCTACGGCTGGTCCAACTACGTTGAAAAAGTGTGCCACTCCAAACAGTACAGGAAACCCAAGCAATTAGTCAATGCAGTACCAGAAGAAGGCGGTGGATCAAGTGATATTGACGATGACGAAGAAGAAGAAAATGCGGTACACACATGATAGGAACCGCGTCAAACAGCAGCAGGTGTCTGCCCCAATGCCATATTCAGGTGGGAGCACAATATGTTACTGCTGTGGTGGACACCGGAGCCACCATAATCATAATGGCAGCCGACCTCTACAAATCGATGAACCCGGCACCCAATCTACAGCCCACCAAAATCATGGTCTTCGCATATGGACAGGACAAGCCGCTGGAAATGAAAGGAAAGTTTAAGACCACGGTGAACCATGAGAACAGGTCGGTTACCATCATGGTGTATGTCACCAAAGATGGACAAGGCATGTTGTTGGGATGTCGAGCAGCTTAAGACCTTGGCATCGTATTATTGCATTCGGAGTCCACCAGGAGTCAATCCAGCACATACTCACAGACTTCGCATTGGAAATTATAGAGGAAAGGAAATCCACCTTCATATTGACAACACAGTACAACCTGTGGCCCTGCGACACCGGCGTGTGGTTTTTCATCTACGCTCGATGGTGGAGCAGGAGCTGCTCAAGCTGGAGCAGGCAGGCATAATTGAGAAGGTGTCTGGTCCCACACCCTGGGTTTCCCCAATTGTCGTTGCCCAGAAACCAGAGCAACCCGGAGCAGTCTGGATATGTGTCGACATGAGATTGCCAAATGCAGCCATAAAAAGAGAGCAACACATCACCCCGACGATTGATGACTTTGTCGGAGAGATGGTAGGGGCGTGCTGGTTCTCGAAACTCGACCTACGGTCAGGATACCACCAACTAGTCCTTGATCAGGCATCCAGGAATATTACAACATTCTCCACTCATGTAGGACTTCGCAGGTACACTCGGTTGAGCTTTAGGATGTCCAGGGCCGCAGAAGTGTTCCAGAATGTCATCCACGAGCTGAACATGGACATCCATGGAGTCATCAACGTGAGTGATGACATTATGGTACATGCCAAGTCCATCCCGGAGCACCACTCCCGCCTGGTGCAGGTCCTCCAGAGAATAAAAGATGATTGACTAACACTGTACTGAGAAAAAAGTGAGTTTCTCAAGACTAAGTTGCAGTTCTTTAAGTTCACCTTCTTGGCTGAGGGGGTGAATCCTGACCCAGACAAGGTCAAAGGCATTAAAAATGCACCTGCCCCGGTCAACATCACGGAAATCCGCAGCTTTCTTGGCATGGTGAATTACTGCGGGCGCTTCATCGGAGACCTCACGACCCTCACCATGCCCCTGAGGGTGCTCACCAAGGACTTAGTCCCGTGGGTGTGAGAAGAACCACAAGCCAAGGCCTTCCAGGACATTAAAGATGCTCTATCAGCTGCCACTGTTAAAATCTAGATTGCGACGTAAACATTATCGGTGCCATCTTGTCCCCTTTTTAGCTCAAATGTGCGCGTAAGTAGCAGCCATTTTGAACACCATGGCCTCTCTGCCCACTGCCGATAGCCCGCGCGTCTCTCTCTCTCTCTCTCTGACCCCGCCAGCATCCCTCGCGCTCTGACAGCCCACGTTCTCACATGCTTGGGCCATAAACCACCCCTTCAGCGCGGCCCTGCCTCGGAGCCACATTCCGTACCCGACTAACACCACCCTCCGTCCCTTTAATGATCACGCATCCTTTGATGAACCCCCTTCCTCTGTGCCCGATTGTCCCGCCCGATCCCAGGCCATCACCTAGCCCCGCAGATACAGTTTATTGCCCCTTACAGTAGGAAGCTGTCCTTCTTCAGAGAATCTATGAATGATAAAAGCCCCCACCCCATGAGATCCGATCAGCCGCGCACATTCCGGGAGCCGGCGGGATATCCAGCTGCGCGATAGTCATCACCTACTGAGATCGGGGTGGGACTTTTACTGTAAAGATGTGTGGGAACGGGTTTGGAGCGGAGATTCCGAGGATGCCTTTCCGTACATCAAAGTATTAACAAGAATGTGTTTTATGTAATAAAGCAATAAACCTGTGTATAAGAGGCCAGGCCTCAAGGATGCGTTTAGAGCACCTCGAGAAGATACCCTGTTGTCTGATTTGACGTGTTCTGCTCCATCGGAATAAACTCCTGTTTCCTGCCTTCTGTCTCCAGCGCCTGCCTCTTTGTTTGGTAATCTCGAATGGTATGAGAGGCGGCTAACGCCGGGCAAATACTGAAGGGTTCTTGGTCGAATTCGGCCCTACCTTTCGACAATTGGCGTCCCAAACGTGGGGCCCACCAGCGACGCGTGGATCCAGTGGGAGAGGTCCCAACGACAGAGTGAACGACTGCAACGATCGGGAAGAGCTCCTGCCCGATAGACCCTCGTCTGGCAGCCGATCATCCGAACTTCACTGGTTCTGAGCAGACCTCTCTCGAGTGATCTACGGTCCTGACTGGGAACCATCAGGAGTGCCACAGCAATTACGGAGAACGGAGGACGATCAGGCGCTGGAAGCGGAAGACGAGAAACTGTCCATGCGGTCCGGGTAAGGTCGTGTAACACGACGAATTGCGAATTGATTGTTTGATTGTTTGAAAATACTAGTATTACTCATTTGATTGTTTCTGAGAGATTCTCTATTTGCAAACAAGCACAGAGTCGCAATACTCTGTTTAGTCTTTGCAGATAGTGAAGGGTAGGTAACGCAGGCTTTTGCACCCGTTGTAACCCGTCGTGCCTGCTTCCCTCTCCATTTGATTGATTTTTATCCAAGCATTTACTGTTTTGGAATCGGTTCTCTTTGGATCATTCTCTATTCACAAAAAAGCACAGAGTCGCAATACTCTGTTTAGTCCTTGTGAATAGTGAAGGATAGGTAACGCAGGCTTTTGCCCCCGTTGTAATCCGTCGTGCCTATTTTTATCCCTCATTTGATTGATTGTTTATCCGAACATTGATCGTTCGGAATTGGTTCTCTTTGGGTTATTCTCTATTCACAAATAAGCACAGGGTCGCAATACTCTGTTTAGTCTTTGCGGATAGTGAAGGATAGGTAGTGCAGACTTTTGTCCCCTTTGTAACCCGTCATGCCTGTCTTTGCCCCGTTTGTTGGTAGTTGGTTCAGCCCGGACCGCTTATTGGAGGTAAACCATCCGGCTCCACTGGAGGGCACCCCTAATAAGGACATGTTTACTAAATATGGACTAGTCACTGTGGCTTATAGTAAGCTGTGGCATAAATACACGAGAAAGGATCGGGGAAGTCAGTGGCCACTGATAGGGTCCTTTGATAACGACAAAATAAACGCGCTGGAAACAGCCCTTTATAACAATAAGACAACACCCACTATGCTCGATAGCTTCGGCATGTGGCGCAAAGAAACAGAACAACGAAAGAAGAGAAATGAGGTCAGGTTAGAAAAGGAATTACGCAAGGCAGCTCACCTGGCCGCTAACAAATTAAAGGAAGAAATAAAAGAAAGAGAGGAAACCAAGCTAAAACAAGATTCCGAATCATCAGGCCAGTGTCCCGTCAGGACACCCTCTACACTTTACCCCGAGCTACCTTCGAAACAGCGAACGAACGATGATTTACTACTAGGTCCCCCGATCATCTACATGCCCCCTCCATATGCCCCTTCCCAACCCTTAGCACAGCACCCGCAACCCCCAACGACAGGCGAGAGTAGTGCCGGAGCCTCGGTCCTCATGGCCTCTGCGCCGACCGAATCCCTTGCACTCAGCGCAGCACAAGCAGCAACTTCAGGTGATCCCGAAGCGGGGAGGAAAGACCCCGCGAGATCGAATAGATTAAGCAAGGACGAACGAGCTGGGATCGATAAGATCGTAAAGACACTGGTGGTGCGAAAGGAAAGTGAAAATTATATAAGGGATATGTACCATACATATGCCAATAGCCACAGGCAACACTTTGTCGTACGCCTTTGTTACCATACCCTTAATGCCTACGAAGACCGCTACCAAGGAAAATGCCCTGAAAACCTAACGACTCTTTATAGAAAAGTTGATGTCGGAGATGGAGACGAGTGTGATGTGACGAACCTCTTCACGCGTACGCTTGAAGTTTTCCGCCACCTCACGGAACTGAAACCAGAAACCAACACCACAACTCCTGCAGTGACTGAAGCCAGAGTAGAAAAAAATGACACTATGATGCCCATAAATGAGGCCGCTCCCTATTGGGTTCTCCCACGAGGACTGGGAACACACGACGATATTAATCACCAAGATGCGAGAGGGAGGGTAGTTTACAACTGGGTTTACCAACCATGGGATCGGCAAGACATCCTGACTTTCCGAAAGTCCTTGCCTGATCTGCGAAAGAACCCCACAGCCTTCTATACAGAATTAGCCACCGCTCTGGGTTCAACGATTATGACCCTAGCGGATATCGATTTGTTTTTCGGGTTATGTCTGCCAGCTGATGTGTGGAAACAAATCCGGAAAGTCGACCACCTTGAGCTGTTCGGACATACCTGGATACAACTCGGTGATGTAGACAAACAGCGAGAGCCGGGACAGAAACCTATGAAAGCCATTCTAGACCTACCAGATAAGATCGTGCAGAAATTAAAAACCTTAGTCCCAGAAAGGAAGGTGGACTGGTCGGTAGTAACGGCCTGTCGCCAGAAACCCCAGGAAGACGTATCAGAATACTTCTCCCGGTTTGAAACGGTGTTCTCCGATTACAGCGGCCAGGACATGACCACTGCAACCGGACATCACTTGTTTGTCCAGAACTATGTGAAAGGCCTGACACCGGAAGTCTCGCAGAAACTACAGACTAGCGAGAGTAGTTGGGCGGCCTCCAAGCCCGCAGCTATCCTTCAGATGGCTCAATACTATGAGCGACAAAAGAATGAGAACGATCAAGCGACTGAGAAAAAGAAAAAGGACTTGAAAGAGAGGGTAATGATTGCTCAGTTGCAAGGGGTGACTATAGAAAGGGAACAGTATAGAGGGAACTACCAGTCGAATGCTCCTAGAAATCCACCCCCTAGAGACCGCACACCCGCACCCGGCGCTCCACGAACAGACCTCGATGAGAACCAGTGTGCGTTTTGCAAAGGATTTGGCCATTGGAAATCTCAATGTCCAGTTCTGCTAGAAGCACTCAGAAATAAAGACACGAGAGACGTAGCGGGCGGGCCGAGAAATAGAGGACAGGGATGAGGGCACCCAAACGACACCAACAATGACAGGCCTGGTAGACCGAACACATTTGACCGTCCCCGACAGAATCAGTGCCAACAGTCTGACTGCGACAATGCCCACGACTTTGCATAGGACTGCCAAGGGCAAGGAAGGGATCCAGTTGAGCTCTATGTTGACCAGAAAGGCCCTTATGTCACCGCTAAGGTCCTAGGTACGAAGTCTCCATTTCTGGTAGATACTGGTGCAACACGTAGTGCGTTGTCTAAACGATTGATTCCCAGGGCACGCTTGTCTGGCTCACATGTGACATCAATAGGTTTTGATGGAACGCCCTCCACTAATCCCTTGTCCACACCGATCTCTTTTAACTTGGACAATAACACCACTGACACGACGTTTTTGCTCTCCTCCAACACCCCCGACGCCATTATGGGACTTGACTTATTGAAACATTTTCGAGCTACTATCAGGTGTTCACAAGACGGAGTTCAAGTCATTCTGTACGACAACCCAACACTGCTCAGATCTTGTTGCACACAACGCATGTTTTCTATCACTGACACTGACTTGTCCTTGCTCGACACCCTACCTCTGTACCTATGGGCAAAGACTGACTCGGACGTAGGACGCATGATGATAGACCCTGTACACATAACTGTTCGACAGGACGCAGTACTCCCCAAACTCCCGCAGTATCGGATATCGCCCGAAGGCGAGAAGGCGTTGGTAAAAATTATCCAGTCCCTGGTAGATGCAGGAGTGGTAGAAGAAGTAGTTAGCATTGCAACAGCCCTATCCTACCCATTGTGAAGAAGCAGGGTGAGGGAGATGAAAAAGCGTACCGCTTTATCATCGACCTACGAGAAGTCAACAAAGTGGTTATACCCCAGTACCCTGTAGTCTCAGACATCACCACCATTCTGACCCTGATTCCTTCCACTGCCACCACCTTCACGGTAATCGACCTCAAGAACGCATTCTTCTCCATCCCCATTCACTCGGACAGCCACTACCTTTTCGGCTTCACTTTAAAATCCCGCTCATACAGATTTTGCAGAGCACCCCAAGGCTACACTGAAAGTCCCAGCATCTACAGCCAGGCCCTCAAGAGACAGCTGGACGCAGTCCAATTGCCGGATGGAGTGGTGTTGATACAGTACGTCGATGATATCCTTTTGGCGGCCGACACCACTCCACTTGCAGTCACAGCCACCATCCAACTTGTAGGAGAGTAGGGTCTGCTATCCTATGGTCACCCCAAATTTTTGCTTTTTGCTTCACTGGTTTTCGACTACTGAGGCTGTGGGCCTGCTGATCAGACCCCCAGCCTGCTGTTCTCTCACTAAATTAATGATACATGTGCTATAGGCACATACCACAATTGGAAATGGACTCCTTGTCAGCCCCTGTATAATGCACTATAGGTGCCCAGGGCATAGGGGCCACCAAGGCCTACCAGGGGCTGCAGCATATCTTTTGCCACCCCTGGCTGGTTCTTAAATTGACACAACTGGCTGATCACTCAGCTGGGGTAAGGTGGTGTAATCACCCCTTACTTAGATATAGTATACCTATATCTAAACCTATATCTGGACACATACAAACCTGTGAGCCACTCCTATGGAAGGCCTCATCAATCCTGGAGGCAGAGTGCGTGGTTTAATGTGAGATGGAGCTCTAGCATGAGCTGAGCCTGTCTGCAGCTGTCGGGAACAACTCCCTAAGCTGTTTCAGGATAATGCCATACCATATACTCTTAAGTGCCTTATAATCCTCGCGGTTATATAGCAACTCTGGTTTGGCTTTATCAAAACATGTCGTGTAAGGTGTCATACGATTTGGAATACTATCCCCTCGCCAGTTCTGGCGACGGGGATAGCATTCCACCCCTCTAGAGGGGTAAGACATGTTCCTTTACTTTAATGCGGTTAATTTCTAAAAGGGCCTTAGATCCACAAAATGGATGCCTCTGCCACAGACAAGAGTCTGGACCCCTGCAGCTGACCGAAACTCAGCAAATGGGGCCTGGACAAAGGGTTTCCTGCCACAGGAGGGTGTCACCACCCTCCAGACAGGAGATAGTGGATTGTTGCAGGGAGGTCTGAAAGAAACCAGACACTGCCTGGGGCGCACAAGGCTGCCCCTTGCATAATCCGGCCAAACCGGTTCTGGGGCACTCCAGCCCTCGTGCCAGGGCAGCCTGGATCAAAGGAAAGGGGTGTATCCACCCCCTTCCTGGGTCCCACCCATAGGGGGGGACCTAGCAGGTAATCACGCCCCCCAGATTCGAATAAGAGTGGGAGCAGTGCCAATGCACATCAGATTTCCTGGAAGAAACATTAGAAACGAAACTCTGGACCCTTGGACCTCCATCTCAACGTGGAAGCCCGAAGAATCTCCCTTGTGGTCAAGGAGTGACCACCCTGCAGCAGCAGGCACCATCCAGCCCTCGACGTCTACTTGGTTGCAGTTCCCCGCCGGAACTCGAGCGACTGAGATCAACGAGATCAAGCTTGCCTGCCTTCCAACAGCCCGATCCACAGTCCCTGCAGAGCTGAGACCTGTGGAGGCGACCGGAAGCGTGGGGCACGCCATCTTGAATTGACCACGAGACGCTGACCGTGCAGCCCACGAGTGACCCTCGAAGCTGTGCACTGGGGTTTGAGAAGCCCCAACCCTGAGCCACTCTTGCACCGAAGCTCACCCCTCTACACTCATCGAGTGCTGCGTGGGGCCCTTCTGCTACTTTTGGCTCAACGCGTTGGCCCGGTCACTTGCCAGCCGGCTAGTGGCCCCTGTGCCAACGAAAACTTGAAACCGACTTGTGAATCTGGTTGCTCCAGATCTGCACCAGCTCCCCTGAAAAGGAGCCCCCACTCTGACCTTCCTGGTTTGAGTGAGAAGCAATCTCCCAGTTCCGCGTGTGTTGCTTTTGCCAAGTGTTGTTTGCTCCAATCTTGAAGCCGACAGCGCCGACGGTGAGAGCCTGCGTGGGACAGATCGTGACCTGCTCCTGGACGTCGTAGATGCCCCAGAGCCCACGTGACAGCGGAGAGAAGCACCGCGACAGCGACCTGATTGCGCCCGACATTGCCTGGTTCCGTCCTGGTTCCACCCTGGTCACTGCTGAGTGACCCAGACTCTGTCCCCTCTGCTTTCAGGTACTTTTCGACTCGAGTCCACCCTTGGACCCCACCGGACACTTCTCTTTCACCCCGCCTGCAGCCCTTTCAGCTCCAAGCACCAAGAGCCTGCGTGACGAAACCCGACTCAACTTCGACCCTGTGCACCCGCTTCCTGTGGGTGAGGTAACTTTGCTCCGCCGGTGTTCCCACACTGGTGCACACCTCTAGGGTCTGTGTCTTAAGTTTTGTTCCTCTAGGTTCAGCGGAAGTGTCCTTAAACTCTAACTTTGTCATTTTTACGCACCATTGGTTAACATTGGTGCATGCGTGCGCTTTCCGCACTGCTCCCGAATCCCGTGGGCCTCTCCCGACTTCAGCACTGCTTGTCCTGACTGCTCCCAGCGATTCCCTAGGCCCTAGGCCTAACCACTGTTCGATTGGTATCTCTTATACCACTTGTTTAGTATATGGTTTGAGTGGCCACCCGCCCTCATCCATAATTGTGCAACTTGTATGTTTAAACTGTGCTTTTGATTTAACGCTTGTGCCCCTTTATTCATAAAGAATACTGGGGATTGTTTTTAGTAATAAACACATATATTTTTATAATATATACTTGTGTGGTGTCCTTTCATTTGATATTACAGGATTGTATGTGGTAAAACAGCTCGCTTAACACGACCTCTTAAGTTAAGCCTTTAGGCTGCTTAGTCCATGCTACCTCTAGGATAGCTTGTCTAACAAGGTTGACTTACAACCTGACACCATAAGGGATTGTTTGGTCTGATAATAGGTGGTTCCAGAATTGGAAACATCACCTATCAGGCCAACTTCTCACATTGGTGAGCAGCGGTGCGGATTTGAGCTTGCTGTTGTTTTACCATTGCAATCTTTTATCAAATTGAAAGATCACATCAAGTACCTCTAGGTACATATAAATCAAAAGCTTAGCATATTAAGTTCTACTGAACTTAGTAGTTGTAGATTTAAGGGATTAGCACACCCTGACTACAACTCACTAGTAAGGTACAGTAGGAAAACACTTAGTGTAGGTAGGTGCATCACTTACACCACACTAGAGTCATGTCTGACACAGGAAAAGCCTCAGGGTCTACTCCTGTGACAGTTGACCTTACCCAGGCAACTTCCAGCTATGACAAACTAACCCGAAAGGACTTGATTGCCTTGTGCAAATCAAGAGGGTTAAAAAGGGGCAGAAGCCCCACCTGTCCAATCCTGATAGCCATTCTAGAACAGGATGACTTAGAAAGGGCGAAGGGAATTCCCCTAGGGTCAGGAAATGGAGAGAACCCACCTGTGACTGGTACCCCTCAGGAGGAAGAAGAAGGAGAAGAGGGGGATGAGGACTCAGAGGTTGAGGACACAGAAGACCAGGGTCAGGAGGGTAGCCAGGTTGGAGTTGCCAGGCTTAGCCAGGCCAACTTAAGCCTACTAGGGAATGGAGAGGGCCAGCACCTCCCCAGATCCTATAGCATTCTCCCAGGCAACAGAAGAGTGAGATCTCCCTCAGGGGACTCTCATATTTCTAGTGCCTCCAGAGAATCACAGAGAGGCATGACTGCTTCTCAAAAGCTAGAGCATAGGGCCAGAATGAGGGCTGTCAAACTCCAGATAGAGAGGGAGGAGGTAGCCTTGGCTCAAGCTAGACTTGCCTTGGCAAGAGAGCAGAAATTGAGTGGCTTAGATGCCACTGGTGGCAGCAATATTCCTAAAGAAAAAGACAGGGGCTATGATAATAGAAACCTGAAAAATATTGTGCCCCCCTACAAGGAAGGGGATGACATCCACAAATGGATGACTGCTCTGGAGAGAGCCTGCATGGTACAGCAGGTTCCTCAGGATCAGTGGGCTGCAATTTTATGGTACTCCTTTTCTGAGAAAGGGAGGGACAGGCTCCTCACAGTTAGACCTGAGGATGCCAAAAACTACTCTGTTTTGAAGAGTGCTCTTATTGAAGGGTTTGGCCTAACCACTGAGCAATACAGGTTGTTGTTCAGAGACACCCAAAAAGCACAGACTCAAGACTGGACTGATTTCGTTGAGTGTGCCACTAAGGCTTTGGAGGGTTGGTTGCAGGGAAGTAAAGTTTCAGACTATACAGGATTGTACAATCTTATAATGAGAGAACAGATCCTTAATAACTGTACAAACCAGCTGTTGCATCAATACCTTATTGACTCTGATCTGACCTCTCCCCAAGAATTGGGAAAGAAGGCAGACAAATGGGTCAGAACAAGGATTAAGCAGAAACCCCAGAACCAAGGTGGTGACCAGAAGAAAACAGACCAGAAGGGTGGAAATCAGAAAGATAAAGATAAAGAAAAAGACCAGAAGTCTTCAGGCCCCCAAACTAGTAGTAAGGAGGGTGGTTCCCAAAATGGAAACAAGAAGAAGAAGAATAAAGGTCCAAAGACACCTTGGTGTAATACCTGCAAATCAGTTTCACACTGGGGCAGTGAATGCACTAAGGCAAATCCAGTCTCCACCACTCCAGCTCCTAAAGCAACTGCAACCCCTAGTACAGTAAGCAGTGGTGGAACACAGTCCAAGGGTGTAGCTGGGTTGACCCTGGGTATTGAAGTAGGATCTGGCCTAGTCAGAACCCCTACACAGGCAGTTCTCTTATATGATGTGGACATAGATTTGCCCACTGCAGTAAGTCCCAGTAACCTGGGCAAATATAGGCAGACTCCCTTAATTAATGAGAAACTGGCTCAAGCCTACAGGGACACATGTGCCAGTGTCACAATAGTGACACCTGA
Source organism: Lissotriton helveticus (assembly GCF_964261635.1). Classification (NCBI taxonomy): domain Eukaryota; kingdom Metazoa; phylum Chordata; class Amphibia; order Caudata; family Salamandridae; genus Lissotriton; species Lissotriton helveticus. The sequence goes on from NC_136057.1 coordinate 1,359,765,863, forward strand.
CTTTGTGGACCCTGGACAGATTGTACTAGGTGAGAGTTACCTAGTGACCAATGCAAGCAACTCCACTACTTCCCATAGTGTGGCAGTTGTGAACTTCTCCTGGGGAGGGGTAGATGGCCTAAAGAAAGTTGTTGTGAGTGCAGACCTACCAGTAGACTGTCTGTTAGGCAATGATCTTGAAAGCTCAGCTTGGTCAGAAGTGGAGTACAGGACTCATGCAGAAATGCTAGGGATTTCAGAGCATGTCCTTGCCATGACAAGGGCTCAGGCTAAGAAGTGCCTTCCTGAACCAGTGGTGGATCTTGGAACAATAGACCGACCACAACCCAAGAGAAGGAGCAAGAGAGGAAAGGCTGAGCCTTCCACCTTGCCCCAGGTTGAGGATCAAGTTTCAGAGGAAACTGATTCTGCAGTCCAAGAGGAGACTGTCTCTGAGGAACTTGAACCTGACCAGGTTGAGTTTCTGGGGACAGGGGGACCCTCAAGGGCAGACCTGAGGCAGGCTCAATTAGATTGCCCTTCCCTTGAACCCCTCAGACAGCAGGCTGCTGCTGAGGCTGCTGGGGATGCCCAAGGTACCCATACTGTGTATTGGGATGATGGACTCCTTTACTCAGAGGCTAGAGACCCCAAGCCTGGCATGACCAGGAGGTTGGTTATACCTCTGAAGTTTAGGGGGTTCCTCCTTACCTTGGCCCATGATATTCCCCTTGCAGGACACTTAGGCCAGAACAAGACGTGGGACAGGCTTGTTTCACACTTTCACTGGCCTCATATGTCAGAAAATGTCAAGGAGTTTTGTCGCTCCTGTGTCACTTGCCAAGCCAGTGGTAAGTCAGGTGGCACAACAAAGGCCCCCCTAATACCACTACCTGTGGTGGGGGTTCCCTTTGAAAGAGTTGGAATTGATATTGTGGGTCCAATGGACCCCCAAACAGCATCTGGGAACAGATTTATACTGGTGGTAGTGGATCATGCCACCAGGTATCCAGAGGCTATTCCCCTGAGGACCACCACAGCACCTGTGGTGGCAAAAGCCCTCATTGCAGTTTTCTCAAGAGTGGGCTTCCCAAAGGAGGTGTTATCAGATAGGGGCACAAATTTTATGTCCAGCTATCTGAAAGCAATGTGGAAGGAGTGTGGAGTAAACTACAAGTTTACCACCCCCTACCATCCACAGTGCAATGGGCTTGTGGAGAGATTTAACAAGACCCTAAAAGGCATGATAAAGGGATTACCAGAGAAGCTCAGGCGGAAATGGGACATTCTTTTACCTTGCCTGCTCTTTGCTTACAGAGAGGTCCCACAGAAGGGGGTTGGCTACAGCCCTTTTGAACTTTTGTTTGGCCACCCTGTGAGGGGTCCATTGTGTTTGGTGAAGGAAGGATGGGAGTTACCTCTCAAAAAGCCTAAGCTAGACATAGTGGACTATGTACTTGGTCTCCGCTCCAGGATGGCTGAATACATGGAAAGAGCATCCAAAAACCTGGAGGCCAGCCAAGAATTACAAAAAGCTTGGCATGACCAAAAGGCTGTACTGGTAGAGTTCCAACCAGGACAGAAGGTGTGGGTACTGGAGCCAGTGGCCCCAGCAGCACTCCAGGACAAATGGAGTGGACCCTATCCTATCATTGAGAAGAAGGGAGAAGTCACTTACTTGGTTGACTTTGGAACACCCAGGAGCCCTCACAGGTTAATCCATGTGAATCGTTTGAAAGCATTTGTGGACAGGGAGGACATGAGCTTGCTCATGGCCACAGATGGGGATCAGGAGGAAGAGAGTGACCCTCTCCCAGACCTGCTTTCTCAGAACCCTGATGATGGTTCAGTTGATGGAGTAGCCTTGGCAGGCAGCCTCACTGACCAGCAACAGGTGGACTGCCGACAAGTTTTGCAGGCCCACAGGCATTTGTTTTCACTCACACCCAGCCAGACTGACTGGTGTACCCATGTAGTGGACACTGGTGACAGTCTGCCTGTGAAGAATAAGATCTACAGGCAACCTGACCATGTCAGGGATTGCATCAAGACTGAGGTGCAAAAGATGTTAGAGCTTGGAGTGATTGAGCCATCAGAGAGCCCATGGGCCAGCCCAGTAGTCCTTGTGCCAAAACCTCATACCCAAGATGGAAAGAGAGAAATGAGATTTTGCGTGGACTACAGGGGTCTCAATGCTGTCACTAGGACAGATGCTCACCCCATTCCAAGAGCAGATGAGCTCATTGACAGATTGGCTTTTGCCAAGTTTCTGAGCACATTTGATCTGACAGCTGGCTACTGGCAAATCAGATTAGCTGAGGAGTCAAAAGCCAAAACAGCATTCTCTACCCCTAGTGGACATTATCAGTTTGTGGTAATGCCCTTTGGTTTGAAGAATGCACCTGCCACTTTCCAAAGGTTGGTGAACCAAGTCCTTACTGGGTTGGATGACTTTTGTGCAGCATATCTAGATGATATTGCTGTCTTTAGCTCCACCTGGGAGGATCACCTGATCCACCTGAAGAAGGTTTTGGAGGCCCTGCAAAAGGCAGGCCTAACTATCAAGGCCACTAAGTGCCAGATAGGGCAGAGTAAGGTTGTATACCTGGGCCACCTAGTAGGTGGAGGTCAGGTTCAGCCACTGGAGAGCAAAATCCAGGCCATACAGGACTGGGCTCCTCCAGTTACCCAGACACAAGTCAGAGCCTTCTTGGGCCTGACTGGGTATTACAGAAAGTTTGTGAAAAACTATGGGTCTATAGTGACACCATTAAATGACTTGACATCCAAGAAGATGCCAAAAAAGGTTCAGTGGACAGTTAGCTGTCAAAAGGCATTTGATGACCTGAAGAAGGCCATGTGCTCTGCACCTATCCTGAAGAGTCCTGACTACTCCAAACAGTTCATTGTACAGACAGATGCTTCTGAGTTGGGGGTGGGAGCTGTGCTCTCACAACTTAATCAAGATGGTCAAGACCAGCCTATTGCTTTCATTAGCAGAAGGCTGACCCCTAGAGAGAAACGTTGGTCAGCCATTGAGAGGGAGGCCTTTGCTGTGGTTTGGGCCCTGAAGAAGTTGAGGTCCTACTTGTTTGGAACTCACTTCCTAGTTCAGACAGACCATAAGCCCCTCTTGTGGCTCAATCAGATGAAGGGTGAAAATCCCAAACTGCTCAGGTGGTCCATTTCCCTACAGGGGATGGACTTTACAGTGGAGCACCGCCCAGGGACTGACCATGGTAATGCAGATGGTCTCTCCAGGTACTTCCACTTAGAACATGAAGACTTATCTGGTCAAGGTTAGTTTAATGTCCCTGCGTTTGGGGGGGGGTTGTGTAGGAGAGTAGGGTCTGCTATCCTATGGTCACCCCAAATTTTTGCTTTTTGCTTCACTGGTTTTCGACTACTGAGGCTGTGGGCCTGCTGATCAGACCCCCAGCCTGCTGTTCTCACACTAAATTAATGATACATGTGCTATAGGCACATACCACAATTGGAAATGGACTCCTTGTCAGCCCCTGTATAATGCACTATAGGTGCCCAGGGCATAGGGGCCACCAAGGCCTACCAGGGGCTGCAGCATATCTTTTGCCACCCCTGGCTGGTTCTTAAATTGACACAACTAGCTGATCACTCAGCTGGGGTAAGGTGGTGTAATCACCCCTTACTTAGATATAGTATACCTATATCTAAACCTATATCTGGACACATATAAACCTGTGAGCCACTCCTATGGAAGGCCTCATCAATCCTGGAGGCAGAGTGCGTGGTTTAATGTGAGATGGAGCTCTAGCATGAGCTGAGCCTGTCTGCAGCTGTCGGGAACAACTCCCTAAGCTGTTTCAGGATAATGCCATACCATATACTCTTAAGTGCCTTATAATCCTCGCGGTTATATAGCAACTCTGGTTTGGCTTTATCAAAACATGTCGTGTAAGGTGTCATACGATTTGGAATACTATCCCCTCGCCAGTTCTGGCGACGGGGATAGCATTCCACCCCTCTAGAGGGGTAAGACATGTTCCTTTACTTTAATGCGGTTAATTTCTAAAAGGGCCTTAGATCCACAAAATGGATGCCTCTGCCACAGACAAGAGTCTGGACCCCTGCAGCTGACCGAAACTCAGCAAATGGGGCCTGGAAAAAGGGTTTCCTGCCACAGGAGGGTGTCACCACCCTCCAGACAGGAGATAGTGGATTGTAGCAGGGAGGTCTGAAAGAAACCAGACACTGCCTGGGGCGCACAAGGCTGCCCCTTGCATAATCCGGCCAAACCGGTTCTGGGGCACTCCAGCCCTCGTGCCAGGGCGGCCGGGATCAAAGGAAAGGGGTGTATCCACCCCCTTCCTGGGTCCCACCCATAGGGGGGGACCTAGCAGGTAATCACGCCCCCCAGATTCGAATAAGAGTGGGAGCAGTGCCAATGCACATCAGATTTCCTGGAAGAAACATTAGAAACGAAACTCTGGACCCTTGGACCTCCATCTCAACGTGGAAGCCCGAAGAATCTCCCTAGTGGTCAAGGAGTGACCACCCTGCAGCAGCAGGCACCATCCAGCCCTCGATGTCTACTTGGTTGCAGTTCCCCGCCGGAACTCGAGCGACTGAGATCGACGAGATCAAGCTTGCCTGCCTTCCAACAGCCCGATCCACAGTCCCTGCAGAGCTGAGACCCGTGGAGGCGACCGGAAGCGTGGGGCACGCCATCTTGAATTGACCACGAGACGCTGACCGTGCAGCCCACGAGTGACCCTCGAAGCTGTGCACCGGGGTTTGAGAAGCCCCAACCCTGAGCCACTCTTGCACCGAAGCTCACCCCTCTACACTCATCGAGTGCTGCGTGGGGCCCTTCTGCTACTTTTGGCTCAACGCGTTGGCCCGGTCACTTGCCAGCCGGCTAGTGGCCCCTGTGCCGACGAAAACTTGAAACCGACTTGTGAATCTGGTTGCTCCAGATCTGCACCAGCTCCCCTGAAAAGGAGCCCCCACTCTGACCTTCCTGGTTCGAGTGAGAAGCAATCTCCCAGTTCCGCGTGGGTTGCTTTTGCCAAGTGTTGTTTGCTCCAATCTTGAAGCCGACAGCGCCGACGGTGAGAGCCTGCGTGGGACAGATCGTGACCTGCTCCTGGACATCGTAGATGCCCCAGAGCCCACGTGACAGCGGAGAGAAGCACCGCGACAGCGACCTGATTGCGCCCGACATTGCCTGGTTCCGTCCTGGTTCCACCCTGGTCACTGCTGAGTGACCCAGACTCTGTCCCCTCTGCTTTCAGGTACTTTTCGACTCGAGTCCACCCTTGGACCCCACCGGACACTTCTCTTTCACCCCGCCTGCAGCCCTTTCAGCTCCAAGCACCAAGAGCCTGCGTGACGAAACCCGACTCAACTTCGACCCTGTGCACCCGCTTCCTGTGGGTGAGGTAACTTTGCTCCGCCGGTGTTCCCACACTGGTGCACACCTCTAGGGTCTGTGTCTTAAGTTTTGTTCCTCTAGGTTCAGCGGAAGTGTCCTTAAACTCTAACTTTGTCATTTTTACGCACCATTGGTTAACATTGGTGCATGCGTGCGCTTTCCGCACTGCTCCCGAATCCCGTGGGCCTCTCCCGACTTCAGCACTGCTTGTCCTGACTGCTCCCAGCGATTCCCTAGGCCCTAGGCCTAACCACTGTTCGATTGGTATCTCTTATACCACTTGTTTAGTATATGGTTTGAGTGGCCACCCGCCCTCATCCATAATTGTGCAACTTGTATGTTTAAACTGTGCTTTTGATTTAACGCTTGTGCCCCTTTATTCATAAAGAATACTGGGGATTGTTTTTAGTAATAAACACATATATTTTTATAATATATACTTGTGTGGTGTCCTTTCATTTGATATTACAGGATTGTATGTGGTAAAACAGCTCGCTTAACACGATCTCTTAAGTTAAGCCTTTAGGCTGCTTAGTCCATGCTACCCCTAGGATAGCTTGTCTAACAAGGTTGACTTACAACCTGACACCATAAGGGATTGTTTGGTCTGATAATAGGTGGTTCCAGAATTGGAAACATCACCTATCAGGCCAACTTCTCACACAACTCCTGCACTTCCTCGCGGAAAATGGCCACAAGGTCTCCAAGAAGAAGTTGCAATTCTGCCAACCTCAAGTCACTTACCTAGGCCACCTCTTGTCCAAAGACGGGAGAAAGCTCACACCCGATCGAATACAGGCTTTTCTAGAGACCCCTATCCCTAAAACCCCGAAGCAAGTCCGCTCTTTGGTGGGCCTCACCTCCTTCTGCCGACAATGGTTGCCAAATTTCAGCCTCATTGTGAAACCACTACTTTCCCTACTGGCTAAAGATGTCCCCTTTCCGCTCCCGTGGACCCCTGAATGTCAATCCTCCTTCAAGGAACTGCGAGACGCCCTTTGTTCAGCGCCCGTCCTAGGAACCCCTGATTATACAAAGCCCTTCTCTCTCTACACTCACGAAAGGGAGGGATGTGCTTTGTCTGTCCTGGCTCAGTCCATTGGCCCCAAACAACGACCATGTGCCTATTTCTCTGCCACTCTTGACCCTGTAGCAAGAGCTTTGCCTGCCTGCCTTCGAGCAGTAGCCGCTGCTTCTGTCTCTATCCGACAAAGTGAGGGAATCGTACTCTCGAATTCCCTCACGGTACTAGTGCCTCATGCTGTTGACACCCTCCTAAACCAGACAAAGACACAACACCTGACCAGCGCGCGACTGACTGGGTACGAACTGACACTGCTCGCACCTCACATCACGCTGAAACGAACGATGTACCACACTGAACCCAGCCACCTTGCTGCCTCTGCCTGAAAACGATCCCGATGTGCCCCCAATACATGACTGCGTGACCCTCACGGACGAACAGACTAGGAGTAGAGTTGACCTCCGAGACACTGCCTTCCCAAACCCTGACGGAGAGCTATGGGTAGACGGCTCTTGCATTAAACTTCCCGACGGTACCACCTCCGCTGCCTATGCAGTTACCACAGCCCGAACTGTAGTTGAAACCGCCCGCATCACGCAGCGATCCGCCCAGGCGGCAGAACTGATTGCCCTCACAGGAGCATGTATCCTAGCACAGGGGACGACAGCAAACATTTACACGGACAGCCAGTATGCCTTCGGGGTGGTTCATCATTTTGGGCTCTTATGGAAGGAGAGGGGATTTCTGACATCTCATGGCACACCCATCCTGCACGGAGATCTAGTCTCCGCTCCGACTGAAGCGGTTCTCCTCCCCAAACAACTTGCCGTAATCAAATGCCAAGCACACAAAAAGGTGACAGACATCATTGGACAGGGAAATGCACTGGCCGACATCACTGCCCGAACCACAGCTGAGAACAGGACAACGACTCGCATGTACGTGACTAGGTCACAAGCAGAAAAATGGACGGACGCTAGGGAAACTATTAGGGACATCCAAATGGCCAGCTCACCACAAGAATTGACTGAATGGGCACGGGTGGGATTAAAGGATGATGAAGGCTGCTGGCGGACAAAAGAGACGAACAAATGGTTGCTACCCAACTCGTACCTGGTCCCCATACTGACGATGGCCCATTCCCCTGCACACATAGGATCTGCCCCTATGGCCGAACTTGTCTCCCGAGTTTGGCATAACGATAGAATTACAGACTCAGCCAAACGATTAGTCCAACAATGTCTAGTCTGCCTGCAACACAACCCTGGGAAAGGAACTGTCGTACCCCGGGGAGGGTTTGGGGTCCCCAACCATCCATTTGAAGTCCTACAGATGGACTATATCCAGTTAGAGAGATGTCAAGGACTGAAGTATGTACTTGTTGTTGTGTGCGCTTTTAGCAAATGGGTGGAAGCCTACCCGACGCGTGACAACACTGCTATTGCCACTGCAAAAGTACTACTGAAAGAGTTCTTCCCTCGCTACGGCCTTTGCCGTATTTTATGGAGTGACAATGGCCCCCATTTTGTAGCCGAGGTTATCCAGCTCATCCTGAAAGGACTGGGTTACGACAGAAATTCCACGCAGTTTTCCACCCCCAATCTGCTGGACTGGTCCAGCGGCACAATGCCACATTGAAACTAAAACTGGCGAAAATAGTGGCTACCACAGGACTAAAATGGCCAGACGCTCTCCCCCTAGCATTGCTGTCAATGCGTTCCACCCCCACCAAACACCACTTGACCCCTTACGAGGTCGTTTTCGGCCGGCCCATGAGTATCTGGTCCGCACCCAAACCAACATCTATTCACGACGTCCCGGATGTCCTAATGTCTGACTACCTATATAACCTAACTAAAACACTGTCTGTTATTCATCATCAGGTGCTGCAGGCCATCCCCGATGCTTCCAGGGGCCCCGGACATGCCATCCGGCCTGGAGATTTCATCCTGATTCGGAACTTCCAGCGGGAGAAGAGTCTGGAACCTCGCTGGACGGGCCCCTGGCAAGTCTTGATCACCACCCGAACAGCTCTTCGAGTGGAGGGGAAGCGAAATTGGCTGCATGCACATCATTGCAAGAAAATCTCTCCGCCCCTGACGTCGACCGAAGACGTGACCACCCAAGAAGAGCTCCTGAACAAAGACCGACCATCCCTGAGCTGCTACCCTGAGACAGAGACACTCGAATTGACGAAATTCCCTGATCCCACTGTGCCATCCAGAGAAGGGTATAACCTGCGACGAAAGGAGGGAGCTTCGGCTAAGTAGACCACTGACTAAGTTATCATTCTCAGAGCGGCGGCCTAACACTACAAAGGCTGCCAGGAGAGAAACCAAACGAAGTCTGTGGTTCTGCCCACTACCGAGCACCTTGAAGATGATGGAAGCGCCCGATACGAAGATGATGGAAGCAACCGGACATCCGAATACCCGCTACAGGAACCCGAAAACTGACAGTTTGCACAGCTCAAAGACTATTGCTCTTCTAATCACTCTTCTCATTTGCCTCCTCCTCATGACTACCTTCTGGATCGTGGAAGAGAACGCACTGGCTCATAAGACATTTCTAACGACTGTACAGCCTACCACCCTGAAAGAACACTACCTGGTCTCTCTTTCACCTCAAATCCAAGAAAGGCGTAAGGAGTTCTGGAACAACTCCTTCGTACAGTTGCTGCACCAACACAACCTTGCTGCAAATGCCACGAATTGCTGGATCTGTGGGTTGATACCACATGCCACCGGACATTCCATTCCCTTCATCCCTTCACCTTTCTCTGTTCACGGCTCCTGCCTTGCCTGGCTGATCCTCTTGCAAGAGAGCTACAGAGACAACGCCACTTCGAGCGAAACTATGTCACACTTTTATCATGGAGTCTGGCTGAACAAAACCGGGAGAGTTGCTGCTCCTTTTTGCCCTCTATCCTCCAATGCCTCTGTTCACATGGACATCCCCGCCAAAGAAAGGGTGGAGATGCAAATATTCAACAATCCAGCCAGACCCACCTTCTCCTACCTCCGGAAACGAACAGCTGCCACCCTGACTGTGGCCCTATCTGTCGTCAATGTCTCGGGCCTCGTATGCATCACAGGCCGTGGGACACAAATGGTGGGCCACAGCACTTGCCGCATCACCAGAACTTTGTACTCAACCGACCCACCCTCTTTTGTCACCTCTCCAAACATGTACTTCGTCTGTCGTACAAAAGCCTACACCTGGCTCCCAAAGGACTGGGGAGGTACCTGCTACATAGCCTTCATCCTTCCTCCAACCTATGTGGCTCCGGCAAACCATCACCGACAGAGACGAGCAAAGGACATCGAGCAGGCCGACTCCACTGGAGCACAATTCTTGGATGCAATGAAAGGACTCGTTCCACTTTGGGGTCCGATGGCGAACAGTCGTGCCATTCGACATTTATCCCAGGCAGTCGAGACAACGATGAACATTACAGCTGGTATCCTCACAAACAATACAGCCGAGCTTCAGACGGTCCGTCTGGTGGCTCTTCAAAACCGCCTTGTTCTGGATGTGGTTCTGGCGGACCGTGGAGGAGCATGTTGTATCATCGGGTCCAGCTGTTGTACCTACATACCAGACAATTCACCCTCCGTTTACAAGGCCATCGAACACCTCCACAGACTCTCCTCAGAAGTTCATCAGGAACAAGAAGGATGGTCGCTCGGGAGTTGGTTCTGGAATACTGTAAAGGACTGGGGATGGAGGTTGCTCATGATTGCACTGATACCAATCGTTGTAATATGCGGACTCTGCCTGGGTATTCAATGCTTGCCACCTCTGTGTTCACTATTTGCTAACTGTGTTTGCCCTAAGACTCCGAACTTTGAAGCTGAACGCATGAAAGCTTTGTATGATGTAGAAATCCGTAATATGATGGGGATAGACATAAATTGACAAGCTGGCTAGATATGTTGAAAAGGGAGGACTGTTAAAATCTAGATTGCGACGTAAACATTATCGGCGCCATCTTGTCCCCTTTTTAGCTCAAATGTGCGCGTAAGTAGCAGCCATTTTGAACACCATGGCCTCTCTGCCCACTGCCGATAGCCCGCGCGTCTCTCTCTCTCTCTCTCTCTCTGACCCCGCCAGCATGCCCCCGTGCGCTGACAGCCCACGTTCTCACATGCTTGGGCCATAAACCACCCCTTCAGCGCGGCCCTGCCTCGGAGCCACATTCCGTACCCGACTAACACCTCCCTCCGTCCCTTTAATGATCACGCATCCTTTGATGAACCCCCTTCCTCTGTGCCCGATTGTCCCGCCCGATCCCAGGCCATCACCTAGCCCCGCGGATACAGTTTATTGCCCCTTACAGTAGGAAGCTGTCCTTCTTCAGAGAATCTATGAATGATAAAAGCCCCCACCCCATGAGATCCGATCAGCCGCGCACATTCCGGGAGCCGGCGGGATATCCAGCTGCGTGATAGTCATCACCTACTGAGATCGGGGTGGGACTTTTACTGTAAATATGTGTGGGAACGGGTTTGGAGCGGAGATTCCGAGGATGCCTTTCCGTACATCAAAGTATTAACAAGAATGTGTTTTATGTAATAAAGCAATAAACCTGTGTATAAGAGGCCAGGCCTCAAGGATGCGTTTAGAGCACCTCGAGAAGATACCCTGTTGTCTGATTTGACGTGTTCTGCTCCGTCGGAATAAACTCCTGTTTCCTGCCTTCTGTCTCCAGCGCCTGCCTCTTTGTTTGGTAATCTCGAATGGTATGAGAGGCGGCTAACGCCGGGCAAATACTGAAGGGTTCTTGGTCGAATTCGGCCCTACCTTTCGACACCACTACTCTAGCGTTCTTTGACACACAAAAAGCTCACTATGGTTGCAGTGGACGCAGGCCCAAAGGGACTGGGCGCAGTGCTAAAGCAAACCCGCACGGTGGAAGAAGACTGGGCCCTGGTGCCATTTGCCAGCCGTTCGCTCACGGACAGCGAGCAGCAGTACTCCCAGATTTAAAAAGAGGCTATCGCGATCCACTGAGGGTATCGCCACTTCCATATTTACGTCTACGGAAGCTGTTTGTGGTGGACACGGAATACAAGCCTCTTCTGCCCCTGTTCTCCGGCACCACTTCAAAGCCACTGCTGAGGATAGAAAAATGGATGTTGCAATTGCAGAACTACAATTGTCGGACTGAATATCACCCAGGGAGCCGTAATCAATCCAGACACCCCAGAAGTGCTACGGCCCAAGAGGAGAAAGATGCCGCAGACACAGAGGAGTATGTCAGAGGCGTCACAGAACGGTCATGTCCCATTCCCCTCTCGATGGGTGACCTAAAGAGTGAAACTGATAGGGATGAGTGCCTGCAAAGAATCAAAAAGGGATAAAGCACGGCAACTGGCACAAAGCTAGAGAAGAATGAAAGATACTTACAGAGGAGGCCCGCAGAATATTGGAGAGTCTGTATCATGTTCGGGAAGAATTGACAGAAGATACCAAAGGATGTCTAATGCGTGGACATCAGCTGATAGTCCTCTCCTCACTGACTGCCAGGGTAATCCAATTGGCCCATAGCAGACATCAAGGCATGGTCAAAACCAAATTGCGGCTGCGAACCAAGATATGGTTTCCCTTGATGGATGAGCTGATGGAGGCCGCTGTTCGCGAGTGCCAGTGGTATCAGGTGACCGAAGGAAGCCCCAAGCCTGCGCCTGTGATCACAGAGGCAAGGTCCCCTCGTCCAGGGATGAGCGTCAGTCTCGATTTTGGAAGCTTGCCGGCCGGGAAAAATACCATCGTGGCCATCGATGACTATTCCAAGTATCCAGAGATTGAAATTGTAAACACACTGAGCGCCCCTGAAATAATTCCAAAGCTAGAGAAGGTGATAGCGACGCATGGCATCTTTCAAAAACTCAAAACCGACAATGGGCCGCCTTTTCAAAGTCAAGAACTAGCTACTTATCTTGCGTCACTGGGCATCAAACATCGACGTATTACCCCTCACTGGCCGCAAGCGAACGGGGAAGTGGAGCGATTTATGCGGACCTTAAACAAGGTCATCCGCATGGCACACGAACACCACCAGCCCCTGGAGCTAGTCCTATTCACGTTCCTGAGGAATTATCAACAAACCCCTCATATCACGACAGGCCTAGCCCCAGGACATCTGTCAATGGGCCGGGTGGTCACAGACTCTATTCCACCTCATCCCCATTGGTGCCCGGAATGCCCTGGTGATCGCAAGATAGATGAGCACCGGCGCAGGGTGCATGAGCAGGTCAGTCAGAGTCGAGGAGCTCAACAGATGTGTCTGCAGTGAGGAAACAAGGTGCTGGAAAGAACCGCATGACTAAAAGCAAGTTCCATCTTCCGTACGAGAGGCGACCTTGGACAGTTGTTAAGGTACAGGGTACACGGGTGATGACCCGGAGAAGTCGTAATGAGGAACATTTCCCACTTCAAGAAGTATCATCTCACTGAAACCACCGCAGCGGACTTACAAGAGACGAGTTGGAGTCAGTTCCCTTTTGACACTCAGCTCATTCCTCTGGCCGTGAATGGCGGAAGGTGCAGAGTCGTCAACCCTGGGGAAGGATCCGAAATCATCAATGGACATGGATACCGGAGTGGCTGGGCATGAAGAAATGTCAGAAAGCTCTGGAGAATCCTCACCCCTGGGATCGAGTACAAAGTTTGGAGCTGAGTCCAGTGGGCGGGGAAGTTCCCAGTATCAGCTCTGACACAACCCTGAGCCCAACAAGAAGCTGAGAGACTATTTCATGTAAGAATCTGGCAAGTCTGGGGGACCATTATTTCTTAAGGCCTTGGCAAGCACCTTTGCCTCCACATGGAGATGTGTGGCTCACTGGTTAGAGGAGGCAGACCTGGAAGCAGGGGTCAGCCCGGGACCAGGGTTCAATTCCCGGCTCGGCGGGGTCTTGAGTCCTAAAATGTCCATGGACTCGACAATTCTCGCTCCGGTGCCTACTCGATTCACGGGTTCACACTCTGCGACTCTGGGCAATAGCTTGCTTAATCTCCACAACGGCCCCTCGTGGTGGGATGCCTGGCTTTCACCTTGCGGATACCCTGCCGGGGTTATCTCACCAGGACGGGTTCCCTAAGCAAGCGCTTAGAAACCGCTTGGTGATTTGCGTTATATAAATTCCTGTACATTTACATTTACATTTAGAAGTTAGATCAGTCTATATGAACTGCAGCTCTCTGGGGGTCTACCTGTCTTTTGGATTATAACAACGGTGGCTGTACACTGATCACTAGGCAGTGAGCCTCTCTCTCTCACCTACTCAAACATTCTAAGCGTGGGTTGTGTAATTTTTTAAGCTAAGCACTTAAAAATCTCTACCTGAAGTCCGTTTGGACCCACCGCTTTCTCTGACCTCACGGCTCCCGGAGCGCAGGAGACTTCCTTCTCTGTAATATTAACTTCCAAGGCATCACGCTCTTCCGCACTGATTGTTGGAAGTGAGTGATCTGCCAGGAATTCCTTGCAGTCTCTGCCAGTTCTTGTGCTGACAGGGTCATAAAGACCCTCATAGTAGGAGGCAAAGGACTCCGCAATTCCCACATTCATTGTCCGGAGGACACCCCTTTTGTCTGACTCCCACCACCCATGATCTTTTTCTATCCCTTCTGTCTAACAAGGCCAATAGTCCAGAGGCCTTATCCCCACGTCGTACAGGCGGAGCTGCGTGGCGAGTGCATACGTTTGCGCTTCATTTTAATGCTAGGGCATGCAGTTCTTGTTGTCATATGTCTAGTCTATGCCGTAACTCTGTGTTTCCGCCCACAATCGTCTCTCGCTCCAGCGACTGTATTTCATGTTCAAGGATTTGATGCTTCAGTATGTCTTCCTTTTTTCCCCCTATTAACACCTGGCCCTGCCCCAACAGCACTGTTTTAAGGCCTCCCAAAGGGTTTGGTGGGACTCTACCGATCCCTCATGTTTTTTGAAACATAGATCAACTCTCTCAAATACCAGGGGTCTATCTTAGGGAATTCCACTTTGCTAGGATCTGGTCCCTCAAGAATTATGCTTAGTGGGGAGTGGTCCGAGATGCCCCTTGCCATGTGCACCGGCCTCCCAAAGCATCCGACCTGGCTGTGGCGTGCAAGTTAAGTAGTCTATCCTTGAGAATGATGCTGTTCCATGCCGATTAGCATGTGTATTGCCTACCATAATGGTCCAATATGCATTTTTTAACTTGGGCACCATATTACATATATAACATTGTTTGAATTACAGTTACTAAGCAAAAGCAATTCACATCTAACATCCTTATGTTCAAATAATGTAGTCTCAAGGCAGTATTTACATGCTGAACAGTTACCACATTTAAAATGCCCTCTGACTGGTGTCAAGTATCACTGTGATTGTATTAGGGTTCTGGGAAGGTACATTAGGGCAGCCCTCACCATCCTATCCCTTATATTTGGACTCCTCTTGAAGGAATACATTGACAGATCTTCATGTCTGAGGGTATCTTTAACCAGGTGCCAGTGTTTTTGCACAATCTTAATGATGGCATTGCTGTCAGTGTGAAACATACTTACAAAAAGCATGTGTCCTACAAGACCCGGACGATTTTTAATGTGCGTACCATGCCCTTCTCCTCACTTGTTTTAAAAGTCTGTTAGGATGCCCTCTCTCAGCTAGATGTGTAATAAGTGTATTAGATTTAGAAATATAATCCTCTTTCTTGAAACAATTTCTCCATATCTTCAAAAATTGACCATAGGATGGTTATTCTGAAGGCCTCTGGGATGGTGACTAGAGTACATGAGTAATGAATTCTTTTCAGTAGGTTTTCTAAATAATGTGGTGTATAACCTCCCTCCCTTCTTCCACCTTTAGCACAAGGTCAAGAAATGGTATGGTACAAGAGTCATAGCGATTGAATGTCTGGCGACCGAGAATTGATCCACTCATGAAATTTCTTGAGTGTTGTGACATTACCTCTCCATATTAGTGAAACATCATCAATGTAGCAAACACAAGGAGATGATGGACGCAGCACTTAAACTTTTCAGACACTCACGCCCAGTCACAGATCTGGGTTGAATCCATCATCATTCTTTATCTCACTTCACCACCTCAGTTCAGACCCAGTTATATGCAAATCAGTCTTGACCCTGTGCCTCATGGAAACAGTCCAGCCCAAACTGCCAAGCCAGGTCTTCCCTGAACCGGAAACAAGCATCCTGGGACCGGTTACTGGGTAACACCCTTCATCAGCCAGGCTAGCTTAAATTCAGTGGCAAAGTGAGCAAGGGACCCACATCTGGCATACCCTGCCAACTTAGGGCGAACAAAGCAAACACAAGGAGATGATGGACGGAGTGCTGAAACTTTTCAGACACTCACCCCCAGTCACAGATCTGGGTTGAATTCATCATCATTCTTTAGCTCACTTCGCCACCTCAGTTCAGACCCAGCTATATGCAAATCAGTCTTGACCCTGTGCTTCATGGAAACAGTCCAGCCCAAACTGCCAGGTCTTCCCTGAACCGGAAACAAGCATCCTGGGACCGGTTTCTGGGTAACATCCTTCATCAGCCGGGCTAGCTTGATGACATTGTTCTGCATTCTGTCCATCAATTGTTTTTTTGCAATCATCAATGTAGCCGCGCCACAATATTTGGGCGAATTTTGATTATCTAATCGAAATGTATGTTCCATATAGATGTTTTCTAGGTCTGGACCAAAACTTGAACTCATCGCTACACCCTTGTTCTGACAGTATGGAGTCTTCATGAACTGAAATTATTTTTTTCTCAGGTTTTCAGGGCAATTTCTGCTAAACCTACAATAAATGCAGTGGGGACCAGTGTGGTTTTTCCCGGGGATCCAATACCCTGGAGATAACCTTCAATACCTCTTGAATATTCGTGTATAGGGCTAGGATGTACATAGTCATCAGTAATTGATTGAGGCTTTTAAAACGCAGGCCTTCAATCAGTTGTATAAGGTCCATGCTGTCCCTAACATAAGAACTTGCACGGGGGACAAATGGCTTAAGCAAATGGTCCACATATTGACACAGGCTATAGTAGTGAACCGCATCCAGAGACAATTGGGCTGTTGTATTCGTATGTATTTTGGGTAAGATATATATAATACCAGCATCCCGGGGTCGCTTTTATTAAGAAAATTATACTCCGGCCTGGACAGAAAGTCATCTTCAAGTCCTTTTTAAGTCAGGGTTTTTATCAAGTTTTTATTTCTGAGGTGGAATCTCCCCTAAGAGAGTTGTTTCTAAATTTCTGAACAGTAGGATTCACAATCGTTTAAGACAATTCCACCCCCTTTGTCTGCCGATTTAATCACAAATTTGGTGATTAGATGCTAGTGTCTGTATAGCATTTCTTTCTCCATAGGTAGTGATGTATTTGATATACTTCTGGGAACCCTGTAGTACTTTCACATCCCTTAAAACAAGTTCTTCAAAAGTGGTAATTTCAGGGGAAACAGTATTTGCCAGGAGATTAAAGGCAGACTCAGGACATAGTTTGGTAGCACTAATGTGATCTGAAATGAGTGACATAAAAAAAATCCTCAATCTGATTTTACAACTCAAGAAGCAGCTTCATGTATTAAAACCTGTTAGAAACTCCCAACCCAGGGAGCAAGATACCTACTCTTATGCGAAACCAGGTTCTGTTCCACATGCTAAAGGAAATTTCCCCAGAACAAATCCCCTTGGAGTACCCCCAGCACCTGCTGGAGAGATTGACTTTTCAACTGGTGCAGACCACATCCTCCACCACCTCAAAATGTGAGCCGCCACCAGGAATGGAAGAACGGTAAGCCTGTGTAAGGGACTGTCCCAACCCCCAGTAAAAGTTTTAAAACACCCCCTTTGAGGTTCATGTGAAACTGGTTTTCTATCTGCCTCATCATGTGAGATGGCAAGGTTACCAGAAGGGAGCTCACCCTGCCACAGGCCATCATAGTTCACCTACCATCTGCATCCCCTCCATGATTTTTGCAGTTAATAAAAAGGGAGATGAATACAGAGTATTCACAAATGTGTCATTATCCAACGGGAAAAGAATCACCCTATTAGGGAGGTAAAATGCACCCATGGCAGATGCACCTAAGATGAGGAGTCTCCAGAAACCTGACCATTGTTCTGTTTAGGCAATTTGCAAATTCATTAAAAGTCTGAACCGAGAAACCACCATGCTGCACCAACGTGGGACCATGCTATAAGTGCATCATTAAAATGCATATATAACCAAGCCATTTCAGCAATCAGTAGTTCCTGCAGGTTCCCCAGACTGTGCCTAGCCACTTTGTTACCTTCCATGCAAACATTCACAAGAAACAGAGGTGAAAGCCCAGTAAGTAAAACCTTTTCTATGACTGCTCTTAGGCAGTCAGTGCAGAAATCCTCTTGGTCAAACCATTTCATCCTGATTCTCTGGCATGCTCGACTAAGTCAACAGTCCGATACAATTACTAGGCCCTTTTCAAGGAGGAATGACCAAGGATCAAGATTTCATGCAAAGGCACAGCATCTAAATCCACAAACAGGGGGTATTGGAAGGAAAGAACACAACATTACCTAGCAGCCATGGGTTATACCACATTCAGATGAACATAACTTTTGAAACAATCCTACTTCCACCTCCCAGTCCCCTACACCAGTCTTGCATAAAATTTAGAGCCTGCCATTGAAGTGGCTACCTGATACAAAAGGAGTATGAACAAAAGTTAGCCGGGTCAATCCTAACCTCAGGAACGTTGACAACTGAAACCTGGAGAGTGGAATTTCATCTGCATGGAGAAGCAGGGCCCTTGCCGCCTAGGAGATTCTGAACAGGAGCAAGCAGCTGCCCAGACCCCACCCTAAGGCCAGCAGACCATTAGCTATTCAGCTACAAGGCAAGTCTGAGCCCTCCTCCCACACCTGCCCAGGCCCCTTAAGGCCTTGCTGGGTTCACCCAAAATCATTCTCCTCCATCTTGTGAGTTGCAGCCTACATGTGCCCCAGATTGCAGTGAGAAGAGTCCAGGAAGTGGTAAGGCGACAGACTAGTGCTGTCTCTTCCCAAGACAAAAAGTTGTTTAAAAAACGATTTTCACTTTCTGTGTTTACTGTCTATGCCTGTGGTTGTTACAGTTAAAAATTGTAGTATTAGCCTGCCTGTAATTGCATATTTTATCACCTGTGTTGTGTTTTAAATGTATGGTTTTGCCTGCCCATGATTGCCTTCATTTAGTGTGTTGAATTGTGGGATTTGCAGTCCAACCTCTGTAGTTTGTCCCTCTCATTCCTTGGTGACAAATCTTTTTTCCCTCAAAATTTCTCCTTTGCTCTGTGCTTAGGCCTGTGTGCTCAAACAGTGCACCCCCAGCCTCCATTTTTTTGTGTTCACAAGCCAGTGAGGCCAGCCCCCCTGCCCCCCCAGCAACAGGGATTTTCTACATCAGAGGGTGCTTCTGTGAGCTGTTTAAACTGTATTTACTGGGGCCTGTGTACTTCGTTTTTAGGCCAGCAGGGGGAGTAAAGCTTTATTCAATCAGTATTGTTAGATTTCGAGTTAGTGAAGCCTTTACCTGCTGAAGTCCAAAGTTGTGGATTGAGCCTGTCTGTCTCCTAGGAGATTCTGAACAGGAGCAAGCAGCTTTCAACTCCCTGGCCAGCAAACCTTGTCTGAGGTTGCTGGGACCTTATATGGTGTGCTAGTGGTTGGCACATGTGTACACTGATAGGTGGTTGTATCTGGTGTTTCTATTGGGTTAGGGTTAATGTCCTCATTGGTTGGGTATTTGAGGGTTCTGATTGGTTTCTCGGTCTGTGATTCAATCATTGCAGGGTTGGGACTAGGGCTAGGGTTAGGATTTTTATTGGAAGTAGGGACTAGGGCTTCCTATGTTATTGGTTGTTGGGAGTAGGGTGGGACTAGGGCTAGGGTTAGACCTTTAATTGGAAGTCGCTATTTAGGGCTTCTGGTGTGATTGGTTGTTGGACCAGTTGTGGGACTAAGAGTAGGGTTAGGCTTTCTATTGGAAGTAGGGACTAGGGCTACCTGTACCATTGGCTGCTTGGACTTGGGTTGGGACTAGTGGTAGGGCTAAGGTCTTTATTGGACGTAGAGATCAGGGTTTTTGAACTGATTGGGTGCTTGGACTAGGGCTAAGATTGGCAGTAAGGTCCTGGTCTCCTATTGGTTCTAGATGTTAGGGCTAGTGTTGTGATTGGATAGTGTTAGGGCTAGGTTTCCCAAGGGGTCACCTGATTACTAGGGCTACAAAAAAGGCCAGGCTTAGGGAGTCTCAGCCCGGGCATCGACGCTAAGGGCAGAGAGGACAAGGGTAGTTGCCTGTTTGGGCCTGTTTAAGACTGGTCGGGACTAGGGCCAGAAATGCTGCCATTTTTCTCATTTAACAATACCCAGCCCACACCATCCACAACCACAAACAGAGCAACACACTTACACCAAATATACACCACACACAACACTATGCACAGAATAATGTACCAGCATGCACCACCAACCCAACAAAACCACATCTACACACCCTACTATCCCAACTACCACACATATCCACCATCACCCACAAACAGTACACAACTCTATCCTATACCACTAACCAATACACTCATTACTAACACAACGCCAATCAACACCATAAATAACTACATCCCACGCAGACACACTCTCCCTGCTGGAATTACACCTAACAGTCCACCTTTTATCACTAACAAATATATAATGATCCTTCCATCAGTTGTCCAACAAACACCCTCCTCTCCCTTCTACCATAATAACACTAACACACAACACACACACTGCACACCACCAAACTTTGTAACTCTTGAAACAAACCAGTCTAAGATAAACACTCTCACCTCTACTTCATTCCCTCCTACACACAACAAACACTTTACACATAAACACATCACCACCCCCTCTACGTCACAACCTCCTCTCACAAACAATACTACACAACCAAATCAGGTGCATGAAACATATACATCAGCACCCCTTTTCACCACACCTCAAAAGCAAAACATATCACACACACCGGCACAACAAGATCTTCAGAGCGCAACACCTCATAATTCTTACCATCACAAAATACATACGTATACCCACCTTTCAAAGCACACAAAGGAACAAACTCCAATGCCAAGCTTTCACTCTTCCACCACACCTAACACAGATACAGCAATACCGCACCTCTCTTCTAACCGCCTCTCATCCATTGTGCATCTATGTACCTTCCATGTACTTGGATCTGTGTGTCTGTTACTTTTCTCCTGAAAAAGCATATTCAATGCACTACCCTATTTCTCATCCTGTGCCTCTATCAATATATTTAATCTAAATATACTTACATCTTTTATGTATCTATATACTTTCAATGTACTTATGGATCTATATATTTATCACTTTCTTCTAATTTATCATTTCCATTGCACTAGCCTATTTCTCACCCTATACTTCGCTCAATATATCTTCTAGCCCAACCTTTCTGACTCATCTCAAACTTCTTTCTACTACTCCTTCTAATGCACTACCCTATCTCTCATCCTATAGATCTATCAATATATCCTCTACATCCACTCTCTCATTTATCCCAAACCCCATACCACTACTATGATCGCCAAAATAACCTTTTCTAGACTCTCTTCTGCTCTACCCCTCCTTGTATCATCTGACACCTCTTTTTACTACATCGATCCCCTAAAACAAACATTTCTAACTCTCCCCTCTGACTCCTTCCCTCCAAAACTCCTTTTACTCATCCAAAAGCCTCTTCCTACTGCTAAGACTTAAAAAAAAAGAAAATCCTTCACTCTTTTATCCCTCCACTATCCTTTTTCAATCAAAATTAACAGACTAACATGTTTCACTTCTCAAATTCCATATTCCATATTCAACTATACTAATATACTGTCCAAATAACTGAATAACATATCTACTACTCAAATTACTTCATATTTATGCTATACTAATTTTCAACATAATCCTTTATGGGTTCCGGAGTGGCGTGCTACTCACCAGAAAAGCGCTTCAACACCCATCAGGGGTAACAAGTGCTATATGAATGCAAATCTTTCTTCCCCTTTTATCCATCCGCTATCCTTCTCACTCCAAGTAACAGACTAATATCCACCACTGAAATTACCTCATATTTCACCATATTAATTCACCACTAATCCTTTTAGGCTCCCTGAATAGCATGCGTCAACAAGCGAGCGATAAATAAATACAAACCTTTGTCCTACTCTATCCTTCTGCTATCATTCCAAATCCAAATAACTGACTAACCTATCCACCACTTAAAATGTACTTGCATGTTTCACTATACTAATTCAACACTAATCCTCTGTGGGTCCCAGAGTAGCATGCTACCCGCCGAAAAAGCGCATTGACGCCTTGTCAGGGGTAGTAAGCGCTATATAAATGCAATTACAATACAATCCCTAGGTGCGTCCTATGACCATACCCAATTTGCTGATGGTGAGGGTTCACCTAGTATCCAACCGAGTTCCCTCAAGCCACTCCCAAACCCCTCAAGACCCTCCTAATGAGGAAGGAATTAACAAAATCCTAGACCCCAGTCAATTTTGAGAAAAAGGGCAGTGCATGCAGGTACCTCCTTGTATAAACACCTGATTGCCCCTACTGCTTCAGGCAAGAGAAAACAGCGGCCCAGAACTTTCCAGAAAGCACGTTCCTCTCGCCTGACCCTTCCATACAAACCAGTTATTGCTGAAATTCCCCCTTATGGGCTAGGCTGGCTGCCATGAGTTGTGATAGGACATGGCACCAAGCCTCCATAGCTGGTTGAGAAATAGTGTGGGTGTTTACTGCAACTTGAAGCAAGGTAGAACATCTGTAGCATTTTGCATCACCCCATTACATATTTAGCTTTAAATCTCACATTATTCCTCAGGCAAAGCAGAATGATCTCTTTCAGCACCCTTAACGCCATCTAACATCTAGCATGCTGTTGATTAATGAACTCAAACACTGCCATAGTATCAGATACGAACACCACAGACTGATCATGGAAATGACCAGACCACACAGTTAGCCCTACCAGTATTCTATTCCTCTCTAAACCGTACACAAACCTGTCAGCAGACCATTTCTGCGCACACCACTCTTGACCCAAAATTGCTGCAAATCCCATGTTTCCCACTGCATCCTTAAATAGACTCAACTCGTGGCTAGACTTCGGTGGTCCAGGCCAAACTGCAGACTCATTGAAACAATCAAGAAAAGCTGCCCAAATTCTCAAAACTTGTTTAACTTCAGCTGACAGCCTTGTTCTGTAATGCTGTAGCATAAGACAAGACATTGCTTGTGCAATTAGTCTGGAAAAGTAACAGCCCATGGTATGGCGCAGAGCAAAATTCAACAGGCCTACCAATACCTGGAGTAGGCACCCAAGAACAGCTGAAGTCCACACACTTCTGACACAGAATACAACTCAGTCCTTAGAAATACCAAAGTCTTGGTATGGCCACAGGTCTTCTTCACCAGTGAGACCCTGAACTGACCAAGTAAACTCGCAAATATCTCTGAGGCCTACCGCAGTACCTTTAAATCTTCTGAAACCGGCGGATCGAGGAACAGAAAAACATCCAGTAAGATTCAAGGAGAACATGCTTCTTTGTTGAAAACCCATTCTAAAACTGTGCTATATTTTTTAAATTAAGAGCATGACACAGAGCAACCAAGTGGCATGCATTTCTCAAAGTAAACCAAACCTTCAACCTGAAAACCCAGGAATTGGAAATTACCTGGGTGAATCAGCAACAGCCAAAATACAGATTTAATGTCAGCCTTGGCTACCAGGGTTCCTTGGCCCATGACCGCAGCATGGAAACTGTCAGATCCAGAGAAGTATTCTTCACAGAGCACAAGGCCTGATCTATGGCATATTTAACAGAGATCTCCAATGTGTGGAAAGGTTGTGAAAGAGGCAAAATTTACCAGCCTCCTTCTTCGGCACCACACCAAGTTGAGAAAACACAAAATTATGCAGCGGGTGGCTCCAAACAGGCCTGCCACCCTCCCCAAAGGGGAGGTAAGAGGTAACCACTTTGGGAAGAAAGGAAGGCCTAGTGCAAAGGACAACCTTGTCTGTATAAACAGCCAGGAAAGGAGGTTTACAAGAAAGAGCCTGAAGCTCACTCACCCTGCGAGCAGACGTGATGGGAACCAAAAAGGCAGTTATTGAGTGTCAAACGCCTGAGAGGACAGTTATGTAGCGGATCGAAAGGAGCGCACATAAGTTAAGTCAGAACAAGATTCAAGTCCCACTGGGGCAATACGAAGGAGGAAACATGTGAGTAAGGCCCTTAAGGAAACTATTTACAATAGGCATGGCTTTAAGTGGGATGAAAAAACTGGGGGGTCTTTCAAAGGGGCGTGGCTTTAAAACATGTACGCTGAAAATCTGTGCTCAGCACAGTGTGCCGCCTGTCTGGTATTTTACTGCTTCTGTCCTTGCATCCAGATATATGATACAACAAGTAACATCACATCTACAAGCCAGGACTATTGACTTTGCCAATGGTTGTTAGTTGCATAAGATAAATAAGCAGCAACTATGGCTTGTTGTATATAATATTGAAAAAGCTTCCACTTAAAGCCATGGCGACACCACAACAATGTTGCTGCCCCTGAGTTTCAAAAAGAGAAGGGAAATCCTGAGAAAAAAAGACTCTTTAAAAGATTTCCCTACCCCTACAATGCTCACCTGGCATGACGTCATTCCGTAACTTCTCCACTAGTGAGTAGTGAGCAGTGTGAGCACGCCACACCAATGTGCACTGCTGTCACTGGAATCCGGGAAAAAATGGACCGCCTTTGCCAGGGCACAAAACAGAGCCCGATAGAGACCCGTTTTGAGGCCCCCCTAAAAAAACTGCCATTGCTCAGCAACGGTGAGACCCGGCCCACTTAAAGCCCTGACAATAGGGGACTTGAAAAAAGAAGGTTGATCAGGAATGCGAAGAAAGGCCGAAATGGCCGAAATATAGCACTTAAAGAGTGTCCAGAGTAGAGCCCTGCTAAAAGAGGGGCAGAAAGGGGAACCACAGCCTTTGCTGTGCACCATGCCACACATTTGTTCCATCTACAGTTGTATACTGCTTTGGTGGAGGGACTCCTGGCTGCCAAGATAAAGTTGGAGAATTCAGTAGGAAGGTCAAAAGCTGGTAACCTCAAATGCAAATGCAAATGCAAATGCAAATGCAAATACAAATATAAATACGAAAGTTGTCTACAAAGCTGGCAAGAAAACACCAATTACTTCAGGCTCAAATCTGACCTCCCCCAGTGAGGATGTCTTCTTTACTGGGAATGATGAGGCAGATGATGAGGACGAGGATGAGAGTGAGAATAGTATAGATTCGGGATCGGATCTGGAAACATCAGTAGGTTCTGAAGCGGGTACTGACTCAGATACCAACATTGAGACAGACACGGATAGTGCCTCAATCTCTTTAGACAGCGACATGGGATCTGTTGAGCAAGAGACGGTCCAGAAAAATCCAAAATTGAAGCAGAAGATCTCCGCCATAGAGTTGAAAAATCCGGCTTCAAAAAATAGAGCCAAGTGTAAGAGTAAAGAAAAACGTAATTCTAGAAAAAAGAATCTGACCAGAGCGTCTCACGGAGTTTCAGTGAAATCAGTGGCTAAGAAACTCGATTGGGACAATACTCTGGAAAGCCGTGCAACGTATACGGGGGGACCCGTAACCGCAAATACCGGGAGTCACGATGCTAGTCTTCAAGGGTCTGAGGGCGGTGCTTCTAACTTTGAAGTCCTGCTCTCTACTTTAAAACAGATACAGGGTGAGGCTCGAGCTGAGAGTCAAAGGGCAAGTAGAAGAGCCAGGCATGCGAATAAAAAAATCCAGTCTTCTCTTCATAAAATCAATAAAATGTATGAAGAAGTGGTCGAGAGAGTATCAGAGGTGGAGGGCAGAACGGGAAGATTAGAAGATGATTTTGCAAAACTACAGGAAACTAAGAGAGACCAGGATAAAACAACAGCGGATATGCTCTGGAAGTTGGAGGAATACGAAAACAGACAAAGGCGCAACAACGTTAGACTGCTTGGGGTGCAGGAAGGAAAAGAGGGGGGGATGTGCGGGGGTTTGTTGTCGAATTATTGAAGGGTGCTTTCCCGGAGATGGCTTCATGGGATTGGGAACATGAGGTACAACGGGCACACCGGTTTCCGATGGGGCGGAAGGATCCACATGGTAAGCCTCGTGCTATACTGCTTTACATCGGGAATTTTTTACTACGTGAAGAGATTATTGGCAAGGCAAAACCTCAGGCTAAGCGCACATACAAGGATATTGTTTTCTTTGCCCGCCCGGATTTCTGCCATACCACGGTGGAAAGACGATGGCGGATGAGACAGATGATCACTCCCTTTCAGAATGTTGGTTGTGAGGCTTACCTTATGTTCCCGGCACGACTGAAAGTTGGTCTAAATGGAAATTTTAAGATTTTCTATTCTGAAATTACTGCACAAGAGTATCTTAGTCTTTTGCGTGAAACAAGAGGTTAGCGTAAAGAACAACGCAAGGACCCTGAGGAACATGACTCCCAAGTGGTTGCTATAAGAGATGTTACTCGGAAGAAGTAGTAAAAAGAAGTGATTAATGCAGTTAGGAACCTTAACCCCTTCGCTGCTAGGCCTTTTCCCCTCCTGTGCTAAGCCTTTTTTTGGTGTTTTGGAGTAGTGCGCGCTTAGGCCCTTGTAACTTTTTGACCACATAAGGTATCCACGCCAAATTTGCGTCCTTTTCTTCCAACATCATGTGGATTCTAAAGGCGCCCAGGGTTTGTGGATTCCCTTGGAGGGGTCCCAGAAATTAACCAAAATATAGTGATTTTTTTGTTTTTTTCAGAAAAATGGGAAAAACGGGCTGCAAATGAAAGCCTCTGGGGTTTTCCCTGAAAATGGTATCACAAAAGGGTTTGTGGGGCTGAAATCTCCATTTTCTCAGCTTTCGGAGAATGACAGACTTTTGTCAGAGAACCGAAATTTTTCACTCAGTTTTGGCATTTTTCTGGGACATAGCCTATTTTTGCTATTTTTAGAGCTTTCCACCTCCTTCCAGTTAATGGTAGAAATGAGTTTGAAAGCAATAATGGATCCTGGAAAGCTTTACATTTTCGAAAAGTAGACAAAATTCTGAATTCAGAAAGGGGTCATTTGTCTAAATCCATGAAGGTTTCGTTATAGAAACTAACAGTTAGATATTGGAGTATTTGAAATTTTGTTGAAAAAAACAGCCTTTTGTCTCAACATTTCCACCTATAACTTTTTCTAATTTTGACAGCTCTTGGAAAGCAATATACCGTTACATTTGTTAGACCTTCCTGGTTGTGGGGATATATAGGACTTGTAGTTTCATCAAGAACCCGACGAACCTAGATCCAAAAACTGAGCAGCAACTTGCAATGGTATTTTTTCATTTACTGGGTATAGTGCACTTTGTCTTGGAAAATGTATACATGGAATAATCTGTATGAAAGACACCTATGTATTTCTGAATTGGGTACAAATTATAGAGTTCATAAACAGTATATAATTGCACATTTTCAAAGTTGGGAATACTCATACTAGCATGAGAATTATTGGTCATTTTTCATAAAGATTTTTTTTTTACACAATGTCTTTCATTGAAAGGGAGAAATGCATGAAAGGTCAATTGGTAATAACAGTTGATTTACAAATCTGAATTACCCCAAGTGTCCCGATAAAAACGGTACCTCACTTGTGTGGGTCGGCCTTGTGCCTGCGACAGGAAACGGCGCAAAATGCAACGTGGTCACACCTAAATTTTGCAGTTACAAATTGACCCTTATTTGGCAAAGTGCCTACCTGTAGTTTTTGCACCCTAGCTCTGCCGGCACCTAGGGAAACCTAGCAAACCTATACATTTTTGAAAAGTAGACACCCAGGGGAATTTAGGATGGGGTGACTCGACTGCCTACCACCAGGTTTTGGTACCCAGAATCCCTTGCAAAGCTAAGATTTTGACAAAATAAACACATTTTCCTCACATTTCTGTGGTGGAAAGTTCTGGAATCTGCGTGGATCAACAAATTTACACCCACCCAGCGTTCCCCCAGGTCTCCCGATAAAAACGGTACCTCACTTGTGTGGGTCGGCCTTGTGCCTACGACAGGAAACGGCACAAAATGCAACGTGGTCGCACCTCAATTTCCCAGTGAAATTTTACGTTCTTTGGACAAAGAGACTACCTTTTGTTTTTGAGCCGTAGCTCAGCCAGCACCTAGGGAAACCTAGCAAACCTATACATTTTTGAAAACTAGACACCCAGGGGAATTTATGATGGGGTGACTCGTCTGCCTACCCCCAGGTTTTGTTACCCAGAATCCCTTGCAAACATAAAAATTTGACCAAAAAAACACATTTTCCTCACATTTCTGTGGTGGAAAGTTCTGGAATCTGCGTGGATCAACAAATTTCCACCCACCCAGCATGCCCCCAGGTCTCCCGAAAAAAATGGTACCTCACTTGCGTGGGTAGGCATAGTGGCTGCGACATGAAACAGCGCAAAACGCAGCATGGTCGCACCTCAAATTCCCAGTGAAATTTAGGACGATTCGGACAAAAAGACTACCTTTTGATTTTGCGCCGTAGCTCTGCCAGCACCTAGGGAAATCTAGCAACCCTATACATTTTTGGAAACTAGACACCCAGGGCAATTCAGGATGGGGTGACTCGTCTGCCTACCCCCAGGTTTTGTTACCCAGAATCCCTTGCAAACATAAAAAGTTGACCAAAAAAACAAATTTTCCTCACATTTCTGTGGTGGAAAGTTCTGGAATCTGCGTGGATCAACAAATTTCCACCCACCCAGCATGCCCCCAGGTCTCCCGAAAAAAATTGTACCTCACTTGCGTGGGTAGGCATAGTGGCTGCGACATGAAACAGCGCAAAACGCAGCATGGTCGCACCTCAAATTCCCAGTGAAATTTAGCACGATTCGGACAAAAAGACTACCTTTTGTTTTTGCGCCGTAGCTCTGCCAGCACCTAGGGAAATCTAGCAACCCTATACATTTTTGAAAACTAGACACCCAGGGCAATTAAGGATGGGGTGACTCGTCTGCCTACCCCCAGGTTTTGTTACCCAGAATCCCTTGCAAACATAAAAATTTGACCAAAAAAACACATTTTCCTCACATTTCTGTGGTGGAAAGTTCTGGAATCTGCGTGGATCAACAAATTTCCACCCACCCAGCATGCCCCCAGGTCTCCCGAAAAAAATGGTACCTCACTTGCGTGGGTAGGCATAGTGGCTGCGACATGAAACAGCGCAAAATGCAGCATGGTCGCACCTCAAATTCCCAGTGAAATTTAGCACGATTCGGACAAAAAGACTACCTTTTGTTTTTGCGCCGTAGCTCTGCCAGCACCTAGGGAAATCTAGCAACCCTATACATTTTTGAAAACTAGACACCCAGGGCAATTCAGGATGGGGTGACTGGTCTGCCTACCCCCAGGTTTTGTTACCCAGAATCCCTTGCAAACATAACAATTTGACCAAAAAAACACATTTTCCTCACATTTCTGTGGTGGAAAGTTCTGGAATCGGCGTGGATCAACAAATTTCCACCCACCCAGCGTGCCCCCAGGTCTCCCAAAAAAAATGATACCTCACTTGCGTGGGTAGGCATAGTGGCTGCGACATGAAACAGCGCAAAACGCAGCATGGTCGCACCTCAAATTCCCAGTGAAATTTAGCACGATTCGAACAAAAAGACTACCTTTTGTTTTTGCGCCGTAGCTCTGCCAGCACCTAGGGAAATCTAGCAACCCTATACATTTTTGAAAACTAGACACCCAGGGCAATTCAGGATGGGGTGACTGGTCTGCCTACCCCCAGGTTTTGTTACCCAGAATCCCTTGCAAACATAAAAATTTGACCAAAAAAAACCATTTCCTCACATTTCTGTGGTGGAAAGTTCTGGAATCTGCGTGGATCAACAAATTTCCACCCACCCAGCATGCCCCCAGGTATCCCGAAAAAAATGGTACCTCACTTGCGTGGGTAGGCATAGTGGCTGCAACAGGAAACGGTTCAAATCGTACGGTGGTGAATTTACATTACCTTATTGCAAAACTACCTTGAATTTGGGGGGGGGGGCATCTGAGTTTGTGGCCCGGGGCTCGGTGGTATTCTTTGCAAAGTAGCAAACCCAAACAGTTCTGAAAACTAGACACCCGGGGGAGTCCAGGGAGGTATGGCATGCGTGGGTCCCCCAATGTTTTCCTACCCAGAACTCCTTGCAAACCTTAAAATTAGGTAAAAATAGCACTTTTCCAAACTTTTTGGCGTGGGATCGCCGTGCCGGCAAAAATGTCCTACCACCCTGCGTTCCCCTTGTTCTCCCGAGTAAAAGGATACCTCACTTGTGTGAGTGCCCCAAAGCAGAACACGCCAAAAATGAATTTTGAAAAAAGTAGTTTTTAGTCATATTTAAGTTTTACAAATTAAGCACCCCAGCCTGAGTCACATGCCTTTGGCCCACCCACACAAGTGAGGTATCATTTTACTCGGGAGAACAAGGGAAACACTGGGTGGTAGGACATTTGTTCCGGCAGCGAGATCCCACCCAAAAAAGTATGGAAAAGTGGGTTTTTTGACCAAAATTTCAGGTTTGCAGGGGTTTCTGGGTAGGAAAACATTGGGGGACCCACGCATGCCATACCTCCCTGGACTCCCCCGGGTGTCTAGTTCTCAGAACTGTTTGGGTTTGGTAGTTTCCAAAGATGCCTGCCAAGCCCCGGGCCAAAAGCTCAGGTGACCCCCTCAAAAAATAAGATTATTTGGCTAAAGGTAATGTTTTGGTCTCCACAGTATGAATTGGGCCTTTTCCTAAAGCAGCCGCTATGCCTACCCACGCAAGTGAGGTACCATTTTTATCGGGAGACCTTGGGGAACGCTGGGTGGGAGGTAATTTGTGTGAGCCCAGTGATGCCACGCTTTCCCACACTAAAACGTGTGAAAAAACTGATTTTTTCCAAGCAAAAAATGAGGTTTGCAAGGGATTCTGGGTAAAGGAACGTTGGAGGATCCACGCAAGCCATACCTCCTTGGAAGCCCCCGGGTGTCTACTTTTCAGAAATGTGTGGGATTGGTAGGTTTCCCTAGATGGCTGTCTCGCACGGGGCCAAAAACCCAGGTAACCCCTCTTGCAAAAGCTGGTGGACTTAACATTTTCACCATTGTTAATTTCACCAGCTTTTGCAAGAGCGGTTACCTGGGTTTCTGGCCCCGTGCGAGACAGCCATCTATGGAAACCTACCAAACCCACACATTTCTGAAAAGTAGACACCCAGGGGCTTCCAAGGAGGTATGGCTTGCGTGGATCCTCCAACGTTCCTTTACCCAGAATCCCTTGCAAACCTCAATTTTAGCAGAAAAAAGTCAATTTTTTCACACGTTGTAGTCTGGGAAAGCGTGGCATCACTGGTCTCACACAAATTACCTCCCACCCAGCGTTCCCCCAGGTCTCCCGATAAAAACGGTACCTCACTTGCGTGGGTAGCCATAGTGGCTGCAACAGGAAAAGGTCCAAATCTAACGGTGGTGAATATAAAATACCCTGAAGCAATATAACTTTGATTTTGGGGGGGGGGCACCTGAGTTTTTGGCCCGGGGCTGGGTGGTATTCTTTGGAAAGTAGCAAACCCAAACAGTTCTGTAAACTAGACACCCGGGAGAGTCCAGGGAGGTATGGCATGTGTGGGTCCCCCAATGTTTTCCTACCCAGAACTCTTTGCAAACCTTAAAAATAGGTAAAAATAGCACTTTTCCAAACATTTTGGCGTGGGATCGCCGTGCCGGCAAAAAAGTCCTACCACCCTGCGTTCCCCTTGTTCTCCCGAGTAAAAGGATACCACACCTTAACAGAGTTACTCAAAAGTCAAACATTCAAGCACGGCTATCTATTCCTCAAAGACACACACATACAGGTTGGAATTGGCACGAGGGCGAGTGATGGTTCAGTACATAAAATTTTATTAACAAGATATTTCAAAAAAATGAAATGCTCTGTCAATAAATAAATGCATAAAAACCGAACCAGTGACTCGCAACTCGTGAGCTGTAAAGCCACGACAAGGCACCAACCGTTTTACAGGCCATTCACGCACCTTTCATACCTGATACAAACCAGACCATTGACACCATCCGAATGGAAAAGCAACACATAACAACAATCACAATAAGGGGCAAGGTACACCCTACTGCAGAAAGAGAAAAAAAAAATTATTACTACACACCCATCTAATCCGCAAGCACACACACATACTGGTTGGATTTGGCACGAGGGTGAGTGATGATTCAGTACATACAATTGTATACGCAAGTAATTTCACAAAAATGAAATAAACTGTGTATATTTGAAAGTATGATAAACTGAACCACTGACTCTCAGCTCGTGAGCTGTAAAGCCACGTCAAGGCAC
The DNA here is from genome assembly GCF_964261635.1 of Lissotriton helveticus. Lineage (NCBI taxonomy): Eukaryota > Metazoa > Chordata > Amphibia > Caudata > Salamandridae > Lissotriton > Lissotriton helveticus. The sequence continues at coordinate 1,359,797,777 of NC_136057.1, forward strand.
CAACCGCTTTACAGGCCATTCATACACCTTTCGTACGCGTGACACATACAAAACATTCACACCGCCAGCCGCGGACCCATCACATTCCAACACTCACACCAGCAAACAGCGCCATTCAAGGGCCCATCACTTTCACACGCCCACATTTCGGACACTGCAACTACACAAAATGATGGACTGTTTGGAGTGTCACTCAACTAGCAGTGTGTGTAGTGACCAACAGAAAGTAACTACTCACACACCGCCTGCCGAGCGCCAGTCCACCCACACCACCATCCAAGCACCAGACCATGCACACCGCCAGCCAAACACCACTCAGCGCACACCGACAGCCAAGTACCACTCCACACACACCACCAGCCAAGCATCACTCCACGCACACCACCAGCCAAGCGCCACTCCACACACACCGCCAGCCAAGCACCACTCCATGCACAGACAGCCAAGTACCACTCCATGCACACCACCAGCCAAGCGCCCCTCCACACACACCACCAGCCAAGCGCCACTCCACAAACACAACACCAGCCAAGCACCACTCCGTGCACAGACAGCCAAGTACCACTCCACGCACACCGTCCAGCCAAGCGCCACTCCACACACACCGCCAGCCAAGCACCACTCCACACACACCGCCAGCCTAGCACCACTCCGTGCACAGACAGCCAAGTACCACTCCACGCACACCGTCCAGCCAAGCGCCACTCCACACACACCGCCAGCCAAGCACCACTCCACACACACCGCCAGCCAAGCACCACTCCGTGCACAGACAGCCAAGTACCACTCCACGCACACCGTCCAGCCAAGCGCCACTCCACGCACACCGTCCAGCCAAGCGCCACTCCACACACACCGCCAGCCAAGCACCACTCCACACACACCGCCAGCCAAGCACCACTCCGTGCACAGACAGCCAAGTACCACTCCATGCACACCGTCCAGCCAAGCGCCACTCCACACACACCGCCAGCCAAGCACCACTCCACACACACCGCCAGCCAAGCACCACTCCGTGCACAGACAGCCAAGTACCACTCCATGCACACCACCAGCCAAGCGCCCCTCCACACACACCACCAGCCAAGTGCCACTCCACAAACACAACACCAGCCAAGCACCACTCCGTGCACAGACAGCCAAGTACCACTCCACGCACACCGTCCAGCCAAGCGCCACTCCACACACACCGCCAGCCAAGCACCACTCCACACACACCGCCAGCCAAGCACCACTCCGTGCACAGACAGCCAAGTACCACTCCACGCACACCGTCCAGCCAAGCGCCACTCCACACACACCGCCAGCCAAGCACCACTCCACACACACCGCCAGCCAAGCACCACTCCGTGCACAGACAGCCAAGTACCACTCCATGCACACCACCAGCCAAGCGCCCCTCCACACACACCACCAGTCAAGCACCACTCCACGAACACCACCAGCCAAAGACAAATCCAAACACAACACCAGGGAAGCGCAAGAGCATGCACACCGCCAACCAAACACCAGACCACAGACACCGCCAGACAAGCACAAGTCCACAGACACCGGCAGTCAAGCACCAAACCATGCACACAGTCAGACAATGGACACTACACGCAAACCAACATCATACTTTAGTTTTTTTTGAAAATAAAACAGAAACAAAAACAAATTACAAATTGATACAAATCTACTAACTCGACAACTAAATCTAAAAAGACTACACAAATACAAACTTTGAAACTGAACAATAACTATTACAGAATAAAGACCAACCAGTTCACTTTACCACTCATTGATACTCCCAAAAATTCTTTTGCGTGTGGTACAATCTAAAACAAGCAGGTACACACAGCCCGGGGTTTGAAGGGCAGTCGGGGCAGTACATGCGAACGTCCTTCCGCAAACCTCTTCGCCAACAGACTCTACATCTCCGACTGGGAAAGTCTTTTGAGGTTGTAGGAGGAATTGTATCAGGAAAGTGGCGATCTTTCAATCTGGCAACATCCTCCACCACTCCAACTCTAGGAACACTTGCCTGTTCCACTAAAACAAGGCTGCCTATTACAGACTCCTGAAACTTTACAAAAGTCAACTTTGACTGGGGACAAGATTTCTGGAACACAATAAAAGCATTAAAGGTTGCCAAGTGGAAAAGATGGATAGCCAACTTCTTGTACCAAATGTAAGCCTTACGAAGAGCAGCATACGGTTCCAACCTCTGATCAACTCTGTCAACACCACCCATGTACTTATTGTAGTCCAGTATGCACACAGGTTTGCGCACTTCTGCAACCTGACCCCAAACATTCCGCGGTTCAGTGCTTTCATCATGTATTGTAGTCAACATGTAGACATCTCTCCTGTCTGTAAACTTGACAGCTAGAAGCTCCTCACAACGCAAAGCACTGCACTGTCCCCGAGCAAGCTTTCGACAAACAAGTTCTTTTGGGAAACCTTTACGGTTTGAGCGGATTGTGCCACAAGCAACAGTGTCCACTTTGGCCAATTCCCTGAACAACCGCACACCAGTGTAGAAGTTATCGACATACAAATGATGGCCTTTGTTAAAAAATCCACGACCAAGTTCCCACACAATTTTCTCAGTCACTCCAAAAGTCGACGGACAACCAGGGGGGTTAATCCTGGATTCCTTACCAGTGTAAAACCTGAAATTAGAGACATATCCAGTCTCACTGTCACACAGCATATACAGTTTGATTCCATAGCGTGCCCTCTTACTAGGAATGTATTGCCGAAATACCAAGCGGCCCTTGAACAATAGCAAAGACTCATCCACTGCAATTTCTTTCCCAGGATAAAAGATCTCAGAAAATCGATCAACCAAATGATCAATGACAGGCCGAATCTTGAAAAGACGGTCACAATCAGGGTGATCTCGTGGCAAAGCAAGACTATTGTCAACAAAATGCATCATCCGCAGCAGAAGCAAATACCTATCAAGAGTCATGACTGCCAGAAATATAGCTGTTGCCATCAAGGGACTAGTAGACCAATATGAAGCCATTGATGGTTTCCTAAGCAAGCCCATCAAAAGAGTTAAACCCAAAAACTTTTTCATCTCCTCCAAATTGGTGGGAGTCCACCGGGTAGCTCTAGCGTGGGGCTTAAGGCTGGCACTGTTCACCCTCAAAAAAATTTTAGCATACAAATTAGTCTGCTCTACAATCTCTGCCAAAAACACATCATCCATAAACAACTTGAAAAAATCAATAGGCAAAAAGTTTTCAGTGTTCACCCTACACCCTGGAACACCAGTAAATTCAGGCAATGCCCGCTGCACCATGCCTGGTGCAACCCAGAGGTCAGAACTTTCATCGTCAAGTCTTGCAGCCGCAGGCCGCCGCCCAGCTAACTCTTGTCTCACAACACCAACTGGAAGTCTAGCAGCCCCAGGCTGCAGCCCAGATGTCTCTTGCTGCACAATTGGCACATCACTGTCCTCCGCAACCACAGGCACAACCATGTCCTCCAAAACCGTAAACACAGCAATGTCCTCCCCAACCACAGGCACATCATCCACACCAAAAGTAGCTTCATCAGCACTCAAAGTGTCTTCATCATCAGATGAAGCCATGCGTAGAGAAAACTCACTACCTGAATCTTCACCTCCCACCTCTGGCTCAGAATCAGAGTCAGACTCTGGACCATGGTCAGAGGAAGAATCAAAAAGCATTCCAACAACTTGCTGAGCAGTAATCCGGCGGCTAGCCATTATCCTTACAAATAAAGGAGTCTGCACAAACAACTCAACAACCCCAACACTGCGCAAAGTAAGATAAAAATGTAAGACTTTTTCACCAAAAAATAGATTTAGAAAAAATATACAATTCACTTACAAGACACAACTACACTCACCAGCACCTACTCTGCAAAGACACAGCAAATAGGCAACGATATCCCACTAGAAAGAAGAAGAAAAAAAACTTACATCTACAGAAGGACACATCAAAAACAAATGCAAAACATGTTTTACAATCACAACAAACAGCAACAACACATACTCGTATTACTACACACTTTGCAAAATAAACAATTACATTACAATTGAACAAAAAAAAGGTCTCTTACCAAACACATGCAACTACAGAAACAGCAGCACAACAGAACCACCAGTAACAGAACCGCACACTGCAACAATCTAAAGAGAAAAAAAAACAAAACACATTAGAAGAAACAAAAACAACACACATCACAACATGCTATGTCACAGGGTATGTCACAAATGGGGTGTCTGTCCCCAAGGGGGGAAGATTATAAATCATTATAAACGTGGGCCCCCTGGAAGCAACCGTACGGAGGGCAGAGAGGCCAAATAAAGACACGGCAGAACATACTGAAAACAAATGGGCCCAAGGAAGCAACCCTTGGCCAAGGGGTCGCTCCCTATAAAAAACAAAAACCTGGAGTACAGTGGGCTTTTCTATCCCCCCCCTGGGACCAGAAACTGTAAAGGGGGGGGGCAGAATAGTCTACAATATTTATAATGCCCCCTGGAAGCGACCCTTGCCCAAGGGGTCGCTTCCTTTATAAATATACTAAAATCCCTGGTGTCTAGTGGGCTTTTCTACCCCCCCTGGGTCCAGATGTGGCCCAGAAAATGGGTGATCTGCCCCCAGGGGGGGCAGACAAGTCTAAAAAAAATTATGGGCCACTAGGAAGCGACCCTTCCCCAAGGGGTCGCTTCCTTTACAATTAGTAATAAATCCCTGGTGTCTAGTGGGCTTTTCTGCCCCCCCCTGGGTCCAGATCACGCGCTAACATGGGCGATCTGCCCCCAGGGGGGGGCAGAAAAGTCTGGATTGAAAAATGATGGCCCTAGGAAGCAACCCTTCCCCAAGGGGTCGCTTCCTTTACAATTATAAATAAATCACTGGTGTCTAGTGGGCTTTTCTGCCCCCCCCTGGGTCGAGATCGCTCGCTAAAACGAGCGATGTCGACCCAGGGGGGGCAGAAAAGTCTGAATTATAAAAAATGTGCCCCTGGAAGCGACCCTTGCCCAAGGGGTCGCTTCCTTTTCAAACAAAAACAATCCCTGGTGTCTAGTGGGCTTTTCTGCCCCCCCTGGGTCGAGATCGCTCGCTAAAGCGACCGATGTCGACCCAGGGGGGGCAGAAAAGTCTGAAAACATAAAATTCGCCCCTGGAAGCGACCCTTGCCCAAGGGGTCCTTTCCTTTACAATTATAAATAAATCCCTGGTGTCTAGTGGGCTTTTCTGCCCCCCCCTGGGTCGAGATCGCTCGCTAAAACGAGCGATGTCGACCCAGGGGGGGCAGAAAAGTCTGAATTATAAAAAATTTGCCCCTGGAAGCGACCCTTGCCCAAGGGGTCGCTTCCTTTTCAAACAAAAACAATCCCTGGTGTCTAGTGGGCTTTTCTGCCCCCCCTGGGTCGAGATCGCTCGCTAAAGCGACCGATGTCGACCCAGGGGGGGCAGAAAAGTCTGAAAACATCAAATTCGCCCCTGGAAGCGACCCTTGCCCAAGGGGTCGCTTCCTTTCCAAACAAAAACATCCCTGGTGTCTAGTGGGGCCATTACTGGTGCAGGATCGCGACGCTGTGCGCGATCCTGAACCAGGAATGCCCTGCATTGGGACATCAGGGGAGAGGAAACAGTGTTTCCTCCCCCCCGATGCCTCAAGGCACCGAGAAATGGCCCCCCCGCCCCACCGGAGACCAAAAAACCTACCTTGCAGCTGGACGCGCTGGAAAGAAATGGCTTCCAGCGCGTCCAGCACTTCCTGATGACGTCAGCGTGCGCGACAGTGCGCTGACGTCACCAGGAAGTGCGGGGGGGCCGGGGGGAGCAGCGCGAAGTCTTCCGCTGCCACCCCCCCTAAAACAACCACGATCGGACCCCCAGGGGGGGAGCGACAGCGCTCCCCCCGAGGGCTGTACTGATGACGGAGCGGTTCCGTCATCAGCACAGCCCAACCGATGCTGATGACGGAACCGCTCCGTCATCAGCATCGAAGGGGTTAAAAAAAATAAAATAAAAAAATGTTTAATAACTAGATGTTGTGTTTAGATTACATACTTTTCTTCATGTGGGTTGGGAGTGGGGCAGGCGGGTATTGGTGGGGGTCAATAGTCAATAGCTTTGGGTGATACCGGGAACATATGGGATCTAATAATAATTCAGGGGGGAGCACTATGAGTGAGATTTTATGGTTTATGAGAATCAGGGGAGTGAGGGCGTGACATCCTGTAGGCATCGACGGTCAGATATAGGTCCTTTGGACCTATTTGCCTGTAGGGGGGGTGGGTCTCTGTGGAAGGGTTGTCTGGGGTGGGGGAGGGGGGGAGCCTGGGCAGGGCACATGGGCTTTGGAACTTGTCTGGTTTATGAGGAAATTGAACCACAATGGAAGTATGAGGTCGGGTATCGAATTGAATGGACCGAGAGCATTAAAACAGGATTTCTTCAAATAGAAGTAGCTAAGAATAAGCCTGGCAGATTGGTAATTATAAGTGAGCAGTCAATCGGTAGTTTATTAAAATACAGATATGTCCCTTAGATTCGTAACATGGAATGTTTGTGGGCTGAATGATGCTCAAAAAAGGCAAAAGATAGCAGTTCGATTGCGGCAAATGAACGTAGACCATATATTTTTGCAAGAAACACATATAATGAGTACTCAGGAGTTTTGTCTAAATCAATTGGGGTTCCATTTATTAGCAAGATCTAAGCAAGGGACGAAAAATAGAGGGGTAGCTATTTTCTCAAGAAGTAAAAAGGTGGTAACCGGTAAAAAACTAGAGGATCAATGGGGCAGATGGGCTATGGTTGAAGTCTTAATAGAGGGAGTATGGACCACTTTGGTTGCAGTTTATGGCTCAACCCAAGATGATCCAGAAATTCTGCAGTTCTTAGATGCGGAGTTAGCAGGTTGGCCCCCTCAGGTTATTCTAGGGGGCGATTTAAATATCAACGGGGCGGATGGGCTGGGAGTAAGACAGATTGGAAGTTATAGAGGTAGGAAAAAAAGAGTACATAAGGCATTGATCGATCTTTTAGAGAATAATATTCTGCAAGATGTCTGGGGAAGAATTAGATCGGATCAAACAGGCTTTATGTATTATTCTGCACCACACCGTATATGTGTCCGTTTAGACTATTTCCTGATATCTAATGACTTAATGACGAGTGTAGAAATCGACAGGCTCCCACGAATCCTCAGCGATCACAACCCCCTAGTGTTGACAATGAAGTTAGAAAGTAAAACCAGATTAAATATGGTCTGGACCTTTGAACGACGGCTCCTTTTGGATAATGATTATATACAACATATTTCCAAATGGATCTGTGAGTTCTTTGAGAACAATAGCGGGAGCGCCCCGGTGGGAGTTATATGGGAGGCCTTTAAGGCTGGTGCTCGCGGCGAGACATGTAGCTTTAGCGCTTATAAACGAAAACTAGAACGAACCAGGTATAATGACATCGAGAGGGCTGTTTTAGAGGCGGAGGAATTCCTCCATGAGTGTGTAATAAAAGGTGAACCGATAGAACAACCAATTATAGAATTGATGAAAGCAAAAAGTGAAGCGGAGGATGATGTGGCAAATAAGGCAGCCCAGTATTATACTATTAGAAGGGAGAGATGCTATGAGTTCAGCGAAAAAGTTGGACACATTCTTGCCATGCGTACTAGGCAGATAGCAGCAGATGGGACTGTGAGGGAGATTAGGGATGAAAATGGAAGGCTACACTCAGATTCAGAGGAAATTAGGGAAGTCTTTAGAAAATTTTATCAGGCACTTTATGATGATCAAAGCCTCAGTAATATTGAAGAGATAGGTGATTATCTCCGGAATATACCAGCCGAGAGGATTTCTAACGAAGAAGCAGAAGGACTAGAGAACCTTCTGGATCACACTGAAATTAAAGATGCTATGGGCAATCTCCCCTCAGGAAAGGCTGCTGGCCCGGACCAACTGCCCTTAGAGTTTTATAAAGCGTTTTGGGGGAGTCTAGGGCAGAATCTAATCAGAACGATACATGCTGCCCAGATGGGGGAGTCTATCCCAAAATCTTGGGGGGGAGCAGATATTGTTCTAATATTGAAAAAAGGGAAGTTGGCGACTGAGCCAGGGTCTTATAGACCAATCACGCTGATGAACAATGATACGAAAATATATTCAAAAGCCCTCGCAACAAGATTCGCAGGAATAATCGGCGCCCTAGTTAGCAGTAATCAGCACGGTTTTATTCCCGGAAGAGGGACGACACATCATACCCGGAAAGTAATAACTCTGTTTGATGCCGCCGAGGTCACAGGAGACCCGATGGCCGTAATATTGTTAGACGCGGAGAAGGCGTTCGATCGGGTCTCCTGGGACTATCTGTGGCTCACTCTAGCAAGACCTGGGATTAGGGATGGTTTCGTAAAAGCTTTACAGACTTTGTATAGGGAGCCTGTTGCGGCTTTAAGAGTAAATGGGGGTATTACGGGACAATTTCAAATCAAGAGAGGCACTCGGCAGGGGTGCCCTTGCTCCCCGTTACTATTTGCCATGTACATGGACCCATTAATTCGCAGGATAGAGGCATGTGTAGATATCACTCCAGTAAATACGTTATTGGGACCGTGCAAGATTCTCGCTTATGCTGATGATGTGGCAGTGATAACACCAAATCCCACGGAGGCTATCGAGTTGTTAGAGGCTGAGGCTCACAGATTTGGGCGAGTCTCAGGATACGCCCTGAACACTTCAAAGACACAGATTATTAAAAACTCTGTGACTTTGTGTGATGATAATCGAGTGGTTCAGGACGGGATCTATCTAGGTATTAACATATCAGCTGATCTTGATGCCTTGGTGGAAAAGAATATTGCCCCGATAGTAGGCAAAGTAAAGAAAGACTTGGATCGATATGAGAATCTCCACCTGACACTAGTTGGACGAGTTAATATTATTAAAATGCTGTTTTTGCCAAAATTCCTGTATGTTTTTAGAGCAATTCCACTTTCAGTTGACAATAAGTGGTTTAAAATCTGTGAACAAATGATTAACTATTTTATTTGGTCAAAAGGCAAGACGCGGAGGGCATTGAGGTTTATGTCGCTTCCGCGGGAAAGAGGAGGCTGGTCACTACCGGATTTAAAGCTCTATTATTGGGCAGCAGCATTGCAATGTATGGTGGGTTTGATTGGAGGCGCAGAAATGGAGGGGTGGGATAAGTTTGGTTTGCTTGCTATCTATGGTTTGGTTTTGGGCTCCAATGCTGAAAATGTATTTTTGAGATTTACAGAGGGAAGCTATTTCAAAAGAACACGATTTAAGACAGTAATGGCTGCTTATAATATATGGAAAGGATTCGCTAAAAAGTTGGGAATTGGGAAATACAATGCTTATACTAGATTAAAGGACAACCCTTCCCAATCCATTAAGGTTTTCTCTGGAGTGGTCTTTCAGGAATGGGAAAGGCGGGGGATAAGGAAATTTGGAGATATGATGGGCCTTCAAGGCATATTACAATTCAAGGAATTGCAAACTATATATGCTTTGGATACAAAACATGTTTTTAAATATCTTCAAATAAGAAGCTGTATGTTAAAGAAACAAGGGGGTACATTGGGATTTGAAAGAAACACGGTGATGGATTTAATAGAGGGTGGCCGGGACTGTACTATCAAGAGGTTTTATTTAGAAATGACAAATTTAAAGAAAGATGATTTAGAGAAATGGACAGAAAAATGGTCTACAGATTTAGACATAGGTAGGGAAATTTTCATTGAGTCTTTAGAAATGGGGAGTAAAACGCTGTGTTCTTCGTCTCTTCAGGCCCAACATTATAAGATATTATACCACCTATATTATACACCTGCAAAGATTGCCCAGTGGGGTGGTTTATCTGGTATTACTTGTTTTAGATGTGGCAGTACAGATGCTGATTTGTTACATATTTTTTCAACATGTCCACATTTGAATAAGTTGAAACAGGATATTGTGAACTTTTTTCAGAATGCACTATTAATTACAATAGAGTTAACACCAGCTACTATGTTATTAGGGATAAGTAATGATGGGCAGTTGTGTTCTAGAAACTTTATATTTGTAGCAATGGCGATCTTGAGACTGTTAGTGGCTTCCGCGTGGCTCAATCCCAATCCTCCATCATATCATCAATGGTTAGGCAAAGTATTCTCAATACAAAAACTGGAAACAGCCATATATGCCAGGAAGGGAAGAAAGGGTAAGAAACTGGGTATGCAAATATGGGGTCCTTTCATTCGATGGAAGTTAGGTACCGACTGTTAAAATATTAAGAACTTGTTTAGATGTATAATTGAATGTGATTATATGATTTTTTGTCTCATTGTTTTGTAATTACTGTGCCCTGCTCATGTTATAATGAAAAATGGGAAAAAAAATCCTTAATAAATTTTTTTTTTTTTTAAAAGGAAGGTCAAAAGCTGTCAACTGTTGCTGCTCAATATCCATGCAAGGAGGATTGAGGCTGGACAGGTGTGAGTGGAAGGCCATCCCCTGTTGCAGCGACAGAAGATCATCCCGAAGGGGCAGTCTGATCGGAGGATCGATGGCCATGTTCAAGAGCTCGGGATACCAGACTCTTCGTGCCCAGTCCGGAGCCACAAGAATGACTTGGGCCCGGTCACGCTTGATCTTCTTTAGAACTCTTGGCAGAAGTGGTATAGCGAGTGCCGCCTTGGAAATTCCAACCCGCAGAACTGATGCAGTTGCGCATTCTCTTCGGTGGCGAATAGACCTAACCAAGGCTCTCCCCACTACTGAAAGAGACCGTGCACCACCTCCGAGCGAAGACGCCATTCGTGATCCATGATGCACAGACGGCAGAGTGTGTCTGCCCTGGCGTCAAAAGAACTTGCCAGGTGTTAAACCACCAGGGACATTCCCTGATGTTTCAGCCACGCCCAAAGGCAAAAAGCCTCTTGACATACGGTCCAAGATCCCACACCACCCTGTGTGTTGCAGTACCACATGGCGGTGGTGTTGTCTGTGAACACCTGCACTACTCTTCCTTTGACGGTAGGAAGGAATGCCTTCAGTGCAAGACTCCAGAAGGTTGATGTGGAGCCCGGACTCCGCCGGTTACCAGAGGCCTCTGATCTCTGCCTCTCCCATTAGGCCGCCCACCCCACCTCACCCCAGAAGTGATGCATCCATCACCACTGTGAACTCTGGTTTGGGAAGGGAGAGGGATCTGCCGTTGACCCATTCTTGGTTCGTTAGCCACCACTGCAATTGATGTGCCGTGCCCTCCGAGATCTGGAAACAATCAGAAAGATTCCCCCCGATGCCGTGCCCACTGGAACTTAAGGTCCCACTGCAGAGCCCGCATATGCCACCTGGCATAGTCCACCAGCAGGATGCAGAAGGCCATGAGGCCCAGTAGCCTCAGGGTCATTGTGACGGAAACGCAGGATAGAGGCTGAAAGATCGGAATCATAGCCCGAATATCCCGGACTCCCTGTTCAGGAGGATATGCCCGAAACTGCGCTGTGTCCAGAACCGCTCCGATGAAAAGGAGCTTCTGAGAGGGAATCAGGTGTGACTTCGTCACATTGACAGTGATCCCCAGTGAATGCAGGAAGTCCGCTGAAGCCTGGAGGTGGGAGTGCCGCCTTGGAAATTCCAACCCGCAGAACTGATGCAGTTGCGCATTCTCTTCGGTGGCGAATAGACCTAACCAAGGCTCTCCCCACTGCTGAAAGAGACCTTGCACCACCTCCGAGTGAAGACGCCATTCGTGATCCATGATGCACAGACGGCAGAGTGTGTCTGCCCTGGCGTCAAAAGAACTTGCCAGGTGTTAAACCACCAGGGACATTCCCTGATGTTTCAGCCACGCCCAAAGGCAAAAAGCCTCTTGATATACGGTCCAAGATCCCACACCACCCTGTGTGTTGCAGTACCACATGGCGGTGGTGTTGTCTGTGAACACCTGCACTACTCTTTCTTTGACGGTAGGAAGGAATGCCTTCAGTGCAAGACTCCAGAAGGTTGATGTGGAGCCCGGACTCCGCCGGTTACCAGAGGCCTCTGATCTCTGCCTCTCCCATGAGGCCGCCCACCCCACCTCACCCCAGAAGTGATGCATCCATCACCACTGTGAACTCTGGTTTGGGAAGGGAGAGGGATCTGCCGTTGACCCATTCTTGGTTCGTTAGCCACCACTGCAATTGATGTGCCGTGCCCTCCGAGATCTGGAAACAATCAGAAAGATTCCCCCGATGCCGTGCCCACTGGAACTTAAGGTCCCACTGCAGAGCCCGCATATGCCACCTGGCATAGTCCACCAGCAGGATGCAGGAGGCCATGAGGCCCAGTAGCCTCAGGGTCATTGTGACGGAAACGCAGGATAGAGGCTGAAAGATCGGAATCATAGCCCGAATATCCCGGACTCCCTGTTCAGGAGGATATGCCCGAAACTGCGCTGTGTCCAGAACCGCTCCGATGAAAAGGAGCTTCTGAGAGGGAATCAGGTGTGACTTCGTCACATTGACAGTGATCCCCAGTGAATGCAGGAAGTCCGCTGAAGCCTGGAGGTGGGAGATGACAGCCTGGGGTGAGCTTGCATTCAACAGCCAGTCGTCAAGATAGGGGAATACTGGTACCCCGATCTGCGCAGATGAGTTGCGACCACCGCCATCACTTTCGTGAACACCCGAGGGGCAATGGGAGGGCCAAAGGGGAGCACAGTGAACTGAAAATGCTTGTGGCCTACCGTGGACCATAGGTAATGCCGGTGGGCAGGCAGGGCTGGGATGTGAAAATAGGTGTCCTGCAAGTCCAACGCAACCATCCAGTCTCCAGTGTCAATGGGCAGACAGGACCTGAGCCAATGTCAACATTTTGAACTCCTTCTGGAGGAAGAGGTTGACGACCCTGAGATCCAAGATAGGACGCAAGTCTCTGTCCTTCTTGGGTACCAGGAATGTATGGGAATAGCAACCACAACCTACTTCTGGCACAGGGACTCGCTCGATGGCTCCCTTGGCCAAGAGAGCCGCAACTTCCTGACAGAGAAGGGCCAAGTGATTCTCTGACATGCGATGGAAAGCAGGTGGCATGGAGGGAGGGGTAGTCTCGAAGACTTCGGACTATCTGCAAAACTCACCTGTACGACGTGATGTTGAGTCAGTGGGGGAGGTGATGGCGAATCCTGCCGCCCACTGGCAACTGGTGGTCCTGAAAGGTTGGACTAGGAGGGATTGGAGGCTGCTGCAGAGGGGGCATTGGGGGACTGCCCTGCCAGCTGGCCCACAGCCCCACAATGCTGGGTCCCACATCCTCGGCCGGGCAGAGGCTGGACAGCTAGCGCAGGCCGGTGGCTCTGGAAGTAACATGGCGGGGCACCCCTTCCGTAGCCACGAAATAGGCGAAAAGCAGGCTGCACGGGGCGAGAGGTGGTTGCCATGCCCAAGGATCTGTCCGTAACACTGGAATCCTTAAAGTGCGCGAGCGCGTTGTCTGCTTTGTCGCCAAACAAGCGACGGCCATCAAAGGGCATGTCCAAAAGAGTTGATTGGACATCACCCAAAAAGCCAGAGGACCTCAGCTAGGCATAGCATTTCAGGGCTACCGACGTTGAAATAGTCCTGCCTAGCGAGTCGGTGGTGTCCAGTCCACATCGTATGGAGAACTTTGCTGCGTCTCTACCCTCGGCAACTGCACAAGAGAGCACGGCCCGGGCCTCCTCCAGGCACTGTGGCAGCACCTGCACGACCGTGTCCCACACAGAATGGGAGTAATGGCCCAAGAGACATGAAGTGTTCACCGACCGCAGTCCCAAGCTGGCAGAAGAAAACATCTTCTTCCCAAGATGGTCCAGCGTCTTGTATTCCCCATTAGGTGGAGCAGTAGGGAATGTGCCCTTAGAAGTCAAGGCTTTGACCACCAAACTCTCGGGGGTAGGGTGTTGGGAGAGGAAAATGGGGTCACCCGGGCGGTGGCGCCAGGCAATCGTCCTATCCACAGGACACCCGAGCTGGGCTTGGACCAAGCGCCCAGAAGGATGTCCGTAAGGGCCTCATTGAATGGCAGCAGAGGCTCCAAAGAAGCTGTTGCCGGTTGAAGCACCTCGGTCAGTAGGTTAGTCCAGACCGCCACCGTAGGAAGCTCAAGGTTCAAGGCCTCAGCCGCCCTACACAACACCACAGCGTAAGAGGCACCCTCCTCCGTAACCACGGTAGGGGGAGAAAGCATGTTAAGGTCTGAGGATGTGTCCAGACCACTGGCCGCACACAACTCCTCTCTCCAGTCTGGTTCTTCCAACTGGTCTGCCAGAGGGTTCACAGACCTCCTCTGGTAGCCACTCTGGGTGATAAGGAACACCAGGGGAGAACAGAGGTACAAAAGTACCAGTTGGCACCGGTAACGACGTCATCGACGCCGGTCTGGCTCCGTGTCCATGTCGAGGGGGAGGCTGGGGTCGACGTCGATTTGGGACATAACCGGGGTGGGAGGTGTCGTCAATTGATTCGGCGCCGGAGGAGGTGTCGCAAGGTCATCCGGTGCCAATCCGGATCCAGACCTGGATCCCTGGGGGCCCTGCGGGGCCAGGGCCGAAGCCACCGACATCCAAGGCAGATCCCCAGCTGAGTCTATGGGGCCCGAAGGCGCGCCAGCGGAGTCGGGCTGCCCAAAGATAGAGTGAAGGGCTTAGTAAAAACGACGAAGTTGGAGAGGGGTCGCTCAGAATCCCGGGAAGGAGGGGAGGCTCAGAGTCGACTCAACATGCTCCGCGGGCGGAGCCGGAAGACTTCCTTCCACATCCCGCGTCGGCTGATGGACGGGGAGAACACGAAGATCGACGGTGCTTCTTCGCTTTCTTTTTGTGCTTCGACTTACCTGAAGACGAAGACTTTGACAGAGATTGGTGGTGATGGCTCTGCCACCGGTCCCGCAACCTTCCTCTCGACCGGGACCTCAAGTAGCGTGGAGTCGACTGCTAGGCCTCCAGAAGCTTTCGGGGCCTTGGCCCGGCAGTCGGAGCACGACTTCGGGTTGTTGTCGCACACCAGAGGCACTCTAGATGTGGGTCCGTCACTGACATCCGCTTGTGGCAGGAGCCACAAGGCTTGAAATCGATTCGCCGATGTGACATCCCTATGCACTTGGAGTCGAAGGACTGGAAAAGATGTTGACAAAAGTAAAACAAAGACAGTCAAAAAGTGACTAGAGGTACTGCTCTCTCCGGATCTGCGCTGGCTGGCATGAAATAAGAAAGAACTGACGTCAGCGCGCAGGGGCGGTGTCTAAGTAGAAAGCGCAACGTCATTCCGGTGACCATGACGCAAACAACGAATTTGGAATTGACGCACAGGGGTACTGCTGAAGAAAAAATTCTCCAGATTCAATCTGACGCCTGGGGGTAATTCTAAGGTAAGGAATCCATACCTAATAGACTCTTTCAGGTCTTCCATGTTCACCCAGAGAGACTGCTTATTCTTGCACATTGCTACAACTTCTCTGCTGCCTCAAACATTGCTGTATTCATTCAGCTGTGGGATCAAAGCCTGCAAGTCAAAGGGAGAGGGAGCCTTTTTCAACAGATGTTGTTCCTCACTGTTTTTGGGAGCACGTATCCTTCCTTTTTTTTAAACACTTTGAACTCTGAGTGAGGGCATCCCGCAAAAGGAGTAGTTGTGTGACTTTGAAGGTCCTCGTGAGACGGCTGCATGCTTTCTTATTATAAGCCCAACATGCCCCTTTCTTCTCCCCTGTTGTAGTGTAGTTCCTATATTCCCAATAGGCTCTGCGCATTGGAATAATATATTCAGCAGTGTAGACGTAGGACTGAGTGTATCTAGGTCTCTACTGACTATATTAGACTTAAGGTTTGCCAGCTAGCTCAGAGGTCACTAGAAACTTTCTCGAATAAACGAGGAGGAGTTTAACCTCCCTGGATAGACAAGAAGGGATTAGCTTCTGACAACCATAAAACATGACAACTTTGCTCTCCCTGAATAAGAGTGTATCTCTAGAGTTGTGTGAAAACAAAAGACAGCTATTTCACTCAGTCAAATGTGCGTACTTAGTTTCACCAGAATGCAGAGAAAAGAGAGACGGGCGTTTTCAATAAAAGGTGTTATTTATTGAGCAGTCTTCTTCCTCATACAAGAGAAATGAATTGCCACGATTGTAATGCTCATGGTAAAGTAAAGTGTGTACAGTAAAAGGAGGATTATAGAATAATACTGTAAAAGCATTGATATGGTTTCTTAGCCATATGATACTTTAAAATAGATAAAATATATACATACATATATACATTGACTAATCGTACTCAACTGGTGCTTCTAACTACGCCTACCCCGGTGTACCTGACCTAAGCCTAATACGTGGGAAGGAGTAAGTAAGTAGCAGTTTAAGTTAAGTTTGTTTTTCCAAGAATCTGACTCAAGAATTCTCTGTAAGGGTTTAGTCAGTTCCGTACCTGGGTAATAGAAAGCAGGAGGTCTGGTATCTCTCTCTCAGGACTCGATATCCCAGCAACCCGCAAGGGTAGGCTGGAAACGCCCGAGCTGGATTTCTCGGCAGGAGAAAAGACAGCGTCTTTCTCAGCGCGTCAAAGAGGAGGGGCAGCGTCCGTGGGCTCTCGCATCAGCTGGGCTCTCGGAAGTAGATAGCTGCTCTGCTCCAGAATTACCACCGTGTGTTTGCTTAAGGCAACGCTGGTATATTTATACCTGAAAGGTGCCTGGGCTTGACGTAAGGTTGGACATAAGACGTCAATAAAGATGTCACTAAGAACTGGCCGTTCTTACAGTGCTTTACAGGAGTTCTAGGACGAAATCAAAACAAAGGCAAGGGGGATTTCCCAGGTTGCTGGAGGCTTGGTTTTGTTTAGAGAACTCGGTGTGCTTACTAGGGGGCCGGAGAAGTAGCCTTGCTTAATGTGACAGCATGTGCTACGACTGAATTATGGATATGATTATTATGCAGTTGTATGGATATTATTGATTATAACCGGACAAGGGCATAAAATAGGAATATCGATTCGGGTTTCCTAGATAAAACACTACACCCACTCCACGAATTAATGTCCATCATTACTTAAACTTAAGCAATAGTAAACATAAAAGGTGCATGGGTATACCAACCCACCCCAAAAAACATTTTTGCATTTGAAATGGTGTATGCGAAATACATGAAAATGATTATAGGTACTGTACGCGTTTCAAGCAGTGTAATCATTCATTAAGAAGGATGCATATATATATCGGCATGAATGATTTGCGAAATTTACACATGAAATGGCTCTTATTACAGAAAAAAAAAGTGCGAGACCATTCCATCACATATAAATACAGTTATTGTAAATGTGCTAGAGGCTGTGGTAATGTATTGTCTCTAGAGTTCCTAAAAATAGAAGCTCTGTTCTCTAAGAATAGTTCTACTTCAAGCAGAGTACATGTGCTAAAAAAAAGGTAAATATTTTGGAATCGGGAAAAAATAATTTCGCTTTCAGGGGAGAGAGAAAAAAATATATAGTTCCAAATATGTTCAGTAGCTTTTGTTTATCAAAGCCGAAGGTCGAATTCAGAGTTCATGGAAAGCTGTGTACTAGTTTGCTTTAAAGTTATTCTTTTTGTTCAGGGGAAAACATCATTTCAGACAGACTTTCAAAAAAGCAGTTTACCGCTTCAGGTGAAAGTTCGACCAAGTTGTAAAATGCCGCAACTGTGCAGTCATGAGCATGATTGCTATCATCGATGACAGGATCAGCAGTGCTCACAGAAGGTCGTACCTGGGGGATGTTGCTCTCATCTCGTACTTCACTACCCTTTAATCGCAGTGGTGAAGTCTCAACGAATGCCGTCATCAGGATTGGTAACCGCTGGGGACAACACGATGCATGAGCCGTTACAGGACTTAGCAAAGTATCTGTATCCAATGGTACTGCTGATTGTAGTGTAAGACAGACGTCCAACACGCATTCTTCTCCGCATAGCATACATCGAAGCACAGGTAAGATACAGTTCTGCCAGATGGGTCTGAATGAAAGAAACCAGGTCATATTCAGATCTCTTAGCCGGGCTAATCCAAGGACTTTAGTTATGCGGTCCCGATAGCGTATAGCTAGGATCATTTCTTCCATTGTTGCTGGAGTCTTGTCTGCGTTTTGGCTTGCCATAACGAAGCAGGAGAATCAAAAATAAAATGCCTGCTACGAGTCCCA
This sequence comes from Lissotriton helveticus, assembly GCF_964261635.1. Lineage (NCBI taxonomy): Eukaryota > Metazoa > Chordata > Amphibia > Caudata > Salamandridae > Lissotriton > Lissotriton helveticus. The sequence goes on from NC_136057.1 coordinate 1,359,815,956, forward strand.
ACAGGAGTGGTAGGCCACCAAAGACAGAATGGACAAAATTAGGAAAAATGCCCAGAACTGTTGTGAAGGGTGTTAACAGTCCCGAAAAAATTGTCTTAAATATACGTGGGATACCGCCAGTATCGGACATATTTAGGATTTGGCTTAACATTTCTGCGAAATGTAGGGGGCAATTTGCTGATAAAAGGCTATGTATTTCTGCCGTTGTCCTTGCGACTTGCAGATCATACGTTTCTTTTGATGACGTCAAGGGCACAGTTGTCTGCAAAAGGACAGACTTCATTCTGCTTAAAGTATCAATTCGAATAGAAGAGATATTCAAAAATGGCCAAATGTTTTCCTCCCTGTCTGGAGTGCTGTTTGGAAACAATACTTGCATACAGCAAGTGACCATGGAACTAACGCTAACTAGATAAGCTTTTCCTGGCACCATGCCACAACATCTGTGGTCCACTATTAGAATGTAGCTCCCGTTAGAAAGCCGTCTAAAGAATGGCTCTATTCGAGTTGCAGGTGTGCCATGCTGGTGACATGAAAGGTTATTTGAAGTCCCCTCACAGGCCCCATGCAGGTTAATACCTTGACACAGAAGTATACCACTTAGTGATCTTTTACAATTATTACCACTAAGAAATACATTCTGTTCCTTTTCACTATAACATGTGTGTGTGTGTAAGGTAATTTCCATGATGACTTAATGTACCCTTTACCCAACCTTTCATACTGGCCTGCTGGTATATATTCTTGACAGAATTTAAATTTGAAAGTTGTTATCGGAATAGTTATTATTCCGTGTATTATCCATTCAATGACAGGTCGTTCTGACATTGTCAATGGTAATCTCTCAAGTTTTTCAATGCTCAGAATTGTATATTCCGCTCCTTTCTGTTCCAAGCTGATTTGTGTATCAGTAAGGTTAAAGATAGAGAATAATGACGTTGTGTTGATTAAACGCCAAGGCACGTAGCATGAACGCAGATTTTGTAACATCCAGCCAAGCTGTACAATAGAACGTAATTGGGACTGACCATGTTGTAACATTAACAAGTCCTGTTCTATTATATCTATAGCAGATGAAACAATGCTGCCCAGTGAATATATTCTGGAAGACAGAGTCATTAACCCATTGTCCACAACAGAAAGTGATTTTTCCAAATTAATACGGTCAATTTCCCGTATTTTTTCTGCTGTTTCAATTTGCGTTTCTTTCCAAGCTTCGTTGTAAGCTGCATATTTACCGGCCGCTATGAAACGTTTTGACGCTGTTTGCGTGGTCCCATTATGAAATCACGCAAGTCAGCACCATCTTTAAGTAAAGTCAAGTGTTGCTTAATTTCTGCCAGTGTGGATTTCTGTAGCCATTCGAGGCAGAGTTTTCCTACACTGTATGTTGTAACTATCCCTGGATGTTGTCTCTGGGAGTATCTAGGGTCTGGCCTGGTCATTTTGAACCCCTGTATTTTGTTCAGGAGTCTATCTTGACAGTTATTTGTGTCTGTGGGCCAGATCAACCATTTTTTCCAATCAGGATGTGTTCTGTTTTGGTTAAAAATATGGGATACGTCTATCTCAACATCTGTAGTGCTATTACTGTCAGGTGTTGGCTTTGGAATAGTCGGTTTATTTAAGTCTTTAATTTTGGCTAGGCCAAGACAGGTTGTCTGTTGAATGGTATCATTCAAGAATATAATTTGTTCTGGGATCATGCAGGCTCTAAATAATGATTCTATACCTTGGACCTGCCAATCTTTGGTACCCCAGATGGTTTTTGTTTCAATATTGTTTTTCCAAAAATGAAAACCAAATGTAGTCATTTTTTCATAAAATGCTTGTGAATAGATTAATTTAGTGTTTGTCAGCATTGTTTTCATTCCTGTCTTATTTAACATTTTGAAATAAAAGACTTCTGCTTCACTTGTGTTAAACCCTGAGAAGTATGGAAATTTCTCATAAAATGTTTTTGAACTACCTTTTGGTGGAGTTGCGCAATGTTCCCATTGATTATAGTTTAAAACATTTCTAGGTTGAGCAGATTTATGCAAATAGTGATGTGCAAAGTGGCTGTAGCAGTACATGTCTTCATAATTAGATGAACCCTGCAAGTAATAATGTTCTGTACATTTTGCTGACATTACTAAATCTGACATCATATCATTAATACTTTCAAAGTCCCATTCATCAGAGAATGTGCTCGGTTTTACAAAGTCACTCAATGAAATCTTGAACTGGTGTGGATACTTCAAGAGCTCGACCGGGCCATAAATATCGTAATCTGTTTTGTCCCAAGCTACCCCACCGGGTATTGGATTGGCTGTGACATTCACGGATGATAGTTCTCTTTTCTCAATGTGAGATGACTTGTATGGCTTTAGGACCAAGTTGATGTTCTGACTTGCTGTGTCCATTGTACTGTATTTTCCCTCAATGAATTTTCCCAAACAAAGTACCATGATGAGCCAAAGCAGGAGGAAAAGTACACCTAACACAATCCAAAATTCAATCCATGGAGAAATCAGATAGGTTTTTTTGAGTTGATGAAAGAGTTCTGTTACTTTGTTTTTAAAAGATTTGGTTGTTGGCTGTTCTTCAGGTTCGCTCGGATCCTCAGAAAAGTCATCGAAGTTGATGAAGTAGCCAGATGCAGTTCTGTCAATTGTTGGAATTGCTTCCGGATTTTTATTTGCTTTTGGAATTTTCTTTGTTTCATTTGCATAGTCTGTGGCTACATCGTTGTAGAAAGGTGTTTCTTGATGAACTGTTGCAATTTGGGCTTTAAGAGGCATAAGTTCCATGGCTTTGTTGCATAGTCCTTTTTGTTTCACTGTAGGTTTATCAAATGTGATTAGTCTCTCAGTTTGAACCTCTTGTATTGTAGCACACTTTGGTGTCCTGCTATTTCTTGGGAGTCCACTGGGCCTACTACTTATTATTGGCCACATGATTATGGTTTTACCAGGTCGATGGATACAAATCGGTTCTCCTTTTTACCAGCACGGGGCGGTAGTACAACTGATCTTGTTCCGTTGACAGCTAAGACAGGTACTGCTTTTCTGTAAGAAGGCCCAAATTCCTTCTTCACCGCGATTTTCTCTCTGACCAGATCCCCAATCTTTGGAATCCAGACAGGCCTTGCTGGGACAGGTGGTTTTTCTTCAGTGGCTGTTGGCTGCTGTTTTAGCTTTACGTTGCTCAGGTCTTTTCTTGTTTCATTTAGGTCCTGTAAAATAGCCAAACGATCTTTGATATCAAAGCATTTTTCTTCTACCACTGAAATCTGACTATCAAGGTCCTGAATATGCATTCTAGTCCCGAACAATAGTTCATACGGACTGAAACCTTTTAGAGAATTTCTTGGCAGATTATTAAGACTACGTTGGACACTTTTTAAATGTTTGACCCACCCATCACCCGTACCTAATACCCTCGCCGTTATAGATTGCTTTATGTCTCGGTTTTTTCTTTCCACAAACCTGTTTCCCTCAGGAAGGAAGTGACAAGAGTACCGCAATGCAATGCCCATGCTGGTCATGGCCTCCTTATAAGCTCGAGAGCTAAAAGCAGGACCCTGGTCAGAATGTAGCATGCCAATTGCGTATGTGCCGATATAGACTCGCAAATCTTTTATAACAGTTCTGGCGTCAGCCGAGCGCTGGTGTCTACATTTTAAGTGAATCTAGTCTTAAATAATATACATTGGGACGCATGTTTCCTGTTTAATTATGCGTATAGATCGCCTTATGCTTTCTATTAGGTGTTCTGGCACTACTTCGGCCGGTTCGCCACTGCGATCTCTGTTGCAGTTTTCACAATTTTTTGCAAATTTGTGATTATCCACGCTCATTCCCGGCCACCAGTATTCTGATTGTAATTCTGTCAGAGATTCTTTGATCATCTGATGCCTTAGAACTAATCCCATGTGTGCTTCTTGTATTAAGAAGATTCTCCTGTTCGTGTTTGGAATCACTCTATCCCCCACTCCAGGGATTCGAGCAAAAGGAACAGAGTTTGCATCGATTATGTATGTATAATTGAGTGGATAGTTCACGGGTAATGCTGCACAGTCGCCTTTTGAAGACGTTTTTACCGCCAGCACGGTCTCCCCGTCTATGTATTTTTCTGAACGCTTTTTTGTGGCTACGGAAGCCGGATTAGTTGCTTCCGCTGTGGCTGTCTCAGCCAATGAATTCCCTGCAGCGTGAACGCCATCACGCTGATGACTCAGTGTATGTATCACGTGAGTCTTTTGTAGTTCTTTCTTTACAAGAACTACTTGTTCCCAAAGCGATTTTTGCTTGATTGTGGCACCTGTGTCATCTTTGTAACAGTTTTGAACCCATCTCTGCAAGTCATTATTGTATGATTTGATGCAGGAATGCGAATCGCACACTATTAGTGTCGGGAATTTGCGATCGGCAATGTCGAGCGCCATTTTTAAAGCTATTAATTCAGTTTGTTGACCTGAATTGTCTTTTACAGATTGTGATATTGTTACCAGTGGCATCAATTTACCTCCGCGCCATCGGCATTTAACAACCTCGCACGTAGCGTTATAAGCTTGTTTTCCCCAAACTGAGGGTTGTGCATATCCGTCTGTATATATTACACAGGCGTACTGTTGTAGAAGCAGAATGTCGTTAGGCAGAGGATATTCTTTTTCATATGTTAGATATTTCAATTTTTTCATTTCCGGATCAAAATAGTATTTCACTTTTTCTGTAGCAAGAGAATTTTCCCATAGTATCCATTTTGGATCTAATGCCACGGTAGCTAAATTACATGGGCTTGTTAATGCTTCGAAGGCTGAATATGCTGTTAAAACAGTAATCCGTCTGCCTTGGGCCTGGGCTCTTTCTTTTGCTACAGCTGTTTGAACCGCATTTACAACATTTTTCGCAAGACTGAATGATTTTTCAGCTTGTGAGTACAACTGTGATTTGTATGCTATTGGTACCTTTTCCCCCTCATTTGAGGTCAGGTACGTGAATCCGCATCTTCCTGGGATGACTCGGATTACAAGGTTGCGTGTGTTATCGCGTGCTTGTAATTTTGTTTTAGCTAACATGTCTGTTTGCAATGATCTCAAAATTTCTGTGTTTTTGAGTCCAATTGATTGGTTTAAAATCAGGTTTTATTAGTTCATAGAGAGGTTTAACCCTCTCTGCATAATTTAGAATGTAAGTTCTTCCGAAATTCAGGAAACCTAGTATTGATTGTAAGTTCCTCAGCGTTTTTGGTGCTTGGAGTACAGCGCACTTCTCTAAGAAATTGTCTGCCAGGCTTTTGTCTTCACTTGATAATTCATATCCTAAAAACAGGACTGTTAGATGGGCAATTCGGGACTTTTTAAAGTTGAATTTGTAACCCTCTGCAGCAAACCCAAGTATTATGGTGTTTACTCTTTTCAAGTGAATATCCAAGTCATCATCTGTCAGATAGATGTCATCGACATAAGATAATGCCTCATCATCATATATTTGTAGTAACTCTGTTACTCTTGCTGAGAATAATCCTGGGCTGTTCTTGAACCCCTGTGGGAGTCGACAGAAATTTACTGCGAGCCCATTATTGAGAAAGCGGTCAAATACCTACTTTCAGGTGCAATGTTTTGACAAAAAAATCCATTAGAGATGTCTAATGTTGTTTTGTATTTCTTGCGCACGATGTTATTCATTAGTGCTGCACTGTGTGAGTTTTGTACTGCAAACGTCTTGCAACATGAGTTAAGGTGTCTGTAGTCCAAAACTAGACAATATGAATCGTCTGGCTTGGAGACAGGAAACAAAGGATTGTTCATTTGTGAGGTGCATGTTTCAATCACCCCCTGGTATTCAAGTTGTTCTAAGATCTCCCTGACCTGTTTTTTAGCTTCTTGCTTAATTGGGTACTGCCTTTTTGCAGTTGGTTGACATTTTAATTGGATTTTGTGAGGAGGAGAGTCCTCATCCCATCCTACATGATTTTTATATAATGCAGGAGCTTGGGCTACTGCCCACTTTCTTGCAAGTGTATATTTTTTATGAATTGGAATGTGATTTGAGAAGGCAGGCATAATCATTTCTTCGCCATGAGGGCACTCCCTGACAAACTCTGGTGGCCAGTCCTTTTCAGCTAAAAGGATATCATAGCCTTTGGAAAGGTTATCCCAAAATAGACCCCTTATTTTCCTAGTCTTATCTCCCTCTATACGTAATGTTATCTCGTATATTTTATGAGGTTTGCTAACTCTGCTGTCTGCAGTTTCTACTTGAATGTATTAATTTGTGTCCACTGTCTCCAGATGATTCATCAGGATCTTGCGAGCTATGGTCACTTCTGCTGCGCTGTCTAGCACTGTCTGGGCCCACTCTCCGTTTTTCAGCTGTGTCCTCAGTATCCTCGGCATGTTTGACTATTTTAATGCTGGCTACCTTCTTTTTTGGAAATTGTAATTTTTTACTTTGATGAGCAGGTTCCTTGTCTTTGGACTTGACGTGCTCTTTCCTTTGTTCTGACCGTCCTCTTCTTTCCGATTTCTGCGAGGAAGTCTGAAAAGATCGAGAGGGACGTGTATCAATATCTTGATATCTATCAGGTTTTTTCAGATTATCCCTATTTCTAAGGTTGTATCTTTTCTCAGAGGGCTCCCTCTGGGGAGACTTGTGTCCTTGGTCCGGAGATCTTTCTCTCCGCCGAGGAGACCTTCCTCTGGACTGGAATCTTTTTTCTTTGGGAGTGGATTGTTTATTTCCATCCCAGCTCTTTTTCGGAGTGTTTAGATTATTTTTAATAAATATCTTTTCAGTTAGTTGGGGTTTTACGGGTTTCCCACCCAAACTATCTCTTCCTAGTTCTTCAAAGGATTTTTCTATGATTCTGGCAAGTTCAAATGGTTGTTCTGCTATATCTGTTTCTTTCAATTTCTGGAGGATTGTTATATCCTCCGTTGCCAATTGAACCAACTCTCTATATGCCTGTGTTAATTCTTTTATTTTAACTAAGAGTTCTTCACTTGACATTTTTTCAATGTCTGGAAGTGGTGTGTAGCTAGCTAGAAACGGCCACGTTGCTCCTGGTCTACCTAGTGGACCGAGCCTGGTGATGTGATTATTATGTTTTAGGGCGCCTTTAAACCAGAGCAGGTGCTCTTGGAATTTTAATGGGATTTCCACCTCCTCGAAAGGGGTGTACTCATCCGGAGGTTCCTCTATTTTGTAATAGTGGAACTCGTGTGTGACAGTTTTGCTGCTGGAAAGTTTATCCATGAATAGAATACCTCTGTCTGCCGATATTCATGTGCCTCAATTACGAATATGACTGTACCACCTCTCGATGTTAGTCCATTTTCTATAAGTTTAAGAGTTATAGTCTTTCTTATGTTGACCGGAATGAGTATTGCATTCGGGTCATTTTCATTAAACCCTGTAACATCGAAGCCCCGTTGATTTGCATCTACTGCAGTTTCACCGGTTTCGTTGCTGTCGCCGTTAGTTGACATTGTTTTAATGAAAGTTTGCAGATCAAGTTTCAAGGAAACAAAGATTAGATGCACAATATTTTGGAACACTGTATCCTTCAACGTTGAATAAACCAAAAACTATACATAGAAATCTCTTCCTACTAAGTTTCGGCGGATTTTTAACCTTTTACCCACTCCAGACGTCTTTTGGAGTATTTACGGGAAAAGGGTCAGTGTGAAAAAGCACGACTGAGTTACTCTAAAGTCTTGCGTTAGATTTATCGCCTTACCAAACGTTGGGCGTCATGTAGTGTAGTTCCTATATTCCCAATAGGCTCTGCGCATTGGAATAATATATTCAGCAGTGTAGACGTAGGACTGAGTTTATCTAGGTCTCTACTGACTATATTAGACTTAAGGTTTGCCAGCTAGCTCAGAGGTCACTAGAAACTTTCTCGAATAAACGAGGAGGAGTTTAACCTCCCTGGATAGACAAAAAGGGATTAGCTTCTGACAACCATAAAACATGACAACTTTGCTCTCCCTGAATAAGAGTGTATCTCTAGAGTCGTGTGAAAACAAAAGACAGCTATTTCACTCAGTCAAATGTGCGTACTTAGTATCACCAGAATGCAGAGAAAAGAGAGAAGGGCGTTTTCAATAAAAGGTGTTATTTATTGAGCAGTCTTCTTCCTCATACAAGAGAAATGAATTGCCACAATTGTAATGCTCATGGTAAAGTAAAGTGCGTACAGTAAAAGGAGGATTATAAAATAATACTGTAAAAGCATTGATATGGTTTCTTAGCCATATGATACTTTAAAATAGATAAAAATATATACATACATATATACATTGACTAATCGTACTCAACTGGTGCTTCTAACTACGCCTAACCTGACCTAAGCCTAATACGTGGGAAGGAGTAAGTAAGTAGCAGTTTAAGTTAAGTTTGTTTTGCCAAGAATCTGACTCAAGAATTCTCTGTAAGGGTTTAGTCAGTTCCGTACCTGGGTAATAGAAAGCAGGAGGTCTGGTATCTCTCTCTCAGGACTCGATATCCCAGCAACCCGCAAGGGTAGGCTGGAAACGCCGGAGCTGGATTTCTCGGCAGGAGAAAAGACAGCGTCTTTCTCAGCGCGTCAAAGAGGAGGGACAGCGTCCGTGGGCTCTCGCATCAGCTGGGCTCTCGGAAGTAGATAGCTGCTCTGCTCCAGAATTACCACCGTGTGTTTGCTTAAGGCAACGTTGGTATATTTATACCTGAAAGGTGCCTGGGTTTGACGTAAGGTTGGACATAAGACGTCAATAAAGATGTCACTAAGAACTGCCCGTTCTTACAGTGCTTTACAGGAGTTCTAGGACGAAATCAAAACAAAGGCAAGGGGGACTTCCCAGGTTGCTGGAGGCTTGGTTTTGTTTAGAGAACTCGGTGTGCTTACTAGGGGGCCGGAGAAGTAGCCTTGCTTAATGTGACAGCATGTGCTACGACTGAATTATGGATATGATTATTATGCCGTTGTATGGATATTATTGATTATAACCGGACAAGGGCATAAAATAGGAATATCGATTCGGGTTTCCTAGATAAAACACTACACTGTTTTGTGAGGGACTTCTTCAACATCATATGGTGTTAACAGGCATTAACATGAAGCTGGTCCCAAAATAAACTCTGACAAGTGGCCTTCTTCCTCCTGAAAGCCCGAGCAGAATTCCCACTGGTCATCCGATAAGACGAAGCCCAGTTCCGAGTACCAGCGCTCTCTAGCCAACGCATGTGGCTCTTCTTTCTGCATGTTCACCATGTGATAGATCGGCGCTTGGCCGAGGTGTTCTGAAGAGATAGCTGTAGTGGCGCAAGGACTTCAGGCTGAGTCGGAAAATCCGGGGTGAGGGCCCAGATCCCTTGTCTCAGGCGGATATATAAGAAAACATCAAGTGGCGTTTGGGGCAAGTTGTGGAACATATGCTCCAATTTCCGGAATTGACCTTCATGAAACAAGTCCCCCCAAGTCTTAATGCGTGTGTGCTCCTAAAACTTGTGAAATACGGCCTCTTGGAGTTGGAGTTGGGGCATAGTGGGGTGGTATACCAGTGGGAGGAGCGGGGAGTATAACAGCAGGGCATTCAATAACCAACCTATATAGGCCCATGCCGCAACAGTACAAGTGACAGTGGTCGGTGTCTTCTCCCTCACGGTAGGTGTGTCATACAGTGCTCCCTCTATAGGAATTGGATGTGCCAGCCAATGTTCTGCGGCAACCTGTGGCATATAACGGGGCTGATGCACCCAAAAGTAAGCATAATGGGCCTGCGCGCTGTAATAATACAATTCAAAGTTGGGGACCCCGAAACCCCCCTCGGAGTAGGGCCGGATGAGGACATTCCACTTCAATCTCGGTTGCTTGCCTCACCATACCAAGCGCAGCAATTCAGATCTAAGGGCCTTAAAAAACATATGTCCCTGGGTAAAATGGTATGTTCATAAATAAATAAAGCAATTGTGAAAGTATCACCATTTTGATGAGGGATGCCCGCCCCGCCATGGAGAGTGGGAGTGTGATCCAGCAAGAAACGTTCTCCGTTATACGCATCATTGTCGTACCATAATTCACTCGCATCAGCTCATCCCTATCCTTCGTGACACGAATACCCAAATACCTCAGCTCATCCTCACACCATTCTAAAGGATAGTCCAATGGAAAGTGAGGCGTCGCGGTTGTCAATGGGAAAACACAAGACTTGGCCCAATTAATTTGAACCCCAGACAGTTTTCCGAACACAATAAACTCCCTGAGGAGTGGATTGAGGTTGTGTTGCGGATCCCGGACATACAGTGTAATATCGTCCGCATATAAAGAGATCAGTATCTGCCTCATATTGCATCGTAGTGCCCTGTCCCTGTGGTGCTGCCGTAACTTGGCCGCCAGTGGTTCAACTGCCAGCTCTAAAAGTAAGGGTGACAGAGGACACCCCTGCGGGGTGCTACTTGAGACTGGAAAAGCCGGGGATACCCTGCCGTTAATAAGCACCCTGGCGACCGGCGACCCATATAAAAGCTGGCTCCAGGAAAGGAAAAGGGGGGGGAAGCCCATCCGCAGCATCACCCCAAAGATATAGTCCCATTCTATTGAGTCAAACGCCTTCGTGGCGTCTAAAAAAACAGCCGCCAGTGGCAGCTCCGGGGATACATTGTTCAACACGATAATGAGTGTCTGCAAATTGTGAGACGAGGCCCTTCTGGGAACAAAGTCGGACTGATCGGGCAGAATTAAATTCTCCATTAACAAGCTAAGCTGGGTAGCAATGAGTTTGGCCAGTATCTTTACATCACTATTGAGGAGAGACAAAGGTCTATAGGAGTCGCACTTTTGGGGCGACTTCCCAGGCTTCAGAAGCGAAGTGATGAGGGCTTCCCTCATGGAGGAGGGGAGATGGCCATTATCTAGAGCATCTTCATAGACTTCATACAATATTGGGGCCATCTGATCAATGTAAGTTTTGTAAAATTAGATGGGAATGCCATCCTTCCCAGTGGCTTTCCCAGATTGCATATGCATGATTGCCTCCCTCACTTCATCCAGTTCGAACAGGGCACATAAAAACTTTCGCTGTACATCGCTCAGCCATCCCAGCGTCACATCCCCCAAATAAGTATTCAGGTCCAGCTTATCCGCTTGTTGTGTGATGTACAATTTCGCGTAATGTGCGGTAAAGGTATTGAGTATGTTCGTAGTATCTCTATATAATACTTCTCCCGGACCCTCAAGCTCCAGCACATAGTTTGTGTATCTTGGCCGTCGAATCATGTCTCCGAGAGCCTTGCCCCGGCCCCTCCCCCTCACCATATCGTCGGGCCGTCTAATAACGCCCTCTAAACCGTGACTCTCTGTGAGCTGCTTCCATGTATAGCGTGAGCGTCTCTTTGAATTTCAATTGCGTTTGGCTATTTGGATGCATAGCAAGTGTAGTCTAGTGTCTTGAGCTCCATTTCAAGTATGTGCAGTGTGTTCATATTATCTCTCAGTACCCCTGCTCCCTTTGATATGCAATAACCCCCAAGTGTAACTTTAAAAGCCTCCCATATGGTCTCCACACTGTCCACTGAGTCTTTATTCCGTACAAAAAAATCACCTATTTCCTCCCTCAATTCTTCCTGAAAGACAGTGTCTGATAGAATAGTGGCTTGAAATCTCCAACTATTATGTGGCGGGCCATAATCTGCGGAGGATAACGTAAGCCGGACAAGCGCATGATCCGAATATATGTGTGAGCTAAGTGTTGTACCTGAGAAATGGCTGGACACAGTCCCCTGGATAAAAAAAAAACAGTTCAATCTTGCCCACGATGCTGCCTGTGCAGTGTAATGTGTTCCTTCTAACTTATGGGGATGCATATGTCTCCAGGCATCTATTAAGTTATACACGACCAGTGTGTCATGCAAGATAGCACGCGCTTTAGTATAGTGGTGGGGGGCGGAGTGAGATCTGTCCACGTCCGGGTTGCGTGCAATGTTGAAATCACCCCCCAAATGATATGGTTAGAGCCTATGCCAATTATTTTTGCCCACAGCTCAGTGTAGAAGTGCGGGTCATCTACATTCGGCCCATAGCAGCATGCCAGTTTAACCGAATCAGATCCCAGCCTACCCGATGCAAGACAATACCTCCCCTGGGTGTCCCAGGTGGACCTAGCTAGCATAAAAGGTGTGCGCTTCTTAATAAGAATGGCTGTTACCCTCGCATATGTGGAGTAATAGGAGAAGACCCTGTACTCAGCCCACCTACTGGCAAAGGTGTTTACACCACAGGGGCCAAAGTGCATCTCCTGCAACATCGCTATGTGCACCTGGTGTCTGTCTAGATAAGTCAGTATATGTCGCTTTTTTCACGGGTCTCCTAACTCTCTGACATTCCATGTGAGTATATTCAGCTTTTCTGGCTGGGTATCATCCATGTGTCCGTGTACTGGTCGTGTAAGCAGCTCGAGGCCAAAGGAGAATGGTCAGGGTATGTATGTGCCAATAGTGTCTCGCCAATCTATGTGGTAGCCAATCAACACCAAAATCGCCCGTGGATAAAACTGATCTATGATGAATACTGTTCTGCTCTATGACGTTCATGCAAAAACTCCAACAACCCCCCCATATACCTCCCTCCACTCACTGAAGCAGCCCCAACTTCCCAGAAATATTCACCCATACCTCAACAGAAGTCCCTAGATAAGAAAAAACATCTGCCGTTCGCTTACCGATAGCACAATCCTGATGCAAAACCAATATGCAATGTAGAAAACATAACTCTCCTCCATCGCCCCCTCCCACTGAGACAGCCTCAACTGGGAATTAGTAGGTCCCCACCCCCCGGCTCTCCCCCGTACCCCAAACAAAAACAAACACAGAAACAAATATAAAGGAAACACTACAAATTGAGGAAATTTGTGTTTCACCGTCATTTTGTGTTGCCCTCACTCAGGCAGCCCGGCAAACAGAAAACTCTTGCCCTTCGTACTGCCACGTATTAAATAACCCCTCTATCCTTGAGGTGAAGTCGATACCAGGAATCAGTCCGACTCACTAATCCTTATCCAAACTGCCTGTTGGCCTCCAGTATTCTCGTCCCAACTCACTAATCCTTGTCTAAAAACCATCTGTTGATTTTCATTGTCCTTCTCCCCGCCTTATCCTACCTTGCAAATTGGCCTTTTCGCAATACACAAACATGTCTGTTGATTAACTCAGGGACACCATTATGAAATTACTTGTGGGGTTAGTCAAAACATGACCTAGGGGTGGATAATTTAATCATGTGACGTCTTATTTTTTCCCAAAAACATACCTTTTCATTGGTTTAAATTTTGCGCATTGGGAGTGTTCTTATACAGATGTAAAAGAATATAAAAGACTGTGAGCCTCGGAGTAAAGGGGCAGTCTCCTGAGAACATACCATTGGTGTACTTCTAGGATCACTGTGCATAGCTGCAGCTAATAAATCCTGTTGCCTACGCTAAACAGAGTGTCCCGTGTCTCTGTACAACACAGCAGGTGAACTCGGAGATTTAGGCGTGCCCTGCGCCGCTAGGCCCTTAAAGGCCTGGTTCTTCAATTGGCGCCCAATGTGGGGCGGTGTCAAAGGTCGTGGTCAAGCCCGAGGGTCGTGAGGAGCTACGTGAGGAAATTCCGGAGGAAGCGCACCACATAAGTGACCCCTGCATGTCAAAAGTGGACCGAAGGTCTTTACAACGCAGCTTCTCCTTTCCGACGGCTGCTGATGACTGCTGCCCTGACCGCCGCCCTGCTTTGGTTCGTGCTTGGTGATGACTGGCATTTCGAGACGATAGACTGGCCTCTGTTGGTGTGAGAGAACAATTTGGTTAAGTAATTGTGGGTAGCTCCCACATCCTTGTTTTTGATTGTGCTTTGATTCGATTGTTGCAATAACCGAAGTCGAGGGGTGAGTACATTTGTACTGTGTTAGTTGATTAACCCCTTGATGAGACTGAGTTTTGCGGGTTGTCCTGGCATTTCGAGTGTAAAGAAGAGCGCTGTTACTAAACTTGAAAGCTTGACATAACAAACTGCAAAACTCTCGATATTTGGAGCATGTGTTTTCCAAAACAAAAGGTTTTTGGATGTGATTAGTAAGAAAACATGGCGTCTATGAGGTGTGTGATAGACTAGACGGATGTGATCATTTGTACATTTGTGTACAAATACTATCTCTCTTACATTTCAATTAATTTTTTTCTGTAGTGCGGTGCACTCACTACCTGAGCTGGTGCCGGGTGAGGTGGGGTTTTTCCTTCCCAACAAGTGGGTGAGTGAATTAAGAATTTTGAATTGAGATAAACTACATTTGTCTAAACATTGGCCAATAATTCTCTATGGCCTTTGGAGTACTAATCGTGTAGTTCTACAACGTAGGCACAATCATGCTTGTTGCTTATCGTATGATTTTTACACTGTTCATTCTATATGTACCCTTATATACTTTTCTCATTTTTCTGTCCAGGACGGGAAGACGAGTACACATACACTTATCAGGTGATATGGTTTTAATTTTTACATAGCAGTAGCACTAATGGTCCTGATGAAGCAGCAGGAGATCTATAGGCTCCAGTGACTGCAGAAACATGTCGACCTTATATCTTATTTTAGCGGTTATTTGTTACACTGCTAATTGCACTGTTTTTATTGATTTAGGAGTGTGAAGGTGCATATTAAAGTTGTTCTTTTTCCTGATCACGACCTAATTTTAGAACCTTTTTCTTTCTTCTTTTCCACTTACACTTTTTTGAAGCACTGCTATTCAGTTCCCCACTAAACACACCATCTTCACTTTTGTCGTATAGTAGTTGGGACTCCCACTGACTTGGCTATATCATCTGCCAGGTCAGCAGAGGTTTCCTTAGAACCTTGATCTATGCAAGAGATCCCAGATGATGAAGGGCGGTCTCGATGGTGGACTGATGGGAACTCGTTTCAAGTGTTAACTTTTCCCTTTTCTGTTGTCTATTTGGGTACATATTTAGTTTGAAAAAGCTCTTTTGGCTATTATTTATGATTTGGTTCAGAAAGGTGTGATTGAAGAGACTAGAGGAAATGTATGTAATAGTCCTGTTATACCTATTCTTAAACGTACTGATTCTTTCCAACCTCCCGTTTATCGCTTTGTGATCGATCTCCGGGAGGTCAACAAGATTGTTGTACCCCAATTTCCTGTCGTCCCAGATATCACTGCCCTATTGACAATGGTACCTGCTTCTGCTACTTGGTTTTTTGTTGTTGATTTGAAGAACGCATTCTTCAGTATTCCCATTGCCGAAGAAAGTAGAGATATTTTTGGCTTCTCTTTAGGAGGCCGAAGCTCTCGATTCACACGTGCTCCTCAAGCTATTGTGAGAGTCCCTCCATTTATAGTCAAGCTTTAAAAACACAGCTCGATACTCTCACTTTACCTCCAGGTGCCACCCTTATTCAGTATGTAGATGATTTATTGATTTCTGCTGATTCTGAGGACATTTGTAAACAGGCTACTATTACATTGTTACGACACTTGGCTGATTTTGACCACAAGGTTTCACCCTCTAAGATGCAATATTGCCGCCAAAAAGTCACCGACCTAGGTCATCTCTTGTCAAAGGAGGGAAGACAATTAACACCAGAACGTATCCAAGCAATTGCTCAAATGCCTGTACCAGATACACAAAAGGAGGTACGTGCCTTCCTGGGCATTACCTCTTATTGTAGACATTGGATTCCGAATTTTTCTCTGTTAGCCAAACCTTTGTTAGCACTCACTCTTAAAGATACACCCCAACCTCTCCCTTGGACTGCAGAATGTCAGAAAAGTTTTAATGATTTACGTACTGCCCTGTGTTCTGCTCCTGTACTAGGTACTCCTGATTACAGTAAGCCTTTTACACTTTACGTCCATGAGAGAGAAGGTTGTGCATTGTCAGTTTTAACACAACAATTTGGGGACAAACAACGCCCATGTGCCTATTTTTCAGCCACATTAGACCCAGCGGCCAAGGCGTTACCCAGCTGTTTGAGAGCCACAGCAGCAACTGCAGTTTCCATTCGCCAGTCTGCTGGGTTGGTGTTAAATAATGCTCTTATTGTCATGGTGCCACATGCAGTAGATATACTCCTAAATAGGACAAAGACCCAACATCTTACTAGTGCCCGTTTGTCCGGGTACGAACTGACACTTTTGGCTAGTCATGTGCATATTAAACGATACAATACCCTAAACCCAGCCACACTGTTACCGATCCCAGTAGAAGCAAATACTCAAGAACAACATGATTGTTTCTTCCGTACAGAGGAGGAGACAAAAGGTAGAGTTGATCTAAAAGATACTCCACTCTTGAATTCAGATGGAATCTTATGGGTTGATGGCTCTTGTTTTAAGCTCCCAAATGGTGAGACGACCTCAGCCTATGCAGTTACGACTTTGTATACAATTGTAGAAACTGCACGTATTAGACATAATTCAGCTCAGGCAGCTGAATTGATAGCTCTTACTAGAGCTTGTGTATTGGCTAAAGGAAAAAGAGTGAATGTGTTCACCGATAGTCAATATGCGTTTGGAGTGGCCCATAGTTTTGGCCGTTTATGGAGGGAGAGAGGATTTCTCACCTCCCATGGTGCTAAGATACAGCATGGCGAGTTGGTGAATGACCTTCTCGAATCACTTACCTTGCCTACTCAGATAGCAGTTATCAAGTGTAGTGCGCATAAGAAGATTACTGATGATGTGGGTCAAGGAAATGCGTTTGCAGATCAGACAGCGAAAGAAACAGCCAGAGACGTTACAAGCCGCATGTGTGTTGCAGGCCCTGCTTGATGGATCAGACAAGGAGGGATGTGTGAGGACACAATAGAAAGTGTGAAAATGATTCAGGAAGAAGCTACAGAGAAAGAATTAAGTGAGTGGAGAGAGACTACAGGAATGTTAGACGCAACAGGATGTTGGACTGAATTGTCTGAACATCAGCGCTGGCTATTACCAGATGCCTATGTGCTTCCGGTTGTTACCATGGCACATGGTCCAGCCCACATCAGTGCTAAAGGAATATGCAAACTTCTGGCTCCTGTATGGCAGAATGAGGGTATTCCAAAATGTGCAGACAACCTAGTTAGACACTGTATTGTTTGTTTGATGCATAACCCAGGAAAAGGAACACCAACCTCAGCAGGTCATTTTGCTCCTCCAACATATCCTTTTGAGGTGTTGCAAATAGATTATATTCACATGGAGCGATGTAATAATCTCAAGTATGTCCTTGTGGTGGTGTGTGCCTTTTCTAGATGGATAGAGGCTTACCCCCTAAAGGATAATACTGCTCTATCTACAGCCAAAGTCCTTTTGAAGGAGTTTTTCCCGAGGTTCGGCCTGCCTCGAATCCTCTGGAGCAACAATGGAAGTGAATTCATAGGCCAGATAATGCAGAAAGTATGTGGAGGTCTTGGAATAAGACAGAAATTTCATGCAGCAAACCACCCTCAGTCAGCAGGCTTAGTAGAATGCTATAATGGTACCCTTAAACTCAAACAGGCAAAAATATAGGCCAGCACGGGTCTTGCCTGGCCCGATGCTTTACCTTCGGCTCTATTGTCAACTCGAACAACTGTTCATTCCCGTATGGGACTCAGTCCCTACGAGGTTGTGTTTGGACGCCCAGCAAATGTTTGGGGAGGCCCAAGGCCAAAGAAATATTCCGAGATAGAATACCCATTGTTAATTGATTATTTACATGACCTCACCACTAAATTGCGTGTCCTCCACCAACAGGTACAAGACGCTTTGCCTCAGGCTTCAACTGATCCTGGAAATGGCATACACCCAGGGGACTGGGTGTGTGTGAAGAATTTTCAGCGATCAAAGAATTTGGAACCTCGCTGGAGAAAGCCTTGCCAAGTCTTACTGACAACATGAACAGCTGTAAAGGTGGTTGACAAGAAGAACTGGATCCATGGTGTGCATTGCAAAAAGGTACCCTTACCGTTGCCCTATGACCAGTGGGTCCGCGAAGGTATTAGCAATTTTGAAGGTGAAAGAATCCCCCAATTTGTACCTTTTAGCGATGCACACCTGTATTGGACTTAGTCTGAAAAAGAAGATGATGACGTCTTGCAGGAAGCTGTCCCACCACATCTGAGGTTGAACACAACTAATCCAGAGACACTTTTTCAGAATCAAACTGTACCGAACAAAACTAGATACAATTTGAGATCTAGAGTAACTAAGGACAATTAAGAAACTTTTTCTTCTTTTTTCGTGCTTTTTGTGACATTGACCATCTAATTAGGTTGCAGGGTCGTGGTAAGAGTCTTAGTTAGTGACCCGAGTTGTGGAAATAGGTCTGCGGGACTTGCAGTGTCATAGGACGGCTGATAATCACGGCTAAGTGAAAAAGGAAGACTGCCACGAGCAACACCTAGAAGATGTGTTCTGCTATGTTAGAGAAAAATGAGGAAAATAATATAATGAAAAAATATTGCAAATTATTATATACCAGATGTAGTATAACATTGTATATTTTAATCTCTTTATGTATTATATTAGCGTGTGTCGGTTGGATTGTTCACATTGTACAGCACAAACATATCTCTACCTCCCAGCCCATACCTTTTCGCACTACTGTTTCCCCACACCAACTTCGTACACAACCAGAGCATGAGCAAATTAGGAGAATGGAGTATCTCAACAATTCCTTCATCCAATTGTTACAACAGCATCCATTGGTGATCAATACCACCGATTGTTGGGTTTGTGGACTTTTACCCAATAATACAGATAAAGGAATGCCATATTTAGTTCTACCCTTCGCCTTAAAAGAATCCGCTTGGGCTTACACCTCTATGTTTGCCAATGCCTATGAGAACCAACATCCACATCCTATTGGTCCATATAGGGATGGAATTGACGTTAGTCATGACGCGCTAATAAAAGGAATAGTGGCTATGTCAAAACATTATAACAAATGTAATGAATTCCCTAATGATGAACGACAAGCATACATTGATTGGAATGTAACACATTACGTCACTAGTCTTACAGACAGAGCCTAAAGGAAAAAATCCCCACCTATATATACTGTACCCCACCAAGGTCACCTATGTCTCCAAGGAAATGGTCAAAGTCTTAAGGCCCAATTGGGAAAGAGCACCTGTAACATCACATATACCTATGCATCCCAAACTTCTCCACCACTGGTAGCGTCTCAGGGAACATATTTCGTTTGCCATGATAGAGCCTATACATAGCTACCAGCTGATTTCTCAGGAACTTGTTATATGGTTTTTCTCCTCCCTCCGACATATACCGCTCCTTCAGGACATCATAGAAATAAGAACAGGAGAGATGTCTTTAATCAAAAAGACACAGCAGGACAAGAGGGAGGCGACTTCCTTAAAGGATTCCTCCGATTTTGGGGCCCTATGGCCAATAGTAGAAACATCAGGCATCTCATTCGAGTAGTTGAAGCAACAATAAATGAAACTGTCGGAGCGCTGGGTAACATCACCGCCGAGCTTCAGGCGGATCGTCTTATGACATTACAGCACAGAATGGTGTAGACAAGACATCATTCTTGCAGACCGTGGTGGAGTCTGTAAATTGATCCGATCCAGTTGTTGCGTTTACATACCTGATAACGCACCTACAGTATACCAGGCCATCTCTAAATTACACCACATTGCTGAGTCCATCCACTAGGACGAAGGAAGTTGGTCTCTGATGGGATGGTTTTGGGGATTACTGTCCACATGGGGATGGAAGGTGCTGACTTTCATTGGAATGATTTTAGCCATTGTCTTTTCATGTTGCCTCTGCCTACAATGTGGTCCCGCCATCTGTGGCCTTCGTGCCACCATGTGTGTCACAAGACCTATTGCGCAGAAAACAGAGAATATAAAAACGATGTTGCAACAACAGCTTAAAGACATTATGGCTATTGAAATAGGCTCAGATTAACGTGAGTTTATATATTGCCTGCGTAATGGCAAAAAGAGGGTCTGAGGAAATTCGGTTCCGACTCCATTTTGTGTTTCACCGTCATTTTGTGTTGCCCTCACTCAGGCAGCCCGGCAAACAGAAAACTCTTGCCCTTCGTACTGCCACGTATTGAATAACCCCTCTATCCTTGAGGTGAAGTCGATACCAGGAATCAGTCTGACTCACTAATCCTTATCCAAATTGCCTGTTGGCCTCCAGTATTCTCGTCCCGACTCACTAATCCTTGTCTCAAACCATCTGTTGGTTTTCATTGTCCTTCTCCCCGCCTTATCCTACCTTGCAAATTGGCCTTTTCGCAATACACAAACATGTCTACCACTGTTGATTAACTCAGGGACACCATTATGAAATTACTTGTGGGGTTAGTCAAAACATGACCTAGGGGTGGATAATTTATTCATGTGACGTCTTGTTTTTTCCCAAAAACATACCTTTTCATTGGTTTAAATTTTGGGCATTGGGAGTGTTCTTATACAGATGTAAAAGAATATAAAAGACTGTGAGCCTCGGAGTAAAGGGGCAGTCCCCTGAGAACATACCATTGGTGTACTTCTAGGATCACTGTGCATAGCTGCAGCTAATAAATCCTGTTGCCTACGCTAAACATAGTGTCCCGTGTCTCTGTACAACAAAGCAGGTGAACGCGGAGATTTAGGCGTGCCCTGCGCCACTAGGCTCTTAAAGGCCTGGTTCTTCAAAATCCAGCTAACATCATGCAGTGCACCTTCCTGGGGGAACACCCATTGGGGGACATTTCTAGGGGGCAGCACAGAAACCCCTCCCCCATTTGAGCCCTCCCGAGATGAAACCCTTGGACTTCAAAATAGGGGGGTGGGGGTGCCCGGTATATTACAGGTACAACTCCATAGTCCCATCAAAATGACACAACATACAGTCTCTGAAGTCTAGCTTCACCTCCACTCCCCATGTCCCGCACAATACCAGGTAATACTCAAGTAACTATGATGTGGAAACGTATCACTGCGAGTCGTCTTCAGCGCCCGTTGATGCAGACTGTTGGGAGGCCGACATTGCTCCGTCAGTTCGGTGTACACGTTTTACTTGTTTGAGGAACTCCTCTACTTGATGCGGGTTGGTAAAGAATTTTTGTTTGCCCTGATGAGTAATTCTGAGCCGCGCCGGATACAATAACGCATAATCAATCTGCGCCTTCCTCAGCTTACTTTTAACGTCTAGGAACTTGCGCCTCTCCTCCTGTACTATGGGAGTGAAGTCCGGGTAGAAGGAGAACGTGTTCCCGTCATAGGACAGGGTCTACTTGCTTCTTGCTGCTCGTAAGGCCACGTCACAGTCCCTAAATTTCAAGAGCCTCGCTATGATGGGCCTTGGACTGGCTCCCAGGGGCGGCCGCGGTCCAGGAGACCTGTGTGCCCGCTCCACAATTAACTGATTCGAGAAGGATTACGCCCCTATCGCTGACAGAAGCATTTTTTCTACATACTCTTCCATTCTTCCTGTGTTTGTGGATTCTGGGATATTCGCGTATATTGTTGCGCCTACTGGGCCCTTCCAAATCCTCATTCTTGGAGGCTATGACTCGTAGTAGCTTGTCCATGTGGTCGAGTTGTGTGGAGTGTTGAGACGCCTTGTCTTCCGAATCAGAAATGCGCCTCTCCGCTTCCTTAATTCTGTCTTCGTGACCTTCCAATTTATGCGCAATTGCGTCCATACGTGAGGACATGCGATCAACTTTGTCCACTATGGTGGCGAAGCCTTGCCGTACTTCTTGCAGTATACTCTGTATGTCGCTAGCCTTTGCCGTTGTCGTATTCTGGGCCTCACCCTCTCCCTCCAGATCGCAATCATCCGGTGTGCCGCGTGTGTTGCGCTTCGCTTCAAAATTCAATTTGGGTTGCCTAGTGTCCGGCTTCCCCATGTTGGTACACTGGCGGGAAATATCGCCAAGCTAGATCCTGCACTGCCTAGTTACAGCTCTTAGTGGCCTCGACTAGACTAGTTCGTCGTCAGTGATCAACCCTCCAATAGCAGTGTGCAGACTCCCAGGTAAAGAAGACAATCAAGTATCCAGCACTTTAGTTCCTGTGGCACTCTGTTAGGCACCCCTCAGACATCAATACCAGGGCCAGGCAGTACAGCATAGGTATAACCAGTCCACAATACTCTCGTTGCCCAGGTTCATCAGTATGTTCCCCCAGGGTCGCCTGCCGCTCTGACTCTTCCTAAAATGCTGGTCGCTCCTGTACCTTCAGAAATGGCGCCTCAGGTCTGTGCGAGACCGGCCTCTGTCAAGTCATGGGGGGGGGGTCACCGCCGCTAGCACCCGCCTTCTCTCCTCTTCCCAGGCGCTATGACAGGTGGCAGATCGTTCCGGGGGGTGGGGGGGGCGGGGGAGATACAGCTGATCGCTGCAGCTGCCACATAGCCTAATGTGACCCAGGGCCCCCGTGCCCCACCAGCACTCCCCCAGAGCAAGTCACTTTGCGCGCTCTTCTACGCCAGCTTTTCTACCAGGCAGTAGCGCGACTCGGGCGCAGCTCTCACAACGCTGCCGCCAGCCCCGCTGTCCTGCATTGCTCCCAGTCACTTTTGCGGTCGCGATCCGGGGAGGCCTCCGCCACCGAGTCCCGACCATACACAGGCGGCGCGAGTCGCTCAGGGCCGCCACTCCCGTACGCTCCGCCTATTCCTTCTTCTTGGGCCTAGTCGGGCGCAGCGCAGCCTCGGTCTCCCGTGACAGCCTAGTCCCCAGCAGCGTCACCTCCGAGACTGCTCCTCACCGCGGGCAGATCTTTCTCAGGGCACCATGAGGTCAGGGCGAAAGCAAATCACCCCAAATTTTCAGCAAGTCCAGTTGGGGGTTCCTCTGCCAGGCAGCAAAGTTTCAGTCGGCAGATGGGACCAGAAGTAGAATAAATGACAGGATTACAGCTCCGGGCTGCAGGAGCCTCACACTAGTGCGGCCATGTTGCTAGTGCGCCACCTAGCGCCCCCCACTTTGTTTACCCTAATACAGGATTTTGAGCCAGGGTTAGATGATGAAGTAATTTTCTTGGACCCATCCTAAGCAGTTGAATCTTTAGAGTGGGAAACTCTCTTTTCCACACTACAAAGGATAGGACTCCCAAAAGTGTTCATAGATTGAATGAGAATATTCTATACCTCCCTGATGACCAGCGTATGCCTAAATAGTATATCCTTGGTTGATGGTTCCTGCCGGCATATCACAGGGCATGCAACAGGGGTGCCCACTCTCACCCATTCTTTTTCTGCTGGCTTTGGAGCTATTAGCTGCTAGGTTACAGCAACAATATGCAGAACATGCTTTTAGATACTTCAGTAGACAGATTTTAAAATCCTTGTGCGCAGATTACATGACTATTCATATCAGGAAATCCAAAACTGTTTAAATGATACATTGTGGTAACATATACATTTTGGAATCCTACTGTATATCACAATTAAATGGAGTCAACCCCAAATCTTCCCTTTCTCTAATATTACCATGAAATTCACATCGGATTTCTCCCTGGAGTGGTGTGAAGGATCCATAAAATAGTTAGGCATATAGGTTAGTCGTGATAAAGATGTTAGCATGTGCAAAAACTATGGCACGGCTATTAGTAAAATCACTGAGCTGATTACTCGATGGGCGACTCACCTATTGTCACTGGCCAGATAAATAGCACTAATAAAGATGATGAATCTCCCCAAATTGTCATATCTGTTTGTAAACATACCCTCTTTGGCACGATTAGGACACAATTGATCCGGGTGACATTATGGGCGGACAAACAACCCAAAACTGGATATGCCCTCCCATCAAGGAAACTTTGAGGCACTATATTCAGAACTGTATTATCTATATGCCCAGGCCCATTTTGCTACGTATTAGTACCGGTCAGTACCATACCTGCCACATATTACAGTTGTAACAGATTGTATGACCTCCATCCCACATCAATCTCTGATTGGTGCTCTGGTGTCCAACCAAACACAAAACATAGCTGCCACATGCACGATGATTCCATGGGATAGACTGCGGACAAAGGTGGCCGTTGATATAATGTTTATTGTTTATTGTTTATTGGGTAGCATTTGTTAAGCGCATAGTTACCCGGGGGGGGCATCCCAGCGCTGGGCAACCTAAATATCCCCAAAGAGTTAGAAGAGGTAGGACTTGAGAAGTTTCCGGAATTTAAGATGAGCGGGCTGAGAACGTAAATATTGTGGAATACCATTCCACAATCTAGGAGCATTATAAGAGAATAGGCGACCACCTGTTCTTGCTCCGTTTAATTCTCGGGACAAACATTAGGCCTTTTCCACAAGATCTAAGGGTCCTATTGGGCACATACGATTTATTCCAAGAGCTCATAAGGTGGGGGGGGCATTTCCTGATAAGGATTTGTGGACAATGCAGAGGGCCTTGAATTGCATTAATGTATTCTCCGCGCTCGTCCATCAGCTACCACCCACTGCTGCCAGTGACTTATGAGGCGCGGGTGATCTCTCAGATGGCTGATCAAGGACTCCGACGTTGGGGAGACCTTTATTAGGGAGATATCTTCCTTACACTAGTGGAATATAAAGGGAACCTTCTGCATACATTCCTTGACCTCTTTTATATTACCGACTGAGGCAGTCGTGTAAAGCGGCACCCTCAACATTTCCCATAGAACCAAGTCCCTTTGAGACAATGGGAAAACTACTTTCCACTAACAACACCAAGCACCTAGCTCCTGCAGCTCAGAAGCAGATGCCCTTGATGGAACAGAATAGTCAGTTGGGTTGGAAAGAAGATATAGGCCTCCAACTGATGGAGGAAATCTAAAAACGTTGATGCGCGCAAACTGGTATGGGCCTGAAAGTTTGGCCTATAGGGAGGACTCAAATTTTAACAATTGTGGCGCTACAGAGGCAGGCTTCCTGTACTTGGTCCTGTGGTTTAGATATTTTGGAGAAAGGTGACATACAAGTTATCCATCATGGTAGAGTGGGAGATACGGATGGATCCCAGAATCGCCCTGCAAGTTTTTTGTTTTTTTTGCAGTTTTATATAGCGCGAACTAGACCCGAACCGAATCAGGTATCAGAGCGCTTTACATAGCACCAGTTACGTTACATGAGGACATACTTTCATTTTTTTTTATTAGGCACGGGGAGATTAAGTGATTTGCCCAGAATCACAGGAGGTTTTGTGGCGTCGTTACCGAGACTCGAACCCAGATCCGAGGTCGAGCGCCTTAGCCGTTAGGCCAACCCTTCTCCTGGATGGAAGAGATTGCTGCACCTCACAAGAAATGTCTTGCATTAGCGCTATTGGGAGTAAAAAGACAGGTTGCCTGCTGGTGGGTAAGAGGAGGTCTCCCAAATTTACAATGGCTGTATTCCATGGTCTATTGCAGGGTTCTTCAATGTTGGTCTTGGAGGGCCGGATTCATGCCAGATATGTAGCATATCCACATTTAAATAAATGCAGTTATCATGAAAATCTGGCATGGATGGTGACCTCCAAGACCGACACTGGAGAACCTGGTCTATTGATAGCGAACAGCTGGAACTTCATGCGGATTTAATGCTGCCATCTTCAGCTCAAGAGATATATGCACTCCTCTCAAGACAAACCTACTCAAATCAGGTTCAAAGCGAGGCTGGGGAAATACAGAGGCTGACCGTGTTTGACTCTGTCTGATTGCCCAGCCACACGTTGTAGGCATTCAAAATAGTATCTACACCTTAGGCTTGACATACTGTCTTGCATGTAATCCCTCTTCTGTTGTATAATGCGTCATTGTTAAATTTCAATGCGTATTGAAACTGACATGTCTTGTAAGTTATTCAACAGTACTGTCAAGGGGACTATTATATTCTGGATCGAGTGTGCAGGTTCTCTCCTAGCCAGGCTGGTTCCATTATACTAATGCTTTTATATGAGAATGTGCGTTATGCTCTGTTAAGTTATAAATGGAAATGAAAACTTAAATAAAAAAGATTAATTAAAAATAAAATGGAAATGAAAACCTCTAATAAATAGAATATAAAAGTTCCTTTTTTATAGGCTTTGACAGGCACAGCTTCTCTAAACTGTGTAATATTGTTTGGGCGCAATACACGAGATTTAAATTAAAAGCCATAACTGGCGAATGGTTAGACCTATGCTGATGTATGACAGGCATTTACAACCTTTCTCCTACTTATAAAAGTCGAAGGTATAAGGTGGAGAAATCTACTATTTTTTGTAAATTTGGGAAGCAACATGCTTGCCATTGTTGATCATAAAAGCTGGTAATAATTGAGGAGGCCAGGTGGCACTGCAACTAATTTGGATGGGAAACTGTTCCTACCTAATGTAGTTTGTCCACAGAAGCGACCAGCGCCTTGCCATCAAGCACACATACACAGAAAACTAATCAGGAGGGAATTAATTACAGTTTGGGATATTTACTTCGATGCCTTATTGCAGCAACCTGTGCATTATGGCCTCTACTTTTCACTGATACTCATCCTATAAGTAAATTGGTGAGTAGACACTGATGAATGATTTCCACTCCAGGGATTGTCTATAGTCCTCTGATAGATTGTGAGCTTCAGAGCCACTCGAATTCCAGCATAATGCACTGATCTAGACATTAATGTGTTCAGTGGTTGAAGGCAAGAGTCAGAATTCACAACCAGTTGACAATATAGCATTTTCTGCTCAGTCTCTTCCAATAGATGTAATTTTGCCTGACATATGACAGAAGGCAAACATTTCCTCAATCTTTAGCAGCAAGTATTGTTCTGTGGCTAGTCTGTCACCCAGCACCCACCCGAAGTCCAGGAAAGTCTCAGTTCCCCCCTCTACTTTATGCCTGAGATGCTATGGACATTCAGTCACACCTTGTAAGCTGAATGCCCTGCATTTAAGCCTCGGATCCTTACCCTCCTCAACTTATCTTAGAACAGATGCAAACACATTGATTCTCTACTTCAATTCCAGCCTGCGGGTGCCATTTACACCACCTCTTCTTTTCAGCAAATATTCATATCTGCTTCTGCCAAGTCCCACTTTCTTTTGTGATGACAGCTATTTTCTCAAATGTCATGCCAGTCAGTGGCTCAACCTGAACCATTACAGGATTTCTGAAGAGCTGTTGGGCACGCTTCAATATGTGGGCGTTTCTCTAGACTCTTACTTCCCTAGTGGCAGACCTTCTCTTTGGACTTGTAAGATAGTGCTTCAAGTGAGATCAGACTGCTACAGAATCTTCCAGGACCTGCTGCAAGATTTCTCGGCCCATCCTTGCCACTGTTTCTGACCTGGAGACACCCCCCAGTGTCTTTTGGACCGCATCCTTGTGCGTTAGAAGTACCAGTGCACCCTATCATGCCATTTTTCACTTTAAGTCTTTTTTGGATTACAGATTCCTCCGAATACTCTTGTTCTTCAACCTATGCACAAGACACAATGATTGCTCCCATACTGTTCATACTCTGTAACAGCCCACTATATAGCTGTGCTAATCATAATCAAACATTCTAAAGCTTCACAAGTAATCTGGTCTTCACTCATTACCATGGGAAAATGACTAAAAGTAATTGATTAAAGGATGTTTTTACCCACCTGAAACACAATACTGCAAACTGAGATTCGTTCACGTGGCAGCTGAATGAACCACTATACCTCTTCAATTTGGCCTCATGATCTTAGATCAACAAGTCTACACTCGGCCCCTTGAGGAACCTATAGGTGATCATGGACTCGAGGCTAATCTTTATTACACAAGTAAACCAAGTAGCCTAACGAAGCTCCCACATAATGAGATGCTTAAGATGAATTTACATATATATCTTGGGTTCCAGCGAAAAGTCCAGGATTCCATGTCTTTGGTTCTCTCCCATCTTGACTGTGCCATTGGTTTATAACTTGGATGGCCCTCTTAATATCACAGCAACTTAAAGGATTAAAATTACTACTACCAAACTGCTTTTCAATCTACTAATGCAGACCCACATGGGAGGACTTCTGTAAAGTAGTGAGTTCAGAACGGGTCACGCAATCACTTGCATGACGTAAGATCTGCATTGACCTGACGTAAAAACATTTTCTCAGCTCCATGCCCCACGCTAATCAAAGAATTACCCTGATTTAGAAAAGAAGGAACTGGGCACTGTGGAAGAGCTGGCACCTGTTGCTGAGATGTCCTAGACTGCGAAACACAGCAGGTGTGGGAACTTTCCAATTTAGGATTCTATTTCTGGGTCAATGGTGGTAGAGCATGTATAACTGCACTGCACTCATGGTTCCTTGCCTGGCAACGTTTCTTGGTTGTATTGGGCCTCTGATCCCTCTTAGTTCCTCCACCCAATCCTGCGTCCCAGGACCTCTCTTGGTGTTTCCCTTCCCAGTTCCCCTTTTCGTGTTAGACTCTGCCCGTGTGCATCTGAGCGTGGTCTTTGTCGCTTACATTTTGTTTGTTGACCAACCGGCTGTTGTTGCTCGAAGAGTTCTATGCTGTTTTGCATCCTGGGGATTAACACAGGTATCCTGGTCAAAGGCTGATCTCATCACCATCTCTTCTCAGCAAATCCACATTTTTAGCCTTATCTTGACACCATACCACATAGGGTTTCATATGCCTCACTGGCACCTAGTAGCTGGAGGGATCATTTATAAACCTATGTGCATAGCTTGAAGTGCTATCCTTGGAAATGGGCCACTTTTCCTTCAGCAAAAACTGCTCATGTATCATCAAGTAAGATCTTTGCACACTAGGCTAGCTTCAGTAATCCATTGACACAAACCAGCGGAACGTTCTTCTCTGTTCCGTCAGCCAAACTTTGGAATTCGATGCCCACTCAAATGAGAATTGACAATCAACTCCACTTATAGAAAAATATTCAAAACTTTACTTGACATTTTGCATCATTGGATTTACCAAATGCTAAGTAGATACTTGTGGTTGCATATACTCTCACACTTTTAGCACCTCAACATGCTTACTAACTATGACCCATGCTGAATCATGTTTAGAGCATGGGTGTCCAGGAAACCATGGAAATTAGAGGAATGCAATGTCAGCTGGTCTCATGGTGCCTCTGCCCGATGTCCATGAAAGCTGCAAGTGTTGGCTTGCTTCTTCAGCTCTGTATCATTTCCTGTATTCTTCTTTCTCGACCTCTCATCGTGTAAAAGGAAAATCATTCAATTTTCTTCAGAGTATTGGGCTGGAAACAAGTGACTAGTTATAGCAAATTCCTCCTGGAAAATCTATTGCTGCTTCGCTGAAGAGTAGTGTAGGCGTTCCTTACAATCACAGTTAGGAATACTGACAAATTCTTCTCATACATAATGTCATTTGCAACAAGAACGTGCTTCTATTGTACCTGACAGGAGGAGCAGAAAGCATGGATTACTTTAGGAACTACTTAGTCCCTTTCTTGTAAGGTGTTTCATCATGAGTCACCACTGATATAATATTCCCTTCTTCTGGAAATCTCCTTTGTTGGACACCATTTCCCTTGAGGAGGCCATAGTCATGCGGGCATGATGCAGTCATCCAAATCTCGTCACACAACAGACACGGCAAGTCTGGATAACCTGTGCTGTTTTGCTCTGCCTCATGTACAGCAGCTCTCTAGTACAGGAACCAGTGACACTCAGAGCTGCCCATTTGTTTTGGACATCTCATGCAGTTAGTGGGTACCAAGCCACTTTCTAAAGCTCAGGTTTTACATTGCAAAGAGGGCCAGAAATACCAGAGCTGTTGGAAAGTGCTTGCTTTGCACTCACTGCTTGCCTTGCACCTAAAGAAGTACCACCATTTGTGCCACCAAAGGGTTGAAGAAGGATTGAGAGAAGTGTGGACTAGAAATATTCGAAGAAGGTGTGCTTGTTTGATTGAAAGATCATGAACAGTTTGCATTAAAAAATATGTTTTCCTAAGAGTTGATTATGTTTGAACATCTCCCCACATTATCTCAATTATTACAGGAACCTTGTGCTATGAGAGGGACTTCACAGAGTTGTTTCACATTCAAAATAAGATTAGATTAATCAAAACCACAAATGTATTCATTAAAATGCTATTAAAACACATTTAGTATAAGTGCTCTGATAAATGACTTGTTTTATTTTTTCTAGGGCCTACAACAATACAGAGTTCAACATGCACAGTTCCAGGGTTTGCCAATCCTAGCGCCTCAGTATACTCACCAGCCTCCCAAGCCAGTGGAGCTTCTGTCTTTGGAATGCCCAACAACCCGAGCATGCATCAGGCACAGCCGCAGTATACCTCCATTATAGTGACGGCACCATGCACAACAGCATCAACCAGAGGTGGAATGACGATCGCGTCATCACAAATGGTGTCTCCCCAGTATGACCAGATGCAGACTTTCACATCAGCACCACCTGCCCGCCGTTCACATAATCCATTTTTATAAATTGTGCTTCTTGTGCACGGCTAAAGAACAAGACACTGACCTTCGAAACAATTGGACATATTTTTTTTTCATTATACCCACCAAGTGTTGGCTTTTTCCACCCCCTCACTACTTCCTATCAAGTCCCAGTTGTTCTATCTGCTTTAGCGAGTTGTGTTCTTTCTGTTTTCGCCACTATCCCTTTTTTTAATTTCAAAAATTGTTATTGAATTGAATAAGTTTCACATGTACATTGTACACAGTTGTCTTTCTTGGGCTGCTTTACATGACTATCCCTTTTAAAGGATTACGTTGCACCAGAGCGATTTGTTCTTGAGTATTACTGTTTCCCAACTCTACAGTTTGTCTTTTTAAGATACATTTAGCTACAAGTAACTTGGAAAATTGGACTGTGTTATCCATTCCAACTCAGGTTAACGTAACAAATTAAGTTCGATACTCAGGATAATGTAGCCAGTTAGGTTTAATTTGTTTCGGAAAAAACACAGCCTGAAGTCTTTCTGGCCATCCTTCAATACCTCACTACCTATCTGATGTCGAAAAGTAAAGAAGTTCCTGTTAATGTATGTCTCCACGTGTTCTGTGACCTTATTTATATGTAAAAAAAAAAGGCGTTATTTTAAGGAATACTAATAAAAGTCAGTGGATATTTTTATAATAACCGTTTCTTTATATTGTCTGGTGCAGGTGTGTACGCGTGATAGAGAGAGAGGGATCTCGAAATCCTGTATTCTGCCTGCGCGAATTAAAGCCTGCTAAGTGTTATCTAAGGAATTGTGTAACTGAACACTTACCATGTCTCACATCAACCCCTTTCATTGCACTATTGAAAGAGGGACCTGGGAGGGAAGATTTAGTGAACCAATTGTCCAGCTCACAGATTAAGCTGGCACCAGTGTACCAGATCACTAGTGATAAAATAAAAGACACAGGGAAAACTAAATTTCAGTGCTAGGGCACAAAGAAATAGGTGAGCAAAATGTTTAACATTCTGTTGCAACGTTTTCTTTTTACCACGTGAGGTTAGATTCAACTCTAACAACTTTGGTCACCCAGAGTCTGAGTAAAGGAGAGATTCCAAAGGGAGACAGGTGATTAATATTATAAGCAACAAAAGATCTCTATTATTTGTTGACCACTAATGTGCATTAAATTGACGTCCGATTATATCAAATACTTTTATAATACATGGAATTCTGTCATCGCTGTATAAACGGCGGGCACTAATTTCTTTATAATGGGCGATTATAAAGAAAAGACATCAGAATTCACTATTATAAGGGTATTACAGTCGAGATCTGTGTCACAATGCCCACTGCCAGAGCCAGCAGCCAAGGTGAAAGGCAGGCCAGGTCGAAGCATAATTAAATCAGCTGTTTAAAGCAACAAACAGAATGTTGCTTTTCTTTCTTCTGCTCTGTTTTAAAGGGGCAGAGGAGCGTAACTCCACCCCCCAACCCCGCTGAAAGCCAGAAAAGGCAAAGGACAAACATAAAATGGTAAAACATTTGTATTATGTTTTTATTTTTCGTCCTGCAGGCTGGAGAGAGGGGCGTGGCCACCCTCACTGATGCTGCAGTTGCAGCACCATGGAGGAGGGGGGAGTGGTGGGCATTGCCAAGGGCGCATGGTGATTTGGCCAGCCCCAGGGGCGTAGCACAGGGCCCCGCAGCCCACGCTGTGCGGTGGGGCCCGAAGCTCCAGGGGGCCCCCTCGGCACTGCACTCTGTCCGGAGAGCTCCTAATTGAGCCCGGAGGGGGCCCCTCTACAAACCTTGCAGGAAGGCCCCCTCAATTTTCATTAAGCCAGTGGCCAGCCCACTGAGGCCGGCCAAACTGTCATGCGTACTTAGCATTTCTCCACCAAGCTGTGTTGTACAGCTGGGAGGAGCA
The DNA here is from genome assembly GCF_964261635.1 of Lissotriton helveticus. Taxonomy (NCBI): domain Eukaryota; kingdom Metazoa; phylum Chordata; class Amphibia; order Caudata; family Salamandridae; genus Lissotriton; species Lissotriton helveticus. Next base: position 1,359,848,218 of record NC_136057.1, read on the forward strand.
AGCAATACAGGCTCCCAATCTATATCTGAGAGCCGAACCAAGGCGATCAAACCAACCCCAGCGCTGCTCACATGAGAGCGGCGCTGGGATTGGATGCTGGGAGTCTGCACAGTGTGCAGCAGTTCCTGGATGGGATGGGAGGATCGGAAGCAAGGCAGCAGCCGTCAGGGCTGGTAAGTGCAATTTTTTTTATTTGTAATTCAGTTTTTTTGTTTATGTTCCCCCTTGCCCCGCCCCACTACTTCGCAATATGAGTGGCCTCTTCTGCTATTTTAATAGCTTACAATGACAAGCAGAGAGAATATGTTTATTTTTGCACTCCTTAGAGAAAAGCTTGAATCTTTGTGCATGTTTCTACACATTCTGAGCTACGGCAACTTTTCTTTTTTTTTAAACTGACTTGCATGGAACTGTTTTTAATATCTGTTTGGAACAAATATATAACAGGTTTTTGATGTGTTTAATTTTGCACTGGAGGTTTCATTTTTATTCTTCATGTTTGCAAACATGCTTGCTCTTTCATATGAAAGAGCTACACACTAAGGTTTTAAGTGGTTTATGGGAAAGGTAACGGTGTGACCATATACTATTTGGGATAAAGTACCCCCTTGTTTACATGATAAGGAGATTGCAAGTCACCTTACAGTTCCATAACCTTATAAAGTAACTCAGCCTTTGGCCTCATTTCTCTATATAGTTATGGAACACATCAGTGACTTGCATATCTTTATAATGTACGGCAGGGGGTACTTTAACAATAATAAGTTTGCAATAGTATAACACAAACATCAACATAGTCCCCAACTACATGTGTTCATGCACGCCCTGCATCAATATAACTATCTATCACTGGATCTTTTATAGATTCACAGGCTTGAATTATCTCCCTTTCTGTGCTGTGAGTCTTATAGTAACATTCAAAAAGCAGTGTTTCCCCATAAAGGTATGAAAGGCCTGCAAACAATGTCACAGTAGTAACCAAACAACTTCAAAGCGAGAGATCCAAACTTCAACCAATCAGCTTCCAGTACTCTGATCACCTCTTTCCCCAGAGGCCGCCATGCCAGAGATTTTCTAGCACGTTTTGTGAACAAGAGCCTCATCAGAGCACAGCTCTGCCTTCTGCATTTCCATTTGTGGTGGCACTTTCTTATAGGAGACTGTTGCCTTTAGAATTTGATTTCAGTGAGATGCATTGCTTCAGCCTGCATGCTGCAAAGAAAGCAGTCATCAGGGACTACAACTGTGGTTAAAAGAGGCTGAATGTGAAAGATCCATACAAAGATGCATCTACCGGCTGTGTCATCATCATCATAAGGCCAAAGCCTGCAAGATCTTCAGGACTTTTTCTGCTAAAACCTTGAATGATAAAGAAGGTTGTTTTTTGAGTTGTCTACAGAAGTAAGCCAGGGTTGATGACCTACAATCTTCTGAGGCTGAGTACCATCATTCTACCTGTTCAGTTAAAAAGCCTAAAAAATGGATCAAAGTACGGTGCCTAAGGTGGTAATGTCAGCTTAGGCTATGTGCTGCACATCTGAGGAGCCGACATGTAAGGCTTAAAAATGTCTGAAAAGATGACCGACAGGCCAGTAAAATCACAACTTTAGGTGCTGTCTAAAGTTAAGCCCTGGCCTCCTGCACCATTTACGCCTTTGCCAGTAATGGCCTCTTAGCTGTTTTTTTTTTTTGATAATCAACTTTATTGATTGTACAGAAACCATCCGAATTCATTGGTTGCAGCTCATCAATCAGCATACGTAGTAGGTCTATAGCAATGAAAAGGTACAGGTAAAGTCAATTCAATGCAGTCCAATAGCGAACCTTGCATAGCTGTGTCGGCAGAGCTTGATACATAGGAGCAGCAGGAATTCATGGTGGTAACATATTGAACCATTTCCCCCACACTTTGTGAAACAATTATCCTCTTAGCTGTTTAAACATTGCAATCATTGGTGACTTGTTCGTCGATGACCACCTTTACTACAATATTACCATTGATGACTCAGTTATCGACTATGTCATCACTGTTGGCGATGACGTCTCAGTCAGTGGTAAAAATCTCACCAAACACTACCTCTCCACTGATGAGGGCTCCTTCATAGACAACTTTACTGATAACAACTCCAACAGCTATTCCATTGTTGACGGCAACGGATGCAAAGATAGACAAACAAATCGATAATATCACAGTCTATGAAGATACATCAGAAAAAAGAAGTCTCTTTGACTCTTACTTAAGAAACAGGATTGCCATCAACAGTAATTCTATCAGATACTTCTGCGAGCAAGGTGTCACCCCCTTCTGCCTTCCAGTAGACCAATTCTGCCTTCTATGATTTTGGAGACAGAGGATGAATCTCAAAATGAGGGTCTCTTTGGCACAGCTATGAGACCAACACTATTACAAGTAAAATTTCAAGACCCACATTATAAGGGGCATTATGATGATGACAGGATTGTGGATCCAGAGGATCAGGATGAGTTAATGAAGACAACACTGGTGATCCATATATGAGGGATGAAAGAAAATTCACACAGAACACTTTGCCATCCCTATTAAGATCATCTTTTCAAACAATATTATATGGATCCTTTGTATCGAGCTACCTCAATGTTACAGGTACCAGTAGAGAAAAGGTATTTCCTTTATCACAAGCTGAAAGATTATTACACAGAATTTCTTAAAAATCAGACATAGCGACTTCCTGAACCACAACAACCAGACACCCTAAAGACTATCCATCTCCATCTTCAACTCCATTTATGTACGGTTTTATGGGTCCGCAATGACAACATGGATACTTCCATAGCGGTAAGAGACGTTTTAGACGACCGTCCTGTAGGGCATGAGTTGTGGGAAGACTACATTTTTTCTATATCGGGAGATCCATCTCTGCCTCAACACAAATGATATAGCTAACTTTTATTCATTATTGGAAAGAGTTTACTGTCTCTTTGAGCTACCTATGACAGTCACCAAAACATACTGTTTTCTATACGACTGCAAAAAGCTGGCAATAAAGACTGGAAAACCCATCCCAATTATTGGCCACAATTGAAAGGAGGGTCTAAACATCATGCAAAATCCATCTTCTGTCCCTGCAATGGTGCAATGTCTGGACAAAAATACTTTGTTCCTGATAACACTACAGCTTGTCTTTCTGGATATCCTCCCAAAATGATTCCCCAATGACGGAAGCTGCACAGTGGAGGTCCCATAATCCGACATCATATTGTACTGCTCATCCTATTAGTGAGGGTAGGAAGATGGTCAGATTTGGAAAGAGAGTTTCCACATTGGCTACAACCTCTATAAAGGCAGCAAACACATTGGTCATCATCAGTCAATATGAAATGCAAATGTGCTGAAATATTGACAACTTTTTAGAGATTAACCCGATGATAAGAAGGAGAAGAAAAAAGCTCCCTGGAAAGAGATAGAGAGAGCATTAGTAGCGATTACTGATGCATCAATACATGTAGTGATATCTTGTTTGTGGCAAAGAGCAGGGGCAACAGTTCTCAGGCATCAGGGCAGTTTAAGCTCCATTTTCTTTTGGCCTGAAGTTCAAAACTGCTACTAGTAATGCCTTTTGATGGCGAAGCCTTGTTTGAACGTTATGTGAATGAGGCTTTACTTATGATTAAGGCTATTATAAGATATTGAGACAGCATTTTTTCTAGGTGCCTTACAATACTGAGGCACAGGGTCAGACCGATTTGCATATGGCAATGTCTGAACTGGGGTGGTGGAGTGAGCTAAAGAATGATGATGGATTGAACCCAGATCATTTGACTGGGGGTGAGTGTTTGATTTGCTCTAACGCTCCTTCCATCATCCCCTTTGGTATCGCTTTGTTCGCCCTAAGTTGGCAGGGTATGCCCAGACGTGGGTCCCTTGCTCACTTTGCCACTGGATTGAAGATAGCCTAGCCTGGCTGATGAGGGTTATGAACCTGAAACCGGTCCTAGGATGCTTGTTTCCGATCCAGGGAAGACATGTCTTGGCAGTTCGGGCTGGACTATTCCCATGAGGCACAGGGTCAGACTGATTTGCATATGGCCATGTCTGAACTGGGGTGGTGGAGTGAGCTAAAGAATGATGATGAATTACACCCAGATCATTTGACTGGGGGTGAGTGTTTGATTTGCTCTAACGCTCCATCCATCATCCCCTTTGGTATCGCTTTGTTCGCCCTAAGTTGGCAGGGTATGCCCAGACGTGGGTCCCTTGCTCACTTTGCCACTGGATTCAAGATAGCCTGGCTGATGAGGGTTAAGAACCCGAAACTGGTCCCAGGATGCTTGTTTCCGGTCCAGGAAAGACATGGCATGGCAATTCGGGCTGGACTGTTCCCATGAGGCACAGGGTCAGACTGATTTGCATATGGCCATGTTTGAACTGGGGTGGTGGAGTGAGCTAAAGAATGATGATGGATTAAACCCAGATCATTTGACTGGGGGTGAGTGTTTGATTTGCTCTAACACTCCGTCCATCATCCCCTTTGGTATCGCTTACAATATTGACCAGCAATACCCTTTCAAGAAGAAAGAGGCAGGGGACTCTTATCCTTTCAAGTAAGTTACTGACATCAGTGATACCAATCATAACAGCAGTAGTAACAATCATATTTCACCAGACCTCCAAATTATCCTACAGACATAATTTTCTCGGGATCCTCTGAATACAAATAACAGAAAGAAAAAAGGCAATTTGCAATCTGAACTCAGGCCATGCCCCATTGTAGGCATCACACCAGCACTGATTAGCAAGAACCGGAATCCTCCCCTAAAGGAGTCTGTAGTTGTAAGGGTTTCACAATGCTTCTCATTGGGATTCAATGACATGGCGTGAGAAGTTGGCCTGATATATAGTGCTCACTATTCTAGTGATCACTTTGTATCATACCAAACAACCCTTATTGATGATTGGTTGTAAGTCAACCTTTCAGACCAGCTATCCTACTAGCATGGACACGAGCAGTCTTCAGGCTAAACTCTAGAGGGCGTGTTAAGCCAGCTGTTTTACCATCACATATACCCCTTGAACACCAAGTGAAAGGACACCACACAAGTTGTTATAAAAATATAGGATATTTATTAATAACAGTTCTACCCTGAACTCTTTATGAGTCAGGGAGCTAAGCACAATACAAAACTCTTAAGAAAATACTTCAAGTTGCACAATTTACACAAATGCCCGAGGGGCACGAAAAACCATATACTACAAAAGTGGAATGCGAAATACTAACAGGTAAGTAACAAGATCCAGAGGCTTCAGGATCGCTAGAACTACACTACTGAACCTTACGATCACGAGCAGGAGGCCTAGGGAGATCGGGTGCAGAGTGTGCACTCTCACGCGGGATGCGGGAAGAAGTCTATGGAGGCTAGATTTCGTAAAGTTAGTGTTATCGGACGAATCCGACCAGTTAGGCTGAAAACGAAAAAGGATCTGGACACTTAGATAGTGAACCTACGTGGGAGCACCGAAATGCTCGAGTTACCTAGCCCAGGGGCTGCGGATGCATAGGGTTCAAAAGACGTCGGGAATCCTCGTTACAGTCTATGGAGCCTGAAAGAAGAAGTTGCTGGCAGGCGACCAGTGATGAAGTTTGATGGGATCCAAGCCTGGATCGGAGTTGAAGATGACCTGAAAGCAGAGGGGACTCAGTTCTTAATCACTAGCCAGTGATCAGATGGGCACCAGGATGGCACCGGATGAGGGCACCTCGACCAGGTAAGTGGGCGACGCTTGGCTCTGCAGCCTTTCGGACCAGGAGGCGTCGTCGGCGACCAGGATGGAGGGGCGAGCTGTCCCACGAGGGTGTCTGCTGTCGGCGCTGCTGAAACCAGGATTGGAGCAACAAGCCTTGGCAAAGGCAAGCCCACGCGGTGGACTCAAGATGGCGTCTGGAGTGGACCAGGAGGGTCCAGGGTGCTCCTCTGTTGGAGGGGAGCAAGGGCCAGTCTGGAGCAACCAGACCAGCGGTGAAATCGTCATGGTACGTCGTCAAGAGGGTCACTAGCCAACGGGCAAGTGACCGGACAACGTGGCAAGCAGCAAGGAAGCAGAAGGACCCCACGCAGATCTCGTGGATGCTGGGAGGCTGGACTTCAGTGCTGGAGCTGCTTAGGGTTAGGGCTTCTCAAACCCCAGTGCACTTACTCGAGGGTCTCTCGGGGGTCGTGCTGGAGAAGCGTCGTGCAGGTCTTGAAGATGGCCGGTCCCACGGGTCTCGTCGCACCCACGAATCTCAGCTGTGCTGGATGATGTAGGTAGAGGTCAGAGATGGAGGGAAAACCGGGTCTCGTCGAGTTGGGCAGTCTTGATCCGGAGGATGGACTTCAGCAAACCGCAAGAGCTTCGGTGGTGCCTGCTGGTGCAGGGTGGCTACTCCTTAGCCACAAGGGAGAGTCTTCAGAAGAGTCAAGAGTTCTTTTCGTGGAAAGTAGTTTCAAGATTCAGAATTATCTAATTTGGGAAGGGGGCCTGCTCCTATCTTTATACTAAGAAAAGGGGCTGGCACGCGACTAAGTCCTGCCCTATGGGTGGGACTAGGAGGGGGGTGGTTACACCCCTCTCCTTTGTCCGGTCTCTCCCCAGCTCAGGGGCTGGTGTGCCCCAGGAACTGGTTTGAGCCGGCATATGCACAGTGAGCACCGGGGTGCCACTTGCAGTCACCTTCCTTTCAGCCCTGCCTACCTGGAATACACAAAATCCTGTCTGGGATGGTGCTGGCACCGCCCCTGACAGGAAACCCTTTGTCCATGCCTCCGTTGCTGGAAGGACTCCCAGCAGCAGGAGGGCAGACTTGTGTCTCGGTGGCAGCATCCATTTTGTGGAGCTGAGGCTATGTCTGACTTTAACCGGGGTTCACAGTTACATACATGTCGTGTCCCTCTAGAAGGGTGGAATGCTAACCCCGTCGCCAGAATTGGCCAGGGGTTAGTATTCCAATTCGTATGACACCTTACTCGACATGTTTTGATAAAGCTATACCAAAGTTAGCATTTAACCGCGAGGATTATAATGCACTTAAGAGTATATGGTATAGCGTTATCATGGAACAGCTATTTGGACTTGGTTCCGCAAGCTGCAAACGGGCTCAGCTCATGCCAGAGAGCCATCTCACATAATTCCAAGCACTCTGCCTTCAGGATTGATAAGGCCTGCCATAGGAGTGACTGATAGGAATATATGTGTCCATTTTAGGGTTAGATATAGGAATACTATATCTAAAGCAAAGGGTGTTTACACCACCTTGCCCCAGCTGTCGTGCAGCCAGTTGTGTCTGTTTGGGTGGCCAGCCAGGGGTGGCATAATACATGCTTCAGCCCCTGGTAGGCCCTGGGTACACCTATGCCCTGGATACCTAAGGTATGCTGTACAGGGACTGATAAAGTGGCCCAGTACCAATTGGTAAGATGCACCTAAGGTACATGGTTGTAATTTAGAGAGAGAACAGCTAGGCTGTGGGTCTGATTAGCAGGCCCACAGCCAGGGGAAGTCGTAAATCAGTGAAGCAAAAAGCAAAAATCTGGGGTGGCCATGGGATTGCAGACCCCACTCTCCTACATAACCCCCCCCCAAACTTAGGGACATTAAACTAACCTTGACCAGGTGAGTCTTCTTGCTCTAAGTGGAAGTACCTGGAGAGACCATCTGCATTACCATGGTCAGTTCCTGGGCGGTGCTCCACTGTAAAGTCCATCCCCTGTAGGGAAATGGACCACCTAAGAAGTTTGGGGTTTTCACCCTTCATTTGATTTAGCCATAAGAGGGGCTTATGGTCGGTCTGAACTTTGAAGTGAGTACCAAACAAGTATGGCCTCAACTTCTTCAGGGCCCACACCACAGCAAAGGCCTCCCTCTCAATAGCTGACCAACGTTTCTCTCTAGGGGTCAGCCTTCTGCTTATAAAAGCAATGGGCTGGTCATGACCATCAATATTCAGCTGAGATAGAACAGCTCCCACACCCAACTCAGAAGCATCTGTTTGGACAATGAATGGCTTGGAGTAGTCTGGACTCTTGAGAATAGGTGCAGTGCACATGGCCTGCTTTAGGTCATCGAATGCCTTCTGACAGCTAACTGTCCACTGAACTTTCTTTGGCATTTTCTTACTTGTCAGGTCATTAAGTGGGGTCACAATGGTCCCATAATTTCTGACAAATTTCCTGTAATAACCAGACAGGCCCAAGAAAGCTCTGACCTGTGTCTGGGTGGTTGGAGGAGCCCAGTCCTTTATGGCCTGTATCTTGCTCTCCAGAGGTTGAACTTGGCCTCCACCTACAAGGTGGCCCAAGTATACAACTTGACTCTGCCCTATCTGGCACTTAGTAGCCTTGATAGTGAGGCCTGCCTTTTGCAGGGCCTCTAAAACTTTCCTCAGGTGGATCAGGTGATCCTCCCAGGTGGAGCTAAAGACAGCAATATCATCTAGATATGCTGCACAAAAGTCATCCAACCCAGTGAGAACTTGGTTCACCAACCTTTGAAAAGTGGCAGGGGCATTTTTCAAACCAAAGGGCATCACCACAAATTGGTAATGACCTCCTGGGGTAGAAAATGCTGTCTTGGCCTTGGCATCCTCAGCTAACCTGATTTGCCATTAACCAGCTGTTAGGTCAAATGTACTTAAGAAAGTTGCAGAAGCCAACTTATCTATCAGTTCATCTGCCCTGAGTATTGGATGGGCATCTGTCTTAGTGACAGCATTGAGACCCTGTAGTCTACGCAAAACCTCATCTCTCTCTTGCCATCCTGGGTGTGAGGTTTAGGCACTAGAACTACAGGACTAGCCCAATGACTCCAAATTCCAACATCTTTTGTACTTCAGTTTTTATGCAGTCCCTGACGTGGTCAGGTTGCCTGTAGATTTTACTCTTTATAGGCAGACTGTCTCCAGTGTCCACCTCATGTGTGCACCAGTTTGTCTGACTGGGGGTCAGAGAAAACATTTGTCTGAAGGATTGCAGGACCTGCCTACAATCCTGTTGCTGATGCTCAGAGAGGCTGTCAGAAAAGACTACACCATCTACTGACCCATCATCAGGGTTCTGAGTGAGCAGGTCTGGGAGAGGGTCACTCTCTTCCTCCTGTCCCTCATCTGTGGCCATGAGCAAGCCCATGTCCTCCCTGTCAACAAATGCTTTGAGCCTATTCACATGAAGTACTCTGTGAGGGCTCCTGGGAGTTCCCATGTCAACCAAGTAGGTGACTTCTCCCTTTTGTTCAATGATGATGTGGGGTCCAGACCATTTGTCTTGGAGAGCTGCTGGGGCCACTGGCTCCAACACCCACACCTTCTGTCCTGCATGGTATACAGTTAGGACAGCCTTTTGGTCATGCCAAGCTTTTTGAAGTTCTTGGCTGGCCTCAAGGTTTTTAGATGCCTTCTCCATGTACTCTGCCATCCTGGAGCGGAGACCAAGTACATAGTCCACTATGTCAAGCTTAGGCTTTTTGAGAGGTAACTCCCATCCTTACTTCACAAGACATAGGGGTCCTCTTACAGGATGTCCAAACAAAAGCTCAAAAGGGCTGTAACCAACCCCCTTCTGTGGGACCTCTCTGTAAGCAAACAGAAGGCAGGGTAAAAGGATGTCCCATCTTCGCCTAAGCTTTTCTGGTAACCCTTATATCATCCCTTTGAGGGTCTTGTTGAATCTCTCAACAAGCCCATTGCATTGTGGGTGATAGGGTGTGGTGAATTTGTAATTGACACCACATTCCTTCCACATAGCAGTCAAGTATCCTGACATAAAGTTTGCACCCCTGTCAGAGATCACCTCCTTAGGGAACCCCACTCTGGAGAAAACTCCAACCAGGGCCCTTGCCACAACAGGAGCTGTAGTGGTTCTAAGGGGAATAGCTTCTGGATACCTGGTGGCATGATCCACTACCACCAGTATAAATCTGTGCCCAGATGCTGTTGGGGGGTCCATTGGTCCAACAATGTCAATCCCCACTCTTTCAAAGGGAACCCCCACCACAGGTAGTGGTATAAGGGGGGCCTTTGTTGTGCCACCTGATTTGCCACTGGCTTGGCAGGTGATACATGACCGACAAAAGTTCTTAGTGTCCTCAGACATATGGGGCCAGTGAAAGTGTGGGGCAAGCCTGTCCCAAGTCTTATTCTGGCCTAAGTGACCTGCAAGAGGAATTTCATGGGCCAAGGTGAGAAGGAAACCTCTCAGAGTCAAGGGGATGACCAGCCTCCTGGTAGCACCAGGCTTGGGGTCTCTTGCCTCAGAGTAAAGGAGTCCATCGTCCCAGTACACTTTATGGGCACCTGTGGAATTCCCTGCAGCCTCAGCAGCAGCCTGCTGTCTGAGGGGTTCAAGAGAGGAACAGTCTAACTGTGCCTGCCTCAAGTCTGCCCTGGAAGGGCCCCCTGTCCCAAGAAACTCAACCTGTTCAGGTTCAAGCTCTTCTAGGACAGTTCCTTCTGGGGTCTTGGGGTCAGTCTCCTGAGAGAGCTGATCATTTTCCTGAGGCAGGGGGGAAGGGTCAACCTTACCCCTACTGATCTTTCTCTTGGTTAGTGTCTGGTCCATTGTTCCAGGATCCAGCACTAGTTCAGCTGGGCATTTCTTGGCCTGTGACCTAGTCACAGCAAGGACATGTGCTGACAAACCTAACATTTCCACATGAGTCCTATACTCCACATCTGACCATAAGGAGGATTCCAAATCATTGCCCAAAAGACAGTCCACAGGGAGGTCTGAACTAACAACAACCCTTTTGAGGCCATTTACCCCTCTCCAGGAGAAGTTAACAAGTGCCATACTATGGGAGGTAGTGGCATTGCTAGCATTGGTCACCAGGTAGTCTGCTCCCAGTATGACCTGGTCAGGGTCCACAAAGTTAGGTGTCACCATGGTGACACTGGCACAAGTGTCCCTGTAGGCCTGAGCCATTTTTCCATTAATCAAAGGCGTCTGCCTGTACTTGCCCAGAGTACTGGGACTTATTGTAGGGGTCATATTCATGTCCCCAGTACAAACAAGAACAGCCTGAGTAGGTGTTCTGACTAAGTCAGAGCCCGCCTCAGTTCCCAGGGTTAACCCCACTATAGCCTTAGGATGATTACTACCACTACTAACTGTACTAGGGGGTGCATGTGCCTTAGGGGCAGTAGTGGTAGGAGTTGGGCCTTTCTTGGTGCACTCACTAAACCAGTGAGTATTACTTTTGCAGTACTGGCACCATGGTTTCTTCTGACCATTCTTCTTCTTTTGGGAATTCTGGGAATTCTGGGACCCACCCTCTTTAGATTGTTGGGGCCCTGTTGAAGAATTCTGGTCATTTTGCTTGTTCTCATTACCCTTGGGATCTGCTTTCTTCTGGCCACCACCTTGGTTCTGGTTCTGCTGCTTGACCCTTGTCTTGACCCATCTGTCTGCCTTCTTTCCCAATTCTTGGGGAGAGGTCAGATCTGAGTCAATAAGGTGCTGATGCAACAACTGATTTTGACAATTACTTAAGATTTGCTCTCTCATAATTAGATTATACAATCCTGTGTAATCAGTAACTTTACTTCCCAGTAACCAGCCTTCAAAAGCCTTAGTGGCAAAATCTACAAAGTCAGTCCAATCTTGAGACTGAATTTTCTGGGTATCCCTGAACAGCAACCTGTACTGTTCAGTGGTTAAGCCAAACCCATCAATCAGTGTATTTTTCAAGACTTGGTAATTGTTAGCATCCTCAGCTCTAGTAGTGAAGAGCTTATCTCTACCTTTGCCTTCAAAGGAGAGCCACAAAATAGCTGCCCACTGACTCTGGGGGATGCACTGGACAGTGCAGGCCCTCTCCAAAGCAGTCATCCACTTGTGGATGTCATCCCCTTGTTTAAAGGGGGGCACTATTTTACTCAGGTGTCTAGTGTCAAAACTCCTGTCTTTATCCTTAGGGATATTGCTGCCACCAGTGGGGACTACCCCACTCAACTGTTGCTCTCTAGCAAAGGAAAGCTTCTCCTTGGCAAGGGCAAGTTCTTCCCTCTGAATCCTCAGATTAGCCTGCTTCATCCTTGCTTCATGTTCTCTTCTCTGAGGGGAAGTCAGTCTCCTCTGGGGAGAGATCATTCTCCTCTGAGCAGAGGCATGAGAGTGCACAGAGATGTTGCAGTCCCTAGAATGAGATCTATCTCTTCTAACTCCAAAGTTAGGCCTGCTTAGGGTCAGTACTGGGGGTCCCCCAGATCCTTCCCTATGTAGGTCTAAGTTGGCCCTAGTAAGCCTGACTAGCTCAGGACCATTGTCTGCCTCATCCCCAGAGACTTCCTCTACCTCCTCCTCCTCCTCTTCTACTTCTGTTTCAGGGAGGTTGGAGTCTGGGTCACCACGAGTACCTTCTAAGGGGGGCATGCTCCCATCTGTCTGAGAAGCTTTCCTAGCATCAAAAGTCTCTAAGAGACCTAACAGAAAAGGAGTGGTAGGGTTAGAACCCTGTTTTAGTTTCCTGGAGGTACACAATTGTCTCATCTCCTGGAAGCTAAGACCTGCATATCTGGAAGTGACCTGTGGAGGGTCAACAGCCACAAGGGGAGTCTCTGCAGACTCTCCATGGGTAGACATGCTTCTAGTGTGGTGTAAGTGATGCACCGACCTACACTATGGGTTTACCTACTGATCCCTTGCTAAGAGTTGTAGTCAAGGTGTGCTAAGCCTTGTTGCACTACAACAGCTGGTTCAGTAGAACTCAGAGTATTCTAAGTTAAGTTATATGTACCTGGGTACTTATGTGATCTTTCAATTGATATTCTTAGGATACGTGCGAGGTAAAACAACAGCAAGCTCAAATCCCAACCGCTGCACACCAATGTGAGAAGTTGGCCTGATATATAGTGCTCACTATTCTAGTGATCACTTTGTATCATACCAAACAACCTTGTAAGTCAACCTTTCAGACCTGCTATCCTAGTAGCATGGACACGAGCAGTCTTCAGGCTAAACTCTAGAGGGCGTGTTAAGCCAGCTGTTTTACCATCACATATACCCCTTGAACACCAAGTGAAAGGACACCACACAAGTTGTTATAAAAATATAGGATATTTATTAATAACAGTTCTACCCTGAACTCTTTATGAGTCAGGGAGCTAAGCACAATACAAAACTCTTAAGAAAATACTTCAAGTTGCACAATTTACACAAATGCCCGAGGGGCACGAAAAACCATATACTACAATAGTGGAATGCGAAATACTAACAGGTTAGTAACAAGATTCAGAGGCTTCAGGATCGCTAGAACTACACTACTGAACCTTAAGATTACGAGCAGGAGGCCTAGGGAGATCGGGTGCAGAGTGTGCACTCTCACGCGGGATGCGGGAAGAAAGTCTATGGAGGCTAGATTTCGTAAAGTTAGTGTTATCGGACGAATCCGACCAGTTAGGCTGAAAACGAAAAAGGATCTGGACACTTAGATAGTGAACCTACGTGGGAGCACCGAAATGCTCGAGTTACCTAGCCCAGGGGCTGCGGATGCATAGGGTTCAAAAGACGTCGGGAATCCTCGTTACAGTCTATGGAGCCTGAAAGAAGAAGTTGCTGGCAGGCGACCAGTGATGAAGTTCGATGGGATCCAAGCCTGGATCGGAGTTGAAGATTACCTGAAAGCAGAGGGGACTCAGTTCTTAATCACTAGCCAGTGATCAGATGGGCACCAGGATAGCACCGGATGAGGGCACCTCGACCAGGTGAGTGGGCGACGCTTGGCTCTGCAGCCTTTCGGACCAGGAGACGTTGTCGGCGACCAGGATGGAGGGGCGAGCTGTCCCACGAGGGTGTCTGCTGTCGGCGCTGCTGAAACCAGGATTGGAGCAACAAGCCTTGGCAAAGGCAAGCCGACGCGGTGGACTCAAGATGGCGTCTGGAGTGGACCAGGAGGGTCCAGGGTGCTCCTCTGTTGGAGGGGAGCAAGGGCCAGTCTGGAGCAACCAGACCAGTGGTGAAATCGTCGTGGTACGTCATCAAGAGGGTCACTAGCCAACGGGCAAGTGACCGGACAACGTGGCAAGCAGCAAGGAAGCAGAAGGGCCCCATGCAGATCTCGTGGATGCTGGGAGGCTGGACTTCAGTGCTGGAGCTGCTTAGGGTTAGGGCTTCTCAAACCCCAGTGCACTTACTCGAGGGTCTCTCGGGGGTCGTGCTGGAGAAGCGTCGTGCAGGTCTTGAAGATGGCCGGTCCCACGGGTCTTGTCGCATCCACGAATCTCAGCTGTGCTGGATGATGTAGGTAGAGGTCAGAGATGGAGGGAAAACCGGGTCTCGTTGAGCTGGGCAGTCTTGATCCGGAGGATGGACTTCAGCAAACCTCAAGAGCTTCGGTGGTGCCTGCTGGTGCAGGGTGGCTACTCCTTAGCCACAAGGGAGAGTCTTCAGAAGAGTCAAGAGTTCCTTTCGTGGAAAGTAGTTTCAAGATTCAGAATTATCTAATTTGGGAAGGGGGCCTGCTCCTATCTTTATACTAAGAAAAGGGGCTGGCACGCGACTAAGTCCTGCCCTATTGGTGGGACTAGGAGGGGGGTGGTTACACCCCTCTCCTTTGTCCGGTCTCTCCCCAGCTCAGGGGCTGGTGTGCCCCAGGAACTGGTTTGAGCCTGCATATGCACAGTGAGCACTGGGGTGCCACTTGCAGTCACCTTCCTTTCAGCCCTGCCTACCTGGAATACACAAAATCCTGTCTGGGATGGTGCTGGCACCGCCCCTGACAGGAAACCCTTTGTCCATGCCTCCGTTGCTGGAAGGACTCCCAGCAGCAGGAGGGCAGACTTGTGTCTCGGTGGCAGCATCCATTTTGTGGAGCTGAGGCTATGTCTGACTTTAACCGGGGTTCACAGTTACATACATGTCGTGTCCCTCTAGAAGGGTGGAATGCTAACCCCGTCGCCAGAATTGGCGAGGGGTTAGTATTCCAATTCGTATGACACCTTACTCGACATGTTTTGATAAAGCTATACCAAAGTTAGTATTTAACCGCGAGGATTATAATGCACTTAAGAGTATATGGTATAGCGTTATCATGGAACAGCTATTTGGACTTGGTTCCGCAAGCTGCAAACGGGCTCAGCTCATGCCAGAGCACCATCTCACATAATTC
This sequence comes from Lissotriton helveticus, assembly GCF_964261635.1. NCBI lineage: Eukaryota > Metazoa > Chordata > Amphibia > Caudata > Salamandridae > Lissotriton > Lissotriton helveticus. The sequence goes on from NC_136057.1 coordinate 1,359,863,330, forward strand.
CAAGCACTCTGCCTTCAGGATTGATAAGGCCTGCCATAGGAGTGACTGATAGGAATATATGTGTCCATTTTAGGGTTAGATATAGGAATACTATATCTAAAGCAAAGGGTGTTTACACCACCTTGCCCCAGCTGTCGTGCAGCCAGTAGTGTCTGTTTGGGTGGCCAGCCAGGGGTGGCATAATACATGCTTCAGCCCCTGGTAGGCCCTGGGTACACCTATGCCCTGGATACCTAAGGTATGCTGTACAGGTACTGATAAGCTGGCCCAGTACCAATTGGTAAGATGCACCTAAGGTACATGGTTGTAATTTAGAGAGAGAACAGCTAGGCTGTGGGTCTGATTAGCAGGCCCACAGCCAGGGGAAGTCGTAAATCAGTGAAGCAAAAAGCAAAAATCTGGGGTGGCCATGGGATTGCAGACCCCACTCTCCTACACATGGGACAGATGGTTACGGGGCACAGTTCATTTTAGCAACACAAAATGTATTCTGAAGCTACTACAATGGCCACCGAAGAAGATGATGCAGCAATATCTGTAACTGCTGCACTACAAAATCCTTTACATGATAAACAAGCATTGGAAATGCAATAGGTCTCGCATTAGAAAAGTTGGAGTTATTGGTCTTGTAAATGACATATTTTATTTATTTGTTGGTTTTTAAAATTGCTAAATTGATGGCTTTGTCATTTACAATGCCAATAGTTATAACTTTCGAGAATGTGACACCTATAGCATTTGGAATGCAACATGTTTTGTATTTACGTGACTTAGATGGCAGCTCTGGTCGTTAGGCCACATCTCTAGAGAGCAGGAGAGTGCAGCAGGGGAGAGAAGCACAGCAATGCAATAGGTCTCGCATTAGGAAAGTTTGAGCTATTGGTATTGTAAAGGACACATTTTTTATTTATGTGCTTGTTTTGAAAATAGCGAAATTAATAGCTTTGTTATTTACAATGCCAATAGTTTTATCTTTCGCAAATGTGACACCTATTGTAACACAATATGTGTTGTGAGGGTGAGTGAGGGTGAGGGTGAGGGGTTGAGGGTGAGTGAGGGTGAGGGGTTGAGGGTGAGGGGTTGAGGGTGAGTGAGGGTGAGGGTGAGTGAGGGTGAGGGGTTGAGGGTGAGGGGGTGAGTGAGGGTGAGGGTGAGTGAGGGTGAGGGGTTGAGGGGTTGAGGGTGAGTGAGGGTGAGGGGTTGAGGGTGAGTGAGGGTGAGGGTGAGTGAGGGTGAGGGTGAGTGAGGGTGAGGGGTTGAGGGTGGGTGAGGGTGAGTGAGGGTGAGGGTGAGTGAGGGTGAGGGGTTGAGGGTGAGTGAGGGTGAGGGTGAGTGAGGGGTTGAGGGTGAGGGGTTGAGGGTGAGTGAGGGTGAGGGGTTGAGGGTGAGTGAGGGTGAGGGGTTGAGGGTGAGTGAGGGTGAGGGTGAGTGAGGGTGAGTGAGGGTGAGGGGTTGAGGGTGAGTGAGGGTGAGGGTGAGTGAGGGTGAGTGAGGGTGAGTGAGGGTGAGGGGTTGAGGGTGAGTGAGGGTGAGGGGTTGAGGGTGAGTGAGGGTGAGGGGTTGAGGGTGAGTGAGGGTGAGGGTGAGGGGTTGAGGGTGAGTGAGGGTGAGTGAGGGTGAGGGGTTGAGGGTGAGTGAGGGTGAGGGTGAGTGAGGGTGAGGGGTTGAGGGTGAGTGAGGGTGAGGGTGAGTGAGGGGTTGAGGGTGAGGGGTTGAGGGTGAGTGAGGGTGAGTGAGGGTGAGTGAGGGTGAGGGTGAGTGAGGGTGAGGGTGAGTGAGGGTGAGGGGTTGAGGGTGAGTGAGGGTGAGGGGTTGAGGGTGAGTGAGGGTGAGGGGTTGAGGGTGAGTGAGGGTGAGGGTGAGTGAGGGGTTGAGGGTGAGGGGTTGAGGGTGAGTGAGGGTGAGGGTGAGTGAGGGTGAAGGGTTGAGGGTGAGTGAGGGTGAGGGTGAGTGAGGGTGAGTGAGGGTGAGGGTGAGTGAGGGTGAGTGAGGGTGAGGGGTTGAGGGTGAGTGAGGGTGAGGGTGAATGAGGGGTTGAGGGTGAGGGGTTGAGGGTGAGTGAGGGTGAGGGTGAGTGAGGGTGAGGGTGAGTGAGGGTGAGGGGTTGAGGGTGAGTGAGGGTGAGGGGTTGAGGGTGAGTGAGGGTGAGGGGTTGAGGGTGAGTGAGGGTGAGGGTGAGTGAGGGTGAGGGGTTGAGGGTGAGTGAGGGTGAGGGTGAGTGAGGGTGAGGGTGAGTGAGGGTGAGTGAGGGTGAGGGGTTGAGGGTGAGTGAGGGTGAGGGGTTGAGGGTGAGTGAGGGTGAGGGGTTGAGGGTGAGTGAGGGTGAGGGTGAGTGAGGGTGAGGGGTTGAGGGTGAGTGAGGGTGAGGGTGGGTGAGGGGTTGAGGGTGAGTGAGGGTGAGGGTGAGTGAGGGTGAGTGAGGGTGAGGGGTTGAGGGTGAGTGAGGGTGAGTGAGAGTGAGGGTGAGTGAGGGGTTGAGGGTGAGGGGTTGAGGGTGAGTGAGGGTGAGGGGTTGAGGGTGAGTGAGGGTGAGGGGTTGAGGGTGAGGGTGAGTGAGGGTGAGGGGTTGAGGGTGAGTGAGGGTGAGTGAGGGTGAGTGAGAGTGAGGGTGAGTGAGGGGTTGAGGGTGAGGGGTTGAGGGTGAGTGAGGGTGAGGGGTTGAGGGTGAGTGAGGGTGAGGGGTTGAGGGTGAGTGAGGGTGAGGGGTTGAGGGTGAGTGAGGGTGAGGGTGAGTGAGGGTGAGGGGTTGAGGGTGAGTGAGGGTGAGTGAGGGTGAGTGAGAGTGAGGGTGAGTGAGGGGTTGAGGGTGAGGGGTTGAGGGTGAGTGAGGGTGAGGGTGAGGGGTTGAGGGTGAGTGAGGGTGAGGGGTTGAGGGTGAGTGAGGGTGAGGGGTTGAGGGTGAGGGGTTGAGGGTGAGTGAGGGTGAGTGAGGGTGAGTGAGAGTGAGGGTGAGTGAGGGGTTGAGGGTGAGGGGTTGAGGGTGAGTGAGGGTGAGGGTGAGGGGTTGAGGGTGAGTGAGGGTGAGGGGTTGAGGGTGAGTGAGGGTGAGGGGTTGAGGGTGAGTGAGGGTGAGGGTGAGGGTGAGGGTGAGTGAGGGTGAGGGGTTGAGGGTGAGGGGTTAAGGGTGAGTGAGGGTGAGGGTGGGTGAGGGTGAGGGTGAGTGAGGGTGAGGGTGAGCGAGGGTGAGGGTGAATGAGGGTGAGTGAGGGTGAGGGGTTGAGGGTGAGTGAGGGTGAGTGAAGGTGAGGGTGAGCGAGGGTGAGGGTGAGTGAGGGTGAGTGAGGGTGAGTGTGATGGGAGATGTATATGGGCATATAACGAGAAAGCGAAAGTGAAAGGGTTGAGGGTGAGTGAGGGTGAGGGTGAGGGTGAGTGAGGGTGAGGGTGAGTGAGGGTGAGGGTTTGAGGGTGAGTGAGGGTGAGGGGTTGAGGGTGAGGGTGAGGGTGAGTGAGGGTGAGGGTGAGTGAGGGTGAGTGAGGGTGAGGGTGGGTGAGGGTGAGTGAGGGTGAGGGTGAGTGAGGGTGAGTGAGGGTGAGGGGTTGAGGGTGAGTGAGGGTGAGGGTGAGTGAGGGTGAGTGAGTGTGAGGGGTTGAGGGAGGGTGAGGGTGAGTGAGGGTGAGTGTGAGGGGTTGAGGGTGAGTGAGGGTGAGTGAGGGTGAGTGAGGGTGAGGGTGAGGGGTTGAGGGTGAGTGAGGGTGAGTGAGAGTGAGGGTGAGTGAGGGTAAAAAAAGTAAAGTCCACATTTGTAAAGCGCACAATCACCCGTAAGGGTCTCTAGGCGTTGAGGGGCCGTCGGGAAGATTAAGCGAGCTATTGCCCAGAGTCACATGGTGCTGGGCTAACCTGCCGCCGGAGCCGGGGATCGAACCGTGGTCCCCAGATTCCAGCGTCAGTCGCCCTGGCCGCGGCGCCACACCTCTTGTTGAGGGTGAGTGAGGGTGAGGGTGAGGGGTTGAGGGTGAGTGAGGGTGAGTGGTTGGGGGTGAGTGAGGGTGAGGGTGAGTGAGGGTGAGGGTGAGTGAGGGTGAGGGTTTGAGGGTGAGTGAGGGTGAGGGGTTGAGGGTGAGGGTGAGTGAGGGTGAGGGTGAGTGAGGGTGAGTGAGGGTGAGGGTGGGTGAGGGTGAGTGAGGGTGAGGGTGAGTGAGGGTGAGTGAGGGTGAGTGAGGGTGAGGGTGAGTGAGGGTGAGTAAGGGTGAGGGGTTGAGGGTGAGTGAGGGTGAGGGGTTGAGGGTGAGTGAGGGTGAGTGAGGGTGAGTGAGGGTGAGTGAGGGTGAGTGAGGGTGAGGGTGAGTGAGGGTGAGGGTGAATGAGGGTGAGGGTGAATGAGGGTGAGTGAGGGTGAGGGGTTGAGGGTGAGTGAGGGTGAGGGTGGGTGAGGGTGAGTGAGGGTGAGGGTGAGTGAGGGTGAGGGTGAGGGTGAATGAGGGTGAGTGAGGGTGAGGGGTTGAGGGTGAGTGAGGGTGAGTGAAGGTGAGGGTGAGGGTGAGCGAGGGTGAGTGAGGGTGAGTGAGGGTGAGTGTGATGGGAGATGTATATGGGCATATAACGAGAAAGCGAAAGTGAAAGAACAGGTGATGTGGAGGACTCAGAGGTAATCAGAACGGGGCCGAACGCAGAGGAGATGGCTTCGAGCTCCAGTACACCACCCTGGCAGCAGGTGTAAGGTGGCTGAAGCAGACAATGCGCATCTTGACGACGGAGAAATCCCATTTCAAAAAGCATCCAGGGCCCTGCATTATAGCTTTGGGCTTTGCTGACAATCACTGATCAGGAAGTCCTTTGCTAACTGGTAACGACCTCTGCTACTGGACGCAGCCTGTGGTGGGCACATTGATTGTACTGCAGAAAAAGACAGAGTTTAAGCAGCACATGAGAAGATACCTCGGGCTGCAGGTGGGAGCAAAGTACAGGCCCTGCACCCTCCTCAGTCTGCATGCATGCACGGAGCTTGAATTGCCGTGGCTCTGAGATTTTGGTGGCTTACTACAAAGTTGCCAGGTTTTGCATGTATGTGCACTGAACACCAGGTTTGTAGAACTGAGCTTTGATTTAACAAACGAGTTTCTTCTGGGAGTTGTAGTTTTCGTGTGCCAATATGTAAAAAAAAATAGGCTAATCTCCATGCCCGATAACTATCTGTAGTAGAAAATATCAGGAGTAAGAGAGATGGTGATCGGCACAAATGAACGGCTGGTAACCTTATTTGTGGCACAGAACCGTTTGCAACCAAAAAGATTGGCTTTCTGGATAAGAAAGTAAGGTTAGCAATAGGCAAAGAAAAGAGACTGCTAGAGGCACACACAAAAGCCAGCTGCTGCTGTGTGTAGGACCACCGGTGAGCCCAGCCTGCCTTGAGCATGTAAACACACTCCATTCAGCGTCATCGGAGTGCAAAGTTCCCAGAGAAACAAGAAAGGAAACAAGACGGAGGGCATTGCTGTGGGGAGGGGGGGAGGAGAAATGCACACGGTGGGCAGGGGAGGGGGCGGAGCGGGGAGAGCGGCATGAGGGTGTGAAGCAGCCGGGGCCTTTGAAGTGAAGCTAAGCTTCACTTCAAAAGGTGTGGGAGGAATGCGGCTGAGGGAACAGACGGCGATTTGGTGATGTGCACGCGCATTTTAGGTCAATGCGCTTGCGCATTGACCTAAAAGCCACGGGCACAGCAGCAAATCGCCACAGTTAGGTAAGCTTTGTTTAAAGCCCTATAGTCTCGCTTCTCTCAATGCGCATGCGCACTGATAGGTCACGAGACCTAAAAATGGTCTCTAGTACCTGTGCCCAAAGTCCAGTGAAAAAAGGATTCTGTGTCAGAGGGCAGAGGCACTGATTATGCTTCTCTTTCTTTACTGTAAAAATTCACTGACTGGAGTGGGAATTGTGCATTTTACCCCTCTGCTATCCAACACTTTCCCTACTGTTGCATTGACTTCAGTAGGAATAGTAAACTTTACTCTTCGCAATCCAACACTTTCCTCACTGTTGTGCTGCCTGGAGTGGGGATAGGAAATGTTACCCCTACTGAGTTCAACGGTTCCCCTACTGTTACAGAAATTGGAGTAGGAATAGTATAGGTATTATTTGTATAATTTTATCATTTAGTTTATATTGTTTACATTTATATTTTTATGTTTTGTGTATTTAAAATTATATTAATTATATAATCGAATGTTTTTAAAATGCAATTGTTTTTGCAATATATAATTTTATATGTTGTTAATTTTTTTCTTTGTAATTAAACTGGTATTTTTTAATGTTATGGGGTATATGTATATATATATATATATATATATATATATATATATATATATATATATACATATGTGTGTGTGTAGATATTTGTTATATTATTACATTTAAAATAAATGATATTATCAATTGAAAATATTAGTGTATTCATTTTTTTATATTTTATTTTCATGAAAAAGTATAATCGTTATATTTATTTTAAAATGAATTAGGTATAAATAATTTGTATTATATTACTTTTACTTTTTAATATATTGAATGTTTAATATTTATATATATTTTTATAAAACGATATTTCATACAACGATATTTATGACAACAATACTTTTAATCCTATAATTTTGTCATTTATATTACAAGTATAGGATGACAATATTTTTTACTTCGATATTTCTGTCACAATATTTTTGTAGGACAATAGTTTAAGCTTCGATACTTTGTCAGTGAACTGAAGCATAGTATACCACACCTCAATGGACAGCTGGTTGTGTGCAGAGTTCTCAAACCAGCTACATTTAGACATGCAGGGCCTCCTCACATGAGTGCACAATTCACATAGCAAACAGTGTGCTGGAAAGGGCAGCTTTTAACCAGATCATGCACAGTCATGACACAGATAGCTGTCAAATTAAGTTCAGACCCTCAGGACGCCAAATGCTTAATCCCCTGTCTCACCATATGACTTGTATCGGGTTGTTTCATGTTGGATACCCAGGCCCTATGTAGACAGTCTGCTTGGGACAGAAGGGTGCCAGTAAATGAGATACATGCTCGATTTTCATTCATAGCTTACTTACAAGTTATAAACCAGCGCTTCCTCCAAGTTAGAAACCACAACGCCGTTTGGACAGTTAGGCAGGTTCAGTCGTGATTAAGAGCTACCAGAGTTCTTGGAACGAGTGCCGTAATCTCGGAAGATGTGTGGTGCTGAGACAAAGAACACTGCATCCAGATGAATCAGCTTTATCAATAGCTTTAAGCAGGTTTCCAATGCAGCAAATTAGACTCAAACATCATCCATGCACATTGAGTCAATGTTATCATAGATTGACTCCTGAATGTGCAGAGATGTGCTGGAGGCTCACCGGAGCTCAAAGCAGAGCCTCCACCCTGCCGTGCTCCAGGCCACCCCTCCCCCAATTAGGTAATTGTTTTAGCACAAAACTACCAATCCGAGTGTGAGCAGCAGTTTTATTTTAACGCTACCACAAATTACATGGGTTTTGGACGCCCCAAGTCAAGATACAGTGCTAGTCCTTTCAGGCCTTCTTTAAAATCTTTAGAAATGGCACTCTCTGCAGAGGAGTCTGGTACAAACATAGACACAGATGCATTAACCAGTTTGGCAATCTGCCAGCTTGGCAACACCAACCGTGAGCTGTCTATGGAGCACAGAGGATCAATCCTTATGTGGCTAGACCCGAAGCTCACCAAACTGATCACCACAGAGGCCAGACTGGTGGCTAATGGTCTCCTATTCGGTTACTTGCTTGTGAAGGATTTGGGGAGAATTGTAAATACGTTTACGGCCTTGGATAAAGCCCAAGTATCCATGAAGAAGGCTTTTCACTCAAACATTTTTGGAAAGGGTGGACAATATAGAGAGTGGTCTTCGAGCCGGTCCGACTTCAAAGGTCTAAAGAGGTTTTGCAAAACGCAGACAAGGCAATTGGTTTCACTCCACTCTGAAAACATTCTTCCCCTCTATGTGCCAAGGTAGATATGGTTGCAGAAGATGCCACATGATTCAGTGCAGTGCAGGACCCAATACTGCAGATAAATGTTATTCAAGCAGCGCAGGTGGGGCAGTATACATTTGTTTCCACAACTTGTGTCAGCTGACAAAAGATGCATTGCTGTCAGAAAGTGTATACAGTTTTAAAATAGAGTTTTATGGTTGGCTACGCCAAGATATGATTCAACCTAAAGCTTCTAAATTACGATCCGACCACCGAGTGTGCAGTTGGAAACATGATTTTTTTGCATTGAAGTATGTGCGGGGGCCCAGGAAAGGCTGTAGCACAAGCCACAATAAAAAATGCATGTTTGGAAACATCCCTGCACTGTGTGTCAGACACCACACGGTGCCTTTATATGGTGGTCAGACCACCATAGAAAGGCTGTTGGAAAGGGACAACGTAACCCCTACAGCAGTGCCTGAGCAGGTACCGCCCCTATCATAGGCTATTACACTTCAGCTGGTGGTCCGACGGGCTCCTTAATCCTGTCGGAAGTGTTGGTTGGTCCCTCCGCCCGCTGCCTCCAACTGCCTGCATCATAATGTGGCTGTCGGACAGCGATACCAGAGAAACATCTGGTGGCGGTTCGTCCGACATTGTAATCGGCCCATAGTGTATAGAGGCCAGGATAAACAAATTGCTACAGAACAAAGCTGTATGCCTAATACAACCTCACAAAACTGGATTTTGCAGCAATATATTGCTTGTGAACAAGAAAGGTGGAGGTGCCGGTTGGTACTGAACTTGAAGTAGAACAATTGTTACTTACCTGTAAACAGGTGGTTCTCCAGTATTGGTGTCTTTCATAGATTCACATGCTTGAATATTCCCCGTCGTCGAAGTGGGAGTCCCACGGTAAATAAAATAGCAATAATGCTAAATATATATAAATATATATAAACATAATATAAGATAAAGAAAGGAAATACAACTGAAAACCTCTAAAAACGATTCCTATATAGGAATGCAAGGTAAAGAGAAAAACTATTTGTAACACATTAGTGTCATTATGTTAGTCCAAATTACAGCCAATCAGGCGCCAGCACCCTCTAGAACCTTCTCCTCAGAAGCTCAAGCCCTCAGATTTTCGTAGCAGAAAGTAACTAAGAGCGTTTGAGGAGAAGAGAGCCTCTGAGGGGAGGAGGGTGGGTCGCATGTGAATCTATGAAAGACACCAATACTGGAGAACCACCTGTTTACAGGTAAGTAACAATTGTTCTTCTCCAGTATTAGGGGTGTCTTTCATAGATTCACATGCTTGAATAGAATAGAAAGCAGTAACCTCCGAGAACTGAGATTGCTAGGCATATCAAGAAGAAATCAAGACAGTACTAATAATAATAACACATCATAGCAATCACAGGAAACACAAGGAGGAGGGAACAGAGGCTAACCTTACTGAAAAAGATGGCGAAGCACTGCCTGTCCCACTGCGGTATCCGCTTCATTGATGGCATCCAAACAGTAATGTTTGGTGAAGGTGTGCCTGCTGGACCATGTCGCTGCACGGCAAATCTGATGAAGTGGCACACCAGCAAACAAGGCGGTGGAGGAAAGACATCGCCCTCGTAGAATGAGCCCTCACTGAAGACTGCAATGGTTTGCCCGCTTGTTGGTGGCAGAAGGCAATGGCTGAAGAAAGCCACCGGGCAATAGTCGGTTTGGAAATTGGATTGGATGTCCCTTGCGCAGTCGTCCGTAGGCAATGAACAGTTGGTCGGACTTGCGGAAGGGGGCAGTTCTGGCAATGTAAAATTTAAGGCATCGTTTGATGTCCAAAGAATGCAAGCGCTGCTCCGCCGGAGACTGAGGGTTCGGAAAGAAAGTCTTGAGGAACACAGGTTCATTCAAATGAAAATCCGTAGGTACTTTAGGTAGGAAGGAGGGGTTAGTGCGGAGCGCCACTCCGTTAGGTTTGAACTGAAGATAAGGCGGCCTGATAGTGAAAGCGTGAAGGTCGCTCACGCGACGAGATGAGGTCAAAGCCAAAAGAAGTGCAACCTTCCAGGTGAGGAATTTGAAATCCGCTTTATGGATAGGCTCAAATGGTGACTTCATAAGCTGAGATAGTACCACATTGAGGTGCCAAGATGGAGGAGGGCGCCGAACAGGTGGGAACTTGCGGAAGAGCCCTTTGAAGAATTGACGTATGATCCGTGATGAACAGAGGGAAGAAGAGCCATCATGTCGGAAACGAGATATTGCAGCTAAGAAAACTCCCAGCGTGGCATGAGAGAGCCCTGACTGAGCAAGGCTCAAGAAGAATGGAAGAAGCTGCTCAGGAGTGGAATGGATGTGATGGATATTGGCTGTGGCGCACCAATGACAGAATCGCTTCCACTTGAGTTTGTAAGTCTTGACGGTAGACGGAGCCCTGGCATGAGCTAGGATGCCTCTGCATTCCTGGGATATGTTCAAGTCAGCGAACTCAAGGTGCTCAGGTTCCATGCCCACAATTGTAGCGTGGAGGGGTCCGGATGGCACACTTGGCCTCTGTCCATCGTTAGGAGGTCTGGACGGGGACGCAGAGGAATGGGCTCGCATTGGGACAGCAGAAATGATCCGAAAACCATGCCTGCCTGGGCCAACGAGGTGCGATCAACAGGATGTGGCAGGGCTGCCTCTGCATTTTCCACAGTACCTGCGGTATTAATGGGAGTGGCGGAAAAGCATAAGCGAATAGATCGCACCAGTCGATCAAAAGGGCATTCCCACAGGACCCGGGGTGGGGATGCCAACTTGCATAAGACGGGCATTTCCGATTCTCCGGTGTTGCAAAGAGGTCTAGATCTGGGTGACTCCACTGGCGAAACACAAGATCTAGAGTCGGTTGGTGCAGTTCCCATTATTGTGTCGAGGAAGTGGACCTGCTCAGAGAGTCCGCCAGGAAGTTGGACACACGGCTGTCAAGGTGATGTGATGGCGGAGAGCCCAATCCCAAATCGACTGGGCCAAGCGGGACAGATGTGGAGACTTGCTCCCTCCCTGTTTTTTCACGTAGTGCATACTGGTGGTATTGTCTGTCTGGATTAGCACTGACTCCCCGTGAACAACCGGGAGGAAGGACTTGAGCGCTAGGAAGATCGCCATCAATTCTAGCCTGTTGATGTGCCACGTGCGTTGCGTCGGCGTCCACTTGCCTTTGATGGATAAGCCCTGGAGATGAGCGCCCCACCCCTCCAGGGAGGCGTCCGTCGTCAGCGTAAGATCTGGAGCATGAACGAGGAAGGACATTCCCCTTTTCAGATTCGTGGGCTGCGCCCACCAAAGCAGGCTCCTTCTCATGCGAGCTGTGACGGCAACTAGGTCGTTGAAGGACCCGGAGACCTGACGCCACTGTAAGGCCAGTTCTTCCTGAATGGGACGGGTGCGCAACCTGCAATTTGGGATCAGTGCGATACAAGATGAAGCCATTCCCAAGAAGGACTTTAACGTCCGAACAGAAACGGACTGTTTTCTTCGAATGAGGGAGACCAGACGAAGGATCTTCTGACGTCGCTCGTTCGAGACGAACGCTTTTGAGAGCTGCGTGTCTAGGATCGCTCCCAGAAAGGTTCTGGTTTGCAGAGGTGCAAACTGTGACTTTTCGACGTTGATGGTCAACCCCAGAGACTGAAACACTTGCTGGCAAAGGCGAGTGTCCTGACCCAGCTGATGGTGGCAAGGAGATTTGAGCAGGCAATCGTCTAGGTATAGAAAGATTTGCACTCCTTGTAGACGCAGGTGAGCCACCACAGGGGCCAGTGCCTTCGTGAACACACGAGGAGCTGATCGCAGTCCGAAGGGCAGAACTTTGAATTGAAAATGCATTGGTCCTACTTTGAAACGCAGGTACTGATGATGTTGTTGGATTATTGGGACATGAAAGTATGCGTCTTGAAGGTCTATGGTGGTCATGAAATCCTCGCTAGATAGAAGACGCAGGATTTCCAGTAACGTCAGCATGCAGAACGATTGTGACTTTAGGAACTGGTTGAGAGCCATCAAATCCAGAATGGGTCGCCAATCTCCGGTCTTCTTGAGTATGAGGAAGAATCGAGAGTAAAAACCCTCTCCTCTTAGATGTTTTGGGACCACTTCGACTGCACCTTTTAAAACAAGAAGACAAACCTGATGGTAAAGCTCCTCGAGATGTGGAGGAGGCGGGCCACGAGGTGGCGTGCAAGGAGGAATCTCTACAAACTCCAGGGAATGACCCCGCTTGACAATGTCCAAAACCCAGTGGTCCGAGGTGATCGAGGACCACTGAGAATAAAACAATGAGATTCGTCCTCCAACACTTTGAGGGCGACAAAAGTCATTGGCGTTTTGTATTGGATCCACGATAGGAAGACTTTCCTCTGTATGGTCTGGAGGGCAGTTGACGGGACTGCTGATTGGGCGTGTAACCTTGGCCACTCTTATTGTAGGAGCGGTATTGTTGCCCACCTCGAACGTTGGAATAAGTGCCGCGTCCGCGCGCACCTCGAAAGGACTGCTTCCGAAACTGTAACGTGCCCAAAGACTTTGCCGTATCGGTGTCCTTCTTAATGGACTCAAGGGCGTCATCGATATGGGATCCGAATAGCGATTCCCCATCATATGGCATGTCCAGTATTTTGGATTGGACTTCCTGCTGGAAGGAGGTGGACTTCAGCCAGCCTTTGTCGGAGTGTAGCTGCACTTACAAGCAGACGGAAACCTGTGTTAGCAATATCGACTGCACAGTCGATCATTTCTCCGATGCCCTCTGACCATCGCAAAGAATCTGTTGGGCGTCAGCCTTGGAAGCATCAGGTATGAGTGCCATGAAATCTGAAATGTCTGACCACATCTGCCGGTCATAACGTCCCAAGATGGCTAAGGCATGGCTCCCCGGACAGATGTTGAAGCCATTGTTGAGAACTTGCGGCCAATAGCATCTAAGCGTCGACCCTCTCTATCCGGAGGGGCTGTGATTTGGGACGCTGGATTCCGTGCTCTACGCTGTGCGGCCTGAGTTACCACAGAGTCCGGCTTGGGGTGAAAAATCAAGCAAGCTGGAGAACCAGTTGGGGCCTTGTACTTTTTCTCAAGGCGCGGTATCTGAGCAGGTAAGGAGTTAGGAGCATTCATGAGTTTAATTCCCTCCTTCCAAACGAAATCGATGATAGGAATTGTGTGTACCTGCTTATATGGTTTATCTTTAAAATCATAAAGAAAACAGTCCTCCTCGCGTAGTGATCGCGGTAATTTGAAACGCTGAGCCGCTTTATCCATTAAAAGGTGGAAGCTGGCGATATCTACAGGTGGGGATTCCCCCGAGTTTCCAGGCTGAGGAGAGGGCGTCTGTGCCCGATAATCATCCCATTCAGCCATATCCTGGTCACCTGCATCGTCATCCGCATCCTGCGGGTAAACAGTGGTATGGATTCGAATTGACGTCTGAACTTGAGACGAAGTTGTAGGTGGTAAGACAGGCGGCAAAGCAGGTAGAGGTAGTGACACCGGAGCAGGAGATTGTACAGGTGTGGTCTGTGGTTTTGCTGGAAAACGGCGGTTGTAATCATCCAGCATATGTTGGAGATTAGAGATCAAGGTTAATGGAATGGTAGCCATAGGAACTTGGACCAACTGCTCTCCTTGCTGAGACTCTTGGTCTCCGCCATCGTCGTCAGAATCAGAGTCTTGACATTTAATTATTAGATCAGAGGGACTATGTGCCGCTCCAAACGTGTCCCCTTCATGCTCCGAGTCTGTGTCATGCTCAGATGTAGTTGCAAACATCAGAGAAGGTGGTTGTGGCTCTGGATCAGCGATCTGTTGGCAGGGAACCGTAGTGCGACGATGTGAAGATTCAGAAGTCTTCAACGGCACTAATGGCAAAGAGGCAAACGAACTCGGTGCCGTAGTCGTTAACGTTGACGAGACTGACTTGACTGTCGACGAAGGTAATTTTGGAGTAGTCTTCGTCGACGGTGTAATCATCGGCGGAGTCGTCGACGGGCGATCCACTGTAGACGAAGTCGTCGACAGGACCGTCGTCGAAGCTGGCAGAGTCTCCGTAGACGGATTCTTCGTCTGCGGGGCTTTGGTCGACGGTGTCTTCGTCGACGAGACCTTGGTCGACGGTGTCTACATCGACGAGAGCTTGGTCGACGGTGTCTTCGTCGACGAGAGCTTGGTCGACGGAGTCGTCGACGACGATGATCTTTTCGGGTCTGCCGTCGACGAGGATTCTCTCTTCTTCGTCGACGAGGAGATGGGAATCATCGACGGGACAGGTTTAGACGGCAACGAAACCCTCGTCGATGTGTAGGCTGTCGACGATATCGTCGTCGATGACGAGAAGGCTGAAGTGGTAGTCAGCGTCGTCGTCGAAGATGTAGGCAATGCTGTTCTCGTCGTCGGAAGGCTCGTAGACGCTCCCGTTGACGGCGGAACTTTAAGAGGCGTGGAAACACCTCGAGAAGCTGCAGAAGACGCCTGAGAGCCAGGTCTCGTGGGCGTAGAAGTGGTAGGAGTGGCAGAAGACACCACAGGAGCCAGAGTTAAGGCCAATTTAGGCTTTTTGAGGAAAGGAGAAGGAAACTCCTGAACACTACCACGCTTAGAGGCTGCTGTAGAAAGACCAGATTGTAAACTTTCTGCATCAGACAGTGCAGAATCCTTGTCCTTAAGACGTTGCAGCCAAAGGAGAAGACGGCCTTCTCAGTCTTAAAGCGTCTTAATAGAAAAGGTTCTACAGAACTTGCAGCTGGCAGCCTCATGATCAGGGTATAAACAGTAGATACACTTCTGGTGGGGGTCCTTTTCAAAAAGGCGCAGCTTCCCACAAGAAGAGCAAGGTCTGAACAAAGACTTCTTACTTGACATGTTGAGATAAACACTGGAAACTAGATGAGTAGAGTTGAAAACTGAGCAGAGCTCGGCGAGACTCCCTTCACACGACGTGCGGTAGAAAAATCTGAGGGCTTGAGCTTCTGAGGAGAAGGTTCTAGAGGGTGCTGGCGCCTGATTGGCTGTAATTTGGACTAACATAATGACACTAATGTGTTACAAATAGTTTTTCTCTTTACCTTGCATTCCTATGTAGGAATCGTTTTTAGAGGTATTCAGTTGTATTTCCTTTCTTTATCTTATAGTATGTTTATATATATTTATATATATTTAGCATTATTGCTATTTTATTTACCGTGGGACTCCCACTTCGACGACGGGGAATATTCAAGCATGTGAATCTATGAAATACACCCCTATTACTGGAGAAGTTCAGTGGTTGAGTGTTCTATCGACATTTTCTAGATGGAGGGTATCCATCTTCTCAGAGACTTAACTCGAGACAATGATTGGATGGTCCATTTTGATCTCAAAGCTGCGTAACTTACCATACCAATTGTCCCTTCAAAGAGAAGGGTTTTACAGTTCCAGTTCAGGTATCGGTGGTACGAGTTCACAAGATCATGAAGCCAATATTAGAGCATATGAGGGCCAGAGTGGTATGTTTGTATGATGCTCGAGGGTTACACCCGCTGGTGAGGTCAGAAGTGTGCGACCCATAGACTTTTCACTTTATATGGTTCCCTTGAACCTTGGAGCTGACGAGCTCGGACACCGCATCTTCGCGCCACGAGGGGTACCAAACCTGTTAATACTTTGGCGACCTATCCAGTAATCCCTGAAAATACCTACACTCTGCTGATGAGGAACAACAATTCCGAAACACCGGTGTACAGAGTTGGTGCTGCAACTTTGCCTGTTACACGTCCAGAGCTACGAAAGGCGCACTCGCCTAAAGACTGCATTTACCATGATGCTCGAGGGTTACACCCGCTGGTGAGGTCAGAAGTGTGCGACCCATAGACTTTTCACTTTATATGGTTCCCTTGAACCTTGGAGCTGACGAGCTCGGACACCGCATCTTCGCGCCACGAGGGGTACCAAACCTGTTAATACTTTGGCGACCTATCCAGTAATCCCTGAAAATACCTACACTCTGCTGATGAGGAACAACAATTCCGAAACATCGGTGTACAGAGTTGGTGCTGCAACTTTGCCTGTTACACGTCCAGAGCTACGAAAGGCGCACTCGCCTAAAGACTGCATTTACCATGATGCTCGAGGGTTACACCCGCTGGTGAGGTCAGAAGTGTGCGACCCATAGACTTTTCACTTTATATGGTTCCCTTGAACATTGGAGCTGACGAGCTCGGACACCGCATCTTCGCGCCACGAGGGGTACCAAACCTGTTAATACTTTGGCGACCTATCCAGTAATCCCTGAAAATACCTACACTCTGCTGATGAGGAACAACAATTCCGAAACACCGGAGTACAGAGTTGGTGCTGCAACTTTGCCTGTTACACGTCCAGAGCTACGAAAGGCGCACTCGCCTAAAGACTGCATTTACCATGATGCTCGAGGGTTACACCCGCTGGTAAGGTCAGAAGTGTGCGACCCATAGACTTTTCAGAGTGGTATGTTTGATTGTTTATTTAGACAATATTCTTCTAATGGTGCAATACAAGAAACAATTGATGATCTGCTTGTCTGGGATGATACATCTCCTACATGAATTGGGTATGCTAAGGAACAAGAAGAAGTCCATAATAATTCCATCCTAATGCATAGAGTATTTGGGATTCGAACTAGACTTGGTGACTGCAACCTTTACTGCCACTTCTGAAGATAAAAATGGTGAAGAAAGTGTAGAGAAAAATTCTGAACAAGGTGGTTGATTCAATAGGATTGATAGCCAGGATTGTGGAGCTTTTAGTCTCCTCCATCCAAGCAATATTCCCATGTCCCCTCCATTACAGAGCATTGCAGAGGCAAATGATTCAGCATCTGCTCACAGTGCTTTCATGTGTGGAACAAGTAAGATTGTCCCTGGAAACCATAGCCAAGCTGTCATGGGGGATGGAGACATGACAGCATAGAATGGCTGGGCTAAATCTGGCTCTTAACCTGAGGGTTTCGTAGAATCAGACACCAGCCGCTGGGGAGCCAAATGTTGCTCTGTTTCTACCAGAGACCTTTGGTCAAAGTGTGAGTTGGGACTCCACATAAAATCTAGAATGTCTGACGGGCTACTTCGCCATAGAGACCTTAATTCCCGGAAGACAAATTGTTGTATCATCCTTCGGTTGGGCATGGTTTTGGTGGTTCAGTATGTAGGCAACTTGGGGAGGAATAAAATTCAGAATGTTAACTGAAATAGTAGAAGACGTATGGCACTGTAATCTGCAACACGGAATTTCAGTGTTTGCAGAATATCTGTTGGGCCAGAAAAATGTGGTGGCGGACTAGAACTCCAGATATCTCTGGGGTGCCGGCGATTGGAGATTACATCCTGTGAGACAGACCTTTTTGCCTCTTGCTTGAAAAAGCAAATGGACACACTTTTCAGTTGGAGAGAAATAGACAAAAACGCGTTCCTTCAGGATTGGACTGGATATCTCCAGAACGTATTTCCTCCATTTGTGAATATTCTTTGAATAGTAGCTGAAAGAAGAAATCAAGAAGCAGAGCTGATTTTGGTGACTCTATGGTCTATGGAGAGCACAGTCATGGCTCCCTGTTCTTCTAGAGATGTTATGCGATTCTCCTGTGGAGCTTCCGTGCTTTCCGTAGATGCTATTAGACCTGATGGAAGAAAACAAGTTACTTACCTGTAACTTTGGTTCCCCAGCCCGCGCCAGGATACTTGCTAGTAACAGAGCACGTTATAAAATTCTTTATAACATAACATAACAGTATTGGTAACTTTCATAGATTCCCATGCTTTTGTATCATTCCCCGTCGTCGGAATGGGAGTCTCGGTAACAAAAATACCATAGCTGTAGGTACAAAAGATAAAGAAAAAAGGCCTAGGCCTCATCCCCTTTTGTAGCATATCACCCTCTTTTTGTAAAAGAGACCAAACTTAGACATCAGCCAATCAGAAGTGCCTCACCCCTTAGAACCTTTCTGAAGGAACCTCAGAGCCTCAAATTTTCGTAGCCGTTGTGTACTTAGACACCATATCTGTTGTAGGCTGAGCTTTCCTCGGGGAGGTGGGTGGGCGCATGGGAATCTATGAAAGTTACCAATACTGGGGAACCAAAGTTACAGGTAAGTAACTTGTTTTCTTACCCCAGTATTGGAACTTTCATAGATTCCCATGCTTTTGTATCAGAGTAGCAAGCAGTTAGCAACCAAACCACATTTTGTGTCATAAAATTATAGCAATAGGCAACATGACATAAAGATACAAAATGTGTAATACGGAAGGTGGGATAGAAAGGAAAGCTCACCAATTATTGGAAGAGGTTCTTCAGGACAGCCTGTCCTACTGCCGCATCATCTTGTTGTAAGGACTCCAAGCAGTAATGCTTGGTAAAGGTGTGGACACTGCTCCAGGTAGCAGCCCTGCAAATGTCTTTAATCTGCACCCCCGCGAAGAGGGCTGTTGAAGTAGCCACAGATCTTGTGGAATGTGCTCGAATCCTACCAGTCAGAGGTTTTCCTGATGCCGTGTGACAATGCAGAATGGCACTCGTGATCCATCTTGAAATGCCCTGTTTGGATAGCGGAAGGCCCTTGCTTGGACCCCCAAAGGCCACAAATAACTGTGAGGATTTCCGAAATCCCTTAGTACGTTCCAAATAGAATTTCAAGCACCGTTGTACATCTAACGAACACAATATTCTTTCTGCTGGTGTAGCCGGTTGAGGAAAGAACGCCTTCAGAATGACCGGCTCATTCAAGTGGAAGTCCGAGGGAACCTTAGGCATAAACCTAGGATTAGTCCTCATGATTACAGTTTTTCTTTTGAATTGGAGGAAAGGTTCTTGGATAGTCAAGGCCTGCAATTCTCCAACACGCCTAGCCGACGTGAGAGCGAGGAGGAGAGCCAATTTCCATGAAAGGTATTTCATGTCAGAACGATGGATTGGTTCAAATGGGCATTTCATGAGCTGAGAAAGGACTAGATTTAAATGCCATGTAGGAGGAGGTGGTCTCACTGGTGGATAGTGTGGAAAAGTAAATTTTGCCATGTTCTGTGTCCCTACGTGTCCTCCATCTTATGTTATGTGTACATGATTAATATGCATATGTATTCCCCATGTTCGATTAAAGACGCAATTACAGTTGCGTCCATCTCTAGTATGCCAGTTTCCAGTTCTCGTGAAAGCTACGAGTATTAGGCTATGTAAAGTTACGTTGCCACGTTTCTCAGTGTGCACGTTATTTCATTGTAAAGTCCCCGTTTCTAGGCCTCAAAAGGGCCTGGACACCAGATTCAGCTCCTGTCTCCTGTACCCTCGCTGAGGAGCGATACAGCCCCCACCTGTATCCTCGACCCTTCACTTACTTCCTGCCTCACAGTGCCCGGCTCAGCCTGGCTCTGCCTCTGAGTCTGCCAAGAGTATGTTATGATTCTAGTTATCAGTCCAGCCCTCCTTCTCTGCATTCCTAAGCTACTGAATCGCATCAATAGTTTCCGTCACAGTCTAGCCTTTACGTCTCCATGTAAGAGAAATACTGTATTAATGGTCATTTAATATTCCTCAGCACGTACTACATGTAGAATAATGCATGCTCCAGTCTTAGAGTCCGTTAGCCTCTCCCCTCCTGACTCTTAGTTTATATCAACATGTCCTCTAAACATCAGATACTAGATAGGGTTTAGGTACATGTCGCCCTGACTCTCCAGACTTCAGTCTCTACTCCTAGCACAGAGTTCATAGCCCCCAGCTTCTCCTAGTAACACGTCATTGTCAGTTTGCGCGCACCATTAGGTTAGAGGTCCCGGCTCCTTAGGTAGCCCCTCCATGTTTCCGCCCCATTTATGACATATTCTGTTACGTTTACATCACATGTCTATGTACACGCCTCTTGTTACACCTACTTTCACCCTTATCTTTCGCGACTGCTATTGACCACACCCACTGCCCCGCCTACTGTATTCATTGTAATGCAACTGTTTTAATATATATACTTGTGTACTGTTATTAAATGTTACGCCGATCCTGATCCAGCCCCCAGCAGCGCTGCCATCCCATTCCTGTGCAGGTTGTCCTGTTCCTGTCCTTTATGCTGTATTAAACCTGCAAACTCCTACTACCTCGAATCTTGACTCTTATTTATTGAGCTATCTGTTATTACTATGTCCAGTAAAACCTAGATCCGGTATTATTTATTTATATACCACAATAGACTCTGAACAAGCCCTTAAGAAATTGCTTGACAATTCTGGAAGACCACAAGGAAGGCCCAGACCCAGTATTCTGAACCTCGATATTGCCGCCAAATGGACTTTATTCGATGAATGGGCTAGTCCCGACTTAGTCAAGGACAGCAGATAAGGTAGGAGCTGATGAGGCTTGGAAGCAAAAGGATCAATTTTTTCTCTCCTACACCAGCAACAAAATCTTTTCCATTTAAGACGGTAAGTTCTGTTCGTTGAAGGAGCCCTTGCCTGGGAAAGGACCTCCTTAATTTCTCTTGATATGTGTAGATTCATAAACTCTCGCTGCTCAGGAGCCATGCAGTCAGGTGTAATGACTGTGGATCTGGGTGCAAAACCTGTCCTTCGGACATTGTGAGGAGATCTGGTAGAACCCTCAAAGGAAGAGGAGGAGCTAGCGACAACAGATGGAGTTCCGTGTACCAGAACTGTCTCGGCCAAGCAGGGGCTATCAGGATCATCCTGCACGGCTCAACTTTGATCTTCCTGATGAGCCGTGGGATCAGAGGTATGGGGGGAAAGGCGTATACAAATGTTCTTGACCATGCTATCGAAAGCGCATTCCCCAGAGAACCTCGATGGTGAAGCCTGCTTGCATAAGACCGGCATTTCTTGTTGGTCGGTGTGGCAAAAAGATCCACCTCCGGTCTGCCCCACTGGCTGAGGACCTCCTCCAGAACTCGCTGATTCAATTCCCATTCGTGGCTGACTGAGGATGACCTGCTCAGTCTGTCGGCGTTTTCGTTTAGGACCCCTGGCAAGTGTTCTGCCTTCAGCGATATCCCCTGAAGGATCGCCCATTCCCAGATCCGTTGAGCTTCTAGCGACAATGGACGAGATCTGGTTCCTCTATCCTTGTTCACATAGTGCATGGCCGTGGTGTTGTCCGTCCTGATAAGCACTTGCGAGCCTTCCAGACGAAGAAGAAAAGCTTGCAGAGCCAGTCTTATCGCCCTTAGCTCTAAAAGGTTGATGTGGAGACGTTTCTCCTGGGGCGACCAATGACCGCTGACATGCAGGTCTTGTATCACTGCTCCCCAACCCTCCAATTACGCGTCCGTTGTTACCACTTGTGGAGACGGGTCGCTTACGAAGGATAGACCTTGGGACAAGTTGTTTTGATCCGTCCACCATAAGGCCGCTTCCCTCATCATTGGAGTGATGGTCACCTTGTCCTCGAATGAACCGTGGATCTGCTTCCACTGGTTGTCTAGTTGCTCCTAGACGCATTCTTAGTCTGCAATGAGGAATTAGGGGAATACATGATGAAATCACCCCCAGCAGAGACTTGTAGCGGCGTACTGAAAGACACCTTCTTTCTTGTAAGTCCCGAGCCAAGGTCTGTAATTTCTCCCTCCTTTCCGGAGTAGGGAAGGCTCTTGAGAGTTTGGAATCCAGGATGGCTCCCAGGAAACGAGCCTTTCTGGACGGGACTAAGGATGACTTTTTGTTGTTTAGAGTGAGTCCCAGATTCTGAAACAAACTTGTACAAGCCTGAACAGCGTCCAGCGCTGCCTCCCTGGACGGAGCTTTCAGCAACCAGTCGTCCAGGTAGGGGAAGACTTGGAAATGGTTCCTTCGCAGAAAAGCTGCTACTGGCGCCAGCACCTTTGTAAAAATCCTCGGGGCTGAGCGGAGTCCAAAGGGTAAAACCCTGAACTGAAAATGGCTCTTGGCTACTGTGATTCACAGAAACCTTCTGTGTGCTGAATGAATCGGAACATGGAAGTACGCATCCTCGAGATCGAGCGTGGCCATGAAATCCCCCGGGCTGATAAGCTTCAAGATGTCCTGGAGAGAGACCATCCGTAATGACAGGGAGATGAGATAGGTGTTTAGCTCCCAGAGGTCAAAAATGGGCGACATGTCTCTAGCGTCTTCCTCACCAGGAAGAACCTGGAATAGAATCCTTGTCCCTTTTGATTTGAGGGGACCGGCTCTATCGCTCCCTTCCGGAGCATCTGTTGGACCTCGGGCCGCAGGAGATGCTGGTGTTTCGATGGAATGGCTGTCGGGGATTTGGGTGGAGGGACTTGCGTAAATTCCAAGGTATGCCCTTTCCGAATGATGTTGAGCACCCAACGGTCCGATGTTGTTTTGGACCAGTTTTGAAGGTATTTGGTTACCCTGCCTCCAACTGATGATCTCTTGGAGGAGGGTCCAGTAAGAAGAGCCAGGAGGCCGCTATATGCACTTGGACGAATCTCGTCCTCGTACAGCCTGTTTCCCCTTATTGTAAGGCGTGGAGTAGTTTGTAGACTGGCCCTGCCTTTGCTGATAAGGCTGACGGTATTGCTGGGTACCTGAGCCCGTGGAGGAATAGCGCTGCTGTTGATAGGATCCCCTGTAATTAGTACCTCTGCCTCTGGATCCCTTAAAAGGAGACTTGCGGTATTGAAGGGTCCCCAAGGACCTGGCAGTCTCCGTATCCTTTTTTATTTCCTGAAGAGTGTCATCAATCAGTTTTCCGAACAATGCTTCACCATCAAAGGGAAGATACAGGACCTTGTTTTGGATCTCAGGCCGAAACCAAGTAGCCTTCAGCCATCCTTGACGACGGAGGACTGCCACCCCAGCCAAGGAACGGAACGCTGTTGTTGCAATGTCCATTGCACAGTCAATGATCTCCATTGACGTTGCTTCTCCCTCCTGCAAGATCTTTTTTGCCTCTGATGTTGACTCCGGGGGTAGCTGGTCTAGGTACGGGGCGACATCACACCAAAGCTGGCGGTCGTATCTACCCAAGATCGCCAGGGCAATCGCAGCTCGCACCAAAAGACTCACCATCGATGAGAATCTCTTACCCGCATTATCCAATCTCCGCCCTTCCTTGTCCGGAGGAGTTGTTAGGGGGCAGAGGGGTTACAGGATTTCCTCTGCGCTGCCTGTGAGATCACTGAGTGTGGTCTTGGATGACCCGTCAAGGCTGCCAGTCCACCGTCGGGTGCCCTGCATTTCTTATCCAGGCGCGGTAGCACAGGGACCACCGTCGCTGGGTTCTTCATAGCCTTTAGGCCCTCCTTCCACAGATGATCTACAATAGGAATCGACCTAGTAGTTTTCCTAAAGGGTTCTTTGAAATCATATAGGAAACAATCCATAGCCACTGCAGGCATGGCCAATTTGAACCTGCCAGCTGCTCTTTCCATCAGCTGATGGAAGCCCCCAATGCCCGCTGGCGGGGAATCAACTGGATCCGGAACTGGTGATGAAGGATCCGGAATGATATATACGTCATATTCATTAGTATGAACAGAGTCATGATCCAACTGTTGATTCTCATCCGAGGAATCTTTATGGGCATCTGCGGAAAGGATGTTTGAGGCTGAGGAGAAACCTGAGCCGGTAAACTTGGCATCACCGTTGAGGCAGAAATCACTGTAGGCGCAGCAGGCGCCGTCGGGACCAGAATTGGCCTATTCGCCTTAGATTTGTAGTCCTGCAGCATCTTATGCAGATCCTGAAGAAAAGAAGATGGCACTGTAACCATATCCTGCCCAGAATGGTGTTGCTGCTGGGCCGTCTGATGATGACCAACTTCTTCCTGGTCGTATTCGCCCTCAGAGTCCGTCTCCTGGCATTTGACTAGAAGTTGGGAGGGACTATTGGCATAGCTGTACGAGTCCTGGTTATCTTCCTCTGACTCCCCTTCCTGAAAGAGCATAGTTGGTAGCAGGGGGGTCACTCTCCTCGGAGAAGTCATCTCCGGCGTGATTCTTGTTACAAAAATCATAATTCTCTTTTAAGAGGACAACACCGTCGACGGTTCCGTCGTCGACAGTTGTACACACGTCGACGAGATCGGGGTCGTCGATGTCGTCGACGATGAAACTGTCGTCATTGTCAAAGTCGTCGTCGTCGATGCCCTCGTCGACGAGACCGTCGTCGTCGACGTCGTCGACGTCGTCACCATTATAGTCGGCGACACTGTAACCTTCGTCGTCGACGCCTTCGTTGTCGACGTCTTTGTTGTCGGCGCCTTCGTCGTCGACACCGCCCTCGGCAACTCTCCCGTCGACGCTGATGAACCTGCCGTCGACGGTTCCAATACTTAAATCTGTCTCTACACGAATAAAAAATTATCTTTCCTAAAAAGTACATATATAAAAATCAGCATATTACATTCATTTATTGCTCATCTGAGCGCTACAGAAATCATGTACTTGCATATCCAAATTGCATTTTCCCCGTTTATACCCCCATTGTAAGTCAGTTCATACATGTTTCACAAAGGTTACAACAATAATCTCGAAGCAACTTTGCAATTGACTTTATATAATCCATTGCTACCCCCCCCCTCATCTAGTATGATTGTCTGATTTTGGGAGGCGTAATATGAATAATCCGTGATTCAAATCCTTATAGGCTCACTTTTTTTTAAAAGGAAACACGAAACCTTGCAATTACTATCCAGATTTAAGTATTGTCTTGACAAAGATGGTGTGAAAAGAGGAAGGTCATCAAAACGCGTCAACACTTTTATGAGTATAATCTAAAGGAGCAACACTATTGTGGCAAATACAGATTAAATCATTGTATGAAGCATAGTGCTTTGGAACCAATTTAGATAAACAAGAGTGTGTCTTACATAGGTTTTTTCTGTCTCAATTATGCAGGTCATAATTATGTGTTAGTGAAGTCTCCTTTTTTGTGCAATGTATGTTTGATATTATATTTGTTAAAATCAACTCAATTACGTTATTGTCCTAATCTAAATGAGTTTTTAAGGGTCTGAAATTGTCAAATATCTCTTTTAATAAAGTGTAATGTATAACGAAAAATGTTTTTAAATTGTTTTTTAATAATTGTTTTTGCTAATTATTGTTTATTTATATGATTGTGGGGTCAAGGGAAGCTTTACTTGTTCCAGGTATTTGTACCTCTATTCCCTTGGGAGTTTTAAGGGGTCCCTCTCACTATTCTTCATAGATGTAACTGTTTGATTAACAGCTGTACATTTTTACAGTACAGATAGAGAAGCATAACCCTTATCTCATTGTCCTTAACAAAACTGAAAATTCGTAACGCAATAGCTAAAACTTTTATTTATTCTATTTCAGGGTTTCTTGATTAGGGAGAAAACGGTGGGTGCACAAAGGTGAATGGGCCAATCTGCAGCCAGATACAAGTTACACTGAACATGAAGGATGCCTTAAAGGAGTGGCTCTCAAAATCCAATATGACTATCTGTCATTAGTTCCATCAACAGAAGACACAGATTACCTGTTACAGACTTCCAGCCGCAGATTCCTTACCTTAGAATTATACCCAGGTGTCAGACTCCAAACAGAAATTTAATTTGTCCACGCTGGTAGGTGGCATTGTTTGGCTCTGCGGGGTGTCGGCGTCGTCTGCGCCGGAAATTACGTTCACGGTACCTACAGAGGTGCCACTGACATTACTTCCTTTTTCTCAGCACCAGTCAGCACAGATCTGGGAAGAGCTACCCCTTAGTCACTTTTTGACTAAGCTGTTTTTGACATTTTATCAAAGTCTTTTTTGAGGTCTTACCTCCTGGTGTGGCAAAACTGGCATCAAAGAAGGCCGGCTTCTAGCTCTGCGGTGCCTTACTGACAGATGTTGGTGACGGACCCGTACCTTGTATGCCTACAGTGCCTCGAGTGGGACCATGATCTGAAGGCCTGTCCTGACTGTCGTGCCATGCATTCGAATGCCTTGAAGGAGTGATCCATCAAGCTCTTGGCAGCTCAGTGTGTGACACTCTATATCCCGATCGAGAGGACGATCACTTGAGTGGCTACAGAGGTTGAGGTTGTCATCGCACTCCAAGTTGTCGAGCCATTTAGGTAAGTCTTATCCCACAAAAAGAAGTGAAAGTTGAAGCAGTCTTCGACTTCACGTCATCCATCAGCCAAAGAGATGAAGGAGCGTCACTCGAGGTTTAGTTCAGCAGTTGAGCCAGCGCCTGGGCCGACTCCGCGCCTCCCTGTGTTTTTGAGAGCCGGAGCGACTCCCGCTCAAATTCAAGAGTTTTATGAGGCCATTCACCTCATATTTGAGTGGCCCGTTCCCTCTGGCATGCCTCTGGGCCCTGGGGGTTCTGGAGGGGCCCCTACTTGATACACACTGGTGGCCCCAGTGCCTGTCGGGCCCTATTCATCCACAGATGGATCTGGACTGACGCTGGTCCCAAGGCCGACGCTCCCGATGGCGCTGGCGCCCACCGGTGGCACCATCCCTACTTACATACCCTACTCCGACACAGAGCCGGAAGGGCGGTGCCCGACTCTGGCACCGACTGGAGCCATGCCTTCCATGCCAGAGCCTGAGACCTATTCCTACGGGTTAGGATCAGGGAAGAATGGGAGGGGTTGCTAGACCCTGAACAATGCCATCCTTATGAATCCTTGGACTGGTGTGAGGATCTGGGTGAAGCCTGTGAACTGACCACTTGTCCAGATACCGGCATGCTTTCTCCCCGACCATGGCTACAGAGGAGGGAGCATTGTTTGCTATGGTGGTGCAGAAGACAGCTGAGGTCCTGGACCTAAGTTTGCCCTCAGTGGCAGCCAAGATTAATGTCTTGATGAAAGTGCTTTAACTGGGAGAGTCCCCTTCTGAACCGCTTCTCCCATTCTACGAAGCACTTACTAATGTTGTGCTTTGAACCTGGTCCAAGTCCAAAACAGGAGCTCCTGTGAACAGGATAATTACACACCGCCCCACTTCAGGGGACCCCAAATCCCTCACAGAACACCCTACCTGGGAAATCTTGGTGGCCCAAGCCTCCACTTCACATGTAAATCCTGGCACATTCCTGACCGCCCTGCCGGACAATTTAGGCAAGAAAATGTTTTCTTCCTGGAGCAGGCCCGAGCCATGCCCTCCCAGGGGAGCAGAGGATGCAGCTAAATTCACGATTAGCTATGGACTAGACACCACAGACTCACCAGACAGAGCAGTGTCATTGACACTGGCCCTGCGACGCCATGCCTGGTTGAGCACTACTGGCTTTTCTGGATATGCCCAGACATCACTCATGGATATTATCTCTGATGGCTCCTGTCTCTTATGAGACAAGTCAGATTTTGTGCTGGAGCACTTTAAGGACAGCAGAGCTGCAACCAGGTCCTTGTGCCTTTCCATGGCCTCTCTTCACCCTCAAACCACCTTTCACTCCTTTTGTGGGCATGGAAGAGGCGCAGTTTCGTACTTACCCGCCCAGTCACCACGGCACCAAGCTTTCCAACCTCTGCATAACAGTGGACTCAGTACCTACCAGCCCTGTGGTTCAGTGGCCAGTGGTTGGGTCAGTCCACCACCCCACAGCAGCCTCCAAACCCTCCTAATCTGTCTGTTTACCATCATGGACACCCAGTGGGCGGCAGGATTTTCCATTGCCTACCCCACTGGCAGTCCATAACATCAGACAGGTGGGTTTCGCATATTGTCTGAAGGGGCTACTCCGTCCCCTTCAAGGCTACCTCTCCCTCCATGCCACCTACTTACGACAGGCTGACGGCAGACCACCTTCCGTTTTTCTGCCATAAAAGGACGGCTCTTTTGGCCAAAGGAGCCATAAAGGGAGTGCCAATGCCAAAAGTGGTTCATGGTTGTTAATCCTGCTACTTTCTGGTGTCCACGAAGAAAAGAGGGCATCGACCTTTCTTAGACAGGCACTCTCTCAACTTCTTTCTCAAGAAGGAGAAGTTCAAAATCCTCACTCTTGCTTAGGTCCTATCTGCCCTGGACCTGAGAGACTGGATGTGCAGGACACATATTTCCATATTCCCATCCTGCCTGCCCACAGGCATTCCCTGCTGTTCAATGGTGGGCCACAAGCACTTTCAGTTCAATGGGATCCCCTTTAGCCTCACCAGCACCCCTCGGGTGTTTACCAAGGTGAAGGCAGTGGTTGTGGATAATCTGCGAAGATCAGGGGTGCCAGTGTTTTCCTATTTCGACCACTGGCTGATGAAGGCAGGCTCGCCCCAGGTTGTCGTCCCTCACCTACAGACTATGGTGGACCTTCTGCATTCCCTGGGGTTCACTATCAGTGTGCCGAAGTCACACCTGACTCCCTCTCAGATGCTTCCTTTTATCAGAGCTGTTCTGGAAACAGTGCAATTTTGGGCCTATCCTCCCAAGTGTCGAGTCCAGAATATTCAGGGTATGATATTGATGTGCCTCTATCTTGGATTTCGGCGAAACAGCGTCTGAGGCTGCTGGGCCTCAAGGCCTCCAGCATCCTGCTGGTGACAAATGCCCATTGGCATATATGGGCTCTGCAGTAGTTCCAGTGGGTGCATTATATGGGGAATCTCTACGATATGGTGTAGATCTCAAATGGAACTGTGAAAGATCTGCAGTGATGGTTAACGAACTACGACTTGGTCAGTGGCAGACCCTTCTCCCTTTCCCAACCTGGTCTCACAGTAGTGACAGATAAGTCACGCCTGGGATGGGATGGCCATCTGAGAGAGGTGGAGATTAGAGGACTCTGGTCTCTGGTGGTATCCAGACTTCACAGCAACCTGTTGGATCTCCGAGCGATCCGATTGGCATCAAAAGCCTTTCTACCCTCCATCCAGGGTTGGCTGGTGCAGGTGTTTATGGAAAATACCACCGCCATGTGGTACTGCAACAAACAGGGAGGTGTGGGATCGTGGACCCTTTATCAAGAGGCCCTGCGTCTCTGGACATGTCTAGAACAGCAGGGCATATCACTGCTCGTTCAACATCTCGCTGATTCCTCACAGATCCCGAATGGCTTCTCCATCCACAGGTGGTGCAAGGTGTCTTTCAGCAGTGGGGAGAGCCTTGGTTTGATCTGTTTGCCACTGACGAGAATGAGCAACTTCAGAATTATGGAGTTTCCAAGGTGGCTCTTGCTCAGAGACGCTTTTTGTCTAGAGAGGAGCTCGGGCCTCCTGTATGCCTTGCCACCGATTCAACTCCTGCCCAGAGACTCAAGAAGATCAGGAACAGCCAGGCCCAAGTCACCCGTGTGGCTCCAGATTGGGCATGGAGAGTATGGGATCCCGAGCGGTTGAGCATTGCCATCTGTTCTCCGATCAGGTTGTCTCTTTGGGAGGATCTTCTGTCGACGTTATCTTGCCAGCCAGCCTGCGGACTTGGGAGCTTGGGATCTGTGTTTGAGCCTCGACGTCGGCTCAACATCCTGTGAATCTGGGTAAAACACTTAACGAAATGCCATGCGATGTCGCTGCCGCTACCACTGGCATTTTGGTGAATTGACATACATGCCACAAGTAATAGCACAGATCTCAGAGGGCCTTACCAAGGGAGCGATAGTTTGCTTTAAGCACTATCTACTGTGGACTGGAAATGTGTGCAGTACGGGGCAAGTGCACATGAAATGTGATGAAAAAAGGCACCACACCCAACAAGTAGGCTTTGGCCTGTTGTTGCATCTGAACTAGAGCCCATATTAGGTCTCCAGCTTCACCCCCAACCCTGTGCGCCCCTTTAGGTGCTTGGGCAACCAAACTACCCAAACACTGCACACACATACTGGTCGGTAAAAGGCAAACTATTAACAGGTGCCGCCATCTCCTCCTAAGGCTTTAAATAAAAATGTGTGAAATGCAGCTCTCCTCTTGGATTAAAACGCAAAATGGGCCCATCTCTAGCTTCCAAGCCGAATGAAGTGTGACCTGCAGACAAAACTGCCAGCTCCCTCACCACTTTTCATGGCACTAACTCAATCATGAAAATGCCAGCCCACCTTTCCCCCTTTTCAATTTCATACAGGTGAGATTGCACCCGCTGGCACTCAAACACTTCTTAACTCCTGCATCCTTCCCAGCCCTATAACAAATTAGACCATTTGTGAACTCCAGCCCAGGCACTAGAGTTAAATCTCCAGCATATGTGTGAACCGCAGCCCCAACCCTTCTGCCAGTAAAACTGGATCCATGTAAAGTGCAGGCCCTCCTCTGAGGGGTGGGAGGGTCGGGGGAAGACAGCAATGCACAGGAATGTGCTACCTGCATTAGTAAATGAAATAACATAAGCTTGGGGAGGAAAGAAGGCAATGTTGGCACAGGTTTACTCTGTTTGACTCCTATTCAAAAATATTCTCAAACTTATTCCTTACATGAATTGAATTTTAAACACGGTTTTATTCACCAAATTGTTCACCAAATTATTTTTCTGTGATTATCACATATTTTTCAAGTCATGATTATTTTCAACATTCAATATTTACAGTTAATCTTTGGTGTGAATTCCGTCACACTTTAACACAGCCCATAACAATGTACATTTTAAACTGAGAACAAAAGCTTTTATCAAAAGTTTAAATCGGCCCGATGCATTTCGGGACCCTGTCTCTTCTTCGGGGGCCTTCCTATGGACAAAAGATTGAATAATATGTATTACTCTCTTCACTTTTCAAAAATAGTTTCAACTCATGGGCACGTTCCGGCCTCAAATCTACCACCAAGTTTCCATAATCACATGACATTATATGTAAAAGACAAATAGACACTCTCAATTTCCATGTTTACTGCCTGTAAAACATTGATGTAAATTATGTAACTGACACTGCATGCAATATGTCATGGCAAATTCCTCGTTGTTAGTATCTTTACTCTCATTTCAGTATATTGGTGCTTCTTTAATTCATGGGGTGCCTGCCTGGCTCTTAACGTTATTGAAAGGTTAAGCCTTACCTCTCTATGAATTCTGACGTTGTACCCAATAGACCCGTGGTTTGTTAGGTTTAAAACGTTCTACAATTACCAGCTTTACTATTCTGATTCTGTGTTCTTCCTTCATTATATACAAAAGTGTGATTCTAATTACCTTTTATAACGCAGTGGTTTGCTGCTTGCTTCTCAGGTTAAATCTAAGCTGCTCGTAGCGTGCTGAAAATGGAATGTGAGTGTTGTTTAATATTTACACTCACTTAAAATTAACGTTAAAATGTACCAGCTTTTCATTGCTTTTAATTTTTACCTTTAGGTGGACTAGAGAATCACCGACTTCTAATCGTAATGTCGAGTTTTCAATGCGTTTCTTCTTTCGTTTTCAGTGTGTCTGCCATAAAGCAAAATATGTATCAAACAAACTATTCAGTTCTGCGCGTGCATTTGCTCAGTAATGACTTATAAGTGTTTGAGGCAAATGCCTTCCGGGAAACTCACCGGCTGCTCTGGGATCTTGCTGCTCTTCGTGGGAAACGTTCGGTGCAAGTAATCCCGCGTTCACACAAACGCGACCTTATCTGACCCTGACTGGCCTCATTTCCTGTGGAATTTGGAAGGCGCCATATTGGAATGGTGTAAACTACACGGATAACGGGACGAAGTCTGTGTTCTATGCTCGTATGAAGTCCTTGCTTACTGTTAGTTGCTACGTGTGTATAATTTACATCATCTATAATGAAATGGCAAGATCCTAAGTCTAACTCGCTTAGAGTTACTAATGTTCATGCTGGTGAATATGTGCAACAGCTAAACAATATGCCTGCAGTTACAAGGTTCTACATAGGTGACATTCTTACCAAATTATTTGAATGTTTTACACACAAATATCCATCTGCATTATATGTTGTACATAATGAATGTATAGAACAAATATCATTCAACATTTATATGGTTGTTGATAGTCATATCCACATTATTAGACTGGTAAATTCCGAAATTTTTTACAAAAAGCAAACCATATCTAATTTGTCATTTAATCCACGGGGCTCCATGGTTTCAAATTTTTTAATCAGCATTATTTCCCTTTGGGACAAGAATTTTTGATTATCCCTCCCTGGTATCACTTCAATTTTCTCGATCACTAAGAATCTTAGTTGAGAGATATTGTGCTTTTTTTCTAGCCAATGTGCTGCTAAGTTGGAATTGGTGTTTTTGGTTCTTATCATGCTTTTGTGTTCTCCTATTCTTGTCTTGACTTTCCTTTCTGTTTTACCTATATACATCAGCCCACATGGGCATTTGATACCGTAGATCACGAAGTTAGAATTGCAATCTGCTGATAATTTGAGTGGTATTTGTTTACCAGTTCTTGGGTGTGATACAAATGTTTGTTGCATTACATTGTTGCAATTAATGCAATTATTGCATTTCTTCATTCCCTTGTACTCTGTTGGTTGTGGTTTCCTTTTCGATTTTAATTCCTCCTTTAAGTTTTTGCTCCTTTTGTAGGCAAAGATCGGTCTTTCTGCGAAAATCTTGTTGAAATCTTCATCTTGTTGTAACAGTTCCCAGCGATTTACGATTATCTTTTTTATATTTCGGGATTTGGTGGAATATTTTGAGACGAAGACACTCCTTTGCTTGGTTTTAGGTGTTTTCACATTTTTGAGTAGGCTTTCACGACTCAAGTTTTTTACCTTTTCTTCAGCTTTGTTTATGCACGTTGCTGGATATCCCCTTTCTTGAAACTTATTTTTGATCCTCTGCATATCTGCTTCTTGTGCTTCAGGGGACGAACATATTCTTTTGCTTCTTAGCATTTGTGAAAATGGTAAGTTTTCAATTAGTTGTGGAGTGTGAAAGCTACTAAATAGCAAAGTGTTGTTGCGGTCAGTGGGTTTGACATAAGTTTGAGTGTTCAACTTCATCTGACTCCTGGTGATTTGCACGTCCAAGAATGATATTTCTTTTTCATTGATCAAATGCGAAAATGTAATCCTAGGGTTTTTTTGATTCAAATCATGAATGTTTTTCACTAGGATTTCAGATGAACCTTTCCAAATCAAAAATATATCGTCTATGAAACGGCGATACATTAATAATGAGGTTGTCCATGCGTCATTTGTCAAAATGTACTGTTCCTCAAATTGCGCCATAAAAATATTAGCGTAGGTCGGTGCTCCTCCAAAACCCATGCTGGTCCCGCTGATCTGTAGAAAGAACTTGTTATCAGACTGAAAGTAGCTGTGTTGTAAGCAAAACAATAAAAGTTCAAGCAAGAATATTTTGTTAGCTCCAATGTCTTCTAATTGCAATAATGCCCACTCTGTCGCTTCGATTCCTTCCTTCAGTGGTATTGACGTATAGAGTGAGTTCACATCTATCGTACAGAATGTCCATTGGTCGTTTTCTTCCACTTTTACTGTTTCCAGTAAGTTTAAAAATTCAGTGGTATCTTTAATGTTTGTTTTCCAGTTGGTTACAAATTTTTGAAGGAATGTGTCTATGTACTTTCCTAATGGTTCAAATATTGATCCCACTCCCGACACAATGGGTCTGAATGGTGGATTTTTCAAATTCTTGTGCACCTTGGGGAGCATATAAATATGGGGTCTTTTTAATTCAGTGTCTACCAAGAATTGTAGTGTTTTCGTTGTGATCCATCCCATACTTAAAGCATTTTGCAAAATGATATCCAGTGCTTTCCGTATATCGTTGGTAGGGTCTCTTTCCAGTGGTAAATAGGTAGTCTCATCCATCAGGTGTTCCTCAATTTTTCTTTGATAAAATGCTGCATCCATAATTATTAGAGCTCCTCCTTTGTCAGCTCTTTGGAACTCTAATGTTTTCAATCCTGCTAATTCTTGTAGTATCCTTCTTTCATTTTTGGAAAAATTCGTTCTTTTACTGGTTTGAAAATTAAGTTTTGCGAGGTCTTGGAGCACCAATTTTTCGAACATGTCAATAGTCTTATGTGAAGTTGGTGCTGTGAATGTACTCTTAGGCTTAAATTCTAGGTATTCCTTCGTAACTGTTTGTGTTGGTTCAGGGACTACATTATTGAAAAAATGGCGTAATCGAATGGTTCTCATAAATTTATAGAACGCTATTTCAGTTTCAGTTAAGTTCGAATTATACGTAGGTACGAACGATGTTCCTTTGTTTAACACGTCTATTTGTTTCCTACTTAATTCAACTGAAGAAATATTGATGACTATGTCTTTCCGCTCCTCAAAAATGGTTTTTTTGTCGCTGTTTCTTTTTGCTTTTCCTCTTCTGATCTTGGTAGGTTTGTGCTGGTTTTGTCTGGTGGTTGAGTTGTCTCCTGTACCTGAGCCAAAAAAGAAGGATCCACTGTTGTTGTACTCTTTTGCGCTATTGCGGTTGTTCCTGCTGACGTAGTTGGTATGTTTCTTTGAATTGGTGCTCTTGTGGCTGCTATATCGCTGTCTGAAACCACGCTTTCGTTAGATGATGTGTGTTGTTGTTTCTGTGGTCTCCTCTGTGCGTACATTTCTGCCCAGGTGTAAACTTCGTTTAAACGATAATCTATTGTGTCCCTTTTGAATTTTCTTAATTTCCTTTCTTGAAGTTCTTTTTCATACTGGTCAAGTCTTTTGTTGATTTCCTCCAAACGGCTGTTCCAATCTTCTTGCTCAAATCTTTTGGATGTGTCTCTTTGCAAATTGAATATTTCTTCTTCTAATTCTTTGATTGACTTTGATAATTCTTCTATGATTAGTAGAATTAGATCAAGAGAACACTTATTGAGCACTGAATACCATTTTTCCATGAAAGCTTTGTTATGTTGTAATCTGAATAAGAGGGGCTTAATCGCCAATCTCAGCCCTCTGGGGATACGCTGATGCTTATGATACTGAATGAGTGTGGTTGCGTGTAACCTCTGATTTAGTTCTCTGCGCATGACGAATTCCATGTTTTTTAATTGTTGTATCGCTGAGCCTTGGTGGGACTCGAAGCTTTTAGTGACCTTAATTAATCCGTAAATTTCCTTGGCTTCATCTTCCGTGAATGCTCTGGTGTTAGCTCTATTGTCTGTTGTGCTGGCTATGCTTTCAAAGGTTGACATTATGTTTACGTGGGTGCTCTGGCCGTCGTGGGCAGTTAAGGTTACTATAATTCAGAAAAAATATATGGACGGCCCTTGGCACTCCTTAGTTAATGTTTTTTAATTTCTAATAATCGTTGCTCTAGGTGCTTTTTCCAACTATTGCGTGCTATCAGGAACCATGGGGCTGCCTTTCCCCCTGTCTCTCTTATACTTCAAAAATCTTTGGGTTGTAACTGACAGTCACTCCCTCACCTGATGCACAGCTTTACTCTGTTTGACTCCTATTCAAAAATATTCTCAAACTTATTCCTTACATGAATTGAATTTTAAACACGGTTTTATTCACCAAATTGTTCACCAAATTATTTTTCTGTGATTATCACATATTTTTCAAGTCATGATTATTTTCAACATTCAATATTTACAGTTAATCTTTGGTGTGAATTCCGTCACACTTTAACACAGCCCATAACAATGTACATTTTAAACTGAGAACAAAAGCTTTTATCAAAAGTTTAAATCGGCCCGATGCATTTCGGGACCCTGTCCCTTCTTCGGGGGCCTTCCTATGGACAAAAGATTGAATAATATGTATTACTCTCTTCACTTTTCAAAAATAGTTTCAACTCATGGGCACGTTCCGGCCTCAAATCTACCACCAAGTTTCCATAATCACATGACATTATATGTAAAAGACAAATAGACACTCTCAATTTCCATGTTTACTGCCTGTAAAACATTGATGTAAATTATGTAACTGACACTGCATGCAATATGTCATGGCAAATTCCTCGTTGTTAGTATCTTTACTCTCATTTCAGTATATTGGTGCTTCTTTAATTCATGGGGTGCCTGCCTGGCTCTTAACGTTATTGAAAGGTTAAGCCTTACCTCTCTATGAATTCTGACGTTGTACCCAATAGACCCGTGGTTTGTTAGGTTTAAAACATTCTACAATTGCCAGCTTTACTATTCTGATTCTGTGTTCTTCCTTCATTATATACAAAAGTGTGATTCTAATTACCTTTTATAACGCAGTGGTTTGCTGCTTGCTTCTCAGGTTAAATCTAAGCTGCTCGTAGCGTGCTGAAAATGGAATGTGAGTGTTGTTTAATATTTACACTCACTTAAAATTAACGTTAAAATGTACCAGCTTTTCATTGCTTTTAATTTTTACCTTTAGGTGGACTAGAGAATCACCGACTTCTAATCGTAATGTCGAGTTTTCAATGCGTTTCTTCTTTCGTTTTCAGTGTGTCTGCCATAAAGCAAAATATGTATCAAACAAACTATTCAGTTCTGCGCGTGCATTTGCTCAGTAATGACTTATAAGTGTTTGAGGCAAATGCCTTCCGGGAAACTCACCGGCTGCTCTGGGATCTTGCTGCTCTTCGTGGGAAACGTTCGGTGCAAGTAATCCCGCGTTCACACAAACGCGACCTTATCTGACCCTGACTGGCCTCATTTCCTGTGGAATTTGGAAGGCGCCATATTGGAATGGTGTAAACTACACGGATAACGGGACGAAGTCTGTGTTCTATGCTCGTATGAAGTCCTTGCTTACTGTTAGTTGCTACGTGTGTATAATTTACATCATCTATAATGAAATGGCAAGATCCTAAGTCTAACTCGCTTAGAGTTACTAATGTTCATGCTGGTGAATATGTGCAACAGCTAAACAATATGCCTGCAGTTACAAGGTTCTACATAGGTGACATTCTTACCAAATTATTTGAATGTTTTACACACAAATATCCATCTGCATTATATGTTGTACATAATGAATGTATAGAACAAATATCATTCAACATTTATATGGTTGTTGATAGTCAGATCCACATTATTAGACTGGTAAATTCCGAAGTTTTTTACAAAAAGCAAACCATATCTAATTTGTCATTTAATCCACGGGGCTCCATGGTTTCAAATTTTTTAATCAGCATTATTTCCCTTTGGGACAAGAATTTTTGATTATCCCTCCCTGGTATCACTTCAATTTTCTCGATCACTAAGAATCTTAGTTGAGAGATATTGTGCTTTTTTTCTAGCCAATGTGCTGCTAAGTTGGAATTGGTGTTTTTGGTTCTTATCATGCTTTTGTGTTCTCCTATTCTTGTCTTGACTTTCCTTTCTGTTTTACCTATATACATCAGCCCACATGGGCATTTGATACCGTAGATCACGAAGTTAGAATTGCAATCTGCTGATAATTTGAGTGGTATTTGTTTACCAGTTCTTGGGTGTGATACAAATGTTTGTTGCATTACATTGTTGCAATTAATGCAATTATTGCATTTCTTCATTCCCTTGTACTCTGTTGGTTGTGGTTTCCTTTTCGATTTTAATTCCTCCTTTAAGTTTTTGCTCCTTTTGTAGGCAAAGATCGGTCTTTCTGCGAAAATCTTGTTGAAATCTTCATCTTGTTGTAACAGTTCCCAGCGATTTACGATTATCTTTTTTATATTTCGGGATTTGGTGGAATATTTTGAGACGAAGACACTCCTTTGCTTGGTTTTAGGTGTTTTCACATTTTTGAGTAGGCTTTCACGACTCAAGTTTTTTACCTTTTCTTCAGCTTTGTTTATGCACGTTGCTGGATATCCCCTTTCTTGAAACTTATTTTTGATCCTCTGCATATCTGCTTCTTGTGCTTCAGGGGACGAACATATTCTTTTGCTTCTTAGCATTTGTGAAAATGGTAAGTTTTCAATTAGTTGTGGAGTGTGAAAGCTACTAAATAGCAAAGTGTTGTTGCGGTCAGTGGGTTTGACATAAGTTTGAGTGTTCAACTTCATCTGACTCCTGGTGATTTGCACGTCCAAGAATGATATTTCTTTGTCATTGATCAAATGCGAAAATGTAATCCTAGGGTTTTTTTGATTCAAATCATGAATGTTTTTCACTAGGATTTCAGATGAACCTTTCCAAATCAAAAATATATCGTCTATGAAACGGCGATACATTAATAATGAGGTTGTCCACGCGTCATTTGTCAAAATGTACTGTTCCTCAAATTGCGCCATAAAAATATTAGCGTAGGTCGGTGCTCCTCCAAAACCCATGCTGGTCCCGCTGATCTGTAGAAAGAACTTGTTATCAGACTGAAAGTAGCTGTGTTGTAAGCAAAACAATAAAAGTTCAAGCAAGAATATTTTGTTAGCTCCAATGTCTTCTAATTGCAATAATGCCCACTCTGTCGCTTCGATTCCTTCCTTCAGTGGTATTGACGTATAGAGTGAGTTCACATCTATCGTACAGAATGTCCATTGGTCGTTTTCTTCCACTTTTACTGTTTCCAGTAAGTTTAAAAATTCAGTGGTATCTTTAATGTTTGTTTTCCAGTTGGTTACAAATTTTTGAAGGAATGTGTCTATGTACTTTCCTAATGGTTCAAATATTGATCCCACTCCCGACACAATGGGTCTGAATGGTGGATTTTTCAAATTCTTGTGCACCTTGGGGAGCATATAAATATGGGGTCTTTTTAATTCAGTGTCTACCAAGAATTGTAGTGTTTTCGTTGTGATCCATCCCATACTTAAAGCATTATGTACAACATATAATGCAGATGGATATTTGTGTGTAAAACATTCAAATAATTTGGTAAGAATGTCACCTATGTAGAACCTTGTAACTGCAGGCATATTGTTTAGCTGTTGCACATATTCACCAGCATGAACATTAGTAACTCTAAGCGAGTTAGACTTAGGATCTTGCCATTTCATTATAGATGATGTAAATTATACACACGTAGCAACTAACAGTAAGCAAGGACTTCATACGAGCATAGAACACAGACTTCGTCCCGTTATCCGTGTAGTTTACACCATTCCAATATGGCGCCTTCCAAATTCCACAGGAAATGAGGCCAGTCAGGGTCAGATAAGGTCGCGTTTGTGTGAACGCGGGATTACTTGCACCGAACGTTTCCCACGAAGAGCAGCAAGATCCCAGAGCAGCCGGTGAGTTTCCCGGAAGGCATTTGCCTCAAACACTTATAAGTCATTACTGAGCAAATGCACGCGCAGAACTGAATAGTTTGTTTGATACATATTTTGCTTTATGGCAGACACACTGAAAACGAAAGAAGAAACGCATTGAAAACTCGACATTACGATTAGAAGTCGGTGATTCTCTAGTCCACCTAAAGGTAAAAATTAAAAGCAATGAAAAGCTGGTACATTTTAACGTTAATTTTAAGTGAGTGTAAATATTAAACAACACTCACATTCCATTTTCAGCACGCTACGAGCAGCTTAGATTTAACCTGAGAAGCAAGCAGCAAACCACTGCGTTATAAAAGGTAATTAGAATCACACTTTTGTATATAATGAAGGAAGAACACAGAATCAGAATAGTAAAGCTGGTAATTGTAGAACGTTTTAAACCTAACAAACCACGGGTCTATTGGGTACAACGTCAGAATTCATAGAGAGGTAAGGCTTAACCTTTCAATAACGTTAAGAGCCAGGCAGGCACCCCATGAATTTAAGAAGCACCAATATACTGAAATGAGAGTAAAGATACTAACAACGAGGAATTTGCCATGACATATTGCATGCAGTGTCAGTTACATAATTTACATCAATGTTTTACAGGCAGTAAACATGGAAATTGAGAGTGTCTATTTGTCTTTTACATATAATGTCATGTGATTATGGAAACTTGGTGGTAGATTTGAGGCCGGAACGTGCCCATGAGTTGAAACTATTTTTGAAAAGTGAAGAGAGTAATACATATTATTCAATCTTTTGTCCATAGGAAGGCCCCCGAAGAAGGGACAGGGTCCCGAAATGCATCGGGCCGATTTAAACTTTTGATAAAAGCTTTTGTTCTCAGTTTAAAATGTACATTGTTATGGGCTGTGTTAAAGTGTGACGGAATTCACACCAAAGATTAACTGTAAATATTGAATGTTGAAAATAATCATGACTTGAAAAATATGTGATAATCACAGAAAAATAATTTGGTGAACAATTTGGTGAATAAAACCGTGTTTAAAATTCAATTCATGTAAGGAATAAGTTTGAGAATATTTTTGAATAGGAGTCAAACAGAGTAAAGCTTTGCATCAGGTGAGGGAGTGACTGTCAGTTACAACCCAAAGATTTTTGAAGTATAAGAGAGACAGGGGGAAAGGCAGCCCCATGGTTCCTGATAGCACGCAATAGTTGGAAAAAGCACCTAGAGCAACGATTATTAGAAATTAAAAAACATTAACTAAGGAGTGCCAAGGGCCGTCCATATATTTTTTCTGAATTATAGTAACCTTAACTGCCCACGACGGCCAGAGCACCCACGTAAACATAATGTCAACCTTTGAAAGCATAGCCAGCACAACAGACAATAGAGCTAACACCAGAGCATTCACGGAAGATGAAGCCAAGGAAATTTACGGATTAATTAAGGTCACTAAAAGCTTCGAGTCCCACCAAGGCTCAGCGATACAACAATTAAAAAACATGGAATTCGTCATGCGCAGAGAACTAAATCAGAGG
Source organism: Lissotriton helveticus (assembly GCF_964261635.1). Lineage (NCBI taxonomy): Eukaryota > Metazoa > Chordata > Amphibia > Caudata > Salamandridae > Lissotriton > Lissotriton helveticus. The sequence continues at coordinate 1,359,903,711 of NC_136057.1, forward strand.
TTACACGCAACCACACTCATTCAGTATCATAAGCATCAGCGTATCCCTAGAGGGCTGAGATTGGCAATTAAGCCCCTCTTATTCAGATTACAACATAACAAAGCTTTCATGGAAAAATGGTATTCAGTGCTCAATAAGTGTTCTCTTGATCTAATTCTACTAATCATAGAAGAATTATCAAAGTCAATCAAAGAATTAGAAGAAGAAATATTCAATTTGCAAAGAGACACATCCAAAAGATTTGAGCAAGAAGATTGGAACAGCCGTTTGGAGGAAATCAACAAAAGACTTGACCAGTATGAAAAAGAACTTCAAGAAAGGAAATTAAGAAAATTCAAAAGGGACACAATAGATTATCGTTTAAACGAAGTTTACACCTGGGCAGAAATGTACGCACAGAGGAGACCACAGAAACAACAACACACATCATCTAACGAAAGCGTGGTTTCAGACAGCGATATAGCAGCCACAAGAGCACCAATTCAAAGAAACATACCAACTACGTCAGCAGGAACAACCGCAATAGCGCAAAAGAGTACAACAACAGTGGATCCTTCTTTTTTGGCTCAGGTACAGGAGACAACTCAACCGCCAGACAAAACCAGCACAAACCTACCAAGATCAGAAGAGGAAAAGCAAAAAGAAACAGCGACAAAAAAAACATTTTTGAGGAGCGGAAAGACATAGTCATCAATATTTCTTCAGTTGAATTAAGTAGGAAACAAATAGACGTGTTAAACAAAGGAACATCGTTCGTACCTACGTATAATTCGAACTTAACTGAAACTGAAATAGCGTTCTATAAATTTATGAGAACCATTCGATTACGCCATTTTTTCAATAATGTAGTCCCTGAACCAACACAAACAGTTACGAAGGAATACCTAGAATTTAAGCCTAAGAGTACATTCACAGCACCAACTTCACATAAGACTATTGACATGTTCGAAAAATTGGTGCTCCAAGACCTCGCAAAACTTAATTTTCAAACCAGTAAAAGAACGAATTTTTCCAAAAATGAAAGAAGGATACTACAAGAATTAGCAGGATTGAAAACATTAGAGTTCCAAAGAGCTGACAAAGGAGGAGCTCTAATAATTATGGATGCAGCATTTTATCAAAGAAAAATTGAGGAACACCTGATGGATGAGACTACCTATTTACCACTGGAAAGAGACCCTACCAACGATATACGGAAAGCACTGGATATCATTTTGCAAAATGCTTTAAGTATGGGATGGATCACAACGAAAACACTACAATTCTTGGTAGACACTGAATTAAAAAGACCCCATATTTATATGCTCCCCAAGGTGCACAAGAATTTGAAAAATCCACCATTCAGACCCATTGTGTCGGGAGTGGGATCAATATTTGAACCATTAGGAAAGTACATAGACACATTCCTTCAAAAATTTGTAACCAACTGGAAAACAAACATTAAAGATACCACTGAATTTTTAAACTTACTGGAAACAGTAAAAGTGGAAGAAAACGACCAATGGACATTCTGTACGATAGATGTGAACTCACTCTATACGTCAATACCACTGAAGGAAGGAATCGAAGCGACAGAGTGGGCATTATTGCAATTAGAAGACATTGGAGCTAACAAAATATTCTTGCTTGAACTTTTATTGTTTTGCTTACAACACAGCTACTTTCAGTCTGATAACAAGTTCTTTCTACAGATCAGCGGGACCAGCATGGGTTTTGGAGGAGCACCGACCTACGCTAATATTTTTATGGCGCAATTTGAGGAACAGTACATTTTGACAAATGACGCGTGGACAACCTCATTATTAATGTATCGCCGTTTCATAGACGATATATTTTTGATTTGGAAAGGTTCATCTGAAATCCTAGTGAAAAACATTCATGATTTGAATCAAAAAAAAACTAGGATTACATTTTCGCATTTGATCAATGACAAAGAAATATCATTCTTGGACGTGCAAATCACCAGGAGTCAGATGAAGTTGAACACTCAAACTTATGTCAAACCCACTGACCGCAACAACACGTTGCTATTTAGTAGCTTTCACACTCCACAACTAATTGAAAACTTACCATTTTCACAAATGCTAAGAAGCAAAAGAATATGTTCGTCCCCTGAAGCACAAGAAGCAGATATGCAGAGGATCAAAAATAAGTTTCAAGAAAGGGGATATCCAGCAACGTGCATAAACAAAGCTGAAGAAAAGGTAAAAAACTTGAGTCGTGAAAGCCTACTCAAAAATGTGAAAACACCTAAAACCAAGCAAAGGAGTGTCTTCGTCTCAAAATATTCCACCAAATCCCGAAATATAAAAAAGATAATCGTAAATCGCTGGGAACTGTTACAACAAGATGAAGATTTCAACAAGATTTTCGCAGAAAGACCGATCTTTGCCTACAAAAGGAGCAAAAACTTAAAGGAGGAATTAAAATCGAAAAGGAAACCACAACCAACAGAGTACAAGGGAATGAAGAAATGCAACAATTGCATTAATTGCAACAATGTAATGCAACAAACATTTGTATCACACCCAAGAACTGGTAAACAAATACCACTCAAATTATCAGCAGATTGCAATTCTAACTTCGTGATCTACGGTATCAAATGCCCATGTGGGCTGATGTATATAGGTAAAACAGAAAGGAAAGTCAAGACAAGAATAGGAGAACACAAAAGCATGATAAGAACCAAAAACACCAATTCCAACTTAGCAGCACATTGGCTAGAAAAAAAGCACAATATCTCTCAACTAAGATTCTTAGTGATCGAGAAAATTGAAGTGATACCAGGGAGGGATAATCAAAAATTCTTGTCCCAAAGGGAAATAATGCTGATTAAAAAATTTGAAACCATGGAGCCCCGTGGATTAAATGACAAATTAGATACGGTTTGCTTTTTGTAAAAAATTTCGGAATTTACCAGTCTAATAATGTGGATATGACTATCAACAACCATATAAATGTTGAATGATATTTGTTCTATACATTCATTATGTACAACATATAATGCAGATGGATATTTGTGTGTAAAACATTCAAATAATTTGGTAAGAATGTCACCTATGTAGAACCTTGTAACTGCAGGCATATTGTTTAGCTGTTGCACATATTCACCAGCATGAACATTAGTAACTCTAAGCGAGTTAGACTTAGGATCTTGCCATTTCATTATAGATGATGTAAATTATACACACGTAGCAACTAACAGTAAGCAAGGACTTCATACGAGCATAGAACACAGACTTCGTCCCGTTATCCGTGTAGTTTACACCATTCCAATATGGCGCCCTCCAAATTCCACAGGAAATGAGGCCAGTCAGGGTCAGATAAGGTCGCGTTTGTGTGAACGCGGGATTACTTGCACCGAACGTTTCCCACGAAGAGCAGCAAGATCCCAGAGCAGCCGGTGAGTTTCCCGGAAGGCATTTGCCTCAAACACTTATAAGTCATTACTGAGCAAATGCACGCGCAGAACTGAATAGTTTGTTTGATACATATTTTGCTTTATGGCAGACACACTGAAAACGAAAGAAGAAACGCATTGAAAACTCGACATTACGATTAGAAGTCGGTGATTCTCTAGTCCACCTAAAGGTAAAAATTAAAAGCAATGAAAAGCTGGTACATTTTAACGTTAATTTTAAGTGAGTGTAAATATTAAACAACACTCACATTCCATTTTCAGCACGCTACGAGCAGCTTAGATTTAACCTGAGAAGCAAGCAGCAAACCACTGCGTTATAAAAGGTAATTAGAATCACACTTTTGTATATAATGAAGGAAGAACACAGAATCAGAATAGTAAAGCTGGTAATTGTAGAACGTTTTAAACCTAACAAACCACGGGTCTATTGGGTACAACGTCAGAATTCATAGAGAGGTAAGGCTTAACCTTTCAATAACGTTAAGAGCCAGGCAGGCACCCCATGAATTAAAGAAGCACCAATATACTGAAATGAGAGTAAAGATACTAACAACGAGGAATTTGCCATGACATATTGCATGCAGTGTCAGTTACATAATTTACATCAATGTTTTACAGGCAGTAAACATGGAAATTGAGAGTGTCTATTTGTCTTTTACATATAATGTCATGTGATTATGGAAACTTGGTGGTAGATTTGAGGCCGGAACGTGCCCATGAGTTGAAACTATTTTTGAAAAGTGAAGAGAGTAATACATATTATTCAATCTTTTGTCCATAGGAAGGCCCCCGAAGAAGGGACAGGGTCCCGAAATGCATCGGGCCGATTTAAACTTTTGATAAAAGCTTTTGTTCTCAGTTTAAAATGTACATTGTTATGGGCTGTGTTAAAGTGTGACGGAATTCACACCAAAGATTAACTGTAAATATTGAATGTTGAAAATAATCATGACTTGAAAAATATGTGATAATCACAGAAAAATAATTTGGTGAACAATTTGGTGAATAAAACCGTGTTTAAAATTCAATTCATGTAAGGAATAATTTTGAGAATATTTTTGAATAGGAGTCAAACAGAGTAAAGCTGTGCATCAGGTGAGGGAGTGACTGTCAGTTACAACCCAAAGATTTTTGAAGTATAAGAGAGACAGGGGGAAAGGCAGCCCCATGGTTCCTGATAGCACGCAATAGTTGGAAAAAGCACCTAGAGCAACGATTATTAGAAATTAAAAAACATTAACTAAGGAGTGCCAAGGGCCGTCCATATATTTTTTCTGAATTATAGTAACCTTAACTGCCCACGACAGCCAGAGCACCCACGTAAACATAATGTCAACCTTTGAAAGCATAGCCAGCACAACAGACAATAGAGCTAACACCAGAGCATTCACGGAAGATGAAGCCAAGGAAATTTACGGATTAATTAAGGTCACTAAAAGCTTCGAGTCCCACCAAGGCTCAGCGATACAACAATTAAAAAACATGGAATTCGTCATGCGCAGAGAACTAAATCAGAGGTTACACGCAACCACACTCATTCAGTATCATAAGCATCAGCGTATCGCCAGAGGGCTGAGATTGGCGATTAAGCCCCTCTTATTCAGATTACAACATAACAAAGCTTTCATGGAAAAATGGTATTCAGTGCTCAATAAGTGTTCTCTTGATCTAATTCTACTAATCATAGAAGAATTATCAAAGTCAATCAAAGAATTAGAAGAAGAAATATTCAATTTGCAAAGAGACACATCCAAAAGATTTGAGCAAGAAGATTGGAACAGCCGTTTGGAGGAAATCAACAAAAGACTTGACCAGTATGAAAAAGAACTTCAAGAAAGGAAATTAAGAAAATTCAAAAGGGACACAATAGATTATCGTTTAAACGAAGTTTACACCTGGGCAGAAATGTACGCACAGAGGAGACCACAGAAACAACAACACACATCATCTAACGAAAGCGTGGTTTCAGACAGCGATATAGCAGCCACAAGAGCACCAATTCAAAGAAACATACCAACTACGTCAGCAGGAACAACCGCAATAGCGCAAAAGAGTACAACAACAGTGGATCCTTCTTTTTTGGCTCAGGTACAGGAGACAACTCAACCGCCAGACAAAACCAGCACAAACCTACCAAGATCAGAAGAGGAAAAGCAAAAAGAAACAGCGACAAAAAAACCATTTTTGAGGAGCGGAAAGACATAGTCATCAATATTTCTTCAGTTGAATTAAGTAGGAAACAAATAGACGTGTTAAACAAAGGAACATCGTTCGTACCTACGTATAATTCGAACTTAACTGAAACTGAAATAGCGTTCTATAAATTTATGAGAACCATTCGATTACGCCATTTTTTCAATAATGTAGTCCCTGAACCAACACAAACAGTTACGAAGGAATACCTAGAATTTAAGCCTAAGAGTACATTCACAGCACCAACTTCACATAAGACTATTGACATGTTCGAAAAATTGGTGCTCCAAGACCTCGCAAAACTTAATTTTCAAACCAGTAAAAGAACGAATTTTTCCAAAAATGAAAGAAGGATACTACAAGAATTAGCAGGATTGAAAACATTAGAGTTCCAAAGAGCTGACAAAGGAGGAGCTCTAATAATTATGGATGCAGCATTTTATCAAAGAAAAATTGAGGAACACCTGATGGATGAGACTACCTATTTACCACTGGAAAGAGACCCTACCAACGATATACGGAAAGCACTGGATATCATTTTGCAAAATGCTTTAAGTATGGGATGGATCACAACGAAAACACTACAATTCTTGGTAGACACTGAATTAAAAAGACCCCATATTTATATGCTCCCCAAGGTGCACAAGAATTTGAAAAATCCACCATTCAGACCCATTGTGTCGGGAGTGGGATCAATATTTGAACCATTAGGAAAGTACATAGACACATTCCTTCAAAAATTTGTAACCAACTGGAAAACAAACATTAAAGATACCACTGAATTTTTAAACTTACTGGAAACAGTAAAAGTGGAAGAAAACGACCAATGGACATTCTGTACGATAGATGTGAACTCACTCTATACGTCAATACCACTGAAGGAAGGAATCGAAGCGACAGAGTGGGCATTATTGCAATTAGAAGACATTGGAGCTAACAAAATATTCTTGCTTGAACTTTTGTTGTTTTGCTTACAACACAGCTACTTTCAGTCTGATAACAAGTTCTTTCTACAGATCAGCGGGACCAGCATGGGTTTTGGAGGAGCACCGACCTACGCTAATATTTTTATGGCGCAATTTGAGGAACAGTACATTTTGACAAATGACGCGTGGACAACCTCATTATTAATGTATCGCCGTTTCATAGACGATATATTTTTGATTTGGAAAGGTTCATCTGAAATCCTAGTGAAAAACATTCATGATTTGAATCAAAAAAAACCTAGGATTACATTTTCGCATTTGATCAATGACAAAGAAATATCATTCTTGGACGTGCAAATCACCAGGAGTCAGATGAAGTTGAACACTCAAACTTATGTCAAACCCACTGACCGCAACAACACTTTGCTATTTAGTAGCTTTCACACTCCACAACTAATTGAAAACTTACCATTTTCACAAATGCTAAGAAGCAAAAGAATATGTTCGTCCCCTGAAGCACAAGAAGCAGATATGCAGAGGATCAAAAATAAGTTTCAAGAAAGGGGATATCCAGCAACGTGCATAAACAAAGCTGAAGAAAAGGTAAAAAACTTGAGTCGTGAAAGCCTACTCAAAAATGTGAAAACACCTAAAACCAAGCAAAGGAGTGTCTTCGTCTCAAAATATTCCACCAAATCCCGAAATATAAAAAAGATAATCGTAAATCGCTGGGAACTGTTACAACAAGATGAAGATTTCAACAAGATTTTCGCAGAAAGACCGATCTTTGCCTACAAAAGGAGCAAAAACTTAAAGGAGGAATTAAAATCGAAAAGGAAACCACAACCAACAGAGTACAAGGGAATGAAGAAATGCAATAATTGCATTAATTGCAACAATGTAATGCAACAAACATTTGTATCACACCCAAGAACTGGTAAACAAATACCACTCAAATTATCAGCAGATTGCAATTCTAACTTCGTGATCTACGGTATCAAATGCCCATGTGGGCTGATGTATATAGGTAAAACAGAAAGGAAAGTCAAGACAAGAATAGGAGAACACAAAAGCATGATAAGAACCAAAAACACCAATTCCAACTTAGCAGCACATTGGCTAGAAAAAAAGCACAATATCTCTCAACTAAGATTCTTAGTGATCGAGAAAATTGAAGTGATACCAGGGAGGGATAATCAAAAATTCTTGTCCCAAAGGGAAATAATGCTGATTAAAAAATTTGAAACCATGGAGCCCCGTGGATTAAATGACAAATTAGATATGGTTTGCTTTTTGTAAAAAATTTCGGAATTTACCAGTCTAATAATGTGGATATGACTATCAACAACCATATAAATGTTGAATGATATTTGTTCTATACATTCATTATGTACAACATATAATGCAGATGGATATTTGTGTGTAAAACATTCAAATAATTTGGTAAGAATGTCACCTATGTAGAACCTTGTAACTGCAGGCATATTGTTTAGCTGTTGCACATATTCACCAGCATGAACATTAGTAACTCTAAGCGAGTTAGACTTAGGATCTTGCCATTTCATTATAGATGATGTAAATTATACACACGTAGCAACTAACAGTAAGCAAGGACTTCATACGAGCATAGAACACAGACTTCGTCCCGTTATCCGTGTAGTTTACACCATTCCAATATGGCGCCTTCCAAATTCCACAGGAAATGAGGCCAGTCAGGGTCAGATAAGGTCGCGTTTGTGTGAACGCGGGATTACTTGCACCGAACGTTTCCCACGAAGAGCAGCAAGATCCCAGAGCAGCCGGTGAGTTTCCCGGAAGGCATTTGCCTCAAACACTTATAAGTCATTACTGAGCAAATGCACGCGCAGAACTGAATAGTTTGTTTGATACATATTTTGCTTTATGGCAGACACACTGAAAACGAAAGAAGAAACGCATTGAAAACTCAACATTACGATTAGAAGTCGGTGATTCTCTAGTCCACCTAAAGGTAAAAATTAAAAGCAATGAAAAGCTGGTACATTTTAACGTTAATTTTAAGTGAGTGTAAATATTAAACAACACTCACATTCCATTTTCAGCACGCTACGAGCAGCTTAGATTTAACCTGAGAAGCAAGCAGCAAACCACTGCGTTATAAAAGGTAATTAGAATCACACTTTTGTATATAATGAAGGAAGAACACAGAATCAGAATAGTAAAGCTGGTAATTGTAGAACGTTTTAAACCTAACAAACCACGGGTCTATTGGGTACAACGTCAGAATTCATAGAGAGGTAAGGCTTAACCTTTCAATAACGTTAAGAGCCAGGCAGGCACCCCATGAATTAAAGAAGCACCAATATACTGAAATGAGAGTAAAGATACTAACAACGAGGAATTTGCCATGACATATTGCATGCAGTGTCAGTTACATAATTTACATCAATGTTTTACAGGCAGTAAACATGGAAATTGAGAGTGTCTATTTGTCTTTTACATATAATGTCATGTGATTATGGAAACTTGGTGGTAGATTTGAGGCCGGAACGTGCCCATGAGTTGAAACTATTTTTGAAAAGTGAAGAGAGTAATACATATTATTCAATCTTTTGTCCATAGGAAGGCCCCCGAAGAAGGGACAGGGTCCCGAAATGCATCGGGCCGATTTAAACTTTTGATAAAAGCTTTTGTTCTCAGTTTAAAATGTACATTGTTATGGGCTGTGTTAAAGTGTGACGGAATTCACACCAAAGATTAACTGTAAATATTGAATGTTGAAAATAATCATGACTTGAAAAATATGTGATAATCACAGAAAAATAATTTGGTGAACAATTTGGTGAATAAAACCGTGTTTAAAATTCAATTCATGTAAGGAATAAGTTTGAGAATATTTTTGAATAGGAGTCAAACAGAGTAAAGCTGTGCATCAGGTGAGGGAGTGACTGTCAGTTACAACCCAAAGATTTTTGAAGTATAAGAGAGACAGGGGGAAAGGCAGCCCCATGGTTCCTGATAGCACGCAATAGTTGGAAAAAGCACCTAGAGCAACGATTATTAGAAATTAAAAAACATTAACTAAGGAGTGCCAAGGGCCGTCCATATATTTTGTCTGAATGTTGGCACAGGAACACACTGAGGCACACAGGAAAAGAGGACGATCATTGACAAAGCCATTGGGGGGCTTTAAAGATGTGTTTTTGCTATGTTGTACATCAATGTGGCTGCTGTTCAGCATGGCTAATAGTTAGCTGCATGGAGTATTATAGAGTGGAGTTGAGGGAAATAGAGTGTCATAGACTGGATTTGTTGGAATAGAGTGTCGTAGACTTGAGTAGAGTGTAGTAGATTTCAGTGGTTCACTGGCAGAGAGTGACATAGTGTGGAGTGGCGTAAGTGGAGTGGAGGGGGTTCGGTTGGAGTGGATTGAGGTAGTGGAGTGGATTGGAGTAGATTGCAGTGGATTGGGTTGCGGTAGAGTGGGTTGGATTGAGTCGGGTGGATTGAGTGGGTGGACTTGATGGTGTGGATTGGGTTGGAGTGAGGTGGATTGAAATTAGGTGATGTGGATTGGATTGAGATGGATTGGAGTGGGGTGGATTAATTAGATTGGGTTGGGATGGATTGGAATAGAGTATGGTGGTTTACGGTGGGGTGAATTAGAGACGAGTGGAGGGGTGGATTGGACTGGACTGGAGGAAGGTGGACTGGACTGGTGTGGGGTGGACTGGCCTGCAGGGGAGTGGACTGGATTGGAAATGGGTGGATTGGAGTGTGGTGGGCTGGATGGATTGGATTGAGTAGGGTGGACTGAACTGGCATGGAGCAGATTGGATTGGGGAAAAGTGGGGTGGATTGGAGTACAGTGGGGTGAGGTTGATTGTACTGCAGTGGAGTGGGGTAGATTGGAGTGGGGGTACTGGATTAAATTGGAGTGGGGTGGATTGAAATGGGGTGGGGTAGATGGATTGGGTTGTGGTGGACTGGAGTGGGGTGGATCAGAGTGAGGTTGAATGGAGTGGGGTGAATTGGATTGGTTTGGAGTGGGGTGAGGTGAGGTGGATTTTAGTGGAGTAGATTGGATTGCAGACGGGTGGGCTGGATAGGAGAGAGGTGGAGGGGGATAGAAATGGGGTGGTGTAGATTGGACCGGGGTGGGGTGGACTGTAGTAAGGTGGATCGGAGTGGAGTGGATTGGAGTGGGATGGTTTGGACTGGAATGTGGTGGACAGGAGTGGGATGAATTGGATTAGTATGGGGTGGGGTGGATTGGAGAGATTGGATTTCAGTCTGGTGGATTGGAATGAGTGGGGTGGGGAGGATATGATTGGGGTGGAATTGATTGCTGTGGATTGGATTGGGGAGGATTGAAGTTAGGTGTGGTGTGATGGATTGAAGTAGGGTAGATTGGATTTGTCTGAATTGGGGTGAGTTGGGGTGGATTGGAGTGAGGTGGATTGGAGTGGGGTGGACTGGAGTGGGCAGATTGGAGTGGGTAGGACTGGAGTGGGCAGATTGGAGTGGGTAGGATTGTGTTGAATTGGAGTGGGGCAAATCGTTTTCGATTGGAGTAGGGCAGATTGTTTTTCATTGGAGTGGGGCTGATTGTTTTGTATTGGGACAGATTGTTTTGTATTGGAGTGGGCAGATTGCTTTGTATTGGAGTGGGGCGAATTGTTTTGTATTGGAGTTGGGCAGATTGTTTTGGATTGGGCAGATTGCTCTGGATTGGAGTGAGGCAGATTATTTTGGATTGGAGAGGGGTGGATTGGGGAGGGAGTGGGGTGGATTAGATTGGGTTACGGTGGAGTGGAGTGGATTAAAGTGTGGTGATTGGATTGGATTGGTGTGGATTGGATTGAAGTGGGGTTGATTGTAGTGGAATTGAGTGGGGGGGATTGGGATGGAGTGGGTGGATTGGGTTGAGATGCATTGGATCAGAGTGAGGCAGATTGGATTGGGGCAGATTGGAGTGGAGTAGATTGGAGTGGAGTAGATTGGAATGGGGCAGATTGTGTTGGACTGAAGTGGGGAAGATTAGAGTGGGATGGATTGGAGTGGGGCAGACTGTTTTGGATTGGAGTGGGGCAGATTTGAGTGGAGCAGATTATTTGGATTGGAGTGGGGCAGATGGAAGTGGGGAAGATTATTTTGAATTGGATTGGGGCAGATTAGATTTGGCTGAATTGGGGTGAGGTGGTGTGGATTTGACTGGGGTCACGTGAGGTGAGGTGGATTGGGTTGGGCTGAAGTGGGTTGGATTGGAGTGGGCAGATTGGAGTGTGGAGGATTGTGTTGAATTGGAGTGGGGCAGATCGTTTCAGATTGGAGTACGACAGATTGTTTTTCATTGGAGTGGGGCTGATTGTTTTGGATTGGAGTAGGGCAGATTGTTTTGTATTGAGTGGGGCGGATTGTTTTGCATTGGAGTGGGGTGGATTAGGGAGGGAGCAGGGTAGATTGGTTTTAGGTGGATTGGATTGGTGTGGTGTGGACTGGATTGAAGTGAGGGTTGATTGCAGTGGATTGGATTGGTTTAGATTAAAGTGGGGTAAATTGGTTTTGGGTGGATTGGATTGGTGTGGATTGGATTGAAGTGGGGTTGATTAAGGTGGATTGGAGTGGGTTGAATTGGGATGGAAAGGGTGGATTCCATCGGAGTGGGCTGGACTGGAGCGGGGCAGATTTTAGTGGGCAGATTATTTTGGATTGGAGTGGGGCAGAGTGCAGTGGAGTAGACTGGAGTGGGGCAGATTCTTTTGGACTGGAGTGGGGAGATTAGAGTGGGACTGGGTGAGGTGGATTTGATTGGGCTGAGGTGGATTGGATTTGAGTGGGGTGGATTAGATTAGGGCAGATTGGAGTGGGAGATGATTGTGTTGAATTGGAGTGGGGCAGATTGTTTTTTGTTGGAGTGGGGCAGATTTATTTAGATTGGAGTGGGGCAGATTGGTTTGTATTGTAGTGGGGCAGATTCTTTTGGATAGGAGTGGGGTGGATTAGGGAGGGAGCAGGGTGGATTATATTGAGGTGAGGGGGATTGGATTAAAGTGGAGTAGATTGGTTTTAGGTGGATTGGATTGGTGTGGTGTGGACTGGATTGAAGTGGGGGTTGATTGCAGTGGATTGGATTGGTTTAGATTAAAGTGGGGGTAATTTGGTTTTTGGGTGGATTGGATTGGTGTGGATTGGATTGAAGTGGGGTTGATTAAGGTGGATTGGAGTGGGTTGAATTGGGATGGAAAGGGTGGATTCTAACGGAGTGGGCTGGACTGGAGCGGGGCAGATTGTAGTGGGCAGATTATTTTGGATTGGAGTGGGGCAGAGTGCAGTGGAGTAGACTGGAGTGGGGCAGATTCTTTTGGACTGGAGTGGGGAGATTAGAGTGGGATGGATTGGACTAAGGCTTTTGGTTCTGGATTGTAGTGGGGCAGATCAGAGTGCAGCACACTGTTTTGGATTGGAGAGGGGCAGATTGGAGTGGGGAAGATTATTTTAAATTGGATTGGGGCAGATTGGATTTGGCTGGATTGGGGTGAGGTGGTGTGGATTGGATTGGAGTGGGGTAGATTGGACTGGGTGAGGTGGATTTGATTGGGCTGAGGTGGATTGGATTTGAGTGGTGTGGATTAGATTAGGGCAGATTGGAGTGGGAGATGATTGTGTTGAATTGGAGTGGGGCAGATTGTTTTTTGTTGGAGTGGGGCAGATTTATTTAGATTGGAGTGGGGCAGATTGTTTTGTATTGTAGTGGGGCAGAATGTTTTGGATTTGAGTGGGGCAGATTGTTTTGTATTGTAGTGGGGAAGATTGTTTTGTATTGGAGTGGGGCAGATTGTTTTGGATTGAGTGGAGTAGACTGTTCTGGAGTAGAGTGGGGCAGATTGATTTGGATTGGGGAGGGAGTGGGGTGGATTAGATTGGGGTGAATTGGATTAAAGTGGGGGTAGATTGGATTGGTGTAGATTGTATTGAAGTGGGGTTGATTATGGTGGATTGAAGTGCAGTGAATTGGGATGAATTGGGTGGATTGGGGTGAGGTGGATTGGATTGGAGTGGGGCGGACTAGGGTCTGGCAGATTGGAGTGGGGCAGATTTTTTTTAAACAATTGTGTCCTCATACTGCCAACACTCTTATGGGGATTCCTCCTGTCTCTCCTTATCGACTTGTGCCAACCCTCGGAGGAAATAGAGAAAAGACAGAGCTGCAAATATATATCTGTTTCCATTCCCAACTCCAGTTCACTTTGGGGCCTCCGGGATGTTACTAAGGAGGCCAGGACCAACAGTAAGCGTGGCTTAATCATAAGACTCACTTGCCTTCTCCCTCCAATCTATCAATGCCAAATCAAATTGTAGCTTTACTTCTTTGGTCACAAGCCATGTCAG